>NC_134690.1:113871986-114593236 GCF_050947455.1 Rhinoderma darwinii
TGTACGCCTTTAAGACAGAGGGTGACTGAATACACATCCTTGTGCTTGGCTGCGAAATGTCAAACTGCAGTGGAAAGAAATACAGCATTGCAGTGGTGGTGCTCAGAGGCACCAGCTAGGAAAGCAGGAGCTATTAAGTGAAAAATTCCTGCAGAGGACGTGTGTCTATTTCCAATGTGAAGAAAGAGACTGTTGTTTAAAGCTGACAGGTTTGTGGAACATACAGAAAAACACAAGGAAGATGAGAAAATGACCTCATTGAACTCTGCGAGCTTATGCAAACAAATATCCGCATCCAGCATACCGCATTTGTGTAGTCCTTGCGTCTAAACAACCACCTGACTTGGATGCGCCAGATAGAACTCTGTGGCTTGCTCTGTGTTTTTCACCCTCATTTAACATGTTTTTGGGAAAGATGGAATTACTGTGAAGTAAATAAAACAGCATAGGCTCCTACTGTAACAAAATTTTCCACGTATTTTTTTGGGCTGAAGTGAACTATTATACAACCTCTCTTGGGTTTACCCACTCTCCCTCATTCTACGTGTGTTACTGAGAGTAAATGATTCACAGCTACGTATGAATGCAAATTCCAAATACAGATGAAAGAAATGTATTGATTTGTGTATTCCCTGCAAGCTCTAAGGCCTAAGTGATTTAATCCTTGCCATTAGAACAGAGTATAGAACAGTTTACTCAGGTCACAATTCTAAAGTTCTGTTGGGGAAACAAAGGAAAGAATTGTAAAACTAGTGTCAAAGAGATAGGACACTAAACCGCCAGAATTTTGTTATACTGCTGGGGTTCAGCGTCCTAAACATGCTGCTCTCTAAAATTTGGTCTAAAAATATAATAAAATAAATTATAATACAGCATGCTAGAGAAGAGTCCTGAGATCCAATGGAAGCCAAGATCAGTACATCTCAGGACTCTTCTCTGGTAATGTCGTGCAAGTCAATGGCTCAAAATATATATTAGAGTGAAATTTGGACGAGTGTTCCAACAGACTCTCACGCCAGGAACTTTATCCAGCATTCTAATCAGGATATTTTATACCGATATATATCGAGAGAGGAGAAATAATACACAGATGCTGCTGGTATGCTCAAAATACTCCTCTGGGGGTTTACTGCCAAACTCAATTACAATAATATCATTCAAAGGGGGTGTAGGCTTGAGGTTAACCAATCAGAGGCAATGTGACAATAACTTTCATTCAACTTATTTATTAATGATATAGAAGATGGGATTAATAGCACTATTTCTATTTTTGCAGATGACACCAAGCTATGTAATATAGTTCAGTCTATGGAAGATGTTCATGAATTACAGGCAGATTTAAACAAACTAAGTGTTTGGGCGTCCACTTGGCAGATGAAGTTTAATGTAGATAAATGTAAAGTTATGCATCTGGGTAACAACAACCTGCATGCATCATATGTCCTAGGGGGAGCTACACTGGCGGATTCACTTGTTGAGAAGGATCTGGGTGTACTTGTAAATCATAAACTCAATAACAACATGCAGTGTAAATCAGCTGCTTCAAAGGCCAGCAGGATATTGTCGTTTATTAAAAGAGGCATGGACTCACGGGACAGGGATGTAATATTGCCACTTTACAAAGCATTAGTGAGGCCTCATCTAGAATATGCAGTTCAGTTCTGGGCTCCAGTTCATAGAAAGGATGTCCTGGAGTTGGAAAAAATACAAAGAAGAGCAACGAAGCTAATTAGGGGCATCGAGAATTTAAGTTATGAGGAAAGATTGAAAGAATTAAACCTATTTAGCCTTGAAAAAAGACGACTAAGGGGGGACATGATTAACTTATATAAATATATTAATGGCACATACAAAAAATATGGTGAAATCCTGTTCCTTGTAAAACCCCCTCAAAAAACAAGGGGGCACTCCCTCCGTCTGGAGAAAAAAAGGTTCAACCTGCAGAGGTGACAAGCCTTCTTTACCGTGAGAACTGTGAATCTATGGAATAGCCTACCACAGGAGCTGGTCACAGCAGGGACAGTAGATGGCTTTAAAAAAGGGTTAGATAATTTCCTAGAACAAAAAAATATTAGCTTGTATGTGTAGAAATTTTTCCTTCCCTTTTCCCGTCCCTTGGTTGAACTTGATGGACATGTGTCTTTTTTCAGCCGTACTAACTATGTAACTATGTAACTATGCAATAGCAGACCATAGGAATATTTCAAATACATGATTATGATTCTTCATTAAAATTCTGACATTAGGTAACACCTGGAAAGAAGCATGCAATGTGGTGATTTTAACTGTTCTTTCCCATAAGGGAGTTTGTTGCTTAACGACAAATAGTTGCATTTTATTTCTGGGCGTTCAGCCAACCTGCTAGCCATGGATGTATGAAGACCACATGATGAGCACATAGAGATAACACTTTTCTTTGAGACTCGAGCAGAACTATGTAGAGGAAAGGTCATTCAAATAATGGAGAATACATATTTTAGTAATTTGGCATCCTGCTAGATAATTCATAAGGTAATTTAATTCTGGGTTGCTCCCTCTGCAGGAGCAGTGCTGCAGTGGCGGTGACCGCCACGCAGTGGTGCAACCGATAGAGTAGGTACCCACTTTTAAGTGGTCGCCGTGAAGTGGCAAGTGGGCTTGCATACAATTTGATCAAAATGTTACAAAGAACCTCTCGTTCATGTTTAATAATTTTGCCTAGCCGCAATTGATCATAGTATATAGTGGATGTGCGGTCCATGTCTAGAGTCTCTCTCATTGGTATAAGGTAATTTAATACATAGAATATAAGCAAATAGACCATCCTTCACAAACCCCCCTTTTTCTCATATTAAATTACAGAAATTATATATTATGATTATAAACCTCAAACAATATATCAATAGGGCCACAACTAATAATATAATGCCATCACCAATCTCAGGTTTGTGTATAGGGTCTCACCAGTGCATTGACAAGTCCTGTATATTTTCATCCTATTCTGTCTTCTGTTCTTCACTGACTGTCGCCCATAGGGTAACCCACACAACTATGGTGTCAGACTGTACAGTGGTTTCCAGTGGGGTATTTATTATTACCCTCCTCCTGGTCACTTACTTATTTTTGTTTTTGGTCTTTGCTTTACTTTGACCTTTGCTGATGTCATCAGGACTTGGTTTGGTCCTTCTCATCTGTCAGACACTGTCTCTTTTAGTATACATCACTGGGCTGTACACAGTACCTCATGCTGTGAGCCTGGGATGAGATCCCACGTAGACGGAGTAGTGGAGTTTTAATGTAACTACCACAATCCCTCCACATCTCTCCTCTTCCTCTGGTGAATTGCTTGTCTGCATGGCTGCTTAGAATTGTGACACTGTCGTCAGCTCATGACAAACGCGTTGTATTGGCTCAGGCTGCGCCTGCCGTATCTCAGTGATGGAGTTCACACGTTAAAGTCTTTTTGTTCATGTTTACTGGCACTTGCTGGGGACCCAACCCATGTCAATTTTTAAAATAAATGCTAATCTGGTGATAACATTTGCATAATATAAAAATTGTTCTAAATACATACAATAACAATGTCAGGCCCTTAAACTAAATCAAACAAACACCTTTATATAAGAAAAACTTCTCTGTCCCAATGGACAGGGCACCTAGAAAATGTGTAGTTACTGGGTACATTTTATTTTGCTCTTGGTGTTATATTTTTCAGCGGGATTTGTACCTTGATCTGAGCTGATTACCTGTAACAGCTCCTACCCACAAAAATATACACAGATATCATATGTTTATCTGACAAGTGTCTCAAACCATTTTTTTCTTACTCTGATTTGTATTGCCTGGGAAGGCCTCTCAAGGTCTCTTCTCTTCATGGGAGGCGGGTATGATAAAGTTGGCACCGGTCTGCCAGGACTGTTCTGTAGGCAAATCAAACAGCTGTAACAGAATTTAGCAGCAACAGCTGTAAAAACCTGGGACATACCAATTAGATCTTACCAAATCTATTCTTGCAGTCTTGGGGCATATGTGAGGCCACATACAATCAATGCAAGTGCCATCAAGCGTGCCTTGGGTGCTACCGGTTTACCTTCCTTTATCCGTCCGCATTCTGTTCGAATCTGGTTTTCACTATTTCCACTCCCAGTTGAACACCTTCTGTGGAGAACAATCTTTTTCATTGCATAATCATTAATTGATCTTATTCAGATAATTCAGTTGAAGAAAAAGATTAACAAATAACATCTTTACAATAAACATTCACATTGAGCAGTAACTAGAAGTGATACATGCAAAGTGATTTTTCTTCTTTTTATATACTGCACAGAATTTTCTGCTCTAAAATTTTCCTTTCACAATATAAAATGTTTTCAAATGGGAATATTCCGCTTCTGTACCTTTTATCTGACGCATGCCTCCAATAGTCCAATACTTATGCACGCTGGTCTAAAACTTTACATAAAACTTAACCTCAGTATTTAATATTCCCACAGCACTTCTTGAATACCATTATTAAACAAACTAACTTTGGAATAACATCTGGAGAACTGCTGATATCTTATCATTGTACAAACATCTGTTCAATAATTGGGATAAAAACTATTCCCGTCACTACACACAACTTCTGCAGTGGGGAAGGTACTGGCCAGGCTTCAGGTCACCCTGAGAACAGGTCTACAGATACGAGCAGCATTTCATACACACCTACCTCGGGTGGTCGTATGTTCTGCAGTCACTGGAACAGGTATTCTGGCATGGGTGCACTTTTCATAGGTACCTTTGCTGTTTTACCTATGGCATGCCGTGCGCACATCATGCAGGCTGCTACAAACCTAGTGGTGGCATTATTGAATCCAGGGACAAGCCAATTTACTGATACCTGGGTGAACATACTCTTGTTGTCAGGTCTGTCATCTCTTGTTCTCTCAATTGGCTTACCCGATGATCCAACAAAGGTCCTACTACCAATGGGCCCTTCATTGTGGGCGATGCCAAAAGCGTACCTAGAGTCAGTGTAAATGTAGGCCTTCTTACCTTTTGCCAGGTTCCAATCCTCAGCGAGCACCTCCAGCTCTGCTCCTTAAGATGAACATGAAGGTGAGAGAGGCTTTTGGATAATTTACCTTGTGCCTCGTATCCTGTCTTGTACATCTGTATATGATAAAGTATCTCTACATCACAGATTTGATTGGAAATCCATGTTGCATATAGACTATTTCAAAAGGGTGGAGTTTTAGTTTTCCCCATGCATCTGATAATCCAGAACACTTGTAAATCCCACCCCTATCAGGTCCCTTTAAATACCTGATTAATACAAAAACAAACAAATTATTTTGCTAAAATCGGGCATAAAATTAACAATGTTCAGACAATTTTCACCTCCTTCCCATTTAAATCTGTAAAGACTCATCTGTGAGTGATGTCACCTCGGCCTTCATATGTATTGAAATTAATTGGATCACTATTTACACTCTCCAAAAAATGTTAATACCATCAGCATAAAATTGACGCTTAATTGCATTGAGTATGACATTTCCTTCACGATAAGGAGGATTTTTTTGTAGTGAAAAGTCTTGTCCTGTTGTGTTTTTTTGTATTGCACACTTTTTAAAAAAAGTTACAGTTATATTTTAAAACAAAACCCTAGTACTATTCCAGTGATTTTATTACTTACAAATATCCGACTTTTCCGTCACCTACAGACAGTCAGTACCTCGACCTACACTATCTGAGAGCTAATAGGCAACAGGATAACTATTGATCCTTAACGATTTTACACAACAACTAAATAACAAATGACACTACAACAGAGCAGCACGTGTTTTTTTCTCACTATCCAAACTACAATCCTTTCATTTAAAAAACTTCACATGTGAGTTACAACTTCTCTCAACCATGCGCTGCGTCACCGCATTCCAAAGAAAGAGAAAAACCCTTACAGGGTTGAGACGTTGCATGTTCATGTTTTGATGAATTAAAGAAAACACCACTTTTTTTTCACTTTGAGTGCTGCGGTCTCTTTTCTCTGTACGCATTCCAAAGGGGGATGTCATCACTTCTAAAGACTTTTTCTGGTTAACAATGTAATTGCTGGAAAAAAAACTTCTCTCTTGTCTTTCATATCAGCAACTCAAGATTTATACATCTTCAACAACTCTAGATCGCGTACGTACCTGCAATCTTTCATCACACAAAAAGTTTCAACATACCTTTTTGGATCCATCTTTTCATACCATTTCTGGATAAAGTGTCCCATCTGGAAGATGTGACGTCAAAACAGCTAAATTCCGAGGCTTACACAATACATGTGTGAATGGTGTAAGAATAAGCTCCTTACCTATCGTGTTTTTTTGTAATTGACAGATGTAAAGCCAGACCACTCCAGTGACAGCTATCAGACGAGCAATCTCCCGGGTTTCAGCACCATTACTGTCGTGGAAGTCAATGGCTCAAAATATATATTAGAATTAAATTTAGATGAGTGTTCCAACTGACACTCACACCAGGAACTTTATCCAGCATCCTAATCAGAAGATTTCATACCGATATATATCGAGAGAGGAGAAATAACACACAGACGCAACTGGTATGCTCAAAATACTCCTCTGGGGGTTTATTGCCAAACTCAATTACAATAATACCATTCAAAAGGGGTTTAGGTTTGAGGTTAACTAATCAGAGGCAATGTGACAATAACTCTTATTCAGCCAATAGCAGACCATAGGAATATTTAAAATACATAATTATAATTCTTCATTAAAATTCTGACATCAGGTAACACCTGGAAACAAGCATACAATGGGTGGTGTTAACTGTTCTTTCCCATGAGGGAGTTTGTTGCGATAACGACAAATAGTTGCATTTTATGTCTGAGCGTTCAGCCAACTCGCTAGCCATGGATGCATGAAGACCACATGATGAACACATAGAGATAACACATTTCTTTGAGAATCGAGCAGAACTATGTAGAGGAAAGGTCATTAAAATAATGGAGAATACATATCTTAGTAATTCGGCATATTGCTTGATAATTCATAATGTAATTTAATACAGAGAATACAAGCAAATAGACCATCCTTCACAGTAATTTACATTCAGCACATGCTGTATTATAACTTCTTTTTAGACAAATTGCTAAAATGGACAGTTTTGGGAGGGGCATGTTTAGAACACTAAACCAGAGCAGTATAACAACATGCTGGTGGTTTAGTGCCCTAACATCTAGTGACAGGTTCTCTTTAAAGAAAAGTGGAGGAGTTAACCCCAAATGAACAATCAGGTTGTTGCTTTGATTTTAATATGGACCCTAAAAAAGAGAGTTCAAATCTTATTGGTCATCTCCTCTACTTTTCCTTAGTACTGTTTTTTAGATCATTTTCATTTATTGTCTCTTTTGTCAGGGGCATAGTAAAATTGGTGCAGAGGAAGCAGTTGCACCCGGGTCCTGGTGCAAAGGCCCCTATGCCTCATTAGAAGACACCAGTATTATAAATGGCACAAGGTAGGTGGGCGACCCGTTACAGATCTTTCAATGGGTCCAAGGAACTACTATTGTTTTCTCCCACACTACATATGTAAAAAAAGACTAGATAGATAGATAGATAGATAGATAGATAGATAGATAGATAGATAGATAGATAGATAGATAGATAGATAGAATTCAAAAAATGAGCAGCAACTCCAATAGTATAGGTGAAAAAAGTGGGTACTTTAAAGTACCCACTTTTTTCACCTATACTATTGGAGTTGCTGCTCATTTTTTTAATTCTGTGTATCTGGGACTTGGTCTGTCCCTCAGAGCTTGCACCCTCACGCTGCCGGTGCTGCTGGAATTTGTATATATCTAGATAGATAGATAGATAAGTAGATAGATAGATAGATAGCTAGATAGATAGATAGATAGATAGATAGATAGATAGATAGATAGATAGATAGATAGATAGATAGATAGATAGATAGATAGATAGATAGATAGATAGATAGATAGATGGTAGAAATGCTCATATGTGCATTGTCATTATATATCACTAGCAGAAGTGACTACACTGACATCTATAAGAACATGAAGATTCAGCAAGATCTTCTGTAGAAGCAATGTCTGTTGCTAGGCGGCCAATCAAATTCTTACAGTTGTTACCTAGGAAGCGCTGTGCTTGCAGTGACTATTCGTAAGACTCTGAAGGATTCTCTAATGAATAACTACTGAAATAAGACCAAAGACCTTGGGGTGTTGATGCAGGAAGTTTCCCACCATCAGACAGTATCGCCAATTAAATTACACGATAACATGATTTCTTATTTTTCATGCAAAAAATTTTTTTATTAATGGTCGTCGATAGAGCATTCAACTTTAACTAATAAGGTTGATGCATAAAGTTTACTATTGCTTTACTTTAACGTTTTACATATTTAACCCCTTCCCGCTGCAGCCACTTTTGACCTTCCTGACATAGCCTTATTTTTCAAATCTGACATGTGTCACTTTATGTGGTAATAACTTGGGAATGTTTTTACCTATCCAAGCGATTCTGAGAACATTTTTTCGTAACATATTGTACTTTAAGTTAGTGTTAAAATTTAGTCGATACATTCAGTATTTAATTTAAATACTATTAAAATATCAAAAATTAGCATTTGTCTAAATTTAAATGTATCTGCTTGTAAGACAGATAGAAATACCACACAAAATTGTTGCCAATTAACATTTCCCATATGTCTACTTTAGATTGGCATTGTTTTTTGAACATCCTCTTATTTTTCTAGGACCTTACAAGGCTTAGAACTTTAGCAGAAATTTTAGCAGAAATTTCTCAAATTTTCAAGAAAATTTTAAAAAATTATTTTTACTGGGACCAGTTCAGTTGTGAAGTGGCATTGAGGAGCCTATACAATACAAAAGCCCACAAGTCACCCTATTTTAAAAATGGCATCTCTCAAAGTATTCAAAACAGCATTTTAAAAGTTTCTTAACCCTTTAGGCGTTTCAGAAGAATTAAAGCAAAGTAATATTTAATAAAAAAAATTCTCTAACAGAGAAGGTTTTACCAGAGAAACGCAACTCAATATGTATTGCCCAGTTTCTGCAGTTTTTTTTAAATATCGCACATGTGGCCCTAGTATGCTAATGGACTGAAACACAGGCCTCAGAAGCAAAGGAGCACCTAGTGGATTTTGGGGCCTCCTTTTTATTAGAATATATTTTAGGCACCATGTCAGGTTTGAAGAGGTCTTGTTGGGCCAAAACAGTGGAAACCCCCAAAAGTGACGCCATTTTTTAAACTACACCCCTTATGGAAATTATCTAGGGGTAAAGTTAGCATTTTGACCCCACAGATTTTTTTAGCTATATTTATGTGAATTAGTCTGTGAAAATGAAAATCAACTTTTTTTCTGTAAAAACTTTTCGAATTTTCGCAAGGAACAAAGGAGAAAAAGCAACCCAACATTTGTAAAGCAATTTCTCCCGATTACGGAAATACCCCATATGTGGTAATAAACTTACTGACCCACAGCAGTGCTCAAAGGGAAGGAGATCCATTTGGATTTTGAAGCACAGATTTTACTGTATTGGCTTTCGGTGCCATTTTTGCAACGCACTGGTGGAACCTAAACAGTGGAAACCCCCCAAAAGTGACCCCATTTTGGAAACTACACCCCTCAAGGAATTTTTTTTAGTGGTATAGTTAGCATTTTGACCCCACAGGTTTTTTTGCTGATTTTATTGGAATTAGTCTGTGAAGATGAAAATCTACTTTTTTTTCTGAAAAAACATAAAATGTTCTATTTTTTATAAGTAATAAAGAGGTAATAAAGTGCTGTTTGGACCAACGGCAGGGCTCAGAAGGGAAGGAGTGCCATTTGGATTTTGAAGCTCAGATTTTGCTGAATTGGTTTCTGTGGGCCATGTCACATTTGCAGAGCCCCTGAACAACCAGTACACTAGAAATTCCTCAGGTGTGATCCCATTTTGTAGACTATAGCCCTCAAAGAATTAAATTAGAGGTGTAGTGAACATTTTGCCCTCATGTTTTTATAGATTTTATTATAATTGGGCCGTGAAAATGAAAAAATATTCTTTTTCCAATAAAATGTAGATTCAGCTCATAATTTTTCATTTCCCCAAGGTATACAGGAGAAAAGACACCCAAAAATTTGTTTTGGCTCTAGTGTGCTAATGTACTGAAACACAGGCCTCAGAAGCAAAGGAGCCCCTAGAGGATTTGGGGGCCTACTTTTTCTTAGAATATATTTTAGGCACCATGTCGGGTTTGAAGAGGTCTTGTAGGGCCAAAACAGTGGAAACCCAGAAAAAAGACCCCATTTTGGAAACTACACACCACAAGGAATTAATCTAGGAGTGTAGTGAGCATTTTGACCCCACAGGTGTTTCATAAATTTTATTAGAATTTGGACGTGAAAATTAAAAATGTACATTTATTCCAATAAGGTGTAGTTTTGGCTAAAAAAAAACAAACAATGTCCACAAGGAATACAAAAAAAAAAGTTCTCTGGAGTACGGAAATACCCCATATGTTGGCATAAACTGCTGTTTGGGCACACGGCAGGGCTCAGAAGAGAAGGAGCGCCATTTGGCTTTAGGAGCACAGATTTTGCTGCATTGGTTTCTTGGCCCCATGTCGCATTTGCAAAGCCCTTAACCCCTTAAGGACACAGCCTAGTTTGGGCCTTAAGGCTCAGAGCCCATTTTTCAAATCTGACATATTTCACTTTATGTGGTAATAACGTCGGAATGCTTAAACCTATCCAATCGATTGTTGTCTCGTGAGACATTGGGCTTTATGTTAGTGGTAAAATTTGGATGATATATTCAGTATTTATTGGTGAAAAATTGCAAAATTTAGAGAAAATGTATAAAAAAATAGCAGTTTTCAGAATTTAAATGCATCTACTTGTAAAACAGATGGTTATATCACCCTAAATAGTTACTAGTTCACATTTCCCATATGTCTACTTTAGATTGGAATCATTTTTTGAACATTCTTTTACTTTTCTTGGACGTTACAAGGCTTAGAACATAAACAGCAATTTCTCATATTTTTAAGAAAATTTCAAAAGCCTTTTTTTTAAGGTACCTGTTCAGTTCTGAAGTGGATTTGAGGGGCCTATGCATTAGAAATCCCCATAAAACACCCCATTTTGAAAACTAGACCCCTCAAAGTATTAAAAAAAGCATTTAGAAAGTTTATTTAACCCTTTAGGCATTTCACAGGAATTAAAGCAAAGTAGAGGTGAAATTTGCAAATTTCATTTTTCTTGCTGAATTTCAATTGTATTAATTTTTTTCTGTAACACAGAAGGTTTTTACCAGAGAAACACTACTAATACTATGTATTGTCCAGATTCTGCAGTTTTTAGAAATGTCCCACATGTGTCTCTAATGCGCTCGTGGACTAAAACACAAGCCCCAGAAGCAAAGAAGGACCTAGTACATTTTGAGGCCTCTTTTTTTATTAGAATATATTTTAGGCAGCATGCCAGGTTTGAAGAGGTGTTGAGGTGCCAAAACAGTAGGAATCCCCCAAAAGTGACCCCATTTCGGAAACTACACCCCTCAAGGAATTAATTTATGGTTGTTGTTACCATTTTAACCCCATAGTTTTTACACGGCACGTATTTGAATTGGGCTGTGAAATTTAAAAAATGAAATTTTTTTCAATAAGATGTCATTTTTCATCAAATTTTCATATTTTCACAGGGAACAAAATACCCAATTTTGTTGCCCAATTTCTCCTGAGTGCAGCAATGCCCCATTTGTGGCGATAAACTGCCGTTTGGGCCCATGGGAGGCCCCAGAAGAGAAGGAGTGCTGTGTGTTCTTTGGAGTGCAGATTTTGCTGGATTGGTTTTCGGATGCCATGTCGCATTTGCATAGCCCCAGAGGTATCAAAGCAATGGAAACCCACCAGAAGTGACCCCATTTTGGTAACTACACCCCTCAAGGAATTCATTTATGGGTAATGTGACCATTTAGACGCATAATTTCTCCACAGAACTTATGTGAATTGGACTGGGAATTAAAAAAAAAATAAAATAATAATTCCAATAATATGTAGTTTTAGCTCAAGCTTTCTTATTTTCACAAGAAATAAAATACCCCATATTGTTGCCCAATTTCTCCTGAGTGCAGCAATACCCCATGTGTGGTGATAAACTGCCGTTTGGGCCTATGGGAGGGCTCAGAAGGAAAGGAGCGCTATTTGTCCTTTGGAGTCCAGATTTTGCTGGATTGGTTTTCGGGTGCCATGTTGCATTTGCAGAGACCCAAAGGTATCAAAGCAATGGAAATCCAGCAGAAGTGACCCCATTTTGGAAACTACACCCCTCAAGGAATTCATTTATGGGTGTTGTGACCATTTTGACCCCATAGTTTTTTCACAGAACTTATTTGAATTGGGCTGGGAATTAAAACAAAATAATTTTTTGCCAATAATATGTCGTTTTGGCTGAAAATGGCTTATTTTCAGAAAAAATAAAATACCCCATTTTGTTGCCCAATTTTTACAGAGTGCGGCAATACCCCATTTGTGGTGATAAACTGCCGTTTGGGCCCATGGGAGGGCTAAGAAGGAAAGGACCACCATTTGGCCTACTGGGGATTTTCTGGTGCGAAGTCATGTATGCAGAAGCCCCTGAGGTACCAGTACAGTTGAAACCCCCAAGAAGTGACCCCGTTTTAAAAACTACACGCTTAAGGCATTCATCTAGAGGTGTAGTGAGCATTTTGACAGGAGAGGCCCATGGGAGGGCTCATAAGCAAAGGAGCGCAATTTGTTCTTTGGAGTCCAGATATTGCTGGATTGGTTTTCAGGTGCCATGCCGCATTTGCAGAGCCCCAGAGGTATCAAAGCAATGTAAACCCACCAGAAATGACCCCATTTTGGAAACTACACCCCTCAAGGAATTCATTTATGGGTGTTGTGACCATTTTGACCCCATAGTTTTTACACAGAACTTATTTGAATTGTGCTGGGAATTAAAACAAAATTTTTTTTTTCCAATAATATGTAGTTTTAGCTCAAAATTTCTTATTTTCACAAGAAATAAAATACTCTATTTTGTTGCCCAATTTGTTCTGAATGCCGCAATACCCCATTTGTGGTGATAAACTGCTGTTTGGGCCCATGGGAGGGATCAGAAGGAAAGGAGCGCTATTTGTTCTTTGGAGTCCAGATATTGCTGGATTGGTTTTCGGGTGCCATGTTGCATTTGCAGAGACCCAGAGGTATCAAAGCAATGGAAACCCACCAGAAGTGACCCCATTTTGGAAACTACGACCCTCAAGGAATTCATTTATGGGTGTTGTGACCATTTTGACCCCATAGTTTTTTCACAGAACTTATTTGAATTGGGCTTGGAATTAAAACAAAATTATTTTTTTTCCAATAATATGTAGTTTTGGCTGAAAATGTCTTATTTTCACAAGAAATAAAATAACCCATTTTGCTGCCCAATTTTTACAGAGTGCAGCAATACCCCATTTGTGGTGATAAACTGCCGTTTGGGCCCATGGGAGGGCTAAGAAGGAAAGGACCACCATTTGGCCTACTGGGGATTTTCTGGTGCGAAGTCATGTATGCAGAAGCCCCTGAGGTACCAGTACAGTTGAAACCCCCAAGAAGTGACCCCGTTTTAAAAACTACACGCTTAAGGCATTCATCTAGAGGTGTAGTGAGCATTTTGACAGGAGAGGCCCATGGGAGGGCTCATAAGCAAAGGAGCGCAATTTGTTCTTTGGAGTCCAGATATTGCTGGATTGGTTTTCAGGTGCCATGCCGCATTTGCAGAGCCCCAGAGGTATCAAAGCAATGTAAACCCACCAGAAATGACCCCATTTTGGAAACTACACCCCTCAAGGAATTCATTTATGGGTGTTGTGACCATTTTGACCCCATAGTTTTTACACAGAACTTATTTGAATTGTGCTGGGAATTAAAACAAAATTTTTTTTTTCCAATAATATGTAGTTTTAGCTCAAAATTTCTTATTTTCACAAGAAATAAAATACTCTATTTTGTTGCCCAATTTGTTCTGAATGCCGCAATACCCCATTTGTGGTGATAAACTGCTGTTTGGGCCCATGGGAGGGATCAGAAGGAAAGGAGCGCTATTTGTTCTTTGGAGTCCAGATATTGCTGGATTGGTTTTCGGGTGCCATGTTGCATTTGCAGAGACCCAGAGGTATCAAAGCAATGGAAACCCACCAGAAGTGACCCCATTTTGGAAACTACGACCCTCAAGGAATTCATTTATGGGTGTTGTGACCATTTTGACCCCATAGTTTTTTCACAGAACTTATTTGAATTGGGCTTGGAATTAAAACAAAATTATTTTTTTTCCAATAATATGTAGTTTTGGCTGAAAATGTCTTATTTTCACAAGAAATAAAATAACCCATTTTGCTGCCCAATTTTTACAGAGTGCAGCAATACCCCATTTGTGGTGATAAACTGCCGTTTGGGCCCATGGGAGGGCTCAGAAGGAAAGGACCACCATTTGGCCTACTGGAGATTTTCTGGTGCGAAGTCATGTATGCAGAAGCCCCTGAGGTACCAGTACAGTTGAAATCCCAAGAAGTGACCCCGTTTTAAAAACTACAACCCTTAAGGCGTTCATCTGGAGGTGTAGTGAGCATTTTTACCAGAGACATACACCCCATAAACTGTAATGTGGGTTCTCACGGCTATGGCAATACCCTCAATGTGGCTGCTATCAGCTGCCTGGGCACGCAGCAGGGCTCAGAAGTGAAAGACGAGGGAGATAAGCTGTGCGGAGTGCATCCGGGTAAGTTAAACTGGGGTAGATTAAAAATCAAGGGATGTATGATACATTTTAAAACACTCTTTCATACAGAGCCTTAGCTTTTCGGGACACGTGTCACATTGATATATTGTGTCCTCCCTTATACCCCTCTTATAGCAGACTTTGCACCTCTTTTGACTTTTTCCCTCCTTGCCAGTTTGGGGAACTTCTCCTGGAAAGTGTTGCCTTGGTACGATGCGTGTGACCTCGCTTCCAGAAGTACTGAGTGCCCCCCCCTTCTTGGACTCCAAAAATTAGTTTCTTGATAACGACCTCTTGAAATTCCAGGAAAGTTCCCGTCTGGCCTGTATATCGCGTAGCACATACGCATTGTAAAATGCCATCTGTATGATGTGCACGGCCAGCTTCTTATACCACACCGCATGGTGCTGTAGGGCTTCAGGGCTTGATCTGACAAGTCCACTACACCCATGTACCTATTGTAGTCCAGGATGCAATCTGGTTTGGGGGTCTCTGTACTGGTACCTCATACAGGTACATGGGTACTGGTGTGGCCATGTATTGTTGTCAATACAAGGACATCTCTCTTGTCCTTGTACTTGACACACAATATGTTGCTGCTAGAATGTGCCCTGCTCTCACCCCTTCTTGTTTGCCCAAGCAGAGTGTTAGGGAGGCCTCTCACATTTTTTTCTAGCAGTGCCGCATGCCGCAGTACTTCTGGAAGCGAGGCAGTTGAAGAGTGGGACGCTGGTATAAAAATTATCCAGGTAGAGGTGGTAACCCTGGTCCAGCAGTGGGTGCACCAAATTCCACACAATTTTTGCATTAACTCCCAGTAAGGGGGGGCATTCTGGGGGCTGAACACTGGTGTCCTCTGTTCATATATCCTAAATTTGTAGGTATACCCTGATGCACTCTCGCACAGCTTATACATCTTCACGCCATACCTTGCCCTCTTACTCGGCAGGTACTGGTGGAATTGAAGCCTCCCTTTAAAATGTACCAAGGACTCATCAATAGAAATACAATTCTCGGCGGTGTATGCTTGGGAAAACTGGGCACTGAAACGGTCTAATAGGGGTCTCCGTTTATAAAAACGGTCAAAACTGGGGTCATCTCGGGGTGGGCATGGCTCATTATCAGTATAATGTAAGAAGCAAAATATTGCCTTTTTTTATTTTTTTAGGTTCCAGTTCAGTTCTGAAGTTGCTTTGAGGGGCCTATATATTAGAAACCCCTATGAAACACCCCATTTTAGAAACTAGACCCCCTCAAAGTATTCACAACAGCATTTAGAAAGTTTATGAACCTTTTAGGTGTTTTTCACTGGAATTTAGAGCAAAGTAGAGGTGAAATGTACATATTTATTTATTTTTGTCAGAAAATCCTTTATATACCATTTTTTTTTATAACACAAAAGTTTTACCAGAGAAACGCAACACAACACTTATTGCCCAGATTCTGCAGTTTTGAGAAATATCCCACATGTGGACCTAGTGCATTAATGGACTGAAGCACCAGCCTCCGAAGCAAAGGAGCACCTAGTGGATTTTGAGGCCTCCTTTTTATTAGGCACCATGTCCGGTTTGAAGAGGTCTTGTGGTGCCAAAACAGTGGAAACCCCTGAAAAGTGACCCCAAAAGTGATTTTGTAAATTAGACACCTTGAGGAATTCATTGTAGTTTTCATGGGGTGCATGCAGCTTTTTGATCAGTTTTTATTCGATTTTTAACTGACCAAACAATTGTTATTCTGGTACGGTTTATTATTATTTTCTTTTATGGCGTTCACCGCACGGGATAAATAACAAAATAATTTTGTAGTTCAGGCCGTTACGGACGCGGCGATACCAATTATGTATAGTTTGTTTGTTTATATATATTTTTATTAATAATAAAGGACTGATAAGGGAAAAAGGGGGATTTTTACTTTTATTACTTTTAAAACTTTTATTTTCTTATTTTTACACATCTTTTTTTACTTTTTTTTAACTTTATTACTTTGTCCCACTAGGGGACTTGAGCGCAGGAGGCCCTGATTGCTATTCTAATATACTGCACTACATGCGTAGTGCAGTGTATTAGAGCTGTCAGCTACTAACTGACAGCCAGCACAGTGGGTCCTGACTTTGTCAGGACCTACTAGGCTCCCGTCGATGGCATAGCCGGACGCCGTTGTCAGGTGTCCGGTTGCCATAGTCACCATCGCTATTGAACGCGGCTTTTAAGTGGTTAATCAGCGGGGACACAGCGATCGGTCCCCGCTATAGGAGCTGCGGCAACTGCTGTATGAGACAGCATCTACCACAGCTCCTGCATGTGTCAGGAAGATGGCCGAAATGGCCGTTACTCCCGTGAAGTACTATTCCATCACCGAGCTCGAACGTGGCGGTCAGCATGACGAAATAGTGCGTCGCTGAGCGTTAAGGGGTTAAGTTGCCAGTACAGTGGAAACTACCCAAAAGTGACTACATTTACAAAACTACACCCCTTGAGGAATTTATATAGAGGTGTAGATTTGACCCCACAGGTGTTTCATAGATTTTATTAGACGTGGGCAGTGAAAATAAGACGTAGCTTTAGCTGAAAATTTTTCATTTTCTCAACAAATAAAGGAAAAAAAGAACCATAACATTTATAAAGCAATTTCTCCCCAGTACGGCAATACCCTATATGTGGTCGCAAACTGCTATTGGGCACACGGTACAGCTCAGAAGGGAAGGAGCGCCATTCTGCTTTTAGAGTGCAGATTTTTGCTGGATTGGTTTCTGGGCGTTATGTCACATTTGCAAAGCCCCCGTGGGACAAAAACAGTGGAAACCCCCCAAAATAGGCCCCATTTTGGAAACTACACCCCTCAAGGTATTCACCTAGGTGTGCAGTGAGCATGTTAACCTCTCAATTGTTTTGCAGAAATTAGTGTGCATTTGAAGTTGCAGAGTGAAAATGGGATTTTTTCATAGATATGCCAAAGTGTGGTGCCCCATAACAGGACAGCTCTCCAATTATTATGCTGTGTTTCCCGGTTTTAGAAATACCCTACATGTGGCCCTAATCTTTTGCCTGGACATTAGTCCAGTATCAGGAGTGGAAGAGTACCATGCAAAATTGAGGCCTAATTTGGAGATTTACAAAGTATTGATTCACAATTGCAGATGTTCAGATGTGAAATAATAAAAGAAATCCCTGAGAAGTGACCCCATTTTGGAAACTTAATAAATGCCTTGAGGGGCGTAGTGAGCATTTTCACCCCACAGGTCTTTTCCATAAATGAATGCGCTGCGTATGGTGCAAAGTATAAATCTCTATTTTTCCATAGATATGCCATTTCAGTGGCGAATATGTCGTGCCCAGCTTGTGCCACTGGAGACACACATCCCAAAAATTGTTAAAAGGGTTCTCCTGGGTATGGTGGTGCCTTATATGTGAAGTAAACAGCTGTTTGGGCACGCTGTAGGGTTCAGAAAGAAGGGAGTTCCATTTGGATTTTGCTTGGTAGTAATTTTGTTTGAAGTTTTACTGGTATTTTCGTTTATAATGTGGGGGTACATGTAAACTGGGCAGAGTACATCAGCGCATAGTCAGCTGGTATAATAATGGGGTAAAAAAACAAATAAAATTATCCATAACAATCCTTTCTGCACAGGCCAGTGTCACATTGATAAACGTTGTCCTTTCTTATCCCACTTTTGGTCCACACTCTGCACCTTTGCAGTTTGGGGAATTTCACTGGGGTCTTGTCCTGGTTTAATACAGGCACCCTTGCTTCCAGCAGATGTTTAGGACCCTACCCTTTCTTGTTCCCTAATTTTAGGGCCTTGATAAATCGCCTCTTGAAACAGAAGAAATGTTCCCCTCGGGCCTGCACAACTGCATATTTTTTCTTTCCTGACTTTTTGGAGCCTTAACTAATTTTATTTTTTTCATAGAAGTAGTGGTATAAGGGCTGTTTTTTTGCGGGATGAGCTGTAGCTAATATTGATACAATTTTGGGGTACATGCGACTTTTTTTATCACTTTTTATCCTATTTTTTGGGAGGCAAGATGACCAAAAAACAGCAAATCTGGCATAGTTTTTAGTTTTTTTTATATAGCGTTCACCATGCATTATAAATTACATGTTAACTTTATTCTGCGGGTCAGTACGATTCCGGCGATACCAAATTTATAGCACTTTTTTATGTTTTTACAGGTTTTTGCACAATAAAATTACTTTTGTAAAAATAATGTATTTTTTCTGTCGCCATGTTGTGAGAACCATAAGGTTTAAATTTTTTCATTAACGGAGCTGTATGAGGGCTTGTTTTTTGCGAGACGAGCTATAGTTTTTATAGGTATAATATTTGGATACATGCGACTTTTTGATCACTTTTTATTCCAATTTTTGTAGGGCAAAGTGACAAGAAAACAGAAATTCTGGCATTGTTTTTTTACAGGGTTTTTTTTACGTCGTTCACCGCATGGGTTAAATAACATAATATATTTATAGTTCAGGCTGTTCCGGTCGTGGCAATATCAAATATGTAAGTTGTTTTTTTTCATTAACAAAGTACTTGATAAGGGAAAAAGGGCTATTGTGTTTTATTTTATAGTTGAAACTTTTATTATATGTTTTACTACTTTTTTTTTTTCACTTTTTTTTTAGTCCAACTGTCTGATTTTTTTCTAATACATTGTACATCTTGCCGTCGGCTACAGAAGCCTTTTAGGTCTTGCCTCCGGGTAGGTCCTGGAAGGCTTCAGGTCAAAGCAGACCGGGAGGCCAGTATTAGGCCTCTGGTTGCCATTACAGCCACTGGCACCCTGGCAATTTCATTGCTGGGGTGCCGATGAGCTGCAAACCCCTTAAATGTAGCGATTGCTTTTGACCACTGCATTTAAGAGGTTAATGGTGGGGATCGGAGCTAAATTTGCTCCCCGCCATTACAGCAAAGTGTCAGCTGTAATATACAGCTGACACCGGGGATGCTGAGTCGGTGCCCACCGATTGTCACATGGGTATGGCAAAATTTGGGAAGCACTAGCTTTCCATGACGTATCCATGTGACGAATGTCGGGTAGGGGTTAATATAATTGGGTCAGTCTTGCTAATGTTAAAAATTAGAGATTGTTTCATCAAGCAACCCCTGTCTATATGGATATTAGGGCATATGAATATAAAAGAGAAGGAGATCAACCGCTCAGGACCCCCGCTATAAGCCAGAGCGGAGAGTCACGAAGTAAGAGCGGCTCCCACTCTGGTGGACTTGTCCGGTTATGTATTACATAGTAGGCCATTCATTTGTATAGCCATGTAATACTCCATTAAGTAGGAATGTACGGCTTGATGAAACTTCCTTCTGTAATAACAGCTATTTGTCTGAGCAGTTGTCTTAGAGAAAAGGATGTCTAGATGGGGCAACCTCCTTAATAAACAAATGCATCTAATTGGTATGTAAAGAACAATGAAAATTGACAGTTCAGATGTACAAAATACAAACTGCGCATAAATGCACAGTGGCAAGAAACTTTAACTTGACTGTTTCAATGGTTTTTAATGGCTTCAGTGACTATATATATATATATATATATATAATGCATATATATATAATGCATTTTCACTAACTAACAATCATCCGTCCTATCCTGGAAACCGCTCCCGGGACAGTCCGTACTTCACAGATTATACAGATAAGCTGCATAGACCATGAGATGTCAGACATCTATTATTGACTGTTTCTTGGTAGCTATTTCCACTAAATCGTCCACACATTGTAATTAGAGATGAGCGAACTTATGAAAAGTTCGGTTCGGCTGGTTCGCCGAATTTCATGAAAAAGTTTGATTCGGACCGAACCTGTAATACAAGAAAGCCCCTAAAAATCGTGTATAACACTGTTTAAAAGCCCTAGAAGCCCTGTATAACACTCTTAGGTCACGCATGAGTGTATCCAAGTACTTTTGAGCTGCCTTTAAGGCAAAGTTAGTGTCAAAGTTACGCCAACATGTATGGCTATAGGAAAACGGATGGGACACGGTGATAACTAACAGAAACCACTGCACTTGTGCATGTTGTATGCTTAATGCATTGTTAAAAAAAGGTACAAAAATGTAACCATTTTTGGCGGCAGATGCCTGCCAGGGTTCATACATATAAGGTGGTAAAAGAAGAAGCAATGGCTTTTGACAAGCCCTCCAAAAATTTACCCTTTTTATTGGCAGATGCCTGCCGGGGTTCATCCATACATGGATGTAAAAGCAACAAGCAATGGCTATTCACAAGCCCTCCAAAAATGTACCCTTTTTATTGGCAGATGCCTGCCGGGGTTCATCCATGCATGGATGTAAAAGCAACAAGCAATGGCTTTTCACAAGCCCTCCAGGCCTGCTTGTAGAAGACGGCAGTGGAGGTGTATTGGTGGTAGTAGAGGTAGCCAACGGACAGCAAGGGTGGTGGTAGTAGTAGTAGCAGCACATTAAAAGACACAGGACAGTCACAGGACAAAGCCCTGTGGTGGGGCTGGCCTCAGGCCTGTTTGTAGCATACGGCAGTGGAGGTGTATTGGTGGTAGTAGAGGTAGCCAACGGACAGCAAGGGTGGTGGTAGTAGTAGAAGCAGCACATTAAAAGAGACTGGACAGTCACAGGACAAAGCCCTGTGGTGGGGCTGGCCTCAGGCCTGCTTGTAGCAGACGGCAGTGGAGGTGTATTGGTGGTAGTAGAGGTAGCCAACGGACAGCAGGGGTGGTAGTAGTAGTAGCAGCACATTAAAAGACACTGGACAGTCACAGGACAAAGCCCTGTGGTGGGGCTGGCCTGCTTGTAGCAGACGGCAGTGGAGGTGTATTGGTGGTAGTAGAGGTAGCCAACGGACAGCAAGGGTGATGGTAGTAGTAGTAGTAGTAGCAGCACATTAAAACAGACTGGACAGTCCCAGACAAAGCCCTGTGGTGGGGCAGGCCTGCTTGTAGCAGACGGCAGTGGAGGTGTATTGGTGGTAGTAGAGGTAGCCAACAGACAGCACGGGTGGTGGTAGTAGTAGTAGTAGTAGTAGTAGTAGTAGCAGCACATTAAAACAGACTGGACAGTCACAGACAAAGCCCTGTGGTGGGGCAGGCCTGCTTGTAGCAGACGGCAGTGGAGGTGTATTGGTGGTAGTAGAGGTAGCCAACTGACAGCAAGGGTGATGGTAGTAATAGTAGCAGCACATTAATAGAGACTGGACAGTCACAGGACAAAGCCCTGTGGTGGGGCTGGCCTCAGGCCTGCTTGTAGCAGACGGCAGTGGAGGTGTATTGGTGGTAGTAGAGGTAGCCAACGGACAGCAAGGGTGGTAGTAGTAGTAGCAGCACATTAAAAGACACTGGACAGTCACAGGACAAAGCCCTGTGGTGGGGCAGGCCTGCTTGTAGCAGACGGCACTGGGGGTGGATTGGTGGTGGTTGACTGGTAGTAGTGGTGGTGGTGGACTACTGACAGCACGGGT
This sequence comes from Rhinoderma darwinii, assembly GCF_050947455.1. NCBI lineage: Eukaryota > Metazoa > Chordata > Amphibia > Anura > Rhinodermatidae > Rhinoderma > Rhinoderma darwinii. The sequence continues at coordinate 113,894,214 of NC_134690.1, forward strand.
GGTGGTGGTAGTAGTAGTAGCTGCATCAACAGCACAGCAGCACATTAAAAAAGAGTGGACAGGACAAAGCCCTGTGGTTGTTCTTCTGAGACTTGTCAGAGGTACTGCGGATGGTGCTGTGCTGTGTATGAGGACCGGCGTCGGTTACTAGGCAGACACAGACAACATGGAAGATCAAGTCAAGGCTTCCTTTGGAACAAAACATGTGGAAAATAAACTGTGGCAGAATTTTACAATCCCCAAGATAAAAAGAGGACATTAAAAAAAGACTGTGGTGGGGCCTGCCTGCTTGTAGCAGATGGCAGTGGAGGTGTATTGGTGGTAGTAGAGGTAGCCAACAGACAGCACGGGTGGTGGTAGTAGTAGTAGTAGCAGCACATTAAAACAGACTGAACAGTCACAGACAAAGCTCTGTGGGGGGGCAGGACTGCTTGTAGCAGACGGCAGTGGAGGTGTATTGGTGGTAGTAGAAGTAGCCAACGGACAGCAAGGGTGGTGGTAGTAGTAGTAGCAGCACATTAAAAGAGACTGGACAGTCACAGGACAAAGCCCTGTGGTGGGGCTGGCCTCAGGCCTGCTTGTAGCAGACGGCAGTGGAGGTGTATTGGTGGTAGTAGAGGTAGCCAACGGACAGCAAGGGTGGTGGTAGTAGTAGTAGCAGCACATTCAAAGAGACTGGACAGTCACAGGACAAAGCCCTGTGGTGGGGCTGGCCTCAGGCCTGCTTGTAGCAGACGGCAGTGGAGGTGTATTGATGGTAGTAGAGGTAGCCAACGGACAGCAAGGGTGGTAGTAGAAGTAGCAGCACATTAAAAAAAGACACTGGACAGTCACAGAACAAAGCCCTGTGGTGGGGCAGGCCTGTTTGTAGCAGACGGCAGTGGAGGTGTATTGGTAGTAGTAGAGGTAGCCAACAGACAGCACGGGTGGTGGTAGTAGTAGTAGTAGTAGTAGCAGCACATTAAAACAGACTGGACAGTCACAGACAAAGCCCTGTGGTGGGGCAGGCCTGCTTGTAGCTGACGGCAGTGGAGGTGTATTGGTGGTAGTAGAGGTAGCCAACGGACAGCAAGGGTGGTGGTAGTAGTAGTAGTAGCAGCACATTAAAACAGACTGGACAGTCACAGACAAAGCCCTGTGGTGGGGCAGGCCTGCTTGTAGCAGACGGCAGTGGAGGTGTATTGGTGGTAGTAGAGGTAGCCAACGGACAGCAAGGGTGGTGGTAGTAGTAGTAGTAGCAGCACATTAAAAGAGACTGGACAGTCATAGGGCAAAGCCCTGTGGTGGGGCAGGCCTGCTTGTAGCAGACGGCACTGGGGGTGGATTGGTGGTAGAAGTAGTAGCAGCACCAACAGTGGCACATTAAAAAAAGAGTGGACAGGACAGAATCTCGTAGTAGCAGGTGGCAGTAGCAGGCGGCAGCGGCAGCAGCAGCAGCAATGTCAGATCTAATGAGTGGTATTAGGCACAGGGATTTTAAAATCCTCACCGATCCACGCTTGATTAATTTTCAGAAACTTGAGATTTTCCAAGCTGTTGGCGGACAATCTTGTTCGCTTAGGGGTGACGAAGCCCCCTGCTGCGCTGAATACCCTCTCTGACGCTACACTGGAGGGTGGACAAGACAGTACACCCATGGCAAACTGGGCCAGTTCTTGCCAATGATCCAATCTGCTGACCCAGAAGTCCATGGGGTCTGGGATCAGGATTTCTGACGGAGAAAGGGCACAGTCCAGGTACGAGTGAACCTGGTTGTTTAGGTGCTGCACCTGGTGATGGTGAACATCCCTTTGGTGACTACGATGTGTGTCAGGTCGGGGTACTGGATGTAAAAATGTTGTCATCATATTTTCCAAACGGAATTGGCTGCTGCTGCTGCTGCCGCTGCTGCCGCCTATTGCAGAGGTAGCTCTGCCAGAGGCGGTGGAACGATGAGACAGTGGGGAGCGGAGAGTGGCCCCCCGTTCAGACATGCTTGCAGCAGGTGTTTGCCGTTTGAAAGCCGTGACAAGCTGGCTGCATAGCTTCTCTCGATAATAAGCCAATTTTGCCTCCCTCTCGGAAGGCGCAAAAAACTCCCCCATTCTGGCTTTATACCGAGGGTCTAAAAGTGTGGCTATCCAGTACTCATCTCTTTGCTTCATGCTAACAATACGACAGCCAGCGCGCAAGTATCGAAGCATACAGCTCGCCATCCTGGCCAGCGTTTCAGAGGGCCCGGTTGGTTCCATCTCCGCCCCATACTGCCATGGTTGTCCATCATCAAGATCGTCGCCAGACTTGTCATCATCATCATCACTGTCATGTTGTGCGGCTGCCTCGTCCCCTATCCCTTCCTGTGATTCCATATCCAAATCCAGCTCCTCTTCAGGTCCTGTTTCCTCATCCTCCTCCTCCTCCTCAACATCCATAGCCAGATGTGATCCTTCCTCCATCCTTTGCTGAATCATCGCTGTGAGCGTTTGCTCCATAATGAATATCAGCGGCAAAACATTGTTCATTCCGCTAGCGTCACGGCTCACAAATAGTGTGGCCTCTTCAAAGGGCCTCAAAACGCGACATGCGTCTCTAACCAGCTGCCAGTGCCTGAGCTCGAAATTACACTGGCTCCAAACACTGCCCGTCTGCTGCATCAGGAAATCATTCACGGCTTTCCGCTGTTCGTACAGACGGTCCAACATGTGCAGGGTGGAATTCCAGCGTGTTGGAACGTCGCAAATCAGGCTGTGTTCTGGGAGATTGTTTTGACGCTGCAAGTCCAGGAGGGCGTGCTTAAATGCATACGAACGTCTAAAGCGAACACAAAGCCTCCTGGACATGGCCAGCACACCCTTCAAACCAACATATGACTTTAAGAAGCGTGTTATGACCAGATTGATCACATGTGCCATGCAAGGAGTGTGTGTCATGTGACCTAGACGCAGTGCAGCCACAACGTTCTTCCCGTTATCAGAGACAACATTGCCCACTGTGAGTTTCAGAGGAGACAGCCAGCGTGCGATTTCCTCCTTGATGCACAGCAGCAGCTACTGCCCTGTGTGGCTTTTCTCGCCCAGGCTCAGCAGGTGTAAGACAGCGTTGTGGCGCTTCACCTTGCACCTATGAAAAGAGGAGGGAGGAGGAGTGGAAGATACGCTGTGTCCTGTCGGGGACGGGAAGACCTCCATTGAGGAGGGCAAGGAGGAGAAGGAGGAGTAGGAGGATGGTAGGCGCCTGGTGTCCGGAGTTGAACCAGAAAGATACAAGCGTGGAGGTGGTAATGCCTGGCATTGCTGCGGTGGTGCATCGGACTGCAAAATATTGACCCAGTGGGCCGTGAAAGACATGTACTGTCCCTGCCCATAGTTGCTGCTCCACGTGTCGACGGTGGCATGTACCCTGCTGCACACGGATAATTGCAAGGACTGGCCCACCTTTTCCTCCACGTGCTTGTGCAAGGCAGGGACAGCTGTTTTGGAGAAGTAATGGCGGCTAGGTATTCTCCACCTAGGCTGAGCGCACGCCATCAATTGTTTGAAGCCGGCGGAGTCGACCAGGTTGTATGGCAGCGACTGCACCACCAACAACTTAGCCAGGTGTGAATTAAGTGGATGACTGGGTATATATTGTTGCTTATTGGACAACAATTCCGTAATGGATAACTGACGGGACGTAGGAGGAGCACTAGATGACAGTGATGATGATGATGACAACGACATGGTGGATAAGGCCTGGCTACTACTTAGATGACAGGGACTCGGAGCAGCAGCAGCAGCGGCAGAGGGGTCTTCATTAGATGTACATGATGGTGGGGCATGTCGATTGTTCCACATGGCCTTGTGAAGCCGCTCCATGTGTTTACGTAGAGCGGTAGTTCCTACATTGCTGCCCTGTCCACTCCTTACTTTCTGCTTGCAGATACGGCACTATGCCATGTTTTCGTCCTCCGGGAAGGTACAGAAAAATTGCTACACGGCAGAGTACCGTAAAGAGGTAGTACCACGTCCACCACCACCACCACCCGAGCTTGCAACGTTTTGCAGATTGACTTCTGCCCCTACCTCGGCTTGGCTGTTTATCACTGCCAGTGCCGCCACTACTACCCTCCTCCTCTGATGCCGTCATCACCTCGTCACCTGGTTCCCACGTCCTGTCTAAAACAACATCATCATAGCCCTCCTCATCATCCCCGCCACTTCTGTCACTGTGTTGTGAATGTGATGTGACATCATGGCGGGCTCCATGCCCCCCCTCATTACTGCGTCTGCCACCACGGCTACCACGAACACCCCCACTACCACAGCTATGCGTCTCGGACACCGCTTCCACCTCCACCACCGCCGCAACACACTCCGTTGGCTGACTCGCGGAAAACAAATCATCATCACTATGTTGTTCAATATCTTCCTTCGCACCCGAGAAGATGTCTCTTAGGACTTTTAGGAAAGATGGTTTCCCGCTAGGAAGGGGAAGTGAAGACATAGATGATGGAATGGAAACACTAGAAATACCCATATTACTACTGTCACTGTGCCAAGGAACTGTAGAGGATCTGGAATCCAACGAAACCTGGCTTGAAGCCAGATCGTCAGAGTCTTCCTGCTGAGATGACCGCGAGCCAGCCAACCAGTCCACAATGGCCGTATTGTCTAAAGTAACCCGCCCACCGGAGGAGATGGACAAGTCTGGCTTGCTGATACCTCTCCTACTACCAGCAGGCACATGGCTGCTGCTACTAGTGGAACTGGGCACATGTTTTGTGCCACAAATTCTGGTACTGGCACAAACAGATCCAACATTTGGACTGGAAGAGGACATGGCATGGGTGTTTTTTCCTCTACCCCGTCCTTTCACAACCTTTTTTTTACCCGACATTTCACTGCTGTGCTGGAGTGCAGCAAGTTGAATCAAAACCCCGTGGACGAGCCCCTTCTAAAAGCGTATTCACACACTGGCTTGGCAAACGGCAATGAGAATTTCTATCAGCCACTGTGCACTGACTCAGGGAATGCTGGCCCTGGGCGTTGTAGTACTTCAAAGGCTGCCTCAGCTGCCTGTATTGCAAGTTGGATGCAACGGGGATGAGCCCCTTCTAAAAGCTTATTCACACACTGGTTCGGCAAATGGCAATGAATGAGAATTTCTATCAGCCACGGTGCACTCAGGGAATGCTGGGCGTTGTAGTACTACAAAGGCTGCCTGTACTGCAAGTTGGATTGTTATGTTAACCCATGCAACGGGGATGAGCCCCTTCTAAAAGCTTTTTCACACACTGGCTTGACAAATGGCAATGAATGAAAATTTCTATCAGCCACGCCGCGGTGCACTCAGGGAATGCTGGACGTTGTAGTACTACAAAGGCTGCCTCAGCTGCCTGTATTGCAAGTTGGATGCAATGGGGATGAGCCCCTTCTAAAAGCTTATTCACACACTGGCTTGGCAAATGGCAATGAATGAGAATTTCTATCAGCCACTGTGCACTGACTCAGGGAATGCTGGCCCTGGGCATTGTAGTACTACAAAGGCTGCCTCAGCTGCCTGTATTGCAAGTTGAATGCAACGGGGATGAGCCCCTTCTAAAAGCGTATTCACACACTGGCTTGGCAAATGACAATGAATGAGAATTTCTATCAGCCACGGTGCACTCAGGGAATGCTGGGCGTTGTAGTACTACAAAGGCTGCCTGTAATGCAAGTTGGATTGTTATGTTAACGGATAACGGGGATGAGCCCCTTCTAAAAGCTTATTCACACACTGGCTTGGCAAATGGCAATGAATGAGAATTTATATCAGCCACGCCGCGGTGCACTCAGGGAATGCTGGGCGTTGTGGTACTACAAAGGCTGCCTCAGCTGCCTGTATTGCAAGTTGGATGCAACGGGGATAAGCCCCTTCTAAAAGCTTATTCACACACTGGCTTGGCAAATGGCAATGAATGAGAATTTCTATCAGCCACGGTGCACTCAGGGAATGCTGGGCGTTGTAGTACTACAAAGGCTGCCTGTATTGCAAGTTGGATTGTTATGTTAACCCATGCAACGGGGATGAGCCCCTTCTAAAAGCTTATTCACACACTGGCTTGGCAAATGGCAATGAATGATAATTTCTATCAGCGACAGTGCACTCAGGGAATGCTGGGCGTTGTAGTACTACAAAGGCTGCCTGTATTGCAAGTTGGATTGTTATGTTAACCCATGCAACTGGGAGGAGCCCCTTATAAAAGCTTATTCACACACTGGCTTGGCAAATGGAGAATTTGTATTGCAATTTGGATGTTGATTGTTGAGAGTAGAGTAGACTCCCGCTGTAGTGGATGAGCCCCTTCGATTGCTGGATTCCTGGCTTTTAGATTCCTAAAGCTTTCCCTAACTGCACAGAGATGCTATCTCTACAGCTCCTGTCTCTAAAATGGCCGCTGAGCTCCGTACATAGACTTTTATTGCAGGCTTGAGCCCGCCCCTATGCTGCCTCCCGATTGGCTGGGAGAGCCGTTTGCAAGGCATTATGGGGTAGCCTGATGTCAGGTGATATTTTGAAATCCTCCATTTTACATCTAACATGTGGCAGGCGCCAAAATCTAGCCGGGTTCGGTCAAAACGGGTTCGGCCGAACCCGGTGAAGTTCGGATTCGCTGTGAACCGAACTTTTCACAATGTTCGGACCGAAACCAGGTTCGGTTGTCCCGGTTCGCTCATCTCTAATTGTAATGATATCACACACACACACACACACACACACACACATACACACAAACTCTTTTGTAACTATTGTAGATGACAACCACTGGCCATAAACGCATCACATCACAAGGACCATCCCCGGTGAAATCACTCGCAGAGCATTAACTCTTATTTAAGGGTGGTGCTCAAATTGCTGGGGTGCATCTGTGGGACCCTCTCCTCAGAGATGATGCCCTTCACCCTACTCTCAAACAGCTGAGGAGTCTACAGGGTAGGCGGGTAGTCGAGCTGGGCTGTCAGATGATCAACTCTGTAGCTGTTATGTCATCATGCTTAGAGAATAGATGTATACACATCTTTACTGCAATGAGAAACACAACACATTAATAATTTCCAGGAAATTAGTAGCATTAAAATCAATCCTATCACTACCACTATGGGTTTCAGCAATCTAGAAAGCATATTGTTAAACCAAACACCAATACATCCCATCCAGGAAAAGGGATTCCATCCCTCCTTAGATATATCTCTAGCTTTTTTCTGAAATTCCTTTACTTTGTTCATATGTGCCTCTATGGGGTCATGTGAGTCCTCAATCCAGGTGCATCATTCTTCACCTATAACAGCACAAGTTCCACCTTCTATTGCTAACATAATCAAGAGCCATTCTATTTTAGAGGGCAACTTTCCTAACTTGGGCCAACTCTTCATTGATAGCGTGGGTTGAACTGGTGGTCTCATTAATTATCCCATCCATAATACTAGCATATTTGTTTAACTTATTCGCTAGTTCGATTCCCCAGCCTGTCCAAGAGGGGAACCACATCCAAGCTTTATCTGCTTTTGTAAACAACTCTTGTTTATACATAGTCTCCTTAGAGTACATTTCATAAATTCAGCAATTTATGGAACAACTCTTCCTATAGTGCAATTACCCCATGCTCCCATAGGAAGCCAAGAATAGGCTCTGTTACCACAAATATAATATAGCCCTTGGTGTTATCACCCTAGGAACTATTTTACCATGATTCCCCAACCAACTTTGAAACCATCTCATATTGTCACGCACTTTAATCTTACAGTCCCATTTGTCATCATCTCCTTTGTCAGGACAGGAACACCTGGGGGCACAAGACGCTGCCCACCAACATTGGTTATTACAATTACCATGTACCTCATCACATTTTACTACATCATACTTCATATTGAACAGTAATGTGGAATTTTTACAGTCTGTTTCTCCAACGTGTACCTTAGGTAAATTCTGGCTATGTGATCAGCATACATAGGCCCTATGCACATAGTGGGTGTATTTAGTAGGCCAGCAATTTCTAAATATGTTCTTTGGTCTGAGAGAGCATTGTGAGCGGTGTGATTTACATCTATTTCAACATCATAGCTAGAGTCTGTGAGATTGAGGTCATTCATTGATATTGGTACACCAATTAAAGGGATTTCTTTATGATTTGCTGGAACATGAGAACAGATCCAACAGTCAGTTGTGTTCAGCTGTTTGGCTGTTTGTTGATGTAGAAGCCAAATGGAGTTATTCCGCCGTTCTCCATTCACCTGTATACAATAGCATAAGATACAAAAGAACAGACAGGACAGCAAATGCATTTTCCTCACCTCTTGTATACAGATCTGCGTCACCTGACCTGAAAGTTCACCTTTTTACAGTGAGAAGCGTGAATCCAGTTTGGTTTCCCCTCTGCTTTCACTGAGGTAGAAGTGGTCAGCAGTACTTGGCATGGGCCATCAAATCTGGGTTCCAGATGTTTCCTCACGTATCTTCTTATCACGACCCAATCTCCAGGTTGTAGGTGGTAAGTTCCTGTTTTGTCTTGTGGGTCTGGTAAAGAAGAAAAGACTAAGCCATGCAAATTAGTCAGCTGCTTATGGAGCTGGAAAACATAGTCAGTTAGAAAAGCATACTGTCCATGTAATTCCTGCGGAAAGAAAAGTCCTGTTAGCGGTTGCCTGCCAATCAGTTCTTCGAACTGTGAAAGTCCATGCATTCCCTTTGGTGTATGCAAATAGAGCTAACAGTAGGGCTTGTACCCAAGTACGTTTTGTTTGCTCACAGATTTTAGCTATCTTATATTTAAAGAGGCTCTGTCACCAGATTTTGCAACCCCTATCTGCTATTGCAGCAGATAGGCGCTGCAATGTAGATTACAGTAACGTTTTTATTTTTAAAAAACGAGCATTTTTGGCCAAGTTATGACCATTTTTGTAATTATGCAAATGAGGCTTGCAAAAGTCCAAGTGGGTGTGTTTAAAAGTAAAAGTCCAAGTGGGCGTGTATTAGGTGCGTACATCGGGGCGTTTTTAATACTTTTACTAGCTGGGCGCTGTGAAGAGAAGTAACATCCTCTTCTCTTCAGAACGCCCAGCTTCTGACAGTGCAGATCTGTGACGTCACTCACAGGTCCTGCATCGTGACGGCCACATCGGCAGCAGAGGCTACAGTTGATTCTGCAGCAGCATCAGCGTTTGCAGGTAAGATCGACTTACCTGCAAATGCTGATGCTGCTGCAGAATCAACTGTAGCCTCTGGTGCCGATGTGGCCGTCACGATGCAGGACCTGTGAGTGACGTCACAGATCTGCACTGTCACAAGCTGGGCGTTCTGAAGAGAAGAGGATGTTACTTCTCATCAGAGCGCCCAGCTAGTGAAAGTATTAAAAACGCCCCGATGTACGCACCTAATACACGCCCACTTGGACTTTTACTTTTAAACACACCCACTTGGACTTTTGCAAGCCTCATTTGCATAACTACAAAAATGGTTATAACTTGGCCAAAAATGCTCGTTTTTTTAAAATAAAAACGTTACTGTAATCTACATTGCAGCGCCTATCTGCTGCAATAGCAGATAGGGGTTGCAAAATCTGGTGACAGAGCCTCTTTAAGATGCCATTTGCTCCCTCAACCTTCCCTGATGACTGTGGGTAGTATGGAGTATGTAGCTGTCGATTAATTTGCAACCCTTTCAACATTTCTGCAAATACCTGCCACGTGAAATGTGTCCCACAGCCAGACTCTACGTCTCAGGTAGGCCATATCTGCACACAATCTCAGATATTATTTTCTTAGCTGTCACTACAGCTGTTGCTTTAGCAACAGGCCATGTTTCTACCTAAGAACATGTCTACACATACTAAGACATACTCATAAATACCAGATTTAGGTAGTTGAATGTAGTCTATCTGCAGTCTCTGGAATGGGTAGTCAGGTTTTACAAGGTGTTTCATCTTTACCCTAGTCATTTTGACTGGATAGTGCTTGGCACAAATCATGCATTTCTTGCACCATTGTGTTGCAAATTGTGAGAAGCCAAAATTTACGTACAATAGAACCATTCCACCTTTGGAAACATGAGATGGAAGATGAAATAAGTTTGTTAAAAACTGATATATATCTGGAGGGGCACATAATCGACCATCCTCATGTTTCCAAACACCATTATCTGACTTACAACCTCTGTTCCTCCATTTACTGTGTGTCTGGGGACCTGCCTGCTTTTGCAAGGTTATGAGAGTGTCCATTGTCAGGTTTTTTTTCATCATTTGGGGACTCTTGGAGGATCATAGAAACAGCCTTCTTGGCTGCTTCATTTGCCCTGTTATTACCCATAGTGATAGGATCTTCTGCTCGCTGATATGCCTGGCATTTTATAACAGCTATAGCTCAAGGCAGCTTTACCTTTTCCAGCAGTTCCTGTCTGAGGTCTGCATGTTTCACAACCTCTCCACAAGAAGTTAAGAGACCTCTGTGCTTCCACAGAAAACCAAAATCATGCACAACTCCGTAAACATAACGGGAGTCTGTATATATATATATATATATATATATATATATATATATATGTATATGTGTATATATATATATATATATATGTAAATATATATGTATATATGTATATATATATATATATATATATATTCACTAGCGTTAAATGTATTAATGCAACTCTATTTAAAGGGGTATTCCCATCAGAGACATTTATGACTCATCCACAGTATCACGCCGGCCTATGCAAAAATCCCATCGGCGTTGTGGAGCAGCAACATTCGTCGCAAGAACAGGGTCTAAGTGAGTCAAAGTTTTTGTTTTATTTGTTTGGGGGGCACTGTCTACAAGGGGGAGGTGGGGGCTGTATGGCAGAATCTGCAGGGGTCTGTATGGCAGAATCTACAGGGGGCTGTATGGCAGATTCTACAGGGGGGCTGTATGGCAGAATCTATAGGAGGGCACTATCTACAATATGGGCCTGTTTGTGGCACCGAGGGGAGGTGGGACATTATACTGTGTAGGGGCACTAAAGGGGGCAATATACTGTGTGCCTCACTTAGGGGACATTATAGTGTGGGGGCACTAAAGGGGGCATTATACTGTGTGGGGGCACTATAAAGGGCATTATAATGTGGGGGGACACTAAAAAGGGCACTATACTGTGTGGGGGCATTGTACTTTTTTATGGGGAATTTTGTTATGATGGGGGTGGGGCGCCGAAAGAAAATTTTGCACGGCACGCCATCTATCCTAAGGCCAGCTCTTGTTGCCAACCATCTCAGGCTGGAGGAACTTTCTAGAGTTTGTCTTAGGCAGCAAAGATGCTAGGTTCACCCCTGGACCAATGTGTAAGAAAAGTATGTGGAACCCTTGTTATGTAACAGCTAGCTGTTTAGAGTGAGGTGCTCCTCAAAGAGTTTATTTCTTGCCAGTCCTAAAATGATGAGCCAAATTCTCTGGTGGATTGTAAGTCAGAAATAATTATGAGCTATGATAATCAGTAGCAGACCTTTACATGCCATCAAGTAGACACTACTAAGCCTGGTAGTGGTGGGCCCCTTATCCTACAGGGCCCTTGTGTAGCTGCCTGCAAAGAAAAATGATACATATGAAAAATGCTGCTTTCTGGCATACTATAATAAAATATATAATATTATGTACAGTCAACTTCAAAGATATTGGCACCTCTCCAGAAACGACGCAAAAACAATCATAGAAAATAATCAATGCATATAATGATTAACCCCTTAGTGACCAGCCCATTTTAGGCCCTAATGACCAAGCTATTTTATTCGTTTTTCTATAGTCGCATTCAAAGAGCTATAACTTTTGTATTTTTTCGTCTACATAGCTGTATGAGGACTTGTTTTTTGCGGGATTAGTTGTACTTTTTAATAGCACCATTTTAGGGTACATATAATTTTTTAATTAACTTTTATTAACTTTTTTGGGGGGATTATAAAAAAAACCTGAAATTCCACCATTGTTCTATGCGTTTTTAAATTGATGCCGTGCACTGTGCGGCGTAAATAAAATTTTACCTTTATTCTATGGGTCGGTACGATTACGGCGATACCACATATGTTGAGGTTTTTTATGTTTTACGACTTTTGCACAATAAAAACACTTTTGAACTAAAATTATTTGTTTTTGCATCGTTGGTTTCCAAGAGCCGTAACTTTTTTATTTTTCCATCAATGTAGTGATTTTTTGGGCTTGTTTTCTGCGGGACGAGACGTAGTTTTGATTGGTACTGTTTTGGGGTGCATGGGACTTATTGATTCATTTTTATAATGACTTTTTTGGGGGGCAATGGAAAAATTGTTTTATGCAGTTTTTTTTACGGTGTTCACCTTGCGGTTTAAATTACGGTCGCGCCGATACCTCCGGCGCGTCCTAATAGGCATATGTCCAGGGCAGACCTGGGGGCTTTTATCAAGTCCCCGGCTGCCATTACAACCCATCGGAGACCCGTGATTGCATTTGCGGGCCGCCGATAGGTGACAGAGGGAGCGCACTCCCTCTGTAAACAAGTTAAATAAAGCGGTCGCTATTGACGGCGGCATTTAACGGGTTAAACGGCCGCGATCAAAGTAAACTTCGATCGCGGGTGTTAGAGCAGGAGCCCAGCTGTCATCAGACAGCTGAGCCCCGGCTCCAGCCTGCACGGGAGACCCATGCAGGACTTAGACTAGGCTCACGTGAAAAGGCGTCAGCCTAGCCTAAGTCCCCTTAGTGACCAACGTGAAAAGGAGTATTGTTGGTCACTAAGGGGTTAAATGCACCTTAAGAATGTGAAATTGCTTACTATTTCTATAATAGATATCATTTCTACCAGTGTTGTATTATTGTAAGAATAGTGTATGCCATTAAAAATATGGGTCAAAATTATTGGCACCACTAAATAATATTTTAAATAACACCAAAGAATGTACAGTGAAGGAAATAAGTATTTGATCCCTTGCTGATTTTGTAAGTTTGCCCACTGTCAAAGACATGAACAGTCTAGAATTTTTAGGCTAGGTTAATTTTACCAGTGAGAGATAGATTATATTTAAAAAAAACAAAACAGAAAATCACATTGTCACAATTATATATATTTATTTGCATTGTGCACAGAGAAATAAGTATTTGATCCCTTTGGCAAACAAGACTTAATACTTGGTGCAAAACCCTTGTTGGCAAGCACAGCAGTCAGACGGTTTTTGTAGTTCATGATGAGGTTTGCACACATGTTAGATGGAATTTTGGCCCACTCCTCTTTGCAGATCATCTGTAAATCATTAAGATTTCGAGGCTGTCGCTTGGCAACTCGGATCTTCAGCTCCCTCCATAAGTTTTCGATGGGATTAAGGTCTGGAGACTGGCTAGGCCACTCCATGACCTTAATGTGCTTCTTTTTGAGCCACTCCTTTGTTGCCTTGGCTGTATGTTTCGGGTCATTGTCGTGATGGAAGACCCAGCCACGAGCCATTTTTAATGTCCTGGTGGAGGGAAGGAGGTTGTCACTCAGGATTTGACGGTACATGGCTCCATCCATTCTCCCATTGATGCGGTGAAGTAGTCCTGTGCCCTTAGCAGAGAAACGCCCCCAAAATATAATGTTTCCACCTCCATGCTTGACAGTGGGGGACGGTGTTCTTTGGGTCATAGGCAGCATTTCTCTTCCTCCAAACACGGCGAGTTGAGTTAATGCCAAAGAGCTCAATTTTAGTCTCATCTGACCACAGCACCTTCTCCCAATCACTCTCAAAATCATCCAGATGTTCATCTGCAAACTTCAGACGGGCCTGTACATGTGCCTTCTTGAGCAGGGGGACCTTGCGGGCACTGCAGGATTTTAATCCATTACGGCGTAATGTGTTACCAATGGTTTTCTTGGTGACTGTGGTCCTAGCTGCCTTGAGATCATTAACAAGTTCCCCCCGTGTAGTTTTCGGCTGAGCTCTCACCTTCCTCAGGATCAAGGATACCCCACGAGGTGAGATTTTGCATGGAGCCCCAGATCGATGTCGATTGACAGTCATTTTGTATGTCTTCCATTTTCTTACTATTGCACCAACAGTTGTCTCCTTCTCACCCAGCGTCTTACTTATGGTTTTGTAGCCCATTCCCACTTGTGCAGGTCTATGATCTTGTCCCTGACATCCTTAGAAAGCTCTTTGGTCTTGCCCATGTTGTAGAGGTTAGAGTCAGACTGATTAATTGAGTCTGTGGACAGGAGTCTTTTATACAGGTGACCATTTAAGATAGCTGTCTTTAATGCAGGCACCAAGTTGATTTAGAGCGTGTAACTGGTCTGGGGGAGGCTGAACTCTTAATGGTTGGTAGGGGATCAAATACTTATTTCTCTGTGCACAATGCAAATAAATATATATAATTTTGACTATGTGATTTTCTTTTTTTTTTTTATATATAATCTATAGCCTAAAAATTCTAGACTGTTCATGTCTTTGACAGTGGGCAAACTTACAAAATCAGCAAGGGATCAAATACTTATTTCCTTCACTGTATATATAATGAAGAAGTCGCAGCACTCCAAGAAAATGTCAATTAAAGCAGTGATTTATTTATCCATGATTCAGCGTTTTAGCCCCAGCACAGTGATACAGCAAATGGAAATTGTCATACTATGTGGAATTAACATGTGGAATTAACACCCATTTAAGTGCAATTAAGTGTAAAACATCGTTACATGTATAAAAAAAAAAGTAGTTATATTATATAAAAATGCACACACATGTAATTATCTTGTGTATTGTGTATCAAAAATGTCATGTTATAATATACAATATTCATGTATATAAATACATAAAGTGAAGAGGGCAAGAGAAGCCACTCACAAATCAGAAGCTCGTAGTAGCCAGAATTGTTATATAATATAACTGTTTTTAAAATTTTATATAATTTTTATTTAAAAAAAAAAAAAAACAATTGAAAAGATGTCTACAATTAGATAAAACATTGATTTATTAATAAAAAAAAGTTTTTTGCTTCAAAGGTGTACATAGCCTTTTAGTTGTTCCCCAAACACCATAACCATATTGGTAAATTCATTCTATAGGTTGTCACCGTTAAAACTTTACCCAATCTGTGTATATTACTAGTAGTTATCTGAACAGGATAAGTTTGAGCCTTATGACCGGACTGATTTTTTTCATTTTATATTTTTTGTCATACCAGTGTAAATAACATGTTTATTTTTCAGTCTATGTAGTCCTTAAACGGAATGGCCAAACACGGCATGTACTTCGCTATACCCATGAGGAAGACTGAAACAGCAGAATAGAAAATTTTAAAAATCTTCACACAAGAGAAGAGCTCAGAGATTTATATTTCCATGAAGCCAGATTTTTCATTGGTTTAAAAGCAGTCCATGTGACCACTGCAGCCTGTGATTGGCCTGTGATTGGCTGCAGCGGTCACATGGGATGAAACATCATCCCGGGAGGGCAGACTGGAGGAAGAAGCAGGAGTTCTGGGTAAGTTAACTTTTAGTACTTTTAACTCCAGCTGTAGTCACTGTCCCGGGTGCTGAAAGAGTTACTGCCGATCAGTTAACTCTTTCAGCACCCTGGACAGTGACTATCCCCTGACGTCGCCTAGCAACGTTATTACGCCTAGCTGTAATTACGGGTGCAAACACGTAGCCACCCATAATTACGGGAGCCCCATAGACTTAGGCCTCATGCACACTTCCATCACCGTTTTCACGGCCGTTTTTCACGGATCCGTGTGTCCGTGATTGGAACCGTGTGCTTCCCGTGTGTACTCTGTGTACACTTCCGTGTTTCAGTTTCCGAGAGGAAACTGAAACCCGTTCACACTATGTACACGATATTGTGAGCGCCGCACGTGCTATTCCCTGTCCAGAGCTACTCACTGTCCAAGGTGCTGAAAGAGTTACTGCCGATCAGTGCAGCCCCTTAACTCTTTCAGCACCCTGGACAGAGACTACCGCTGGACAGGGAATACCATGTGCGGCGCTCACAATATAGATTAATGGTTCATTAAAAAAAACTGGAACAAAAAAAAAGTTACTACTTTACCCAGAACTCCCTGCTTGCATGCTTCTTCCTCAAGTCCGGCCTAGTGAGATGACGTTTCAGACCATGTGACCGCTGCAGCCAATCACAGGCTGCAGCGGTCAAATGGACTGCCGCATCATCCAGGGAGGTCGGACTGGATGTCAGAAGAGGGACGCGTCACCAAGACAACGGCCGGGGTACGTATGAACTTATTTTTCTTCATATCGCTGCGTTCCAGCACTGATCAGCAGCCTCTTCTCTCTATCAGTGCTAACAGAGAGAAGGGGCTTCCGATTAGTGCAGTGCAGTATCTGTCTGTATGTGTACCTCTGCCCGCCCGGCCGTTGCTAGGCAACGGCTCCGTCACACACGGACGGCACACGATGCCTTCCGTGTGCCTTCAGTTTTTTTGATAGCCCCATTGACTTGCATGGGCCTCACGGTCACAGAATCTCAGACCAAAGTAGGACATGTTCTACTTTTGTCGGAACGGAGCAACGGGACCATCAAAAAAACTGAAGTGTGCATGGCCCCATTGAAATGATGGGTCAGGGTGCTAGCCTTCTGAAAAACGGCTAGCACCCTGAAGAAAAAGACTGAAGTGGGCATGAAGCCTTATATTAGCCTGCCCGTGCCGTAATTACTGCCTGAAATAGGACATGTTCTATATTTTTCAACGGCCCGGGCACCTTTCCGTAAGCAAATGGGTAGGTACCCGTAGCCAATAGAAGTCTATGGGCATGTAATTACGGGTCGTAATTACGTCCCGTGATTACGGGCATTTTTACGTTTGTGTGCATGAGGTCTAAATCTGTAATGAATATATTGCTTCATTTAATTTCTTTTATGCTTCCCATAACATTATTTACACTCTGTAGCAATTAAATGCATACTGAGAGGTATTTAAATAGTGAGTTTTTACTCTATCTATACCGTAAGTCAACCTGCCGAGGTATAAAAGCAAGTAGTATATACACTACCGTTCAAAAGTTTGGGGTCACCCAGACAATTTTGTGTTTTCCATGAAAACTCGCACTTATATTTATCAAATGAGTTGCAAAATGACTAGAAAATATAGTCAAGACATTGACAAGGTTAGAAATAATTATTTTTATTTCAAATAATAATTTTCTCCTTCAAACTTTGCTTTCGTAAAAGAATGCTCCATTTGCAGCAATTACAGCATTGCAGACCTTTGGCATTCTAGCTGTTAATTTGCTGAGGTAATCGGGAGAAATTTCACCCCATGCTTCCAGAAGCCCCTCCCACAAGTTGGATTGGCTTGATGGGCACTTCTTGCGTACCATACGGTCAAGCTTCTCCCAGGACAGCTCTATGGGGTTGAGATCTGGTGACTGCGCTGGCCACTCCATTACAGATAGAATACCAGCTGCCTGCTTCTTCCCTAAATAGTTCTTGCATAATTTGGAGGTGTGCTTTGGGTCATTCTCCTGTTGTAGGATGAAATTGGCTCCAATCAAGCGCTGTCCACAGGGTATGGCATGCCGTTGCAAAATGGAGTTATAGCCTTCCTTATTCAAAATCCCTTTTACCTTGTACAAATCCCCCACTTTACCAGCACCAAAGCAACCCCAGACCATCATATTACCTCCACCATGCTTGACAGATGGCGTCAGGCACTCTTCCAGCATCTTTTCAGTTGTTCTGTGTCTCAAAAATTTCTTCTTTGTGATCCAAACACCTCAAACTTCGATTTGTCTGTCTATAACACTTTGTTCCAATCTTCCTTTGTCCAATGTCTGTGTGCTTTTGCTCATATTAATCTTTTCCTTTTATTAGCCAGTCTCAGATATGGCTTTTTCTTTGCCACTTTGCACTGAAGGCCAGCATTCCGGAGTCGCCTCTTCACTGAGGGCGTTGACACTGGCGTTTTGCGGGTACTATTTAATGAAGCTGCCAGTTGAGGACCTGTTAGGATTCTATTTCTCAAACTAGAGACTCTAATGTACTTGTCTTGTTGCTCAGTTGTGCAGCGGGGCCTCCCACTTCTCTTTTTAGTCTGGTTAGAGCCTGTGTGTGCTGTCCTCTGAAGGGAGTAGTACACACCGTTGTAGGAAATCTTCAGTTTCTTGGCAATTTCTCGCATGGAATAGCCTTCATTTCTAAGAACAAGAATAGACTGTCGAGTTTCACATGAAAGCTCTCTTTTTCTAGCCATTTTGAGAGTTTAATCGAACCCACAAATGTAATGCTCCAGATTCTCAACTAGCTCAAAGGAAGGTCATTTTTATAGCTCCTCTAAACAGCAAAACTGTTTACAGCGGTGCTAACATAATTGCACAATGGTGTTCAAGTTTTTTCTAATCATCCATTAGCCTTCTAACACAGTTAGCAAACACAATGTACCATTAGAACACTGGAGTGATGGTTGCTGGAAATGGGCCTCTATACACCTATGTAGATATTGCATTAAAAACCAGACGTTTGCAGCTAGAATAGTCATTTAGCACATTAACAATGTTTAGAGTGTATTTCTGATTCATTTAAAGTTATCTTCATTGAAAAAAACTGTGCTTTTCTTTCAAAAATAAGGAAATTTCTAAGTGACCCTAAACTTTTGAACGGTAGTGTATTTATATATAGTATATTTTCTTAAATAGTTAACATTTATGATCCATAGGTTCTGAACCTGCATTTTTCCATAGTGTATTGTTTAAAGCTCTATCATATCTTATTACACAGCTTCTTTATATAGTAAAATAATAAATATTGTGCTTTGTACTTTTAACGTTCGGTGGGTCACGTGACTACATTTGCTTGTCATTAAATCCTTCCACCATAGTCTTTTACCCATGACTACAGGCCAGCATCTATCTGATCAAGTCTTATAAGCCCTACCACATAGCAGCTAATTCCGAGGATTAAATCGCACTGAGACTCTCAAACTACACACCTGTGGGTTTGCGGTGAAACAACACTTTTTTACATTCTAGATATGGTTTCCATGGTAACTCCCATAACAACAGCTTACAAAACTGTGTTTCTGTTATCTTAACCCCTTCAGGTCACTGAATGAATAAATACTTCCTTCAGGAACTATTTGGGCATGACCACACGTGGCGGATTTCCTCCGCAACTGTCCGCATCAATGCCGCACAGAATCCGCATTGCGGATTACGCTGCGGATTTTGTCAAAGTGCTGCGGATTGTCTTGCGGATTTAGTTGCGGTTTTAGTTGCGGATTTCAAAGGCAAGTCTTCCAAAAAGGGAACTGACATCATTTGTGAGTTCAGTTCCTATGACGACGTGCTGGACACACCCATGGCATGTATAAGTGTGGCCAGAAAGAGAAGTGAATCTGGCAGGAGAAGTATACCTAGGCCGAAGTGTTGGATAATGCCTGACATCCAGGAGCGACCACTTCAATTACGCCGACAATATTTGATTCTGCTGCTGCGCACCATAGTCAGCATTGT
The DNA here is from genome assembly GCF_050947455.1 of Rhinoderma darwinii. Taxonomy (NCBI): domain Eukaryota; kingdom Metazoa; phylum Chordata; class Amphibia; order Anura; family Rhinodermatidae; genus Rhinoderma; species Rhinoderma darwinii. The sequence goes on from NC_134690.1 coordinate 113,913,636, forward strand.
CCGTCGTCGGCAAAGGCAACGTGTAAGTAATATTTAGCCACCTACACACGTCCTATGCAAAAGTCTATGTTTCTGTCTGCTAATGATATAGTAACAGTTTTCAGGGATTTCACAATCATTATTTGCACACAGGCTGAAGAACGAGGCCGTGTCCGACTGTGGGTTCACCCTTTGGTTGCAGAAAGATCAACCAAAGGACATTTTGCACTTCTTTACTGCGATCTAAGAAGGTATATATTTGGGATACAATCTTTCATTGTCACTGCCCCTGTTGTTCTGTTGGGTAACTTAACAGAACATGCTTCATATGTTTTGTAATGAGTCTCTGCTCACCTCTACTCACCTGGCTGCTATATGTGAGAGTATGGTGTAGAGTAAAGTGTTGGGCCGGCTTGCAAACGCGCTGTTCTGTGCAGTGGATAGGCCATTGATTTATCAGCGCTTGCCCTCGGACAGTCGTCCCTGTCACCGATCAGTTGCCGTGAAGGGTCCATAGTGTTCGGATACCCTTCTTTGGCTTAAGTTACTCACAATTCAATAGCTCACACAGCTGCATTGCTCAATCCCACGAATTCAAAGACTATCCCATTGAAGTGCATCTGAGAATGATCACATAGTCACTACATACACTACATGTGTATTGGCGATTGACAGTCTAATCAAGTCAAGGAAATCCAGGGGTAGTATCAGTCGTCCGAGCACAGCGTGTGCTTCCAAACAGCTATTTGCTGACGGTCTCGTGTGGAGGACCCAGAGGGATGATATATTGATGGCGTATCCTGAGCATACCACATTCATTACTGGTGTCTGGACCACACCTCGGGCAAACCTACGTCAAAGTAGTACAGACGGACGAAGGGTTTCATTCGTGCACACCACATGGTGTGTGTAAATGCTGGCATGTGTTTCGCACTTCGGCTGTTTACCCCTCATGTCGGTTAATCTTCTTTGTGGTTTGGTCTAGATATCCTGACAAATTTACGGGATTCTGCCGGCTGAGTAGCCAAGCATTTGACAGGCTGCTCGAAATTGTCAGGCCACACATTACCAAGCAGAATACCGTGATGAGGATGGCGATTACTGCTGAGGAAAGGTTGCTCATCACCTTGCGGTAAGTTGACACATTTCTGCGTGTCATCTAACATGCAATCATTTTCCCTATTGTGCATTTTTCGAGATTGGGTACGTTTCTTGTTTCCCCAAACATATGTCTTATAGTCTCCCTACATGTTGTTCTTCCTAAATAGTGTGATGTAATGTAATGCAAGATGTTTTTATTTTTCAGATTTTTGGCCACAGGCGAGACGTATGCATCCCTGCACCTCCAATTTCGTGTGGGCAAATCCACCATTTCACAAATTGTGAAGAGCACATGCAAAGTTCTGTGGGAAGAGTTGCAGCCCATTGTCATGCCTTGCCCCACTCCAGAGATTTGGCTAAATGTCGCAGCTGGCTTTCAAAATGTCACCCATTTCCCAAACTGCATAGGCGCAGTTGATGGCAAGCATGTAAGGGTGCAGCAGCCACCGCACTCAGGATCACGCTTCTTTAATTACAAGAAGTATTTCTCGGTCGTCCTGATGGCGGTGGCTGATGCACATTACAAATTTGTTACCATTGATGTTGGTGCCTATGGTAGTACTGGGGACTCACGTGTGCTGCGAGCCTCCCAGATTGGCCTCCAAATTCTCATGGATAACGTGTCTCTACCACCTCCGACACCTCTTCCAGGAACCACGCGTCCAGTCCCCTTCGTTATGGTATCGGATGAGGCATTTCCTTTGAGCCCTAACCTGCTGCGCCCATACCCACGAAGGGGACTGGATGTCCGTCGTCGGATTTTTAATTATAGGCTGAGCAGGGCACGACGTTTCGTCGAGTGCACGTTTGGCATCATGGCAAATCAGTGGCGGGTCTTCACCTCGGCCATGCAATTGGAGGAAACCACCATTGATGCGGTCATCAAGGCATGTTGTGTCCTACATAACTACCTCCAGGAATACCGTCAAGAAGTTGAGGGCGACTCACTTCTGCCCTATGTTGGCAGTGCCATTAACTGGGGTTCTGCTGGTCAGGCCAGTAGTGGTGTACGCGTACGAGATATTTACTCGGATTATTTCCTCACTTCTGAAGGGGCCGTACCTTGGCAATACTCCTGTGTTGGCGGGGTGCCGCCTACTCAGCAGTAATCGGTTTAATGTCCAAACAGTAGGCAATTCTGTCAATGATACTCCTAGGGAATGGAAAATTGTGTGTTGGATGTGCTTCCTTTGCAATAAAATAATGCCCTATTACTTGGATTTGGCCTAAGTGTGTGTATTTGAGTAATGACATGTCGGAATAGGGAGTATGATGTATAGGTTGCCTTTCTTGGTTGAGCACACCATAGCATATCAAACCACACAGTATTTTCTAAATGAAAACGGCCACACCGTGAACAATCGGTATCGTCCCCTTGATGCCCTTCCGCATTTTGGCCTCCTCCCATACAAAACAAATACACAAGTCAGAGTCATAAATTAACCGTAACTTTTATATAACGTATGCACATCACAACTCTATACGAGTAGAATCACGGAACAACTTGAATGAAACATTCAATACGTGGTACACTAGCGACCAAACAAAAAACAAAACAAACTACAAGATGTGGAAGCGCGGGGGGCTTAATTGGGGATGCGACGAGGGGGCAGAGGAGGAGGTTGAGGTAGGGGGCATGTATGCCGCAGAGGTGGGAGGATGGATATGAAGAGGTGGGAGAGTGGACGAGTATGGGGTGGGCAAGGGGTTTGGGACATTGGGGTATGGGCGGAAAGTGGAACCCGAGGGATGTCCATGAGTCCAGGGGGAAAAATAGGGATCGGGCTGCAGGGAGGGTGCAGAGGCAGGAGGTGGTGCGTGCGGCACAGCGCCAGACGTGTCAGGCCTACGGCCAGTTAATGTGCGCATGTGGAAAATGAGATCTCCCACATCGGGTAGGGGCTGGGGGGCCTCAAAGATATCAGCCAGGGCGAACACACAAGTCATATATGCCGCCCTGCGAGTACTTTCCATCCCGCGACATCGGCCACCAACGGCATTCCCGAAACTGCTGTATTGATCTTCTGCCTCCACCCTCCGAATCATTTGTAAGGCTTGGCCCTCCACCGTGTCGCTTGGTTCAGCTGGTGTGGGGCGCTTTCGGCCACCCACTCTTTGGCGCGGTCGGGAAGTTCCTGCCATGGGGGCTGGAGAGGTGTCGCCACGAGGAGTTGCTGGGGCCGGGGTTGGCTGGTAGGGCGCATCTTCATCAGCCACAATTGCTGACGAGCCTGCCACGGCCTGCTGCTGCACCTGGCCACGTGCACTCCCTTGTGGCGTCCGGGGTGGTACATTCCCTGACGTTCTGCAGGGAAAAAAACGCTCATTGACTTTGGGGATTCAGAAGACAGTTCTCAGACAGTTTGTCAGTCGCTAATCTCGTTAACATATCCTTTTGCCATTCTACACACACCCCATCTGACACCAATCTTGGGGGGGGGGGGAAACTAAAGACGTATTCTCGTCATGAAGAGAATGAGTTACATAAGCAACACAGAGTGATATGTGATAATGTGTACGGTCAAGGGGCATTTCAGTCACAACACTGGCAAAAGGAAAACAAACATGTGGAATATAATCGGCACACAATAGAAATTTCATTCCATTCGTTTTGAATCACATGGTTCATGCGCTACCTTTTAACCCAGGTGTGTGTGCGAATAGAGACTTACCTTCGTAGCTCCCTGCAGGGAAGGAGGAAAGCGAGTTCTTCATAGTTGGCTATCGCACGGACCCGTGAAGGAGAGGAGCCACTTGCAGGTGTCTTTGATACCTGTTTGCGGAACCGGTCGCGTACTGTCCTCCACCTATTGCGCACATCATTTTCTGGAAAAGGAAGGATGTGTAAAAAATTAGGACATAGCGGATGAAGTCAGGTGTATACAGATCAATTGCGTCCTCTGGCCTGTCGTGAGGAGATATCATCAATGGAACCACATCATTGGGGCAGAACTTGAGGAGCCAGCAACTATGGCTACGGCTGGGTTCCCACGACCTCTTGCCATGGCAAAAATAGGCCACGCCGCCGCCAACATGCTGGCAAACATCTGCCCATGCATTAAAATGTGCATATGGTTGTCCACGTTCCCAAAAGGTACTTCAGGTCGTTAAATGGAGTGTGTAAGGCAGTATTTAGTGCCGTCAATAGGCCATGTGCACATACCCTTACAGTTGGGGAAAAAGTGATCAGCAACTGCGCATGTGCCATAGTGACATGCCAAAAGTTGGAGTATGGTTTAGCAAGGCAGGAAAGGAAATTAGTGCTGATTTATGGCAGCATGCTAATGATGCAAAACAACCTTTGGAAACAGTGTTTTCACCTCTCTGCATTACAAACTAAATGCAAACTTACCAATCACTCCCTGCTCCCTCTCCAGCATCCCGTCCCACTCGGGGTACAGACCGCGGCACACAAACGACCATCCCTCGTCACGGGCGTTGCGGTCGCTGTAGGCAGCTATAGAGCTGTCCCAGATTTCTGGCCGACTATGCACCTATAAAAAACAATACAAATGGCATATAGCAGTTTGCTTGGTACTCTGGAATCACAGTGGAGCTGTTACATGGTGATCTGCCTTCAGAAAATGTACATTCTACAGGTGCTGCTAGTGTTAATCCATACATAGTAGACATCTTGAAACAACATGACACAAACATATACATGTACTTACCAGATTAATGAGGGCCGAAACCTCCATGTCCATACGCCTATACCTGGACATTGCAGCCTGTGGTCACAGTTGTCACTTTACTTTTTCCTAAATCACTGGCAGGCTGCAAGCCAAAAATGGCGTCTTCCTTTTCTACTATGCTGAATGCTGATGTCATATCCTGCTCCGGCAGGAAATACGCACCGCACCACAAATGAAATCCGCACCACACATAACATCTGCGGACTTCATTGCGGAATTTCCATTCTCCATTGAAGTGAATGGAGAACTTCCGCAATGAGTCCGCAACCAGTCCGCCACTGCTCCGCAACAGACAGAGCATGCTGCGGACACCACATTCCGCTCCGCAGCCTATGCTCCGCAGCGGAATTTTACGCCTAGTCTAAACGAACACTGCTAAATTAAAGTGTAAGTCAATGGACAAACGGCACCGCAGCGGATTAACGCTGCGGAGTGTCCGCAGCGGAATTTCAGTGAAATTCCGCCACGTGTGAACCCGCCCTTTTAAGCCAGAAAATAGACTTGAGCTTGGGCAGTAACGTCTCCCCTTGAGTGAAAAATAACTTCGCAGTAGCAGAATGAATTTATCTCCTGACTGAACAATATACATAACTATTCTGAAAAATATTCATTTAAAAGGACAAGTTTACAAGCAAATTTATTTTGTTGTGGCAAGGCAAATGGAATCCATCACAAACCGATATCTGGCTTGTTATGACAAATCCAGGCTTCCCTCTTGGTGGGATTGGATGACAAGAGTATTTAAAGGTCTGAAAGATGAAAACATTCCTGATGTCAGTAGCAAGAGAGGTGTTACCTCCTAGGAGAGCCTGGGGATTTGATAGCAATGAGTTTCTTTCAACACTGTAGGGTGGATTCATGCACATCAGATTTGGTTGCCGAAATCTCTGCAACAATATCTGCCGTGTATAAATCTACCCTAAGTAGACTGTGTGGTAAACATCTACATTAAAATACTTTGCTGGGAATGAAAAATGCAAGAGTATTAGTTATCATGCTAATTTTAATGGTGAAATAATTCAGAGTATAAATATATCTCATACAGCTTAATTTAAAAGGAATGGTGCAAAAGTTAAAGCCTGTACTTAAAGTAACATCAGTGATAAATGGACAGTGACTGAAAATCAAAGCAAAACTAGCTGAGTTGCCCATACCAACCAATGACAGCACAGCTTTCATTTTCAAGAGCCAGATTTAAGATGTGGTTACATAGTATGACATAAGATGGCGACTTGAAAGCAAGATAAAGCTTTTTGCGTGCTGGAATTTGCAAGAACGGGGTCTGTTACAGTACAATGAAACTTTAAGAATAAATTGGTTAAATGTGCATTTTGCGTTGGGTGAAGCAATTCAAAACCACTGGGTGTTTATGTAATGGGAAAAGTCCGGGCCGCACAAAGACTTCAAAATAGACAGTGAACAGGATTCGAGCCGTGTATGAGCATAGTCCTAGAAAGTCGACCAGGATAACTAGCATGGAACTAGAGGTGCCAAAAACACGGTATAGCGCATCTTACAAAAACATCTGCACTGTAAGGCATACAGATTACATCTTCTTCCAGAGCTGAGACCAGATGGCAAACCAAAACGCTGTGACGTTTGCATTGACTTGCAGGACCGATTGGATGAGGACGAATTCGCTGACAGACTGGTGTTCAGCGATGGGGCTACCTTTCACCTCAGTGAGAAGGTCAATCGCCACAACATTAGAATTTGGGGCTCAGAAAAAAACATTTGCCCTTATTGAGCACATGAGGGACTCAGCAATGAGCAGGCACAAAGTATATGGTCCCTTCTTTTTTGCCGAGGATACTGTCACTGGCCGCTCCTGCCTGTTAAAGGAATGGCTTATGCCACAGATAGAGGAAGGTCTGCCAAACCTAGAATATTAGCAGGATCGGGCACCTCCACATTTTTATTTGGATGTTCGCCGATACCTGAATGAAACTCTACCGGAACGTTGGATCGGCCGTGCCGGAAAAAACGATTCACCAATGCTGCGCTGGCCCCCATGATCGCCAGATCTAACACCCTGCGACTTCTTTCTGTAGGGCAACATCAAGGACTCAGTGTATCTGCCCCCCAAGCCACAGGATCTAAACGACCTAAGGCAACGCATCACTGAAACAGTAAAGCCCATATCGGACGATATGCTGGCACGCGTTTGGACAGAACTGGATTACCGCCTAGACATGTGCCGTGTCACCAATGGAAATCACTTTGAACATTTGTAGTGTATAGATAAAACTCGGATAGATAGTGTGTCTTTTCATGTTAATAAATTTGTGTTATGTTCTCTCGGTTATGAATACCGAGACTATCATTTTGCACCAACCTTTTTGAATGACCCTGTACATCATTACTGTGACACTAAAAACACAATGGGTTTCATGTCTCAAACTAAGTTGGACAAAACAATGGCACCAATACTGTACATCAGAAAATATGGAGTCCAGTGCATTCACCATATTTTTTTGCTGCATTTTTTATGCCAAATTTATTCCTGGCGATTATTTTTTTTCTCCTTCTAAAGGCCTATGCTACAGCTAGGTTTACACTATGTACAGACATTAAATTTCACAGGCACATTTGAAAATGTTTGCCACAGACATTTACCACTGCATATATATATATATATATATATATATATATATATATATATATAGAGAAGCGTAGAACACAGCAACGGCACCAGGACTTCAGAGTAGATGAAAGCAAAAAGTGGATTTATTCACCTCAATAAAGCAACGTTTCGGTTCAACAGGAACCTTTCTCAAGCCATAACAAACTAAACAAAGTGTCAAGTATTTATAGGAGGAGTATACATAAATTGGCAATTACATAATCAAATGCATAATACCGACTTCCGGTTCCGGCGCTGACATGTGAGGAGGGTGCAGAGAACGCTCCGTGCTAGACTGACCTAAATAAATCGACTAACACAGCATCCACGACCGAAATCCGGTATTAAATCTTACCTCAGCTCCGGCATCAGTCTGAGGGGAAGAGCGGAGCAGCCAGGTGATAAATAAATCCGGTGTTCGGAGGAAACAGACGGAAGCGCAGCATCAGCCCGGCGCTCCCGCGTGATCACTCCCGACATCGCCAGACGGAACAAGACAGAGTCGGAGACATCTTCCTCGCCATATGTAGAGGTACAGCATCAGGGAGCGAACACAGGGGAAAATTCACGCCACGCAAGCCAGTCCATAACGGCTCTGAGGAAAGAGGAGGAGACGAGGCACCCACTGGAAAAAATCGGGCGCCATTTTGCAGCATGGCCGGGGGCATGACGCAGCGGTATTAGAGAATAAGGCAGACGGCTGAATAATCGATCAGTGTCGGGGGAGTCAGAAGGAATACCGGTGATAGCCCCAGTGAAAACACTCTCAACACGGTCAGACAGAGGCAAGTGAAAAGCAGATTATAACAGGAGCTAAAAGAAGGGAAAGCAGTGACCAGCAAAAGAAAATAATCATACTGTGTATAGACAGTTACACATAAGCGCTGCTGAAAGGTGCATAGAGATTGACTGTGGGGAGACAGAAGCCATTTTAGGATACAATCCCGCCTCCCAAGAAGCCTCTTTTGGTTATTGTGACCAGGTCAAGAGATAGAGTGCGTGCAAGTACCTCGGGGAACGAGATGCCGCCAGTAACCCGCAAAGATAAACAGCCCACAGGACATTCATCCTCAGAACACGAGGATCAATTATCGGATGATGATGGGATGGGAACAGCTTCTGGCGCGGCAATGACACCAGTGATCGATTACAAAAAATTGGCCAGGGAAGTGGCTAAGCGTATAACGCCGGATATACAGGACACGCTAGCAAATACGATAGCGGCCTCATTGCAACAATTTCAAAGCGAGCTCACTCAGCATGGGGCACGGTTGGATGAAGTGGAACAACGTATCTCAATGCTTGAAGACGAAGCCGCAGACACGCACGGGACACTTCAGGAGCTGATGGAAGAGAAGCAGAGGATGGCCCTCAAAATAGACGACTTGGAGAACAGGTCACGGAGAAACAATTTACGCATAGTAGGTCTTCCAGAAAACATACCGGTTGCACAGCTGAAACGAATATGCGAGTATGACTTGCCAAAAATGCTGAACATGAACGGGCCGTGCAAGGTTGAAAGAGCACATCGAGTGGGGCCAGAACGACAACAGCAGCAGTCACAGGCAGGAGCTGGAAAGAGAGCCAGACAAGTCATAGTAAGATATCTGGACTATTCTGACAAAGAAGCCCTACTAAGAGCCTATAAAATGCGGCAGGGACCGGCGAAGCTAAATGGAGTACCAATCATGATATTTGGGGATTATTCAGCTGAGGTGTCCAAAAAGCGCAAACAATTCAGCAAGATATGTACCGCTTTTTATAACAAGGGATTGAAATTCCAACTCCAATATCCGGCGATATTGAAAGTTACAACGCCAAGCGGAACCTTGCAGATCTACACCGAACATCGAGAAGCTGAAGAAGTTTTCAAGGACTTGTTGCAGGAGGATCTACCGCTGAAGGGGACAAGGTCAACGTCAGAGAAGGAGATGCCAGCACAAGTCCAAACCCCGTCAATGAAAAGTCAACCACCAAGGGAAAAAAGAATGACGCAGACTCCACGAGTAGTGAAATAAAACACCAGGACTATAATTTGATGAGACTTTGGAGACTGGCCTGTTTAAGTGAAACGGGTAGAAGATGGGTGAGCATGACAGATGGCTCATCTGAATATTCACAAATATGAAGGACGTCGGGGGTGGGATTGACTCCTGGGGGATGTGATATGTAATGTTGTTATTTGGTCGGAGGATAGAATCTATTTGGTTAGGAAAGCGGGAGAAAGCACTATGTTAGAAAAAAGTGAAGTTTTGAAAATAATGGGTGCGGGAAGGCAAGGGACCCTTGGGGATAGAAGGGAAAGTTATGGGATTGTTAAAAGTTTTGGTTTTACATCAAAGGACAGAAGATTAATAATATACAAAGCAGCCACAAGGGAGCTAATTAGTAGTAAAATTATCAACACAATTTGCAGGTTTTGGTTGATTATAGGAGTGGGATTAAGAGATATGCATGGTCAACATAGCTCAATGTTGTTAGTTGTTTTATGAGAATAATAACATGGAACGTTAAAGGATTGCTGTCCCCCCATAAGAGAGCCATGGTATTGAGACATTTACATTCACTAAAAGTTGATATAGCTCTGCTTCAAGAAACGCATCTGGAAGATAAGGATTTTTTCCGTATGAGGAAGTGGTGGGTAGGAGAAGTCTATGGGTCAGCTGCAGTTAAAAAAAAAAATGGAGTGATGATCCTAATACATAAAAATTTAACATCCACAACACGCTCACAGTATGCAGACAAGGAGGGACGCATAATACAGCTCTTACTGGACACACCGGCGGGGGAAATAAGTATATATGACATATACGCCCCCAATACAAGCAACCGTGCGTTCTTCCAAGAACTGCAGGATAAGATTCTGGCGGACACAAATGTACTGAAAATAGTGGGGGGGGATTTTAACTCGGTAATGGATCCGGCTGAAGACAGGCAACGAAATCCCCTCGCACAATCTCTTGCAACAGACGACATCCTGCCGAACTTTACACAGGCCACAATGCTGGGGGATAGCTGGAGGCATATGAATCCAGATGGTAGAGAGTACACTTACTTTTCGTCACAACATAAATCATGGTCCAGATTGGACTATATTTTTTTGAGCTCACACTTGATACAGAGATTGGAGCAGGTGGACATAAAAAATATGGTCATCTCAGATCATGCTCCAATGAGCATAATGCTGACTGACACATACCCTAAAGGGGGGGATTTCATTTGGAGATTTCCGACAGTGCTAGCAAATGAGGAAGGATTCCAAGAGCTATTGAGAGGTTGGTGGTTAGAATATGACGGGGACAACGCGACACACAGAACAGAATATGCATTATACTGGGAAACAGCGAAGGCGGTACTGAGAGGGAGGATCATGGCTTATGCTGCATTCAAAAAGAAGCAAACGTTTCAGAAATATAAGGAATACAGTGATGGTCTAAGGGGGGCATATTCCAGCTTTCAGACAGACCCGAAGCCAGACAAACAGAGACAGTGGGTAGAAGCCAAGAGATTGTTCGAGGAGTGGCTAGACAAAAAGGAGAAATATGGCAGATCAATTTACGAGGCGGAGCTTTTTAGGTTTGGAAATAAGGCAGGGAGGCTGCTAGCAGGATTATCAAGGGGTTTTCGGCCGCGCTCACATATCACAAAGTTAAAAGATCATACTGAGCAGATGCACACGGATCCTAGGAAAATAAACGACATTTTGAAATCCTATTATCAGACATTATATAAAGAAGGACAGACGACAAACACTACACAAGGAGACCAGTTGCTTGATAGGTTAGATATGCCAACTTTGAACACAGATCAATTAGACAATCTTAATACGCCAATTACTATGGAAGAGCTACAAATGGCAATTAAGGGATTACCAAGAGGTAAAGCTCCGGGACCAGATGGATACCCGGCAGAGTTCTACAAAATAATGATAGAACAAATAACACCAACATTATTATCCTATTTTAACTCGTTGATGCAGGGAACCCACATACCAGCAGCGGCAAATATGGCGTACATAAAGGTATTACCCAAAACAGGAAAAGATCTTTCGCAACCGGGTTCGTACAGACCCATATCACTAATAAACCAGGACCTTAAATTAATATCAAAGATAATGGCAAATAGATTGGCGGTCTTGATGCCTCAGTTGGTGGGAACATCACAAGTGGGCTTTATCAAGGGTAGAGCTGCAGTCACTAACATCAGAAAGGTCCTGGGAGTGATGGATGAGATTAAAACTAGGCCATTGTCATGTGACCAATCAGCTCTGGTGGTCATAGATGCAGAAAAAGCCTTTGACAATGTTGAATGGCGATGGCTAAACATGGTCCTGGACAAGTTTAATGTAAAAGGGAACTTCAGACAGTATCTGAGAGCATTGTATACGGAACCTACTGCAGCAGTCTGCACGCCGGGATTCAGGTCATCGACATTCGCATTACAGAAGGGAACGCGACAGGGATGCCCCTTATCGCCGTTGCTGTTTGATCTGGCGCTGGAACCCCTTATCAAGATCTTAGAAGGTGATGAGTTATATTCGGGGATACACATAGGGGATAAGGAAGTGAAGTCAGCAGTATTTGCAGATGATATTCTTCTGTTTATGTCAAAACCCAATCTACACTTACAGAAGGTCTTTGACCTGATTAGGCATTATGGTTCTTTTGCGGGGCTTAGGATTAATCCGGCAAAGTGCGAGTTGCTGAGATTATCACAACATAATCATAGGGATAACATAGAAATTCAAAAAACAGGTATCAAGGTAGCGACATCACACATAACATACCTAGGGATTAAGATAGGGCAAACGGCAGAAACTCTATATAAACTCAATTACAAACCGCTTTTCCAGAAAATAACTAATGAACTTATTAGATGGGCAAATTTGCCCCTTTCGCTATTTGGTAGATGTCATCTGGTTAAGATGATATCTTTTGCAAGAATGCTGTATCCACTCCAGACATTGCCCATTTTATTGAAACATAAGGATGTGAAGGACTTTAATACTAAAATATCGAAGTTTATTTGGGCAAATAAAAGACCCAGAATCGCAATGGCTAAATTACAAGGCTATCACTGGCAAGGCGGGATAAATATACCACACTTAAGGGGATACAATATAGCCAGCTTATTTAGACATGTGGCGGACTGGCTGCAGCATTCTAGTCACTATTCAAATTACGAGTTGGATAAGGCACTGGCGGGACCTCATGATCTCGTCTCTTTACTACATACTAGACTAACATCGCTTCCTAGACATGTAAAGGGATCAGTGCTACTGAGAGATACTATAATGTGCTGGAAGGAGGTGAGGAAGAAGATGGGGCTGTCATTTCAGTTATCCAAATACCTACCACTATGGTCACACATAGAATTTCCAGCGGGGCAATCGAGTTCTCTATTCACAGCATGGAAACAAAGGGGAATTGAGACAGTAGGCAATGTACTTCATGCTACGGAGGCCAGATTATATACATTACCGGAATTAGTAGAGAAATTTGGAATTTCCCCGAGCCATTTCCTTCAGTATTTACAAGTTAAATCGTTCTGCACAAAACTGGTAAGGAATTTGGAATCAGAAATTACAAATAATGCATTTGATGAGGTGATTGGAGATGAGACACATAGGACGTCACTGTCGATGCTTTACAAAACCATAAGAGAATTGTACATCCGAGTAGCTCCGAGAGACCAGTTTGCATACTGGAGACGCACCTTGAACATGCAAGACGTTAAAAGTCCTCTTTTGGAGGGCTGGAAGGTAGTGAGGAAATGTGTGGTGAATGAGGTGTGGAGAGAATCACACTTTAAATTAATGCATGCGGCAATTTATGCTTTCAATATTCCAGCAACGATAGCTAATACCAGCAGAATACATGCTTGCCCAAAATGTAGTCAATTAAATACTGATTTATACCATGGCATATGGTCATGCCCAGAGATACAAAAATTTTGGAGGAAAGTTTTAGATTATGTTCAGCTACTATGGAACAGAGAGATACCAACAGACCCTATGTTGTTGCTCTTTCACTATAAGGCTGTAGCTAGTGCAGAAGTAACAGAGATTCAGATGCATATTCCCCCACTGATGCATATAATATTTCTTGTAGCCAAAAGATGCCTGCTAAAAGGATGGATTGAAAGCAATATCCCCTCAATACACCATGTAACTCAGCAAATGAGAGTCTGTATGTATTCAGATAAAGTAGAAACGACAAAACATAAGAAACAAAGAACCTCAGGTTTTTTCAAACGATGGAGGCCATTTATAGAACAGTTGCCTGCAAGAGAGATAGGGGAACTGATGGAGAACTTCAGATATACTTCTTGGTATCTTACAGAAGATATTAAAGGTACTCTGGGAAGCTTGAAAGTGCATTGATGGAAGGGAATGAATAGAGGAAAGGAGAGGATGAAAGACCGGGGGAAGATAGTGGACAAGGAAGGGGCTTAAGTGAGGGCCAAGACAGTAGGGCGTTGAGTTCAAAGAGACAGGGATATAATAAAGGATAAGCTTACTAAGGGACAAGGTCTTTGATGTGCTCAAGAAAGGGAGACAAAATATAATAAAATGATGTTAACCCAAGGAACGACAAGACCTCAAATATTGCACTGTGTACGCTCCTGCGTGAGTTAAAGAAGACATCTGTCTGAATGTAAATAAAATGTTGTGTTGGAAGTGTATTATGATTGTATGAAAACCAATAAAAATGTTTTTCAAAAAAAAAAATGCATAATACCATCAAAACATATACATAAAAATGTGTCAGTTATGTAAAAAGACATATAAATCATGTGTATAGTTCTCCCACTGTAAAGCATATAGATATCATGAAATACATACAACAGTGTAGTGATAAACAAACAAAGTGCTATGATTAGGGGCAATTGTGAATGATTGGAAGCAGGCAGAGGCTCATTAAATCTAACCAAAAGTGTACTTACTGTACAAACGTTTGTCCATGCCGAGAATGGGGAATTGCGCCCGACACACACATGTGTGTCAACTGCGCATGTCCCAAGATGGCGCCCAAACCGGATATTAAGTCCGGTGGAACGCATCTGGCAGTAAATCCCAACTGCGCATGCGCCACATCGGAACATGCGTTCCACCTCTATTGCGCACGCGCCAGCTGGGATTCGTAAAATATGCAGAGCAGAGATTGCTAATATTAAAAACAAGGCTGTGATTTGTCATAATCAACAGGATATCGTGGATTATAAGGTTCAACCCCCACAGAATTATATGGGTTTAGAACCAAATCGGGAGATTTAGATAAAGGGAGCTAAAAAGACACTACTAATAGTGTACTCTGGCGCCCCCCACTGATAGAAAGAAAAAATTGTATGTCATAATGGATCACTGTTATTAACTATGATCACCAATGGGGCAAAAAAAGAAAATATTGTGCTATAAGGAAAGTATAGCATTCAAACAGGAATAGAACATTCCCACGTGAATGTCACCTTCAAGGAGAAGCGCATCTGTCTGAATAAGACAGTATGCGTTAAATATTGATACTGCGCCCACATTTTGAAAAAAATAATGAGACATAGATACAGATGCACAAAATGCAGATACGAACGTCCACAATATGAGGACCATAAAATCCAAATATATGATTCTCCACGACCCATGTTATTTTTAATAAGCTATCTCATGTGGCTCAATACATATATAATCCAAACATAAATTTGACGTTTTTTATAAATAGAAACAAGAAGACTTCTGCCGCTTTCCAATATCTCTCAAGAATTGCTTGACATGTGATTGTGTATCTGAAATATACAAGAAGAAAATACACAATGTATATGAAATATAAAAACAAATGTAAATATAAAAATGTATGTTGGAAAGAGGTCAAAATCGGACCTCAAAAAACATACATCAAGAACACAAAATTACACCTTTGAGAACGTCAACCAATCATATCTCTATCGATCTTGGGGAGAGAATAGATGGCCCATCCTTATATATGTGGACCACACGGATATTCTATATTTAATCCCTTAGGAGACATGGTCTCTAATTTAAAAATCCACTCGAGCTCTTTTCTTTTAAGCATCCGGCCCCTATCACCGCCACGTCTCAGCTGAGGCACAGAGTCAATGATTCTGAATCTCAACTGTGACAGGCTGTGTCCCTTCTCAACAAAGTGTCGAGACACTGGTAAATCCTGCCTTTTAGTCTTGATGTTTGATCTATGGTTTCTCAACCTGAGACGTACCTCTGTAGTGGTCTCACCCACATAGTAGAGCCCACATGGGCAGCTCAGCAAATAAATGACAAATGAAGACTGACACGTAAAGAAGCCCTTTATGGTAATTGGTCGACCCGTTTGTGGGTGATCAAATATACCCCCCTTAATCATATTGTCACAGATGTTACAACCAAGACATGGAAAGCATCCATGTTTCGGAGGTGCCAAGAACATCTGATTTTTCCGATGTGACCCAATATCGGCCCTGACTACACTATTTTTGATGGTTTTACCTCTCCTATACGCCATCATAGGCCCCTCCTGGAATTCAGTAACCTTTGGAAAGGCTCTCTCTAAGATCTTCCAATCTCTCCTCAGAATCCCACCAATTTGTGGGCTTAATGAGGAGAAAGTGGAGATGAAGGGTAAGCGGACATTCTTGTTCACAGCCACCTGACCGGCGAGGAGATCCTGTCTATCCAGTAATTCAACCTTCCGTCTATTAAGATCCAATACATGGTCCGGATAACCCCGATCAGAAAATTTTTTGCACATTTGATCAAGTCTTGGCGATAATTTATCCTCCTGACTAACCACCCTCTTAACTCTAATTAACTGACTATATGGCAGTGATTTAAGCAGCGTGCTTGGATGGCTGCTGGTGAAGTGCAAGAGATTGTTTCTGTCCGTTTTCTTAGAAAACAGATCCGAAATCAATCTATTATTGACAATGGAAATTCGAGTATCCAAAAATTCAACAGAACATGTAGAAAATGACATCGTAAATTGAATAGTGGAATTCAAACCGTTAAGAAATGTGACAAATTCCATGGCTTGAGAAAGGTTCCTGTTGAACCGAAACGTTGCTTTATTGAGGTGAATAAATCCACTTTTTGCTTTCATCTACTCTGAAGTCCTGGTGCCGTTGCTGTGTTCTACGCTTCTCTCTATTCTCTTGGGGAATTGATTCACCCCCAGGTAACGAGCACATGGCCTGATTTTCTGGAAACCATTGGAGTGCTGTGTTCATCTACCATTGGACTGTATATATATATATATATATATATATATATATATATATACATACATATATATATATATATATATATATATATATATATATATATATATAGTAAATCCTTCCAAAATATGCTTGAGAAAGGCCCCATGGAGTAGGGCTGAAACGTTGCATGTGGTGAATAAATCCACTTTTTTCACTATCAAGGTGTGCTGTCTCGTATTTTGAAAGGATTTACTTGGTATTTGGGACATTGGTCATATGTCCAAACGAGACCTTGCACCCTGGCTGTACGTATTTTGACGAACGGTGCTGCTTGTTTATCCTTTGTTTATATATATATATATATATATATATATATATATATATATATATATATATATATATATATATATACACACTACCGTTCAAAAGTTTGGGGTCACCCAGACAATTTTGTGTTTTCCATGAAAACTCACACTTATATTTATCAAATGAGTTGCAAAATGACTAGAAAATATAGTCAAGACATTGACAAGGTTAGAAATTAGAGTGATCCAAACACCTCAAACTTCGATTCGTCTGTCCATAACACTTTTTTCCAATCTTCCTCTGTCCAATGTCTGTGTGCTTTTGCCCATATTAATCTTTTCCTTTTATTAGCCAGTCTCAGATATGGCTTTTTCTTTGCCACTGTTATGGTATAAATATATGTATAATGTATCTGGGGCCCCAAGGAGTGAAAGGTTACAAAGGAGAACATGTGTTACAATAGACTGAATATTTTAGAAAGGTTAAGAGAGGAAATAGTTTGCAGATGCTCTGCCATCCATTGGAATTGCAAACAGATGGTGGTCAATCACTTGACCACCCCCCCCTAAGCATAAAGGAAACACAAGGGAATACCTGGTCCTCCACCAATGGGCTTTATGGGAAAGAAGGATGTAAGGATTGAATATACAGATGACTCATATGTTATGGAATGTTCTTTGTTCGTCTGATGCTATAAGTAGGAACGTTTGTAGTTCAATAAATTAGAAGGATTTTTACTTTGAGAAACGTCTCAGTGTATCTGTTGCTTCTCCGAGCTCGCACCCCCCCACCTGATTTGAACCTGCATGGAGATCAAGGCGTAACGTGACTCAAATTGCGATCACAGAAATTGGCGCCCGAACCAGGGACTTGACCAGAAGGACGGCACCCCACCTAGGGGATCTCCCGGGACTTGAATGGCGACCACCCGGACGAAGGAACGTGCAGACCACTGCTGCAGCAAGGTAAGAAGACTTAATTCTTACAAACTCTGCTCTGCACCTTCCTGTCTGGTAGGTCACCTTCCCGGTAGTACTCCTGAGGGATAGAGGGGCCACATGAGGGTATTTTTAGTGTAAAAATCTGGTCAAGTCTATATGTAATCCTACCCTCAGGATAAAGTGCCTGATCTCCATGGCAGTATTTGTATGAATGTTGTAGAAACCCAGTTTTGTGTCACAAATGCATTTTAGAATAAGGAAATTGTTTTTGGAAAAAAACTTCCGATAATCCGGCAAATTACCAGAAACATGTGTACATGCTTCAGGTGACTACGGGGATTATGATAGGCTAAATTTAAGCCCGGAAATCGAAAATTTTGTGCAATCTGATAATCCGGCAAAATACCGAAAATGTGTGTACAGCATTGAGGTACTTGCGGGGATTATCATGCACTGATTTTCAGCTCAAAATTCCAGAATTTTCTGCAATCCGATAATCCGGCATGTCAAAAGAACAGCTTGATTTTACGTTTGCCTTATTATTTGGATCAGGAATATTTGTCATATTACTGTTATGGTGTGGAGGATATCTCCTTGAGTGGTGTTTAAAGTGAATAAGAAGAAAGTAAGCTAGTTATAAAAGGAATTTAATTCTCTGGCCAGAGTAGAAGAAGGTTTAAAAGGGTTTTGAGGGGATAAGTAACTGTATAAAATAGGTGAGAAAGGTAGTGTGGGACTTTCCCTAACAGCCAATAGCCATAGTGTTTGTTAGTGAAGATAAAAACTGAGAGAGAAGGGTAAGAGTCCCCTCCATCATAGCAGGGCTATGGGAAACAGTCACGGCAAACGAGAGTTTGAGGTATGGCATATGGGTGAGCAAGCACCTGTTAAAAGGGTGTAAGCTTACTAGGGAATCGTAAATCCAGAAATTCACCTATCAGGAAAACTACCCCCTACATAACTTAGGGTCTGCCTATAGGCGACCACTTATAACTAGACAATGGGGAACTGGTGTCCCTATTAAGTACGGAAATTAGAAACTGTCTAAAACAGATGAGAATGGAATTCGTCTGTCAGCTAAAATCTGTAACAAGAGTAAGTACGGAAGCTAGAAACTGTCTAAAATAGATGAGAATGGAATTCATCTATCAGTAGCTAAAATCTGTAACAGGAGTAAGTACGGAAACTAGAAACTGTATAAAACAGATGAGAATGGAATTCATCTGTCAGTAGCTAGAATCTGTAACAAGAGTACGAGATGAGCACCCCAAAGGACAAACCGCCAAACAGGTAGTAGCAGAAAGAGAAGGTAAAAAGGCAACGCAGGGAACAAATAAATAAATAAATAAATACAAAAAAAATAATAATTAATGAAAGCATGTGGTCTAGAATCCCATGGAAGGTTAGACGCAGGAAAATGGAATGAATGTTGTGACACAAAACGTGGATGGCTGAAAGATGAAAAGTGTCAGAGGAAATTCATATTTTATAAAGTAAAGTTTAAAGCAAAGGAAGTGATAGAAGTAGTAGCTGTTTTAAAGTTGCAAGTGACCTTATAGTAAATTCCCATATGGTATAATTTAGAATCAACTAGTGTGACAAGAGAAGGGGGAGGTGGAGAACAGCTGCTAGTGAGATAAGAAATGTAATTTTGTTCTTGAAATGAATGGACACAACATTAAATGCTGATATAGATATTTTGTATGACTTTGTGTCATATTGTATGTATTAGAGAACAGGACCAGCAGACGCCCGGTAATGGCGTCCGTACCTCATGTTGAGTGTGTCCTCATTGTTGGTGGGAAACCCCCTGCGTACTGTGTTTCCAATGGGAGAGGCTGCCCCCCCCCCCCTGCCCCTGATGTGGCCACGCCCGGCCCATTCAAATCAGTATGAAATAATCACCTTGTTAATTTTGTTATTTGTAGTGTTTTTTCTATTTTACAGAAGTTCCAGTCTAGTTCACTGATGAAACAACACGTAATTATAAGATAGAGATGGTGGCCGTCAGATTGTACGGTTAAACATTAACGTAGATAATTCCTGTACAATGGTGTGATAAATGATTGCAGATACGTATGTTGTTTTGCCGGCATTGAAAGTGTTAAGTTGTGAGAAGTTGTGAGAAGTTGTGAGAAGCTTTGAGTTTGTGACCCCCCTCCCTCCCCCCTAAAGTGTGCTGTGTTTGGGAGGAGGAGGAGGGGGGGCTGACTGGGTGCAGTCTGCAGGGCTGATGAGACAAAGGGATCTCAATATGCACTGCTGAGATATATATATATATATATATATATATATATATATATATATATATATATATATATATATGTCAGTAATGTCTACAAACCGAAATAAATGTCTTCTCTTTTGCGCAAGCGCTGTTGGTTATAAAAGTTACGATATTTATGTGTTATGATGTGATCAGATTTCATGTGTTTTGATAATTCAGATGTATTAAACTACAGATACTGTGAGACACGGGGTTTTGAAAATGTATGTGCCCCCCACCGTTATACTGTTTATTGGTTTGCAGTAATTAATGTTATCAGAGATAATATTTTCTGTTTTATTGAATAACTAACTACAATTGTTTTGTTTTTGATTTCACACATGAGTTATGTCATTGTAAAGATAACATGTTTGTCAGGAAAAAGTCATTTTTGTTTCAGGCTGTTGCACATTACAAGGGGTTAAATTAGTGTTATGTTGAGATGTAGTTTTGAACTCTGCTACATTACTCTCGCAGAGTCCACAAAGGGGGGAAGGGTGAAGGAACTGATCAGGTACAATTTTAGTTTATGTGTAAGAGACCATCCCCCTCCAGCAAAGTTACACAGGAGGCGATGTGACATCACTCACACGAGTCTTTATGGATTTAGATGAGGGAGAAGGCAAAACAAAACTTGTCTGGACATTTTTAATTTGATGTAAAGTTTTTAGGAATGTTTTATTTTTATTTGGTTTTGTATTAATCAAGTATTTGCAGAACCTGATAAAAGTGAGATTCTCAAAGTATTGTGGATTATCAGCTGAATGAGGAGGAGTTGTGTTTGGTAGCGGCTTGTGACACCAATCCATGGAGTACCTCTACGCAAGCATATACTTTGTACTGTACTGAACAAAATAGACATGCCACTGCAGTTCTCACACAAAGTCATGGACCACAGCAGCGCCCGGTAGCATATTATTCAGCTAGACTAGACCCTGTGGCCCGAGGTTCCCCATCATGTGTGAGAGCTATCATTGCTGTAAATTCAATGTTAAACAAGGCCTCAGATTTGGTCCTGGCATTTCTAGTCCAAGTTTTGCACCACATGATATTACTGCTATTTTTACTCAAGTACAGCTGAAGCACTTGTCAACAGCAAGATATCTAAGATTAACCTGTGCGCTTCTTCTCCCTGAGCAGGTCACACTCCATAGCTGTACTACATTGAACCCAGCTACCTTACTGCCTTTGGAGCAAGGGGGAGAAGACGTAGGTAAAGTATGGTCACAATTTTTGCCTGAAACTGATGAACATGATTGTATGGCCCTTATGGCCCAGGAAACAGTGGGGTTCGCACATGTAAAAGATACCCCACTCCAAAACCCAGACCTAATACTCTTTGTGGATGGTTCAAGGTATTGTGTAGAAGGATCTTTTCTTACAGGATATGCAGTAACCACCGAAGATGTAGTCCTAGAAGCAGCCTCCTTACCAGCGTCCCGCTCAGCACAAGAAGTGGAGCTTAAGGCCCTGGCAGCAGCATGCCAACATGCAGAAGGAAAGACAGCAAATATATACACTGACTCTCGATATGCATTTGGGATTGCACACGATTATGGCCCCATATGGAGGGCAAGACAATTTTTGACCTCTGCAGGTACACCTGTAAAGAATGCAGACTTTGTAAAATATTTGATGGCGACCCTGATGTTACCCACAGAAGTAGCAGTAGTAAACAATAAAAGCTCACACTAAGGTGAGTTCACCAGAGACAAAAGGAAATGCTTTGGCAGACCAAGCCGCAAAAGCAAGCAGCACAGAAGCTACCCGTGTTAGCAGCCGTATGTCAGATAAAAGATCCAGAGGAAACAAGACCAGCTGTAAGCCCGGAACTACTGCAAAAACTTCAAGGACAAGCAACAGAAGAGGAAAAAGACAAGTGGACGGGCCAAGGAGCAACGCTACGAAAAGATGGCCTCTGGCAATGCCAGAATAAACTGTGCCTGCCTAAGACAATGTTCCCAATGATGGCCCAAATAACACATGGAGCGACTCACCAATCAAAAACGGCAATGATGGACTTGGTAAACAAGGTGTGGTATGCCCCAGGGTTTAGTGTGATGGCCAGCAGTTTTACACAAGGATGCATGATCTGTGCAACACATAATATTGGAAGAACTGTAAAAGTACCACAGAAGCACACACCCAGACCTATATATCCGTTCCAGAGACTACAGATAGACTATATTCAATTACCAAAAGTCGGTACCTATGAGTATGTGCTTGTTTGTATTGATCTTTTTTTCAGGATGGCCAGAAGCTTTTCCAGTAACCAAAGCTACAGCCGTAGCCACAGCAAAGAAACTGATCAACGAGGTGGTGTGCAGATATGGAGTTCCATTGGTGATCGAGAGCGACAGAGGAACTCATTTTACGGGTGAAATCATGAACTATGTGTTGTCAGCTCTAGGCATAAGTCAAGCCCTACATACACCATACCATCCACAAAGTAGTGGGAAGGTTGAGAGACTAAATGGGACTCTCAAATTGAAAATCCAAAAAGCAATGGTAGAAACCGGGAAACCATGGACCGAGTGTCTACCATTAGCCTTGTTCTCAGTAAGATACACGCCCACAAAAAGAACAGGTCTCAGCCCATATGAGATCTTATTTGGGTCGGCTCCCAGATTAGGATGTTATTTTCCACAGGTGCTCCAAATGCAGTATGGTAGACTAACAGATTATGTATAAACGCTGAACAAACAATTGACCAAGGTGCATGCACAAGTCTTTGCTTCCATTCCAGGTCCTGATTCAGTTGAAGGGACGTATAAGCTAGAACCAGGAGATTGGGTCGTTGTCAAAAGACACGTGAGGAAGAGCCTTGAGCCACGGTTTGATGGTCCTTTTCAAGTCCTACTCGTTACAAGCACCTCTGTAAAGCTCGAAGGAAAGACAAGCTGGATTCACGCCAGTCATTGTAAAAAGGTTCTTCAGCCAGAAGAATGAAGATCTTTGCGGTTGTTGCGGCGGTTGTTGCGTGTGCTCTTATACAAAAAGGCAGAACTGCTACTCCTGTACACGTAATCAGTACAGAATCACTGGAACAGTTCAGGACAGGGTGGGCGAATGCCACAGTAGAGAATGCAGGGTAACTACACCTGTAAGGCCAATGCCCCGTGTTATACTACAAATGTGACTACAACCGAAGGGACTTGGAGAAAAGGACCACATGAAGGGACTGTGTACCTTCACATAGACAAAACAGCCAACATTAGCATACAAGAAGAGACGGCTGTTGTTTTGTTGTTATGAACCAGATTTACAGTATCTATAGAAATATACAACCAGTAAAAATAGAAATGAAATGATAAATAAGATTTATGAAAGATGCAACAAGGAGAGGCTCAACTCTACGATTGTAATAAAAGAAACTGATGGGATGATATTATGTATGAATAATAGCCAAATAAGAAATAGAATATATTTTGTATTCTTGATAACAATTTTAAGAGATAGTTTTAATCCACATATAACAGTACAAAGTCTGGAAAGAATCCCACACACTTGTAAGAGCGCTGTAACCCAACAGCAGAAAAAGAATGTACACTTCAATATTTCCTTCCCTGAATCCCCCAGCTGTCATAGACAAAAAAGAGAATGGTATGACCCGCTATTAGGAGGGGTAGGAACGGGATTAGGAGTATTGAATGGGATACAGTTAGAAACAGTTATGAACAAATTAAACTCAGTGGGAGACGACACATCTACTGCATTAAGGATAGGTGCCTCATGGTTACCTACTACCTTTGCCATACAACAGAAAGGGTTAACTATAGATGAACTGTTTTTAAATGTTTTTAATGAAAGTATGCTAACCGAATATAGAACATTACAGAATGTATCAACTTTTGTAAATTGGACAGTATGTACGCTTAAAACGATGTGGCAACAAGAACAGATGAATAATTTTAAGAATAAATTGTTTAGTAGTCATGTTAGGCAATGGACAGACATTCTGCCTGTAGGAGAGAGAAATGATACGTGGTTATTGTTACAGCCTGAGTATACTGAGTGTACACCTAAATGGTGCGCAGGAAGACTAATAGCATTTCATGTGAAAAATCCTACTCTATTATGCAAATTTATTGTTATGCCAATGGTAATGATTGATCCGGTGTCATTATTAGGACAATATTGGATGCCAGAAATGAAAGGAACACACATAGATTCTCAAAATAAGACGAGGAATATAGATTTGTGCCAATTAACAGAGCATGGATATGTATGTAATCAACAGTCAGGGATATATGAACCCTGTCTAATGCAGCACCAGGATAATGTATGCGCACTCACTATAATCCCAGAAGCTAACCTACAGGTATATATATTGAAGTAGGTCCACAGCATGTATGTTTAATAACTAACGACAAGCAGACCCTTAGCCAGTTTAATCTCACAGGACCATTTTCAGGATGTCTATACAATGTGACGCATTTGACTTGGGGGAACCAAACTATAGTGTTCCTGCCTACTTTAGAAGAAATAATGTCCACTGTATGGGTACCTGAACCTTTGCCCTATGGAAATTTTAGTTTGCCACTGGAAGAGTTAAAACAAGTGTTACAAAAGTCTAAAGACGTAAAGAAATTGATAGCAGCCCATAATGTAACTCTAAGTAAAGTGAAAGTATTGGCTACAATAGCAGCTAGGGAAGTAATAAATTTATCGTCAGCAATAAAAGATGCCAGTGCCCATCATTGGTATGACATATTTACAGGATTTTCCCCCACTGCCACTAAGATACTGCATGTGTTATTCCAACCCTTGATATGTTTCATAATATTGTTTATATTGCTTACATGTTTTAATTGTTATACATTTTGCAAAATAAGGGAAGCATTCAATCAGAGGCCTATACATTATGATGAAAGAGTGTTGTGAGATTACCCCACCTACATACCTGTGTGAATCAAGTGAAGAAATGGATCGAAGCCTTGCTATCAGGAGATAGAAGTAGCATTGGAATTTAGGTGTTGGTAAAATCACAAAAGGAGGGATTGTTATGGTATAAATATATGTATAATGTATCTGGGGCCCCAAGGAGTGAAAGGTTACAAAGGAGAACATGTGTTACAATAGACTGAATATTTTAGAAAGGTTAAGAGAGGAAATAGTTTGCAGATGCTCTGCCATCCATTGGAATTGCAAACAGATGGTGGTCAATCACTTGACCACCCCCCCCTAAGCATAAAGGAAACACAAGGGAATACCTGGTCCTCCACCAATGGGCTTTATGGGAAAGAAGGATGTAAGGATTGAATATACAGATGACTCATATGTTATGGAATGTTCTTTGTTCGTCTGATGCTATAAGTAGGAACGTTTGTAGTTCAATAAATTAGAAGGATTTTTACTTTGAGAAACGTCTCAGTGTATCTGTTGCTTCTCCGAGCTCGCACCCCCCCACCTGATTTGAACCTGCATGGAGATCAAGGCGTAACGTGACTCAAATTGCGATCACACCACTCTGCCCTGAAGGCCAGCATCCCGGAGTCGCCTCTTCACTGTAGACGTTGACACTGGCTTTTTGCGGGTACTATTTAATGAAGCTGCCAGTTGAGGACCTGTGAGGCGTCTATTTCCGAAACTAGAGACTCTAATGTACTTGTCTTGTTGCTCCCACTTCTCTTTCTACTCTGGTTAGAGCCTGTTTGTGCTGTCCTCTGAAGGGAGTAGTACACACCATTGTAGGAAATCTTCAGTTTCTTGGCAATTTCTCGCATGGAATAGCCTTCATTTCTAAGAACAAGAATAGACTGTCGAGTTTCACATGAAAGCTCTCTTTTTCTAGCCATTTGGAGAGTTTAATCGAACCCACAAATGTAATGCTCCAGATTCTCAACTAGCTCAACAGCGCAAAACTGTTTACAGCGGTGCTAACATAATTGCACAAGGGTTTTCAAGTGTTTTCTAATCATCCATTAGCCTTCTAACACAGTTAGCAAACACAATGTACCATTAGAACACTGGAGTGATGGTTGCTGGAAATGGGCCTCTATACACCTATGCAGATATTGCATTAAAAAACAGACGTTTGCAGCTAGAATAGTCATTTAGCACATTAACAATGTATAGAGTGTATTTCTGATTAATTTAATGTTATCTTCATTGAAAGAAACTGTGCTTTTCTTTCAAAAATAAGGAAATTTCTAAGTGACCCTAAACTTTTGAATGGTAGTGTATATATATATATATATATATATATATATATATATATATATATATATATATATATATTTATATATATTGTATCAGTGCAGCTACTGGACAGTGTAGAAAATGTCTGGTTTTAAGCAACCAGGGATCATGTACATCAGAGAGGGTTTTCTCTGCTGTTGCTTGGGTGTAAAGCCCGGAATAGGGCCTGGTTTGCTGAAGTGTGAAGGAGAAGGGCGGCTTCCACTCCTTAGGGATCACAGGCTGCTTAAGTTTGGGAGCCATTGACTGTATGTCAGGGTTCCTTTAAGAGTTCAAAGCATACTGAGTGAGTAAAAGCTAATTGGATAAGGAAAGCACATGGGGGGGAGGGGTTAAGTCAATAAAACAAGGAGACTCCAAGCAGTGAGCCTCTTTTCCCGCGTCCTGGCATTGGATAAGAACCCCTAAGCTATTAAGTAGCAAACAGAGGAGTGATCCCTGAGAACATGGCGGAACAAGCATTGTTAGCTTTGCTGAGAGAAAAGATAGAGAAGGAAGGTGCTGCATGGCTTACCCCGCTCTTACGAGGTGGGTCAGAACAACCAGGTGGCTCGGTGTCCGAGCCGCGTGCTGACAGCGTGCGGCCTTCCAGGCGGTGCCGTCCGCCTTCGCGTCTAAGCCCATCCCCCACTAGACCCAGAAAACGAGGGAGGGCGCCTTTTAGACAAGCAGCACAGCTGCATGTAGCAGAGCCAGAAGTGCGCAGTGTGGGGAAAACACTGCCGGCTCGCGGTAGGAGCGTACGTGCTCGCCGCCATGTCTCCCCTCCCCCGGTCCTGGGTAGTCGGCAGGCCGCGGAGGAGAGGCAGCGCACACCCCCGCGTGTAGCAGACGCGGCAGAAAGCAGTAGTGGGACGGCTGGTGTAGCTGTGCCGATACCGGCTGCTCAAAAGCCACCTGGCAGGCTTGCTAGGTGGTTTGGGAGGAAACCCAGCATTGTGGCTAGGGACACAGTAGAAGGAAGCTTGGAACAGGGTGAAGTTAGCACTCCTATAGGTGTTGCAAGAGACAGTCAGATAGCGGGAGATAGTGAGGAAGACTTCTTTGAGTGTATCCCTGGGACACCGCAAGTTACAGCTAGTGGACAGATAGGCAGATGTGTTTCCGCCGGTGGATCCCACAGAGGTGGGAAGCAGGGCCGTGGAACGGACACATGCTCTGACTCTGGGTCTGATCGATCTGAGAGGCGTGGTAGGAAGAGATATAATGCCCGCAGGCGCCATATTACGAGAGATAGAAAAAGTAGACATAGGCAGCGCTCTCGGAGTAGAGGGTCCAGACGTCGTTCAAGGAGTTCGCAGAGGAGTCGGTCGGATTATCGCACGTCCTCGGTTTCAACCGGGGATTCAAGTGATAGATATAGCAGGAAGTCTCGTGGGCACAGACAACGTGGGCGGAGGAGCAGATCGGTTGACAGAAGACGGTGTAGACACACTTCGGTGGCAGCGTCAGCAACGGTTGTTCCTCCGCTGCCCACAACGAGGACTCCTGAGGTTCAGCCGGTGGTGCATCAGAGTGGTGAGTTGACATGCGGTCAAGCATGGAATAAAAGTAAAAATAGTGGTGATGAGATTTATGGGATGTTAAAAAATGTGTTGGAGAAAATGAGCGGGACGGAGATTCCGGTTAATGCACCAGGTGCGGAAGGGCCGCAGCCTGCGCAGGCTATGGGTAACAAAGGGATGTTGCTCAGAGACACATATTTTTGTGGGGTTGCCCCACTGGGGACACATGTAGATAACGATGTGAGAGAAAAAATCAAAAACTGTGAATATGTAGATATATGGTCGTTAGTGTCGCCTGAACAGTTAACAATAGATAAAGAAAGAAGATTTGATAAAACGGAAGATAAAAAGCCCAAGGTAGCAAAGACATTTGGGAACTGGATTCAGGCATTTGCGGTGTTGGCTAGCATAATTAGTCAAAATAAGCCAGAGAAGGCTTTCGAATTATTTACTTATTTAGATACTATTTACTCTGCTCACAAATTGCATGGTGGAACGGCGTGGTGGAGATACGATGAGGAATTCCGGCGGCGTTTAGCTATACGGCCAGACATAGGGTGGTCTTCAAAGGCCACAGATGTGTGGATTCAGTTAATGATGACGCAAAGACCCCAGAATTCCTTTCTCTCTACCTCCACTGCGCCCCCTCAGTCCGTGTCTGCCGGTCGCAGACCCGGTGCGTGTTGGCTATTCAATGAGGGGCATTGTAGATTTTTCGCTGCATGCAAATTTAAACACGAGTACTCCATATGTGGAGGATCACATTCGGCTCTGCGGTGTTACAAGAGAGGTAAGGCCACCACGAGACCAGTGGCCGCAGGTAAGCCAGAGGACGCCGGTGAGCGTCAAAAAGATGCTCCCTTGGCTAGACAGGTACCCCAGGAGACAGGAAGCAGAAATGCTCATTGATGGTTTCACACACGGTTTTTATATACCTCATGTTAGTCACTCTGCCTCTATGTTTGCTGCTAATTTTAAATCCGTTTTATCCCAGCCAATGATTGCACAAGAAAAAATAGATAAGGAAGTTCGTTTGGGCCGTATGGCGGGTCCTTTCATCGAGCCGCCGTTAGCTAACCTTCGAATCTCCCCCCTGGGGCTTGTGCCTAAAAAAGAGCCAGGTAAATTTCGTCTAATTCATCACTTGTCATTTCCATTAGGTGAATCAGTCAATGATGGTATACCGAGGGAGGAGGCGGCGGTGTCGTATATTTCCTTCGACAGAGCGATGCAATTGGTGGCAAAGGCAGGTCCTTTAGCGCTATTAGCAAAATCCGACATCGAGGCCGCTTTCCGCCTTCTTCCAGTCCATCCGGATTGTTTTCACCTTCTGGGGTGTCATTTGAATGGTTTATATTAGGTGGACATGTGCTTACCGATGGGTTGCTCCATATCGTGTCGCTATTTCGAAATGTTCAGCTCATTTTTAGAATGGGTTGTGCGTTTGGAAACAGGCAATTCATCGGTAATTCATTATTTGGACGATTTTTTGTTCATAGGTCCTAGGGATGAAGATGTGTGTCTTTACACGTTGAATTCTTTCAGGTTCCTTATGAACAATTTTGGCGTTCCGTTAGCTGAGGAAAAAACGGAAGGCCCAAGTTGGAGCCTTTCCTTTTTGGGTATACAGATTAACACAAGCAGTATGGTGCTCAGCCTTCCGGTGGAAAAAATAGACAAATTGAGTGAAGCTATCGGGAAGTGCCTTCTTGCAAAGAAGATTACACTGCATGATTTACAGTCGTTGCTAGGGCAGTTGGCATTTGCATGTAGGATATTTCCCATGGGAAGAGTGTTCTCGAGGAGATTGGCCATGGCAACGGCAGGTATAGCAAAGCCACATCATTTTGTAAGGTTACCTAAATTATTAAAAGATGATTTGAGGATGTGGAAATCGTTTCTGTCATCATATGAAGGTATTTCTTGTTTTATGGAAAAGGAGCTGGGGAATGCGGACTTGCAATTATACACTGATGCGGCAGGAGCTCATGGTTATGGGGCGGTTTTGGACAAAAAATGGTCGGCTGGTAAGTGGCCGGCAGATTGGTATAAAAAAGAGTTGACTAAAAATTTGACGTTACTGGAATTGTTTCCCATCGTGGTGGCGGTGGAGCTTTGGGGAGCGGAGATGGCGAACAAACGGATACTTTTTTGGTCAGATAATGAGAGCACGGTAATAGCCATCAACAAATTGACATCCAGTTCCCTTCCGGTATTAGCGTTACTCAGGCAGTTGGTTTTAAAATGTTTATCGTTTAATGTGGTTTTCAGAGCGTGTCATGTGCCAGGTGTAATTAACGAAATTGCTGATGCGTTGTCTCGTTTTCAGTGGCTTCGTTTCAGGACATTGCATCCTCGGGCGGATCAGGAAGGATATCCTTGCCCTCCGTTTCTCTGGGACCTGCCGGAGAACAACTGACACCTTTGTTGCAGAATTCAATGTCATTAGCAACATGGAATTGCCATGGTAAGGCTTGGTCGGAATGGTTGGCTTGCGCTCATCCTGAAGAAATGATCTTGCCACAGACGTGTTATCAGATTACATTAAGGTATTTAGGTTCGTTAAGGGTAAAAGGCATGTCAGTGGCAGCGGCTAGGAAGCGGCTATCGGGGGTCGCCTTTGCGTTAAAATTAATTGGGGTTGAGGACGTGACAAAACGCTTTATTTTTTCCCAGATTTTGAAGGGTTGGAAAAAAGAAATGCGGACGACGGACGGCCGCCGCCCGGTGTCTTTTGTATTACTCCGGCGTTTAGTCGACGCTACGGCTTCGGTATGCGTTTCGGACTTTGAGTCCTGTTTGTTTAATTGTTCTTTTGCGCTTGCGTTTTTCGCTGCCCTTCGGGTCAGCGAATTAGTGTCGGAATCACGCGGGCGTCCATCTGGATTGTTCGCCGATGATGTGGTTGCGTTATCTGATTCTGTAAAGGTGAGAGTGCGTCGATCAAAAACTGATGTTGCGGGGGAAGGGATATGGTTGACGATTTTTGGTTTAGATGCTCAATTTTGCCCGGTCGGGACCATAAAAAGATACATGTCTATACGGCCTTTGGGCGTCAGTTTTTTGTTGCATCAGGACGGTTCCCCGTTATCAAAATTTCAGTTTGCTTCAGTGTTTAAGAAGTGTCTCGGCAAGGTAGGGGTCCCCTCGAACGAGTTTGGCACTCATTCTTTTAGGATAGGGGCTGCCACTATGGCAGATGCAGCGGGTATGACTGAAGCAGAAGTTAAAAAATTAGGAAGATGGAAGTCAGATTGTTTTAGAAGGTACATTCGCCCTCACCTGCTAACATGTTGATCTCGAATGTTTTTCACAGGTATTCGAAGACCGGCGGTTTGGATGATCGGTCATTCATATATTTACTGGGCAGCACAGAGGGCGGCATATCGCCCGGGAGGTTTGGATCTTGGCTTCAAGCAAGCTGATGTGTACTGGAGGGGTATTCGAGGGCTAAAATGGCTCCAGGTCCTGCCGGAAGTCGTGGCGGTTAGCAGAATGTCACAATCACCGACGGTTTTGGTGATCCACGCCGGGGGCAATGATCTTTGTTCAACTAGAGTGGCCGAATTGATTTCAATAATGCGCTCGGACTTTGAACGATTTGCGGCTTTCTTCCCGTCCCTGGTAGTGGTGTGGTCCGAAATTGTGCCGCGGGTTTTATGGAAAGGTGCGAGGAATAAGGCATCCTTGGAGAGGACCCGTCGCCTTTTAAATGTCAGAGTATCCAGGCACGTCAGAGGAAAAGGGGGCGTGGTCGTAAGGCATCGCCAGTTAGAAGGTGACAATCGGGGTTTGATGCTGCAAGATGGAGTCCACTTAAACGACATTGGGCTGGACATATTTCTTTCCGGGTTGCAGGATGCCATAGACAGGGCCTTGTTTTTGCTTCAGGGGGTGGGTCGGAGTGCGGTGTAGTAGTACACCCGACTCCGTGTGGCGTGTTCGGAGGCTCTTGTTCCGTTCGTTGAATGGGTATTTGTAAATACGGGTCACCTGGCGAAACAACTAAGACATGCCCACCGAGGAGACGGTGGCGGCATGCGAGGTGATAGTCATCAGAATATCAAGATAATATAGAATACGCAATGAACGGACAAGGTTTCCCTTTTGTTTATAAAATTGTTAATAAAAGCTGTGGCCACCCCCACTTTTCCCCACAAGTTGTCTCTGTGTTTATTAAAGTGTGTAGTTAAATATTACTCAGTAGGGGTTACAGGTACATGCAGTCATACAGACAGTCCATGTCTTGGACTGTCTGATGAGCCTAGTTAAGCTTCATCTGAGGCGGCTCTTTAATTGAGGTGTGTGCTGTTCACACAGGGCTCTCAGTCTGGGGAAGACAGGCATGCTAGCCTGTGAGAGTCACCACCGTGTAAGGTAAAGCTGCCTATGTTTTGAGGTACTGGGCACAAGGCTCAGGGTCTCTTAGGGTATGTTCACATGCAAACGCAAAATACGGCTGAAATTATGGAGCTGTTTTCAGGCGAAAACAGCTCCTGAATTTCAGACGTTTTTGCAAGTACTAGCGTTTTTCGTTGCATTTTTTACAGACGTAATTGGAGCTGTTTTTCATTGGAGTCAATGAAAAACAGCTCCAAAAACGTCCCAAGAAGTGTCCTGCACTTTTTTGATGCAGGCGCATTTTTACGTGCCGTCTTTTGACAGCGACACGTAAAATTACACTTCGTCTGAACAGAACATCGTAAGACCCATTGCAAGTAATGGGCTGATATTTGCAGACGTAATGGAGCCGTCTTTTCAGGCATAATTCGAGGTGCAAAATTTATTTCAATTTTGACGGACACATTGCTAATGGTTTCCGTTCGTCACAATTCCGGCAGGTTTCTGTTTTTCTGACGGAATCAATAGCGCAGTCGACTGCGCTAATGATAACGGAAACGGAAGCTGTGGTTTCAGTTTGACTTTCCGTTGCGGGGTTACTTCCGACGGCACCCCGGAACGGAAAGCCAACACTGATGTGAACAGACCCTTATACTGCGCTCAGCTTCCTGCCCCTACTAATTTAAAAGGGGTCGGCCAACGCTGGGGGGCCGGGAGTATACTGCAAGGGGGGGTCTGCGCGTTTTACTGACAGCAGAGGGCTATATAGGGGGGAATAATCCCACCCCATAGAGCCCTGACTAGTTACTATATTGCAAGGTTAGGGGGGTCTGAGCATCTGACTGACTGCTCTAAAGGGGGGGGACAGAATCCCCCCTATAGAATCCTCTGCAGTAAGTGAGACGCTCAGACACTCAGACCAGACCCCCGCACCCCCACTAATCCTTCCATTATAGTGATGTGAGGGCTCTATGGGTTGGATTATTCCAGCCCATAGAGCCCTTGCTGTCGGTAAAATGCCCAAACCCCCCCTTGCAGTATACTAACGGGTCACGGTCCCAGCAAGGCAGGAACGTACCTCCTCCTGCAGACTTGCTCCTCTCTGGCGGCATGTGCTGCATACAGCATCAGAAAGAAGGAGGAGTGTTACAGACGTGCCCATCATGCGGCACGTCTGCTATGTCTGTCTGCATGGCCCCTCCCCCCGGTCCAGTCCGTCCCTGTCTGAAAATGCTGCCCCCCATTTTCGGGTAGGTGGTGCCGCCTGGGGCTGGCGGCTCACCTCGCCTCATGGCAGGTGCGGCACTATTCCCAAGCAACGTGGGGCAGCTGTTAAAAAGCCAAGTGTGCTGAATCGCCCAGATGTGGTTGCTAGGCGCAACCAACCACAACATCATGTGGCGGCTGTTGTTCAGCAGAAGGAGCGCTGTTGGAGATGCCATAGAGCGGATGGATGTGCACCTGATTGTTCTCTTGTCAGGAGGCCAGAGAAAGCGCAAGAGAAAACACGTGAAGTGTTGGTTGGTGGGATTCCACTGCTGGTCAGTCTGGATCTTCGCCAAGAGGTCTTGAGGGTGCATCTGGACATTTTGCTGTTTGTGAAGAAGGATCCTGAGTTGGGTGAGACTGTTCTGATTGACTTTAAAACTGATGTTGGGACTGTGCAGCACAGAATTTTAAAATGTCAGGAACTTGGTGAGGAGTTTGTGCTGGGAAGAAAAGGCAATATCTCCGATAAGCATTGTAGCTATTACAGGGAAAAGTCCTCTGCAGGGTGTGCTGCTCCACTGCTAAAAAGGGAAAATGCACCAGTAGTAATGAGGTCAAATGATGAAAATGGGATTCATGAAATGCCTGCTAAAAATGCTGCACATAATGTATTTGATGCACAGTGTTTATGTGATGACACTAGTGAAATGTCCAAAATTGTGCCTAACATGTCTTTAAGCCATGAGTATGTCACACAGCCTGTGCAGGGAAATTCAGTGTGTGAACGGGCGGCTGAAGAAACTGCAGCCAAGGCAGAAGAGGGGATTAGCTCAAGTGTGCCCCTATAGGTCATGGTTCACAATAACAAGACTGTTGCATGTGATGTGTGCACTGTTCCTAATGGCAACCAGCTATATGCTGCTGCTATGGATGACAATGGGCTTACTGCTGCTATGTGTGAGTGGAGTGGTGATAAACTCTACAGGTCTGAGAATGTGTTTGGGGTCACATCAGAGTCAGCTGAATCCAACAGCAGTGATCCACCTTTTTATTTGAGCGACCACACCAGTGTGAATGTAGCCCTAAGTGACGCACATGAGATCCTGGACGGTGGAGTCAGTGATGTGTGTGCGCTGGTGGCGGTGGCCTCAGTCACTAATGAACTGCCCGGTAGTGAACCAGATGTACATCAAAACATTTCCCTAGAGGTTGAGGCTGTCAATGGTACTAACGAGGACACTACTGCCATGTATAGTGTGAGAAGGGTTACTGCTTCACCCTTAGAAGTTCTGCCCCCTGCAGGTCTTTCACATGCAGATGGTGACACATGTAGGGCCCACACTTTCCCAGGAGGTGACGGGAGTCATAGAGGTGGTCTTCCAGGCTTGTTCAATGGATACTGATACTGTGAAGGATTTGCCTGACACAGCTTCTGTGTCGACGCCCGTGGTTAATCAGCCTGCATCTGTTCCTAGGTCTGCTAGGGTGACTCGATCTGCTACCACTCAGGCTGGTAGGCTGAGGAGTGGGAGAGCCTATCGCAGCCTGACCAGACGGTTCTAGCTCCCGCCCTTAGTCTACTTATACCTTCATTTGCTGCTTGTCCTTTGCCTGTGATTCTCTTGTTTCCTGGCTCTGCTGTTCCTGCTTTTACCATTGACCTCTGCTTCATATTGACCCTGGCTTGACTGACTATTCCCCTGCTCTGCATTTGTTACCACGTTCACTCCTGGTTTGACTCGGCTTGTCCACTACTCTGTTGCTCACGGTGTCTGCGTGGGCAACTGCCCCTCATCCCTTTGCTTTTGTGTTCCCTTGTCTTGTTTGTCTGTCGTGCACATATTGAGCGTAGCGACCGTCACCCAGCTGTACGCCGTCGCCTAGGACGGGCTGTGCAAGTAGGCAGGGACTGAGTGGCGGGTAGATTAGGGCTCACCTGACTGTCTTCCTATCCTGACATTACAGATACATAGTGTGCTTTAGCCATGGAAGCTGCATGTAACACCAGACAGGTTGCTAAGGGCAACAAGTGGTGATATACCACTAAGCAGGATGAGGGTCCTAACACTGCTGCAGATGCAACCATTACTGGGTCTGATAGAAGTAACCCAGAGAGGTCTGGTCAGTGCGGTGAAAAATTGTCTCTGGACGGACAGTCTGAGCGTTTAAATGCTGAGACGCAAAACTCCAAGATGGAGGGGAGTATAGCATCTGAAAGAGCTGTTGTAGATGATACGGGGTATACCACAACTCATGAGATGAGTGTTACTGAACACTATGAGCAAGTGTCTAAACCAAGGGGTGACACACAAAGCCACTTCATGGATGTGGAAGGGTCCCTGAATGTAGGGCACAACACATGTAAATACAGCTGTGATCAGCAAAAGCTAGTAGTGCCTACAAGGGATGACGATGCTAGGCATGCCAACATGGAAGAGTTGCTGGAGCACCTGTCTAATACACCCACGGGTCATTATCAAATGTCTGTTACTGTAGGGGTAACCCTAAGTGTGATTATGTCCCAACTTTGACCCAGGTGGGAGGTTGTAAAGTGATCAGTCCTACGGCCTTTATTAAAGGGCGGGGGAATATGTAGCAGTGAAGCTACTGGACAGTGCAGAAACTGTCTGGTTTTAAGCAACCAGGGAACATCTAGAGCAGAGAGGGGTTTCTCTGCTGTTGCTTGGGTGTAAAGCCCGGAATAGTGCCTGGTTTGCTGGAGTGTGAAGAAGGGCGGGCTTGGTTTCCATACAGACAGTCCATGTCTTGGGCTGTCTGATGAGCCTAGATAGGTTCTTTAATTAAGGTGTGTGCTGTTCACACATAACTCTCAGTTTGGGAACGACAGGCATGCTAGCCTGTGAGAGTCAAAACAGTGTAAGGTAAAGTTGCTTATGTTTTGAGGTACTGGGCACAAGGCTCAGGGTCTCTTAGTGAGGGACACTTAATGTTTAGTTAGAGGCTGGACGGCCTAGGGTTTGTTTTGAACTGCTGTGTAAAACCGTCTTTCATATATGAAGACAATAAAGCAAGCTGCAGCTGGTTTAAACTTTTATTCAATGAGTTGGAGTGAACTTTCTGTGTGTGCCAACCATCTCACCCTGGAGATGGTGATCCTGTGAGCTAAGTGGTCCCCAAGATGTCACAGTATATACAGTGAAGGAAATAAGTATTTGATCCCTTGCTGATTGTGTAAGTTTGCCCACTGTCAAAGTCATGAACAGTCTAGAATTTTTAGGCTAGGTTAATTTTACCAGTGAGAGATAGATTATATATATAAAAAAAAAAAAAGAAAATCACATAGTCAAAGTTATATATATTTATTTGCATTGTGCACAGAGAAATACGTATTTGATCCCCTACCAACCATTAAGCCTATGTTCACACGGAGTATTTTAACGAGTTCTTTGACGCGGAAACCACGTCACAAAACTTGTCAAAAACGGCCCGAAAACGCCTCCCATTGATTTCAATGGGAGGCGTCGGCGTCTTTTTCCCGCGAGCAGTAAAACTGCCTCGCGGGAAAAAGAAGCGACATGCCCTATCTTTGGGCGTTTCCACCTCTGACCTCCCATTGACTTCAATGGGAGGCAGAGAAAGCGTATTTCGCTGTGTTTTATGCCCGCGGCGCTCAATGGCCGCGGGCGAAAAACGCTGCGAAAAACTCCGCGAAAATCGGCGTGCAGGGAGAGGAAAATCTGCCTCAAACTTCCAAACTGAATTTTGAGGCAGATATTCCTCCTGAAAAATACTCCGTGTGAACATAGCCTAAGAGTTCAGCCTCCCCCAGACCAGTAACACGCTCCAAATAAACTTGGTGCCTGCATTAAAGACAGCTGTCTTAAATGGTCACCTGTATAAAAGACTCCTTTCCACAGACTCAATTAATCAGTCTGACTCTAAGCTCTACAGCATGGGCAAGACCTAAGAGCTTTCTAAGGATGTCAGGGACAAGATCATAGACCTGCACAAGGCTGGAATGGGCTACAAAACCATAAGTAAGACGCTGGGTGAGAAGGAGACAACTGTTGGTGCAATAGTAAGAAAATGGAAGACATACAAAATGACTTTCAATCGACATCGATCTGGGGCTCCATGCAAAATCTCACCTCGTGGGGTATCCTTAATCCTGAGGAAGGTGAGAGCTCAGCCGAAAACTACACGGGGGGAACTTGTTAATGATCTCAAGGCAGCTGGGACCACAGTCAGCAAGAAAACCATTGGTAACACATTACGCCGTAATGGATTAAAATCCTGCAGTGCCCGCCAGGTCCCCCTGCTCAAGAAGGCCCGTCTGAAGTTTGCAAATAAACATCTGGATGATTCTGAGAGTGATTGGGAGAAGGTGCTGTGGTCAGATTAGACTAAAATTGAGCTCTTTGGCATTAACTCAACTCGCCGTGTTTGGAGGAAGAGAAATGCTGCCTATGACCCAAAGAACACCGTTCCCACTGTCAAGCATGGAGGAGGAAACATTATGTTTTGGGGGCGTTTCTCTGCTAAGGGCACAGGACTACTTCACCGCATCAATGTGAGAATGGATGGAGCCATGTACCGTCAAATCCCGAGTGACAACCTCCTTCCCTCCACCAGGACATTAAAAATGGCTCGTGGCTGGGTCTTCCAGCACGACAATGACCCAAAACATACAGCCAAGGCAACAAATGAGTGGCTCAAAAAGAAGCACATTAAGGTCATGGAGTGGCCTAGCCAGTCTCCAGACCTTAATCCCATCGAAAACTTATGGAGGGAGATGAAGATCCGAGTTGCCAAGAGACAGCCTCGAATTCTTAATGATTTACAGATGATCTGCAAAGAGGAGTGGGCCAAAATTCCATCTAACATGTGTGCAAACCTCATCATCAACTACAAAAAAACGTCTGATTGCTGTGCTTGCCAACAAGGGTTTTGCCACCAAGTATTAAGTCTTGTTTGCCAAAGGGATCAAATACCTATTTCTCTGTGCACAATGTTTTTTTTTAAAATATAATCTATCTCTCACTGGTAAAATTAACCTAGCCTAAAAATTCTAGACTGTTCATGTCTTTGACAGTGGGCAAACTTACAAAATCAGCAAGGGATCAAATACTTATTTCCTTCACTGTATATATATATATATATATATATATATATATATATATATATATATATATCAGAAACAAAAAATCCAGCAGCACCAGAAAAAAATGTGGGTGCAAGCCCTAGGGAGCAGACCAAGATCCCAGCTATATAGTAATCCAAAAGAATAGGCATCACACCGTAGTAAAGTGTAAAATATGAGGGTACTTTATTGCCCCATGTGCAACGTTTCAGCTCTGTCCTCTAGAGCCTTAGTCGAGAAGGGAAAAGGCTCTAGAGGACAATAAAGTACCCTCATTTTTTACACTTTACATTTTAAATTTTTTACTTTACTTTACTTTTGTGCTGTCTTTTCTTTTGGATTAATATACAGTATATATATATATATATATATATATATATACATACATATATATATATATATATATATATATATATATATATATATATATATAGAGAAAACTTGCAGCACTCCGGTATGAAAAAATGGTGGTTTATAGGGCAAATGCATCTCTGCCCTTTGCAAATGAATCTCTGCCCTATATATGCTTGCAGTTTTAGATGTGTCACTCTGCTTGAGAAAGGTCCTATTGTAGGATTGAAACGTTGCTGTGTGTTTGACTGAATAAACCACCATTTTTTCATACTGGAGTGCTGCAAGCTTTCTCTTTCTATATTTGATACTTCGTCTGAGGATCAGGACGATTTGCTGGGCACCCGTACAACTATTTTTGTGAGTGCTGCTGCTTTCTGCCTTTCTATATATATATATATATATATATATATATATATATATATATATATATATATATATATATATATATATATACATATATACTATATAATATTACAGGGCCAGCCTTAGGCTAGGGGGTGCGTAATTGCCCTTTGGTGCCCCCACTCCATTTAACATAGTTATGAATTGTCGGCATTTGGTGCTTTTGTTTGTGCATTTGTAACGCCGAAAAACACGTCAAAAAAGCTTGGTTTAAGCGTCCCATTGACATCAATGGTATAGTGCATACGACACGTTTTGTTTAAAAATGTGTCGCGTAAAAAAAGTAGTGTCAGGTCAATGCTTCGAAAATGCGCCAAAATAGCACCTAATTTCTATAGTCAATAGGAGTTCTGATTGATTGGCAAAAAAACGCGCTGAATACGCGTCAAAAGTGCCTGTAGTTTAAAAAGAACTTTACAAAAACACTAGTGATTTTAAGGGTATGTGCACGCACAAAGTAAAAAAACATCTCAAAATACAAAGCTGTTTTCAAGGGAAAACAGGTCCTGATTTTCAGCCGTTTTTTATTCAAAGTCGCATTTTTCACTGCGTTTTTACAGCTGTTTTTGGAGCTGTTTTTCTATAGAGTCTATGAAAAACTGCTCCAAAAACGGCTGAAGAAGTGACATGCACTTCTTTTTCGTGGCCGTATTAAAAAACGGAACAGAATGGCGTTTTCCCAATGGGCATATGTTAGAGGCGTTCTGCTTCCGATTTTTCCGCCGTTTTTAGCACAGTGTGTACAAGGCCTATGTTTTGTTAAGGCTGTTTTCACATTACGTCCTGCCTGTCCATTTATCATATGCAGCGGAAAAGCTCCTGGCGCATACATTAAATGGACACAAAAAACTTGCAGTATAATTTGTTTTTACTGGACGCCGCTGCATAAAATAGCGCAGTACCCCCTGAACTGAGGCTTTCTTAACCTCCATAAGGTGTATGGGACTGTTTACCATACGTTCTGGGAGCTTTCCCGGTGCATACATCACACGGAAAGGCAGGATGTAATGTGAAATTACCTTTAGGCCTTAGGGTATGTGCACACAACCTCTTTTCAGACGTAATGGAGGCGTTTTACGCCTCGAATTACGCCTGAAAATATGGCTCCAATACGTCGGCAAACATCTGCCCATTGCTTGCAATGGGTCTTACAATGTTCTGTGCAGACGAGCTGTCATTTTACGCGTCGCTGTGAAAATACGGCGCATAAAATTACGGCTGCGTCAAAGAAGTGCAGGACACTTCTTGGGACGTAATTGAAGCCGTTTTTCATTGACTCCAATGAAAACCAGCTCCAATTACGTCCGTAAAAGACGCCGCGAAAAACGCGTGCACTTGTAAAAACGTCTGAAATTCAGAAAATGTTTTCTCCTGATAACAGCTCCGTAATTTCAGACGTATTTGGCGTTGTCGTGTGACCATACCCTTATTCACACAAACGTGTTATACGTCCGTGATACGAGCGTGATTTTCACGAGCGTCGCACGGACCTATGTTAGTGAATGGGGCCGTTCAGACTGTCAGTGATTTTCACGCACTGTATGTGCGCTGCGTAAAACTCACGACATGTCATATACTTCACCGTGTTTCGCGCAGCACGCACCCATTGAAGTCAATGGGTGCGTGCAAATCGCGCACGGCACACCGAAGCACTTCCGGATGACGCGTGTGATTCACGCTACAGCTGGTAAAGAAGAGAAGGAAAACATAAAATCCCCTCCATCTTTACTGTGTCGTCACATAAAAAATCATGCAGCCACGCACCATATACACATGTCACACTGAACTTTTGCACGCGCAAAACGGACATGTTCGTGTGAATAAGGTCTTAGGCTGAGTTCACACGGGGCGGTTACGCTGCGTATACGCTGCGTATACGCCACAGGGAATTTGTGGCGAAAAACCGCACCAAACTGTGGGGCAGTTTCTCGCCTGGAATGTCTGCTGCAAAAAACTGCTTGCAGGCCGGCCTCCTGGGATGATGTTTCATCCATGTGACCGCCGCTACAGCCTGGTATTGGCTGCAGCGGAGGTCACATGAGATGAAGCGTCATCCCAGGAGGATAAAACACAGATCCCTAGGTAAGTATAATATATTGTTTGTTTTCTGAGTGCCGTTTTTTGCGGCAGGATCGCTGCGAACCCGCCGCAAAAAACACAACTGCTATTTGTTGCGGAATTTACCAACGGGGAAAACCCGCAACAAATAAGGCGCATTTACGCAAATAAAATTGACATGCTGCAGAATAAAACTCTGCACCGCAGGTCCTTTTTTTTAAGCTCAGTATTTACGCGGCGTGTGGAGGAGATTTGTTTTATCTCATCCACTTTGCTGCTACT
Organism: Rhinoderma darwinii; assembly: GCF_050947455.1. Classification (NCBI taxonomy): domain Eukaryota; kingdom Metazoa; phylum Chordata; class Amphibia; order Anura; family Rhinodermatidae; genus Rhinoderma; species Rhinoderma darwinii. The sequence goes on from NC_134690.1 coordinate 113,955,201, forward strand.
GTATTTGCTGCGGATTTTCTGCAACTAATTCATTTGCGGGAAATCCGAGGTATTTACGCAGCGTTTGAACTGGCCCTTACTCCGTTTACTCAAAGGCTATCTTTTGTATAACAGGAAAAAATATTAAAACTGCAGTCCACGTGGGCAATGTTGGTACTTTTTATTACTTCTTATTTAACTCACTGTGAAGGCCGTAAAAAAAAAAAAGTAAATAGCCAGAATCGCTGTTTTTTTGTTCACATTAGCTGTAAAAAAAATGTAATAAAAAAATTATCAAAAAGTTGCATGTACCAAAATATTGTACCAATAAAAGCTTCAGCGCGTCCTGCAAAAAAATAAATCCTCACACTGCTTAGACGACAATATAAAATAAAGTTCTGTCTCTCAGAATGCGGTGAAACATTTTTTTTTTTTAACAAATAGTTCTCTTTGTAAAAGTAGTAAAATATATTAAAAACCTATATAAATTTGGTATCTACGCAATCCTATTGAGCCCCAGAATAAAGTTAAGCTGTCGTTTCTACCGCACGATGAAAGCCGTAAAATCGAAAACCCAAAAAACTATGGAGGAATCAGTTTTTTTCTACTTTCAGCCCACAAAGAATTTTTTTCAGTTTCCCAGTACATTATATTGTACTTTAAATGGTGCCAATAGAAACTACAACTCATGCCGCAAAAAATGACCACCACCCTATTTGCTCTAGGAAGGCGGGTAGTGAAAAACATATGAAACATATGAAAAAGCAATAAATGTGTAGTGTCCCAGTACACTCCCTACTTCCATAATAGGAGTAGTTGTCATATGGTAGTAGGTTCGTCACAATGTAATAGTACTGTGTGTCAGTATGCCTCTGTATATCATGTATTTCCTGTGTGCATACACTGTGTATTTTTCCATGTCTTAATTGCTTTGCTGCCATCTATGGTTGACCCACTGTAAGTGCATGTGAGTGTAGGATTTCAGTCACTCCTGAGGCATAACCAGTTTTCCCTCCAGAAGCTTCTAGCACTCTGTGGGTGGAGACTTTAGCCCAGCCTACCTCTTAGCAGAGAATACTAAAATAAAGAAAAAACACAGCGCCACATGTGCATATCAATTGAAATATAAATGAGCAAAAATGACCATAAATGCTCACCTATAAGGATACAAATTGCCAGCAAGTAGTAGTGAATAAAGCTGCTGCTGATCCCAACGCAAACTCCAAGGAGATGGCAAACGTATAATTGAAAGATATAGCAAAAATGGGATATTTGAGGCACTGCCTAAATAGATGGAAGATAATTTTATTCCAATAAAATAGAACAGTTGCTACGCGTTTCAACGCCGGACCGGCGTCTTCCTCAGGTAAGATGAAATGACAACATAATGGCATGTATAAATACAAAAAGTCACAAGTCTTAATTAGGTTCAATTCAGACCAGGGAGGAGGAAAGAAAACCGCCCAAACAGTAGGTCAGAGTTCAGCACAAACATGTTGACTAAATCACTGAATTATAATAGTATGTTCCTATCAATGGCATAATTAGAAAGAAACAACGGTACATGGTTATGTAATCGATAAAATTAGAAAAGTTAAACGTAATGGTATAAAAATATTTGAGACAAAACAAGTCACAGACAATTGAAAATATATATAGAGAAAACAGAAAGACATAGGGGAATTCAAATGTGCTGAACGGATTAAAATGTATTTAAAAACACTCTATAGCAATGTAAGTATATATAAGAATAGGAAATATATACGCGTAGGTATGTGTTGTCATAGGGACCTCAAACACTACGGTGGGGGGCGAGGTCAAAGGAGCAGTGGAACGCATGCTGGAACGCATCGTTAGAATGTGAGCGCTAAGAAGAAATGCAGAAGGTCAGTAGAGGGGTAAAAAACTTATTAGAATATGTTGGAATAAATTTGGGCCGATCAAATGGTTGATATTGATATTTATAGAAGATACACAAAGTTAAAAACGAATGAGAAATAGTATTACATATTGTATGGAAGAATCGACGGTTACTTAAAACGGAATTACTGGACGTTTACAGAAACAGGACATCGATTTCATTAGATTAAAATCTAATGTCTATAAAACAAGGGAGGGATGAATTAGGATAGATAAAAATGATTAAATTGTTTGTTCCCAAACATTATTATGTAAGCCAGACGGATCGAATGTGTGTTATAACAAAGACCGGTAGTCATGGTGATCGTTGAATAGGGAGGTACGGTGGCCGAGAAAGTACAAATTATCACTGGAGCGCATGATGACACGCAGATTCGCGCACCACTGGGCAGAGGATAAACAGCGGATCACGAAGAGAGAAGAGGAGAAGAAACTTGAAGCAGTAAGTGGAAAGATACTGGACTCAGTTCAGATGTTGTTCACATTATGCTAAGTGACATAAAAAGTTCATGCAAACAGTACTTAATTAATAGATCAAGAAACATTAATGTGATAATTGCGTATCAGCATATTTAGACATATTTAGAGATAAATGTATATATAGACATACCAATAATATCTGGATACAAGTTTTGCATAGAGATAAAAAAAATTGATATATATACTAATAAACAGTAAAATATAAAAACAGAGGTAAAAGTGATTAATCCAATGCGGATTCTGCAATGTCGTTGAGGCCATTTGGATATAAAGTCCCCAATTTGTAGATCCAGAAGTTCTCCCTTTGCTTTAATCTAATGAACCTATTGGATGTGTCTACAGGGATGCCCTCAATAGGGGTAACTGTGATCGCATCAAAATTACACTTGTGTTCTATAGCGCAATGTCGTGATACACTATGTTTAGTATACCCACTTTTTACATTGAACCTATGTTTGTTAATCCTGTTTCTGAGGGTTTGAGTAGTACGGCCCACATATTTGCAGATTGCATGTACATTGGAGAAGATAGATAACATAATCACTTCCACAATTCAAAAAACTTTTTATCTGAAAGCATTTGTTGGTTGACACTAGAGATGAGCGAACCGGGACAACCGAACCCCGGTTTCGGTCCGAACTTCCGGAAAAGTTCGGTTCACAGCGAATCCGAACTTCACCGAGTTCGGCCGAACCCGTTTTGACCGAACCCAGTCAAAAATATTATACAAATCGGCAGCCACTTATCTCTATCAATCACTGATAGAGAAAAGAGGCTGCTGATTAAAAATAAAATAAAAAGCATTTTCATACGTACCCGGTCGTTGTCTTGGTGACGAGTCCCTCTTCTTCCTCCAGTCCGAACTTCTTTTCTGACGCAGCAGCCTGTGATTGGCTGCAGAGGCCTCTGCAGCCTCTGATTGGCTGCAGCGGTCACATGGACTGTATCGTCATCCAAGAAGGTCGGGCCGGATGTCGAGAGGGACGCGTCACCAAGGCAACGGCCAGGAGACCGGACTGGAGGAAGCAGAAAGTTCTCGGTAAGTATGAACGTCTTTTTTTTTTACAGGTTACTCTATATTGTGATCGGTAGTCACTGTCCAGGGTGCTGAAACAGTTACTGACGATCAGTTAACTCTTTCAGCACCCTGGACAGTGACTATTTTCTGACGTCGCCTAGCAACGCTGCCGTAATGACGGGTGCACACATGTAGCCATCCGTCATTACGGGTAATATATTTTATAATGCAAGCACGGCTCGGAAAAACTACCGGCTGCCCGTGGCCGGCCGTGCTCATCTCCTTAAATACTCTGTGCTGCCTTAAACTCTGTGGACAGGTCAGGATCCTGTTTCTTTAAAATGCTGCTGGGGAACCCGCTCAATCCACTATATAAGGCTGCGCTACAGTGCAGCATTTAAAAGAAACAGGATCCTGACCTGTCCATAGAGTTTAAGGCAGCACAGAGTATTTCAGGAGATGAGCGTGCAGATTCAGTGCTGCTGTGAACTCTGCTCTTACCATTACGTAGCTCAGTTGTACCTCTCCTCCACTCCTGTCCTCAATAACACCTTCACATGATTGGCAAGTCACCACGTAATGGTAAGAGCAGAGTTCACAGCAGCACAGAGTATTTCAAGAGAGGAGCGTGCAGATTTTGTGCTGCTTTGAACTCTGCTCTTACCATTACGTAGTCAGTCTGTTACCTCTCCTCCACTCCTGTCCTCAATAACACCTTCACATGATTGGCAAGTCACCACCCCGCACAAGATCCGCACGCTCATCTCCTGAAATACTCTGTGCTGCTGTGAACTGTGTGTGTGTGTGTGTGTGTGTGTGTAGATGTTTGTGTGTGTGTGTGTGTTTTTGTATATGTGTGTGTGTGTATATGTGTGTATATGAGTGTGTGTTTGTGTGTTTATGTGTGTGTGTGTGTGTGTGTTTGTGTATATATGGGTGTGTTTGTGTATATGTTTGTGTGTGTGTGTTTGTGTGTATATGTGTGTGTTTGTGTATATATGGTCTGTTTGTGTACATGTGTGTGTTTGTGTACATGTGTGTGTTTGTGTATATGTGTGTGTTTGTGTATATGTGTGTGTTTGTGTATGTGTGTGTTTGGGTATGTGTGTTTTTGTTTGTATATGTGTTTGTGTATATGTGTTAGTTCGTGTATATGTGTGTGTATATGTGTGTGTGTTTGTCTCTTTGTGTGTGTGTGTATATCTTGTTGTGTTTGTGTATAACTGTGTATATGTGTTTGTGTATATGTGTGTATTTGTGTATATGTGTGTGTGTTCGTGTATATGTGTGTGTTTGGATATGTGTTTTTGTTTGTATATGTGTGAGTTCGTGTATGTGTGTGTGTGTGTTTGTCTGTTTGTATGTGTGTGTGTGTGTGTGTGTGTGTGTGTATATCTTGTTGTGTTTGTGTATATATGTGTGTGATTGTGTATGGTTGTTTGTTTGTGTGTGCGTGTATATATGTATGTAGGTGAGTAGAAGTATTGTTATTGTTCACATTGATAACTGTTTTTTTATGTTGTTGCAGATTTTGATGTACCGATTGGACTACATCTTCGATTCGTTGGACTACTGCGTAGATCTACGTTTTTTCAAATTTTAATAAAATGGTTAACGAGGGTTTTGTTGGGGATTTCTTATTTCAATAAAAAAGAATTGTCTTTGTGGTTTTTTATAAACTTTATTAGTGCCTAGATAATGGCAGTTGGCTGATTGACAGCGTCCATTATTAAGGCGGTACTTAGTGTTAGCCGGTGCAGAGGCTAGCACTAACCACCCATTATTACCCCGGTACCCACCGCCACCAGGGGTGGCGGGAAGAGCTTGGTACGATCCAGTACCCGACCATCTGTTGTGATGGTCGGGTACTGGGGTGGCCGTAGGCTGGTATTATGAGGCTGGGAAGGGCCAAAAACAGTGGACCTTCCCACCCTTGTAATGCTAGGCTGCTGCTGCTGTGTTGTATCAGGCTGGTTATAAAAGTGGGGGGGACCCACACGTCGTTTTTTTTTTTTAAATTTAACAAATTTAACAATAGACGAGTCCCCCACATTTTTAATAACCAGCCATATACAAGGCCGCAGCAGTCTGGCATTACATGGGTGGGAAGGGCCACTGGTTTTGTCCATTCCCAGGTTAATAACACTGTGTTGTATGTGGCTGGTTATGATAAATTGGGTGGAACCCCATGTCTTTTAAAAAAAAAAAAAAAATGTAAAAAAATTACGTGGGGCCCCCCCCCACTTTTATAACCAGCCAGATACAACACAGCAGCAGCAGCCTAGCATTACAAGGGTGGGAAGGTCCACTGTTTTTGGCCCTTCCCAGCCTCATAATACCAGCCTGCGGCCGCCCCAGAGCCCGACCATCACAACAGATGGTCGGGTACTGGATCGTACCTGGCTCTTCCCGGCACCCCTGGTGGTGGTGGGTACCGGGGTAATAATGGTGGTTAGTGTTAGGCTCTGCACCGGCTAACACTAAGCCTCGCCTTAGTAATGGATGTTGTCACTCAGACAGCGGCCATTACTAAAGTGGTAGTAATAAAATTTGAAAAGACAAAGATATAGATAAAATATTTTATTGAAATAAAGCACCCCCAACACAACCCTCATTAACCATTTTATTGTAGAAAAAAATGAAATAAAACATGTCGTAGGCTTAGATTCAGTTTAATGTGTGATACTGACTGTTATAGCATGTATAGAAGCCTGCCGCGAAGTTGACTTAGATACAGGGCGCCAGCAGACAGTATCATACATGGCCATACAGACATATATACAAACAAACATACATGCAAACATACATACATACATTCATACATATATACAAGCATGCACATATATACATGCAAATATACATACATGCAAACATACACACATATATACATACATACATGCAAACTATCATACATACATACATACATACATACATGCATACACACACACACACATGAAAACATACATACATACAAACATGCAAAGATACATACATACATATATACAAGCATGCACAAATATACATGCAAACATAAATACATGCAAACATAATTACATACATGCATATATATATAAACATACATGCAAACATAGATGCAAAAATAAAAACATGCAAACATACATACATGCACATATATACATACATACATGCCAACATACATACATGCAAACATACATACATGCAAACATACATACATACATGCAAACATACATACATGCAAACATACATACATACATGCAAATATATACGTGCAAATATACATACAAACATGCACATATATACATGCAAATATACATACATGCAAACATACACACATATATACATACATACATGCAAACTATCATACATACATACATACATACATACATGCATACACACACACACATGAAAACATACATACATACAAACATGCAAAGATACATACATACATATATACAAGCATGCACAAATATACATGCAAACATAAATACATGCAAACATAATTACATACATGCACATATATATAAACATACATGCAAACATAGATGCAAAAAATAAAAACATGCAAACATACATACATGCACATATATACATACATACATGCCAACATACATACATGCAAACATACATACATGCAAACATACATACATACATGCAAACATACATACATGCAAACATACATACATACATACATGCAAATATATACATGCAAATATACATACAAACATGCACATATATACATACATGCCAACATACATGCAAACATACATGCACATATATACATACATACATACATGACAATATACATACATACATACATACATGCAAACATACATACATGCAAACATAAATACATGCAAACATACATACATACATACATACATACATGCAAATATATACATGCAAATATACATACAAACATGCACATATATACATACATGCCAACATACATGCACATACACTACCGTTCAAAAGTTTGGGGTCACCCAGACAATTTTGTGTTTTCCATGAAAACTCACACTTATATTTATCAAATGAGTTGCAAAATGACTAGAAAATAGGTTAAAAATAATGATTTTTATTTGAAATAATCATTTTCTTCGTCAAAGAATGCTCCATTTGCAGCAATTACAGCATTGCAGACCTTTGGCATTCTAGCTGTTAATTTGCTGAGGTAATCAGGAAAAATTTCACCCCATGCTTCCAGAAGCCCCTCCCACAAGTTGGATTGGCTTGATGGGCACTTCTTACGTACCATACGGTCAAGCTGCACCCACGACAGCTCTATGGGGTTGAGATCTGGTGACTGCGCTGGCCACTCCATTACAGATAGAATACCAGCTGCCTGCTTCTTCCCTAAATAGTTCTTGCATAATTTGGAGGTGTGCTTTGGGTCATTGTCCTGTTGTAGGATGAAATTGGCTCCAATCAAGCGCTGTCCACAGGGTATGGCATGGCGTTGCAAAATGGAGTGATAGCCTTCCTTATTCAAAATCCATTTTACCTTGTACAAATCTCCCACTTTACCAGCACCAAAGCAACCCCAGACCATCACATTATCACCACGATGCTTGACAGATGACGTCAGGCACTCTTCCAGCCTTTCTTCAGTTGTTCTGCGTCTCACAAATGTTCTTCTGTGTGATCCAAACACCTCAAACTTCGATTCGTCTGTCCATAACACTTTTTTCCAATCTTCCTCTGTCCAATGTCTGTGTGCTTTTGCCCATATTAATCTTTTCCTTTTATTTGCCAGTCTCAGATATGGCTTTTTCTTTGCCACTCTGCCCTGAAGGCCAGCATCCCAGAGTCGCCTCTTCACTGTAGACGTTGACACTGGCGTTTTGCGGATACTATTTAATGAAGCTGCCAGTTGAGGACCTGTGAGGCGTCTATTTCTCAAACTAGAGACTCTAATGTAGATCGTGAGATCTAAAAAATCAATTTTATCAAAAGAAAATGTATGCGTGAAGGAGATTCCAAAGTTATTATTGTTGAGGTGATTAACAATTGAAGATATTGTAGTTGTATCTCCTTTAATGATAAAGAAAAGGTCATCTATATAACGTTTATAATAAATAATATTGTCTCTGTAATTGTGATCACCATAAATATATAAATCCTCATATGCTACCATATACAGATTGGCGTACGATGGGGCAAAGCGTGACCCCATCGCACAGCCTTTGATCTGCTTGTAAAATTTACCCTCGAATGTAAACACATTGTGTGTGAGTATAAAATCGATACAGTTGATTAAAAAGTTGATCTGAATGATTGGAAACCTTGCATCCAAGGCCAAGTGTGATGAAATGGCTTGCAGACCAAGGGCATGTGGAATGTTTGTGTATAATGATGATACATCGGCTGTTAAAAACCAAAGGTCTGTAAAATCATGGAGGGATTGTAAACTGTGTAATTCTCTGATCAAATGGGTGGAGTCTTTTAAATATGATGATAATTTCGTAACATATGTTTGAAGATGTATGTCAATAGAATGGGACATATTGCTAGTCAATGACCCTATCCCTGAAATGATATCCCATTTTATTGACATACATCTTCAAACATATGTTACGAAATTATCATCATATTGAAAAGACTCCACCCATTTGATCAGAGAATTACACAGTTTACAATCCCTCCATGATTTTACAGACCTTTGGTTTTTAACAGCCGATGTATCATCATTATACACAAACATTCCACATGCCCTTGGTCTGCAAGCCATTTCATCACACTTGGCCTTGGACGCAAGGTTTCCAATCAATCAGATCAACTTTTTAATCAACTGTATCGATTTTATACTCACACACAATGTGTTTACATTCGAGGGTAAATTTTACAAGCAGATCAAAGGCTGTGCCATGGGGTCACGCTTTGCCCCATCGTACGCCAATCTGTATATGGGAGCATATGAGGATTTATATATTTATGGTGATCACAATTACAGAGACAATATTATTTATTATAAACGTTATATAGATGACCTTTTCTTTATCATTAAAGGAGATACAACTACAATATCTTCAATTGTTAATCACCTCAACAATAATAACTTTGGAATCTCCTTCACGCATACATTTTCTTTTGATAAAATTGATTTTTTAGATCTCACGATCGAAAAGAATGGACATTCGTTGACTACCAAAACACATTTTAAAGGGGTAGATGTTAATAGCTATCTTAATTTTAGGAGAGCTCATTACCCCCCATGGCCGAAAAACGTGCCCTTTGGCCAATTTAAAAGAATAAGAAAGAACTGTACTAATAATAAAGATTTCTCTGCTGAATGTAAATTGTTGAAAAAGAGGTTTAAAGAAAAAAACTTCCCAATAAGTCTGATTAAGGGTGCGCAAACCAGGGCAAAAGCTCTAAAACAACTTGAGTGCATTAATCCTGTGGCCCAGGACACCAAGAAATCGATTGATTTCAGCTGTAATTTTATTACTACCTATAACAAAGGCAGTAAGTTCATCAGCTCCACACTCCATAAATATTGGCATGTCCTTAGGAATGACCAGTTTATGAAAGCCATCCTTCCGGTAAAGCCCAAAATTACGTATAGGAGGGCTAAAACTTTAAGGAACTTAATAGCACCTAGTAAACTACAGAAAGTCTCCCAGACACCCATTATAACATCAGTTATCACAAATGGTTCCTATCGCTGCGGGAAAACGAGATGCTTATGTTGCCAGAACGTTGCAAATAAAAAAATGCACTTCACCTCTGTGTCAACAAACGAAAGCTTTCAGATAAAAAGTTTTTGGAATTGTGGAAGTGATTATGTTATCTATCTTCTCCAATGTACATGCAATCGGCAATATGTGGGCCGTACTACTCAAACCCTCAGAAACAGGATTAACAAACATAGGTTCAATGTTAAAAGTGGGTATACTAAACATAGTGTATCACGACATTGCGCTATAGAACACAAGTGTAATTTTGATGCGATCACAGTTACCCCTATTGAGGGCATCCCTGTAGACACATCCAATAGGTTCATTAGATTAAAGCAAAGGGAGAACTTCTGGATCTACAAATTGGAGACTTTATATCCAAATGGCCTCAACGACATTGCAGAATCCGCATTGGATTAATCACTTTTACCTCTGTTTTTATATTTTACTGTTTATTAGTATATATATCTATTTTTTTATCTCTATGCACAACTTGTATCCAGATATTATTGGTATGTCTATATATACATTTATCTCTAAATATGTCTAAATATGCTGATACGCAATTATCACATTAATGTTTCTTGGTCTATTAATTAAGTACTGTTTGCATGAACTTTTTATGTCACTTAGCATAATGTGAACAACATCTGAACTGAGTCCAGTATCTTTCCACTTACTGCTTCAAGTTTCTTCTCCTCTTCTCTCTTCTTGATCCGCTGTTTATCCTCTGCCCAGTGGTGCGCGAATCTGCGTGTCATCATGCGCTCCAGTGATAATTTGTACTTTCTCGGCCACCGTACCTCCCTATTCAACGATCACCATGACTACCGGTCTTTGTTATAACACACATTCGATCCGTCTGGCTTACATAATAATGTTTGGGAACAAACAATTTAATCATTTTTATCTATCCTAATTCATCCCTCCCTTGTTTTATAGACATTAGATTTTAATCTAATGCAATCGATGTCCTGTTTCTGTAAACGTCCAGCAATTCCGTTTTAAGTAACCATCGATTCTTCCATACAATATGTAATACTATTTCTCATTCATTTTTAACTTTGTGTATCTTCTAAAAATATCAATATCAACCATTTGATCGGCCCAAATTTATTCCAACATATTCTAATAAGTTTTTACCCCTCTACTGACCTTCTGCATTTCTTCTTAGCGCTCACATTCTAACGATGCGTTCCAGCATGCGTTCCACTGCTCCTTTGACCTCGCCCCCCACCGTTGTGTTTGAGGTCCCTATGACAACACATACCTACGCGTATATATTTCCTATTCTTATATATACTTACATCGCTATGGAGTGTTTTTAAATACATTTTATTCCGTTCAGCACATTTGAATTCCCCTATCTCTTTCTGTTTTCTCTATATATATTTTCAATTGTCTGTGACTTGTTTTGTCTCAAATAGTTTTATACCATTACGTTTAACTTTTCTAATTTTATCGATTACATAACCATGTACCGTTGTTTTTTTCTAATTATGCCATTAATAGGAACATACTATTATAATTCAGTGATTTAGTCAACATGTTTGGGCTTAACTCTGACCTGCTGTTTGGGCTTTTTTCTTTCCTCCTCCCTGGTCTGAATTGAACCTAATTAAGACTTGTGACTTTTTGTATTTATACATGCCATTATGTTGTCATTTCATCTTACCTGAGGAAGACGCCGGTCCGGCGTTGAAACGCGTAGCAACTGTTCTATATTATTGGAATAAAATTATCTTCCATCTATTTAAGCAGCACCTCAAATATCCCGTTTTTGCTATATCTTTCAATTATTTCTTAGCAGAGAAAGGACAGCCGACGAGTTCTGGGGAGTCTAGAGTGAGGTGCCAACAACCCATGCTGTGCAAGAGATGGCAGGGCATCTACAGCTATCTACCTGCCACGCCTAGGAGCTGCATGGTGAATCTCATGGCCCATGCAAAGCACAGATATTCCTAGGACCCTTCACCAGTCCGTACAGAGGGGATAACATATACATTTCTTCCGCCTCCGAGAAGGAGAGAATCTATCTGTCAGAAAGGAACAGTTTCAAGAGGAGCCTTTCTGCAATCCTGGACCTTAAAGTAGGCCTCCGGTCAAGTCCAGTGCACCGTGGTTTCCAAGCCACGTGTCTTAGGTCCGCGTCCGGCTATCGGATACCGCGCCCCAGTAACCGTAAGTAACTACATTTCCCTCAAGTTAGTCACCCGCCGGGAGCCAACCGGTGCAGATCCCTTCTGTAGCTATAATTAAGGACTGTGTCTCCCCCAAAACCATAAACTGCATAATCTGAGGAAAGTACTGTGTCAGCATCACTCCTCACAAGCATATTCCTGAAAGTCAGCTAACAAGGGATCCTCCTCACATGCACACTCCACTATACTTGTAATGAGAGACTGCATTTCTGTGAATTATTGCTGCACTTTATGGAAGTTCTCCTCAGTAAAGAGACTTTTGGTTAGCAGAGGACTGTGTCTGATTTTGCTTTCCATTTTTGACAATTGACTTGCTGCGTGTCCTAAGAGAGGTGCCCAGGGTTGGACCTCACTGCAGCGACTGTGACATCACTAATAAACCAGCCATTAGGGGGACTACTAACCCCATCAGGTTCTCTCATAATATCTGCACCCTCTGGGATACCACAAATGTCTCAGGCCTGAAAGGGTTAAAATAAGAAAGCAGACAATACTTACCTCTCTCTTCCTAGACGTTCCTGCGCTGGGGGCTCCCGTCACCTCTGTTCTCGGTTTGTATACAGAGCGGCTGCAGTGGTGACATCACGTCAACAGTACATAACCGCTGCAGCCTATTACTGGTCTCAGCTGAACACCGCTGAGGCCATGAATAGGCTGCAGCTGATGTCACCGCTGCAGCTGCTCTGTATACAAACAGTAAACAGAGGTGACGGGAGCCCCCAGCGCAGGAACGTCTGGGAAGAGAGAGGTAAGCATAAGTTCTTTTTTATTTTAACTTCTCCTGTACTGCTTTCTTTTTAACCACTTTAATGTAATGTGTACAAGGTCTAAAAAGGCAACAAATGGCAAATGTGCACTATGGAGCAACTGAACAATGTGCCCATCTGCCATTTATTAACAGTGTCGTTCAGTGCCACCTTGGTGCCCATTTTCCACTTATTGCCCCTTTAGTGTCCTTATGTTCAGTGCCCCCTTGATGCATATTTGCCATTTACTACCCCTTTAGCACCCTCTGTCACAGAAGAACAATAAATGAGCAATAAATGGCAAATGGGCATCGAAGAGGCACTTCACAGGACACTAAAGGGGCAATAAGTGGCAAATGGGCACCAAGGTGGCACTGAATACTCTGCCCATTTGCCATTTTTAGACCCCCATCAGTGCCCCCATAGAACCAAAGCCCACAGTCTGACTGACCTGCTGAGCTTCTTACAGTGCACTGCATCCGCTGATGCTGCTGGAACGGAAACCCTGGGAAAATAGCAAGAGGAAGGACTGCATGGTAAGATAGGCCTTATTCACACGACAGGGTCCGAGTCTCGGCCAATAAAATCGTCCGTTTCACACTGAAAAATTATAATAATCACACCGATAACAATCCTCCAATAACAAAAAAGTGCGCTACCAAAAAGATACTAGATGCTTGAAAAAAATAATAGCAAATACTGTTGTCGCCTAGTATTCCCAAACCATAAAAATAACCACAGAGGCCAAACAGATACAGAGTTTAAGGAATCTCCCCAATCTTCACCCTAGAACTTCCACAAGGAGGTATGGACTGGAAGTTTGCAGTTCCTAGAATAGTCCCCATTGGCAGCAGATTCGCTCTAGTAATAGCTAAAGCGTTGTCAGGAATAAAGGCAGAAGTCGGTAAAGCAGGAGCAGTAAAAGGTGCGATGACCCAGAGTAGATCCCTTTGCTGTTCTGTTACCAGGAGTCAATTCCAAGTGGTCGAACAAGAAATACCAGGCGCCAGATCTGAATTAGCAGGACAAAGGCAAAATACAGAAGCAAGGCTAATGTCAGGGTTAGAGTCAGATCATTAAAAGTAGCTAGGAGTACAGAAAAGACATTATCCACAGGTAAGATATTCCTCTGAATCTTCCCTTTTAAATATGCCACTTGCTTGACATTACCAGAGAGAGGGGGTTGCCAAGGAGAACTGACGTAGTCCACACCTGGGAAGACAGCAGACGTCCGCTAGTGGGAGAAAGGCACTAGATTTGGATGAAGTAAGTAACAGACCCTACTCTCCAACCTCTGTGACCCTAGTCTAATCTCTAGGGAATAAATAAATGAATGTATATTCAGACCAGGGATCTCAAAATGTTTACATACACACAAAGACCCATACAGAAGTGTAGAGACAGAAAAAAACATAACTTCTAGTAGCCAAAACAAGCCACATGAAAAAGCAATAATAAACAAGCTTAACTGTTTTCTCCCATACCGTGTAATTTCTCTATTTACAACTGATATTAGAGAAAAAAAATGACAAAGAATAAATCACTATCAATTTACTTGCCTATATCATAAATATCTCATCAAAAAAAGAAATGCATCTGCAACTAAAGCAAAATATATCACCGCCTCAGATGTTTAATTCTATGTCAGATGGAGATAATTCCTTTCAATCAGCATGGCTGAAGCAGACACTCTGTATTAATCTGTGTTCATGATAGCAAACTCGATGTGGCACAGATTGAGCGTATAGAGTCACCCTTTTTGGGGCGTCCACTCTGCGATGTGCAGTGAGAACTAGGAGACACCAAGGCCAGTTTAGGTTCTAATGCACCTGATATATTTTTTGGTCGCTCACTTTTTTTTTTTTTTTTAGGGGGGGGGGGGGGTTATCAGTGTTGTAATAGGTTTTTCTCAGTGTGAGAATTAAAGAAGACCTCCAGTGGAAACTCAACTTTCCATGTCGGCATTCCCCACTTGACTGTATACCACACTCTACACTTCTTTTATGTCATCTCTACTTACTTTTTGAACTGCTTCCTTGTCTGTGCTTTAAAAAAGCTTCCATCTTGATTCTTAGATTTCCCCAGTTCTCTCTTCCTCTCTGCTTTGCTATCAATCCCATGATGCTTCAGCACAGCATCACAGGACCAGTTAAAGACCATACAATTTCTGCATGCTGGGGACACTATGATTATCATTCTCTCTATATTCTTCTAAATAAGCTGAGAAATCATAAGTATACAGACAGGGAGGCTGCACTATATACTTCTTCATTATACCTGTGTGACATGAACCTCTCTAAGTATCAGTGGTAGCTGATGATAGAATTTTATGTCGTCCCCCCTGTGCAAAACTAGTGTGGTACAGGAACTACTGAAGTCTGTGGTGGGTGACACATAGCTCTCCATAGACTCAAGTAGAGAAAGCGTGTCACCGAGCCTTATTCACACTGCTGCTAAACAACCATCCCAGTCTGAAATATAAACATAGAAGCAGCAAAAAAAATAACAGGTGAGAGACTGACACATGGAATACCATAATGGTACACATGGGAAAGTTTAGTTTTGGCCGAAGTGCCCCTTTAACCCTTTCCCGCAAATGGGCGTCACTGTACGTCCTTTTTAGCGGTGTGTTCCCGCAAATGGGCATACAGTGACGTCCTGAGGATAAAGCGGGCACAGGAGCTGTGCGTGCTTCATCTTCAGCGGGTGTCGGCTGTAATATACTGACGACATTCCACCGCAACGGCAGCGTTAACAGTTATCTCCGATCACCACCGTTTAACCCCTTAAATGCAGCTGTCAATAGCGACAGCGGCATTTAAGTGATTAACACAGAAGGAGGGGGCTCCCTCTGCACCCCGTTGGCCCCCTGCGAAAAATTATGGGGTGCCGATGGTTGCTATGGCATCCAGGAAGTCTAGCAACGGCTTCCTGGTTTCCAGGTACGAAAGCCTATTAGGTATTGCCCAAGGCAGGAAGTAATAGGCTTAACTGTCAGTTGTAAAATGATAGTTACAATACACTTCACTACATAAGTAGTGCAGTGTATTGTACAGGGGATCAGAAGATCAGATCTTCAAGTCCCTAGGTTAGTGGAAAAAAAACAAGTGGAAAAAAAGTAAAAAAAATGTTCTAGATGTAATAAAAACAATAATCACCCAGTTTCCCTGATGAAGTCCTTTATAATTTGGAAAAAATGAAAAAAATGAAAAAAAAAAACAAAACGATACATATTAGGTATCGCTGTGTTTGTATCGGTCTGGCACCATAAAAAAAATACAATAAAAAAACAATGGCACAATTTCCTTTTTTGGTCACGTTGTTTCCAAAAAGTGCAATAAAAAGTGATCAAAAAGTCGCAAGTACCTCAAAATGGTACCAATAAAAACTACAGTTTGTCACACAAAAAACAAGCCCTCACACAGCTCCGTAGACAAAAAAATTAAAGAGTTCTTGCTCTCAGGATATGGTGACACTAAAACATTATTTTTTTTAGAAAGAAAATGTGTTTTTATTTTGTAAAAGTAGTAAAACCTATAAAACTATATAAATTTGGTATTGCCATAATCGTATCAAACCGCAGAATAAAGTAAAAATGTATCAAATAACAGTGAGAGAATTTCTGTTTTTTGGTCTCCTCACCTCCCAAAAAATTTAATAAAAACTGATCAAAAAAATCGCATGTACCCCAAAATGATGCTAATAAAAGCTACAGCTCGTCCCATGAAAATCATGCACTCACACAGCTCTTCAACAGAAAAATAAAAAGTTACGACTCTTGGAACGCAATAATACAAAACGATGGCCCAGACTAATTTATATGTGCAGCAGTTCTTCACCTAAAACCCCACATCATCATTTGCTAGCGCCCCCTTATAGACCCTGTAAATGCAGCGGAAACTATGACATTTTGTGGTCTGTGCTACATATGGGGCTAGTGAAGAAGTCAAAGATTAGGCAATGCTGGAGTGCGGATATTTTGTATCTCGGACACCCATTAGAAGTGCGACTCCTGCAACGAAAAATCTGGACTGTGCATAAAGGATTGGTTCAAAGCGTATTATTAATGTACCCCATTATTACATTATCCTATTATGTATGACCTGATACACTCAGCCCAGCTTACATATGCCCTGATGTGCTCCGCACAGCTTACATATACCCTGATGTACTCCACACAGCTTACATATACCCTGATGTACTCCGCACAGCTTACATATACCCTGATGTACTCCGCACAGCTTACATATACCCTGATGTACTCCGCACAGCTTACATATACCCTGATGTACTCCGCACAGCTTACATATACCCTGATGTACTTCGCACAGCTTACATATACCCTGATGTACTCCGTCCAGATTACATACAACCTGATATACTCCTCACAGGTTACATATAACCTTATGAACTCCGCACAGATTACATATGCCCCCACATTATAAACTGAAACACCAGTAAAATACTAAACAAAATTACTACCAAGCAAAATCTGCGCTCCAAATGCCAAATGGCACTCTTTCTGGGCTTGGCAGTGTGCCCAAACAGCAGTTCATGACCACATATTGGGTATTACTGTACTCTGGCGAACCAGCTTAACAATTTATGGGGTGTGTGTCTAAAGTCGCACAATCTGAGCACAACACATTGGGCACTGAATTGATTTCAATCTGCAACATCTACTGTGTACTAATTTCTGCAAAACCTTTTGGGTCAAAATGCTAACTACACTTCCAGATGAATTCCTTGAGGGTTGTAGTTTCCTAAATAGGGTCACTTCTCAGGGGTTTTCATGGCAATGGTTCCTCAGCGCAATGCAAAATGGCGCCAAAAACCAATCTTGTAAAATCTCCACTCCAAAAACGAAATTGCGCTTTTTCCATTTAGACCCTTGGCGTTTGTCCAAATAGCAGTTTACAACCACATATGGGGTATTTCCCTACTCAGGAGAAATTTTGTAACAAATTTTGTGGTGTCTTTTCTCCTGTATTCCTTGTGGAAATTAAAAATTATGAGCTAAATCTATATGTTATTGGAAAAACAATATTTTTTAATTTTCACGGCCCAATTCTAATAAAATCTATAAAACACCTGAGTGATCAAAATGTTCACTACACCTCTAATTTAATTTTTTTGAGGGGTACAGTCTCCAAAATGGGATCACACCTGAGGAATTTCTACTGTACTGGTAGTTCAGGGGCTCTGCAAATGTGGCATGGCCCACAGAAACCAATTCAGCAAAATCTGAGACGCAAAATCGAAATGGCACTGCTTCCCTTCTGAGCCCTGCCGTGGGTCCAAACAGCAGTTTATTACCACATATGGGGTATTGCCGTAATCAGGAGAAATTTCTTTACAAATGTTGAGGTATTTTTTTCTTCTTTATTCCTTATAAAAATGAGAAAATTATGTTTTTTTCCGAAAAAAGTAGATTTTCATCTTCACAGACTAATTCCAATAAATTCAGCAAAAAAACTGTGGTGTCAAAATGCTAACTATACCACTAGAAAAATTCCTTGAGGGGTGTAGTTTCCAAAATGGGGTCACATTTGGGTGGTTTCCACTGTTTAGGTCCCTCCAGTGCGTTGCAAACGCGACATGGCACCTAAAGCCATTCCAGTGAAATCTGGGCTCCAAAATCCAAATGGCGCTCCTTCTCTTTTGAGCACTGCTGTGGGTCTAAATAGCAGTTTATTACTACATATGGGAATTTCCGTAATCGGGAGAAATTGCTTTACAAATGTTGGGTTGCTTTTTCTCCTTTATTCCTTGCGAAAATGCAAAAATTTTACGTCTTTCCAGAAAAAAAGTCGATTTTCATTTTCACAGACTAATTGTAAAGGATCTGCCTGACACAGCTTCTGTGTCGATGCCCGTGATTAATCAGTCTGCATCTGCTCCTAGGTCTGATAGAGTGACTCCATCTGCTACCACTCAGGCTGGTAGGCTGAGGAGTGGGAGAACCTATCACAGCCTGGCCAGACGGAGCTAGCTCCCGCCCTCTGTCTATTTATACTTTCATTTCCTGCTCTTCCTTGCCTGTGATTCTGTCTGGTTTCCTGGCTCTGCTATTCCTGCAAGTACTATTGACCTCTGCTTCAAATTGACCCTGGCTTTACTGACTACTCTTCTGCTCTGCGTTTGGTACCTCGTACTCTCCTGGTTTGACTCGGCTCGGTCACTACTCTTGTTGCTCACATTGTTGCCGTGGGCAACTGCCCCATTTCCCGTAGCTTCTGTGTACCCTTGTCTGTTTGTCTCTCGTGCACGTATTGAGCGTAGGGACCGTCGCCCAGTTGTACGCCGTCGCCTAGGATGGGTCGTGCAAGTAGGCAGGGACTGAGTGGCGGGTAAATTAGGGCTCACCTGTCTGTATCCTTACCCCGACATTACACTAATTCAAATAAATTGAGCAAAACCCCTGTGGGGTCAAAATGCTAACTATACCCCTAGATGAATTCCCTGAGGTGTGTAATTTCAAAATTGGGGTCACTTTTGGGGGGTTTCCACTGCTTTGACCCCACAAGACCTCTTCAAACCTGACATGGTGCCTAAAATGTATTCTAATAAAAATGAGGCCCAAAAATCAACTAGGTGCTCCTTGGGCCACATGTGTTTTAATGGCCGTTGTTTTAATGGCCGGCACACAGACAAGATACACGCTAGTCTGAATGAGCCCTAAAAAATTTCGTCCAGCTACGACATTTTTATGATGATTTTCATTTTTAAATAATAATGCATTGGAATACCTAGGTTAGGCTAAATTCACACTTGCGTTGTATAATCCGTTACTCTGATCTGTTTTTTGATCGGAATAAGGATAAAAATGGATTCGTTAAAAATCCCGTTGAATTCAAAATAACTGATGCAAACAGATTAGACTTCTTTCACACTAACGTTAGTATACGTTTATCTCTCTTCCGACAGAGGAAGATCGAAAGATTAAACGGAAATCAACGGTTCCGTTAGAATTACCATTGATTTCAATGGTAATTCTTTTATTTCAGTTGCTTTCTGTTTGTCTCGGTTTGCTAGATTTCCGGTTTTTTTACGGAAAAAAAGTTCTGCAGTCTGCACTTTTGCTTGCACCAAAAAAACGGAAACCTAGCAAACAAAGACAAACGGAAAGCAACTGAAACAAAATAATTACCATTGAAATCAATAGTAATTCTAACGGAACCGTTAGATACAGCGAAGGAAATAAGTATTTGATCCCTTGCTGATTTTGTAAGTTTGCCCACTGTCAAAGACATGAACAGTCTAGAATTTTTAGGATAGGTTAATTTTACCAGTGAGAGATAGATTATATTTAAAAAAAAAACAGAAAATCACATTGTCAAAATTATATATATTTATTTGCATTGTGCACAGAGAAATAAGTATTTGATCCCTTTGGCAAACAAGACTTAATACTTGGTGGCAAAACCCTTGTTGGCAAGCACAGCAGTCAGACATTTTTTGTAGTTGATGATGAGGTTTGCACACATGTTAGATGGAATTTTGGCCCACTCCTCTTTGCAGATCATCTGTAAATCATTAAGATTTCGAGGCTGTCGCTTGGCAACTCGGATCTTCAGCTCCCTCCATAAGTTTTCGATGGGATTAAGGTCTGGAGACTGGCTAGGCCACTCCATGACCTTAATGTGCTTCTTTTGAGCCACTCCTTTGTTGCCTTGGCTGTATGTTTCGGGTCATTGTCGTGCTGGAAGACCCAGCCATGAGCCATTTTTAATGTCCTGGTGGAGGGAAGGAGGTTGTCACTCAGGATTTGACGGTACATGGCTCCATCCATTCTCCCATTGATGCGGTGAAGTAGTCCTGTGCCCTTAGCAGAGAAACACCCCCAAAACATAATGTTTCCACCTCCATGCTTGACAGTGGGGACGGTGTTCTTTGGGTCATAGGCAGCATTTCTCTTCCTCCAAACACGGCGAGTTGAGTTAATGCCAAAGAGCTCAATTTTAGTCTCATCTGACCACAGCACCTTCTCCCAATCACTCTCAGAATCATCCAGATGTTCATTTGCAAACTTCAGACGGGCCTGTACATGTGCCTTCTTGAGCAGGGGGACCTTGCGGGCACTGCAGGATTTTAATCCATTACGGCGTAATGTGTTACCAATGGTTTTCTTGGTGACTGCGGTCCCAGCTGCCTTGAGATCATTAACAAGTTCCCCCCGTGTAGTTTTCGGCTGAGCTCTCACCTTCCTCAGGATCAAGGATACCCCACGAGGTGAGATTTTGCATGGAGCCCCAGATCGATGTCGATTGAAAGTCATTTTGTATGTCTTCCATTTTCTTACTATTGCACCAACAGTTGTCTCCTTCTCACCCACCGTCTTACTTATGGTTTTGAAGCCCATTCCAGCCTTGTGCAGGTCTATGATCTTGTCCCTGACATCCTTAGAAAGCTCTTTGGTCTTGCCCATGTTGTAGAGGTTAGAGTCAGACTGATTAATTGAGTCTGTGGACAGGAGTCTTTTATACAGGTCACCGTTTAAGACAGCTGTCTTTAATGCAGGCACCAAGTTGATTTGGAGCGTGTAACTGGTCTGGAGGAGGCTGAACTCTTAATGGTTGGTAGGGGATCAAATACTTATTTCTCTGTGCACAATGCACATAAATATATATAGTTTTGACTATGTGATTTTCTTTTCTTTTTTTTATATAATCTATCTCTCACTGGTAAAATTAACCTAGCCTAAAAATTCTAGACTGTTCATGTCTTTGACAGTGGGCAAACTTACAAAATCATCAAGGGATCAAATACTTATTTCCTTCACTGTATACAATGCAAGTGTGAACTTAGTCTGAGCAATTGTGTAAACATCACATGACCAGGACAGGTTTTATGGAGTACTTTATGGAGGTAAACAATGAAAATTCCAATTCATTGATTACAAACATAGATCTTAGAAAATATACTGAATTGATACAGAAAGTATATTAGAAAATTGCATGTATTTTTAGTATGCAAAGAATAACATTCATTTTTTTAAATTGTAATACCTATTTTAAGTAAAATAAAATTGTTTTCAAAGGTGTACATAGACTTTAAAGGGGTTCTCCCATGAGAGACATTTATGACATATCCAGAGGATATGAAGAAAAATGGATTTCCACAGCACTTACTGTAACAGGAGCTCCCCACTCAGAAGCCAAAGGGATGCAAATTCCATATCCAAAAATCCCATCCAGACCTAGGGGAAGTATGGCTCTCAGAATTTGGCGACACAAAATAAATTTTCTTTTTTACACTTAGGTTTTTACTTGTAAAAGTAGTAAAATATAAAAAAAACTATATATATTTGGTATCGCCGTAATCGTATTGACCCACAGAATAAAGTTAACATGTTGTTTTAATTGCACAGTGAATTCCGTAAAAACGGCACGCAAAAAACCATGGAGGAATCGCTATTTTTTTTCATTTTCTACCCCACAAATATTTTTTTTCCAGTTTCCTAGTACATTATATGGCAAAATAAATGATGCTACGAAAAACTACAACTCGTCTCGCAAAAATCAAACCCTTATAGGGCAATATCGACTATCGACTATATCGTTATGGCTTTTGGAAGGTGGGGAGGAAAAAACGAAAATGAAAATCTGAAAATGGTCTGCGGCGGGAAGGTGTTAACACCTCAATACATCTCAATACATCTCAATACAAAGGGCTACGTTTCGACCCCACTGGAGTCTTTTTCAAGCATGTTATAAAGTGAGCAAGACAGATTTAAATACACATATTACTTTGTATGTAGCCAATCAGTGATAGCTTCCAAAAACACTGCTTCTAAACTCATATGTACATAATAGAGATAAATCAACTTCAACATAACCCCCATGAAACACAGTGAACAACTTACTCAGGTGCAAGTTTACGAAATATCATGGCAGGATCCCAAGCGACCCATCTGTGTCGTCGTTTATTATTAGCAATCGCTCATGCGCACGCTAAAACAAAACAATATCTTCAGTACCCTGACTGCGCATGCGTCAGAACCATCTTTGTTCCTGGCTAAAAGCCGTTACTTAGTGTCAGTGCGTGTGCACATGCGAGCGCTACCTCTGTTCATATGCTAATATTTAGTACATCATGGCACCAATGTAATTACGGCATGTCGTCGGGGCCCGACCATCGTGCGCCAATCAAAGGAAAATATGTAAAATTTCTTAAAGCTAAGATAGATTCTAATGTATATTTTACATATAGAAGCCATATTAAGCTAGGGAATAA
The DNA here is from genome assembly GCF_050947455.1 of Rhinoderma darwinii. Lineage (NCBI taxonomy): Eukaryota > Metazoa > Chordata > Amphibia > Anura > Rhinodermatidae > Rhinoderma > Rhinoderma darwinii. Next base: position 113,978,440 of record NC_134690.1, read on the forward strand.
AGTCTCCATATAGTACTCCTATCTAGAGTCATCAGCCTAAAAAGGGAGTCCACTCCAACTAATATTTATATAATGTACCAGAACATTTTCTGTCTATAGACAATACCGAAGCCACTATTTGTTGAAAAATAGCACGAATCCTCTATACTCCTCAGATGTATATGATATTTACCTGGTCTAGAGATTTTTTAACACCTTACTAGTGGATCACAACCCATTGGTGTTCACTAAGGGAACAAAGATGCATCCCCCAGGGATGCACCAACATCAACATCAATGGGACGATTGTAAAACCATCGTCCCGTTAAGTGTTCAAACACCTCCCATGTAGTCTGACCCCCATCCCAAGGGTCAAAGTAATAATTTATCCATAGTGGGAAAGTACTATAAATTGGCATTCAGCTCTACATCCCCTAACATAACACAAAGAATATGTGCAAACAAATATTATTTAAGCTTTACTTATATATTATACTATATAGTATATCAATTTGCATACAGGTCACCATATACAGAATCATAACATATCCTAAGGCGTCAGACTCTGTGGAAAAAGATCTACACAGTAACCCTCAATATAAATTGCCATGTCTTTATACTGTCAGTATCATATGAAAAAAAACATTCCAATGGGTCACGCCATTCCTTGTAGGGTTCAAGTGGAGTGCTGTCCTGACATCCCCAAACCAGCATCTCGTGTATAGAAAGAGAAAAAATTATTTTAATTTTAAAATACGTTTACAACAAACATCTACCCATTAAAAACAATATAAGAGGATGGAAGCAGCAAAAGCGGATCTAGATCAAGGCATTTAAAGCATATTCCAAATTAAGGCCCTTTGGCTGTAAACTGTCCAATAGAAAGATCCATTTGAGTTATTTCTTTCTTAAGAGGCCCTGTCGGTCCTGTCCCCTACGCAATATTGGTATGCCCTGTCGGTCCTGTCTCCTACGCAATATTGGTACGTGATCTATTACTCTAAATCGTATTTGATTAACTGAAAGTCTTAGTTCTACAAAGTGTTTTCGCCACTGGCAAATCAATAAGTTTCCTACGTATAGTACTTTTATGTTTATTCATGCGATCCTTATTTCAGTGGTCATTTCCCCCACATAGACAAGGCCGCATGGACACGTGATCATGTACACCACAAAGTTTGTGGCACTAGTAAACCTAAACGGTATGTTACATTTTCTACCTTTATAGGGATGGAAAAAATTGGAACCCTTCAACGGATTTACACAACATGAACAGCCCAAACACCAGTAAGACATGAGTGGTGGCCAGGCAAAGGAGGGTATGTTAGGACAACCCTTCTTGACTAGTGACCAATTTTTCTTTAGGGCCTGTGCAAAGCATCCACTTATAGGTACATAGGTGGACACGAAATGTATTCTTTCTGAGTCCAACCTTTTCTCCTTTCTAATCAACAGTAACTTGCGGTCAATATTTCTAAAGCTGTGTATATGTTCCGATACTAATCTAGATGGATATCCCCTCTCCAAAAACTTCTTGCACATCATATCCAATCTGTTGTCCAGAATCTCTTCACTATCCACTATCCGTCTTATCCAGAGTAGTTGACATCATGGTAATGAGTCTACCATTTTCCTCGGGTGGCTACTGTGGTAATGCAACATACTATTCTTATCCATTGCTTTCACATAAAGATTAGATCTTAATAGCTTTCCTTCTTTATAGATAGTTGTATCCAGAATCTGGATCTTATCATATGACCAGCAGAGTGTAAATTGTAACTCAGCATATCTGCTGTTGAGTTCCCTATGGAACACATTTAATTAATCAGTAGTGCCCTGCCATACTAGAAAAACATCATCTATGTATCTGAGACAGCATCGGACATGTTTCCAGTATTAAGATGCGTACACAAACCTGTTCTCAACGGTATAGATGTTGGCATATGTAGGGGCCACATTGGACCCCATTGCGGTACCTCAGCACTGTAGGAAGAAATCATCCCCAAAAACAAAGTAATTGTTTCTGAGAACAAACTGCAACAGTGCCAGGATCAGGCGTGTACGCCCCGGAGATATGTCCGAGCTGGTTGATGCATCATACACCGCTCCCAATTCCACATCATGTTCAATGGATGTGTATAAGGAGACTACATCGAAAGATGGCAGAATGATCGGTCCACATCCTTTAACAGTAGCAAGTTTATTCAGGAAATCTGTTGTGTCCTGAATAAATGAACTAGTGTTGGTGGCAAACGTTCTCAATATACGATCCAAAAAGATAGCTATAAAGTTAAAGATGGAGCGCCTACCCGAGACTATCGGACGACCCGGTGGGTCAATCAAGCTTTTATGTACCTTGGGCAGAATATATAGTATCGGTAAATAGGCAACAATATCACTAGGTATTCTGCCAACACCCCATCTACAATTCCATCTAGCCTAGCCTCCTATATCAAAAGCTTAAGTTCATGATTCAGTCATCTAATAGGATGAACAATTAGTTTTTCATATACATTAGTATTGGCCAATTGCCGTTGTACTTCTCTAGTGTTCTTGTTGGTATCCATGACCCCAAGGGCACCACCCTCGTCTGCCCTCTTTATAGTGATGGCTCTGTTAGATGATAGCTCCGACAGTACATGTCGACCCTCTCCAGTCACATTGGGTCTAACGCTATATGACATTTCAGAATCCCTTAAGCTCTTGAACTCCTGTTGAGTAAATTTAATGTATGATTCAACAAAATTATTATTCTGTGCAGTTAAAATCTGCTTTTAACATAAAGACCTGTCCCACGTAATGTAAAAGGGAGACAATCAACTGTAATTATAGATGTATCAATATGTTTTACATTACCACCCTGTTGTATAACTCCACTTTGTATCATAACCGAAGAGCCAATTTTACTGGAGAAGAACAATTTCAATCTCAATCTATGAAAGAAAGCATAAAGATCAAGTTCCATTTGGAACCAGTCAGTATTAGAGATTGGACAAAATGATAGCCCCTTGGATAGAAGATTTGATTGTACAACAGATAAAGGAACGGAAGAGTTATTTATTACAAAATCTAATTATGGAGTCTCTTGCCCATATATCTGGTCTGCCTGATCTAACGAGGTGAAATGTTTACATGTTTCCTCTCACCTTCCCATTTTCTTTTAAGCATCTCCATTGAAGGAATTCTCAGGAAAGTGCGGTCATACCCTGTGCCAGCCAGAGGGTTCATTTGTTCCTGAATAAGCTTGCTACAGGATGTGGACAGATCATTCTGGTATCTTTCGATGTAGTCTCCTTATACACATCCATTGAACATGATGTGGGATTGGGAGCAGTGAATTATGCATTGGCCAGCTCAGACTTGTTCCCGGGGCATACACGCCTGATACTAGCGCTGTTGGAGTTTATTCTCAGAAATCATTACTTTGTTTTTTGGGATGATTTCTTCCTACAGCGCTGAGGTACCGCAATGGGGTCCAATGTGGCCCCTACATATGCCAACATCTATATGGCGGCCTTTGAGAACAGCTTTGTGTATGCCCCTAAATACCGGGGACACGTTCGATGCTGGCTCCAATACATAGATGATGTTTTTTTAGTATGGAAGGGCACTACTGATGAATTATATTTGTTTCATGAGGAGCTCAACAGCAGATATGCTGAATTACAATTTACACTCTGCTGGTCATTTGATAAGATCCATTTTCTGGACACAACTATCTATAGAGAAAGGGACCTATTAAGATCTGATCTTTATGTGATTATGTGAAAGCAACGGGTAAGAATAGTATGTTGCATTACAACAGCAGCCACGCGAGAAAAATGGTAGACTCATTACAAAGGAGTCAACTACTCCGGGTAAGACGGATAGTGGATAGTGAAGAGATACTGGACAACTGATTGGATATGATGAGTAAGAAGTTTTTGTAGAGGGGATACCCATCTAGATTAGTATTGGAACAGAGACACACCATTAGAAATACTGATCACGAGACACTGCTGATTAGAAAGGAGAAAAGGTTGGACTCAGAAAGTATTCTTTTCGTGTCCACTTATGGACCTATGAGTGGACACTTTGCACAGGCCTTGTAGAAAAATTGGTCACTGGTCTAGAAGGGTTGTCCTAACATACCCTGCTTTGTCCGGCCACCACTCATGTCATACCGACGTGGTAGGAATCTGTGTGATTCCCTGGTAAGATCGGGCCTGGAAAGGTCTAAAGAACCAGTGCAGACTTATTTAAATATGCCTAAAAAGGCCAACTTCCAGTGTTTGGGCTGTTCCTGTTGTGGAAATCTGTTTAAGGGTTCCAATTTTTTCCAACACTATACGGGTAAAAAATGTAACACATCGTTTAGATTTACTTGTGCCACCAACTTCATGGTGTACATGATCACGTGTCCATGCAGCCTTGTCTATGTGGGCAAAAAGTACCACTCAAAAACTACCACTGAAATAAGGGATCGGATAAATAAACATAAAAGTACTATACGTAGGAAACTTATTGATTAGCCAGTGGACGAAACACTTCGTAAAACTGAAACATTCAGTTAAGCAATTACAATTAAGAGTAATAGATCACGTACCAATATTGCGAAGGGGAGGGGACCGACAGTATAAAGATATGGCAATTTATGTTGAGAGTTACTGTGTAGATCTTTTTCAACATAGGCTGACACTTTATGATATATTATGATGGTGTATATGGTGACCTGTATGCAAATTGATATACTACAAATTAGGCTATAATAAATATTTGTTGGCACGAATTGGTTGCAGATATTCCTTATCAGATAGGTTATGTTAGGGGATGTAGAGTTGAATACCAATTAATAGTACTTTTCCACTACAGATAAATTACTACCTTGACCCTTGGGATGGGGGTCAGAATACATGGGAGGTGTTTGCACACTCTATGGGACAATGGTTTTATGATCGTCCCATTGATGTTGATGTTGGTGCATCACTGGGGGACGCATCTTTGTTGCCTTAGTGAACACCCATGGGTAATGATCCACTAGTAAGGTGTTAAAAATCTCTAGACCAGGTACATTATTATATATGTTGTCTCCCCTGTGGCGTCTGCACAGACGCTCGGCTGCGCATGCGCAGTGTGGCTCGCATCCGGGAGTGCCGCTCAGCGTCTTACGTTGTCATGGTGATGTTTCGCCATGCATCTGACGCGCGGCACGTCCCGTGTTGTGGGCGTCACTGGGCGTGGGTGCCGAGCGCCGATTTGCACTCATCACAGATGATTTCAACCTTGTTTTACTCATTTATAAACCCTCTGAGCATTACATTAAACTAGCCTCCTGACGAAGCCGGTCTATCGGGCGAAACGCGCGTCGAGGCGTCTGTTCACCCATCCAGCACTTCTGACCCCACACGCTCCTCAACATGTCTCAGGGTATGTGTTCATTCGGTTTAGCTATGGCAGTTTTTTCTTTTTTTGCTATCTGAGCTGCTACACCTTCTGATATACATTGTTTCCTGTGCTAGCACTGCACGTTCTATTACACCTTCTGATATACATTGGTATCTGCATTGTTTCTTGTGCCAGCATTGTACGTTCCATTGGATGCATACCTATTCAGATGCTCCCTTTACCTATCGTACTGGCCTTGATGTATTATTACATGTAGATTGCCACATGCACATTGCTTTTTCTATATGCTATCATATACTGTGTAGGTTCTGTCTGTGTATAGGTTATTATCTCTGTACACGGGAATTTTTTGCCAGCAATATTGTGCCATATGTCACATTATACACCCCTGGGCTTGTGTGTTACTTATTATCATCTGAGCGTGTTTTAGGTCATTAGTGGACGGTTGATTCTGTCGGTCATGGTCTTGTACATCTGACCCTGCTGTTTATGTCTCCGTATATGTTGTATCATTCCTCTTTTTCCTATTATTGTGTTATTTTGTCATTATATTTAATAAAGATATTTTTTTGTACTTTTCATCTTGAGTACAATATTTCTTTCAGGGATATGTCCCAATTGGTTCGTTTCTAGGTTTAATTGTTATAGGGGACCCCATTACATGCCATTCAGTTGGTGTGAGGTTTTTGGTTAGGTTGTCTGGACTCCCTTTTTAGGCTGATGACTCTGGATAGGAGTGCTATATGGAGACTTTATTCCCTAGTGTAATATGGCTTCTATATGTAAAATCGACATTAGAATCTATCTTAGCATTACATATTTTCCTATGATTGGCGCACGATGGTCGGGGCCTGACGATATGCCGTAATTACATTGGTGGAGTGATGTACTAAATATTAGCATATGAACAGAGGTAGTGCTTGCATTTGCGCACATGCGGACACTAAGTAAGGGCTTTTAGCCAGGAACAAATATGGTTCTGAAGCATGCGCAGTCAGGGTACTGAGGATATTGTTTTGTTTTGGCGCGTGCATGCGCGATTGCTAATAATGAACGCCGACACGGTTGGGTCGCTTGGGATGCTGCCATGACGTCTCTTAAACTTGCACCTGAGTAAATTGTTCACTATCTTTCACTGGGGTTATGTCGAAGTTTATTTAACTCTATTATGTACACATGAGTTTAGAAGGAGTGTTTTTAGAAGCCATCACTGATTGGCTATATACAATATACAAAGTAATATGTGTATTTAAATCTGTCTTGCTCACTTTATTTCATGCTTGAAAAAGACTTCAGCGGGGCAAAAACGTAACTCTTTGTATTGGGATGTGTTATTAAACACTATATTGTTTTGCCAAGTTGGATGCTGTCCTTTAGTTTGTACCATATCCACAGGACATAAGAAATTTCAGATAGATGCGGGTCCCACCTCTGTGACCCGCACATATGTCTAGAATGGGGTCCCCTAAACCCCGTTCTACCTTTGTCTGCTCTCGCTGCCTCCCGGCTACTTCCTGGTTATATGGTCGGGAGTTATGAAAACAGCGTAGTTCGCTGAGCTACGCTGTTTCCGTAACTCCCATAGTAGTGAATGACAGTTACGGAAGCAGCATAGCATGCGAGCAACGCTGTTTCCGTAACTAGCATTCCGTTTTACGGGACTTACAGGAACAGTGTAGCTCCGCGAGCTACGCTGTTTTTGGAACCTCCGACCCAGTGGCGTAACTACCGCCGTAGCAGCTGTAGCTATGCGCGACACCACTAAACACTACGGCAGAGCAGGTAGGTATCTCCCCGCTCTGCCATTAAACAAAAAACATGTATCCCCTATCCACAGGATAGGGGATACATGTGTGATCGCTGGCATTGATAGGGAGAACGGGGGACTGAAAGTGCCCTGAAGTTCTCCATCACAAACCTCGGACTTCTGGGGTCTGTGTCGGCAGCTCCGTAGAAGTGAATGGAGCGCCGGTCGCGTTTGTGCGCATGTGTGACCAGTGCTCCTTTCATTTTTATTGAGCTGCGCAGATGCCGGAAGTCAGAGGTTAGTCATGGAGAACTTCGGGGGACTTTCGGTCCCCCGTTCTCCCTATCACTGCCAGCGATCACACATGTGTCCCCTATCCTGTGGAGAGGGGATACATGTATTTTGCAGGACATACTGTAGGTCGGATTTTTACCTACAAGGGGGGCTGTATAGCGTTACCTACAGGGGGGGCTGTATGGCGTTACCTACAGGGGGGCTGTATAGCGTTACCTACAGGGGGGCTGTATAGTGTTCTCTACAGTGGGGGCTGTATGGCATTAGCGCCATACAGCCCCCTCTGTAGATAACGCCATACAGCCCCCCTGTAGATAAAGCCTCACAGCCCCCTCTGTAGATATCTACAGAGGGGGCTGTATGGAGTTATCTACAGAGGGGGCTGTATGGAATTAACGCCATACAGCCCCCACTGTAGAGAACACCATACAGCCCCCTCTGTAGATAACGCCATACAGCCCCCCTGTAGATAACGCCATACAGCCCCCTCTGTAGATAACTCCATACAGCCCCCTCTGTAGATAACTCCATACAGCCCCTCTGTAGATAACGCCATACAGCCCCCTGTAGATAATGCCATACAGCCCCCTCTGTAGATAACTCCATACAGCCCCCTCTGTAGATAACTCCATACAGCCCCCCTGTAGGTAATGCCATACAGCCCCCCTGTAGATAACGCCATACAGCCCCCCTGTAGATAACGCCATACAGCCCCCTCTGTAGATAGCGCCATACAGCCCCCTCTGTAGATAGCGCCATACAGCCCCCACTGTAGAGAACGCCATACAGCCCCCTCTGTAGATAACTCCATACAGCCCCCTCTGTAGATAGCGCCATACAGCCCCCACTGTAGAGAACGCCATACAGCCCCCTCTGTAGATAACGCCATACTGCCCCCTCTGTAGATAACTCCATACAGCCCCCTCTGTAGATAGCGCCATACAGCCCCCTCTGTAGATAGCGCCATACAGCCCCCTCTGTAGATAGCGCCATACAGCCCCCACTGTAGAGAACGCCATACAGCCCCCTCTGTAGATAACTCCATACAGCCCCCTCTGTAGATAGCGCCATACAGCCCCCTCTGTAGATAGCGCCATACAGCCCCCACTGTAGAGAACTCCATACAGCCCCCTCTGTAGATAACTCCATACAGCCCCCTCTGTAGATAGCGCCATACAGCCCCCTTTGTAGATAGCACCATACAGCCCCCTCTGTAGATAGCGCCGTACAGCCCCCCTGTAGATAACGCCATACAACCCTCACTGTAGAGAACGCCATACAGATTCCCCTGTAGATAACGCCATACAGACCCCTTTGTAGATAACGCCATACAGCCCCCTCTCTAGATATCTACAAAGGGGGCTGTATGGCGTTATCTACAGGGGGGACTCTGTATGGCGTTATCTGCAGAGGGGGCTGTATGGCGTTATCTACAGAGGGGGCTGTATGGCGTTATCTACAGGGGGGCTGAATGGCGCTATCTACAGAGGGGGCTGTATGGCGTTATCTACAGAGGGGGGCTGTAAAAAAGGCACTATCTATAAGGGGGGGTTGTGTGACACCCAGGGGAGGGAGGGCCTCAGTCAAAAGTTTGGTATGGGGCCCAGTCTTTCTTAGTTACGCCCCTGCTCCGACCATATAAACTTTTTCATGGTCTAAATTCACCAGGTTCAGCCGCAACACCGAGCGGCTGAACGGGGTTTATTGGGCCCCGTTTTATGGATAGGTGCGGATCCCAGAGGTGGGACCCGCATCTATCTGACATTTATGACATATCCTATGGATATGTCATAAATGTCTCTCGGGAAAACCCCTTTAGCCCCTTAACGATGAAGGACGGATATATCCGTCCTATGCAGGAGCTAGTTCCCGCATAAAGATGGATATTTACGTCCTCTGATCGCATGGGTACTGCCAGTGTACTCACGCGATTACCAGCAGGAGCAGCCTGGCTCCTGCCCCAACTGCCGGAATCGAAGCGCTCCAATTCCGGCAGATTAACCCATTAGATGCTGCTGTCAATAGCAACTGCGGCATCCAATGTGTTTGACAGAGGGAGCTCCCTCTGTCACCCCATCGGCGCCCCCGCAAAGAAACCGCAGGGCGCCGTTGGGTTTCCATGGCAGCCCGGGGGCTTAACAAAGGCCCCGAGGTTTGCCTTCAGCAACTGCCTATTGGGCCATGCTAGAGCTTTACACCGAGAGGCAATAATGCTTTGGTATACTAAGTATACCAAAGCATTATATCTGTGATCTAAAGATCGCAAAGTAAAGTCCCCTAGTGGGACAAAAAAAAAGTAAAATAGTTAAATAAAGTTTATGAAAAAAATAAATAAAAAGATTATAGTAAAAATAAAATAAAACCACTTTTTTCCCCCAAAAAGTGTTTTTAGCTAGTAAAAGTGTCAAAACAAATAACACATACACATATAAGTTATCGACGGAATCGTAACGACTCCAACAATAAAATGAACACATTAATTAAACTGCCGGATGAACGGCGTCCAAAAAACACAAAACAACAACCGCAAAATTATTTTTTTTCTCCCATTCCCCCCATAAAAAAATTAAATAAAACTTAATCAATAAGTCCCATTTACCCCAAAATAGTACTAATGAAAACTACACCTTGCCCCGCAAAAATCAAGCCCACATATGGCCACATTGACGGAAAAATAAGAAAGTTACAGCTTTTGGAATGCGGAGATGAAAAAACAAGTAAATTTTTTCTAAAAGGGTTTTTATTGTGCAAACGTGGGAAAACATATAAAGCCTTTCCATATTTGGTATCCCTGTAATCGTGCCAAGCCATAGAATAAAGGTAACATGTTATTTACACTGCATAGTAAACAGCGTAAATTTATAATGTGAAAATCAATGCTGGAATAATTACTTATTTTCAATTCTCTTCAAAATAAAGTCAATAAAAGTTAATCTATATATTATATGCATCCAAAAATTGTGCAATTGCAAAATACAACTCGTCCCGCAAAAAACAAGCCCTTATACGGCTATGTCGACGGAATAAAAAAAAGTGACGACTGTTGGAATGCGACTGTGAGAAAACAAAAAATAATCCTTGGTCATTGACGCGCAAAATGGCCTGGTCATTAAGGGGTTAAAGGCTATGTACACCTTTGAATTTTTTTTATATTTTTTTAACTAAAACAGTGTACAAGTGTAATTGGTGCAACTTTCTAATTACTTTTTATTAAAAATTATTTTTACTTTTTCAGATACAGCTGTATCATACAGCATCTGTATCCTGCGCTGAGACCTGAATCCGTCAGGTCAGCGGGACTGGTGGGTTCAGCGGCAACGGGTCCTGTGTGTCTCTGACACGCAGGATCCACCTGTTATCGATCACATCTAATTTTTGAACTTAGATGTGATCGATAACAGCTAGATCCGCTGTCACTGAACCCGTCAGTGCCACTGACCTTATTTATAGAGGTTTCAGCGCTAGATACAGATGCTCTGCATACGGGATACAAAGCAGCTGTATCTGAAAAAGTTTAAAAAAAATTGTTAATAGAAAGTAATTACAAAGTTGCACCAATCACACTGATACACTATTTTATTTAAAATAAAATAAAAATCATTTTCAAAGCCATTTCATAGCATTTAATCTACCTGAGCCAGCAAAGCATTTCTACAAAACACCCTGCTGTGATAACAGTATAGGTTTCAACTTCCTCAGATTCTTGACACATGCAACAAGTATATCGATTTTATTGTTAAATTATTCCAGACTGTCTTTTGGTATTTCACACTTATAATAAACAAGTAATTTTGCTCCCACCACCCAGAAAGGTCTTATCATCACTATGTAGAGTTCAGGGCTGTACCTACTGTTTTAACACTTCAACTATGTAATCTGTCAGGCTGGAATTTTGGTCTTTGTTCAAGTTCCTTTAAAGGAAAGTGTCACCTATATTTTTTTCTCATAATAAAAACCAGATAGTCAAACATATATATGTTTTTCTGATATGGTTTTATTTTTTGACTGTAGATGTTTTATTCTTTTTTTTTTCTGTATATGATTATGTGGGCAGCCATCTTGCCTGAACTGCTGTTAACAGCATTAAGAGATATGCTTTACAGCATGGACCATTGAAACCTGGGAACAGGAGGGGACCCATTGACAATGGGAGAGTTTTGCTCTGTGACCTGTGCAGAGGTCATTGTGCAGGAAGGGATAGGGGGAGCTGTGTCCATCACCTATTGTGAATGGTGGATCCTTTGTTATCTATATAAAGGTGTTACCTGTCATTGCAATCCTGCCTGTGATGATAATGAGATGATTGCTAAGAAATTATCTCTACAGAACAGGAAGTGTTAAAGGGGTTTTACACTGGGCAATTATCGGGCAAACGATCGTTCATAGTACGCTCGTTGCCAATAATAGCCCTGTGTAAACAGGGCAGCAATCAGCAGATGGACGAGCAAGCTCGTTCACCTGCTGATCGTATTGTTTTAAAAAAGTAAAATATTATCGTTGTTGGCAGCACATCTCCCTGTGTGATAATCATGTATGGGGATGAGCGATCGGTGTAATTACCGCTCGTCTCCATCCACAGCTCCTTGTGACAGGAGCAGACGAGCGCCGATCAACGATGTCTCTTTGATCAGCACCCGTTGCACCGGCCGGTGTAATAGGGCCTTTAGGCTCTATTCACACGACAGGGTACGAGTGTCGGCTGATAAAAACTGCCGTTTTGGTCCATTTTTCTCGGCCGTTTTGCATCCGTTCCATTTCCGTTCCGGGCCGTGTTTCAATTTTTTAACTGACAATTTGACCCGTTTTGCATACAGTTTTTTCCCTGTCCATTTTAAAAACGGATGAATTTCATTTGTCTATTTTTTGCCCCACTCTTTCCTCTGTAGATATTGCCGCACACTGCCCTCTGTAGATAATGCCAAACACAGTCCCCTGTAGATAATGCCACAATGCCCTCTGTAGATAATTCCACACACAGCCCCCTGTAGGAAGTGCCACACACAGCCCCCTTGTAGATAGCAGCCCCATAGATGGCATCCCCCCACCTGTATATAGTGCCCCTCTAGCTCCCTGTAGGAGCGGAATCCATCTGGCCGGGAATCTCCGCTTCAGGAGTTGCCTCTGATGTCACTGTCCATATATGGACAGTGACGTCAGTGACTTCTCCTTCTCCTTCTCCCGGCCACGGCTACGGCAATAATGTGGTCAGTGAGTAGAGGGATTCCGCTCCTACGGGGAGATGCAGTGGCCCTATCTATGGACGGGGGGTTCCATCTACGGTGGGTACCATCTACAAGGGGACTGTGGCACTACCGAAAGCAAAAAAATCTCCTCGTCCCCACATGCACTTCGCATTGTGAGGAGGAAGAGAGAGCGTCAGAAAACCGTTACCCAGATTACATCCAAATGATGGCCGTGCTTTACACGGCCCCATAGACTTCTATGGTAGCTGTGCGGCCAGGAGTATGGCCCAAAATAGGGCATGTTCCATTCTTTGACAGCCCAGCCGTCAAAAAATTGGCCATGTGGATAGCCCCATTTGGGGTCTATTGTTCTTACTGCAGCCGTGTGATGGCCGTTAAATAAATGGCCGTCACGCGGCCGAGTATCCCATTTGTATGAATTGGGCCTTAGTCTATTGTGAGGACCAGTGGCCAGAGTGAAAACTGTAAGATTTTAGGATAATTTTTTAATATAGATGACAAAGAAAATGAAAAACAAAATCACCCCCAAAAATTTAAAAAATACATTTTACATAAAAACTTGATTTAAACAATAGGTAATTTTTTTATATGTATTTTTATGACTCATTCCCTCTAACATTTATGTGAAGGTTTTCTCGCAGAATAGGCAGTGGAATGTTATTTTAGACATAAACATCACACTTATTATTGTTCTTCAAAAAAAAAACAATTGGAATAAAGATATTTACTTTTATATAGTACGGTACAGTAAAGGGGGTTTTACATAGGATGATTAATGGGCAGACGAGCGTTAATATAATTGTTGTCGGCAGCACATCTCCCTGTGTAAACAGGGAGACGCGCTGCTGACATGATAATAATGTATGGGGACGAGCGATCGGAGTAACGACTGCTCGTCCCCATCCATAGCTCCATGTGACAAGAGCAAGCAAGCGCCGAGCAGCGATGTCTTGTTGATTGGCGCTCGCTGCATCAGCCGAGTGTAGGAGAGTGTAATAGGGCCTTAAATAAATCAGGCTATTGTCCTTTATTTATGCACGAGGGTATTGGATGCTAATGAGTGGCTTGTGAAGATGTCCACAGGGATTAGAGTGGATATAAGGTACAACAGATTAAGAAACCTTACAATATTATGGGATCCTCCTTCATCAGTGTATTCTCTTGCTCAGCAAGGAGCCTTTATCCAGCTTTCTGTTTTGATCAGAATTAAGATGAGCAATATCTAGAGATAGCTTTTTTTCCACTAGTACATTGGACCTGTATTCTGTTATTTTCAAATCAAGTGCAAATGGTATCTTTGAGGGAGTAATGTGATTCTGTGGCTTGACTATAAATTGATATCTTAACGTAAACTAGCTTTTATACCCGGCGTTGCTCGGGAGGTTGACTTACGGTATGGATAGAGTAAAAGCTCACTATTTAAATACCTCTCAGTATGAATTTAATTGCTACCTCTCGATATGCTAGAGAGTGTAAATAATGTTATTGGAAGCGTAAAATAACTTAAATGAAGCAATATATTCATTACAGATTTAGGCCTCATGGACACGAACGTAAAAAGGTCCGTAATCACGGGCCGTAATTACGGGCCCATAGACTTCTATTGGCCATGGGTACCTTCCCGTTTGCTTACAGGAAGGTGCCCAGGCCGTTGAAAAATATAGAACATGTCCTATTTCAGCCACGGGCAGGCCAATATAAAGCTTCATGCCCACTTCAGTCTTTTACTTCAGGGTGCTAGCCGTTTTTCAGACGACTAGCACCCTGACCTATTCATTTCAACGGCGCCATGCACACTTCAGTTTTTTGACGGTCCCGTTGCTCCGTTCCGACAAAAGTAGAGCTACTTTGGTCCGAGATTCCGTGACCATGAAGCCCATTCAAGTAAATGGGTCCGTCAAAAAAAACTGAAGGCACACAAAAGGCATCCGTGTGCCGTCCGTGTGTGACGGAGCCATTGCCTAGCAACAGCCGGGCAGGCAGAGGTGCACATACAGACAGATACTTCACTGCACTAATCAGCAGCCCCTTCTCTCTGTCAGCACTGATAGAGAGAAGAGGCTGCTAATCAGTGCTGGAACGCAGCGATATTAAGAAAAATAAGTTCATATGTACCCCGGCCGTTGTCTTGGTGACGCGACCCTCCTCTGACATCCAGTCCGACCTCCCTGGATGTCGCGGCAGTCCATTTGACTGCTGCAGCCTGTGATTGGCTGCAGCGGTCACATGGTCTGAAACGTCATCTCAGGAGGCCGAACTTGAGGAAGAAGCAGGCAAGCAGGGAGTTCTGGGTAAAGTAGTAACTTTTTTTTTGTTGCAGTTTTTTTTTAATGAACCATTAATCTATATTGTGAGCGCTGCACATGGTATTCCCTGACCAGCGGTAGTCTCTGTCCAGGGTGCTGAAAGAGTTAAGGAGCTGCACTGATCGGCAGTCACTCTTTCAGCACCCTGGACAGTGAGTACCGCTGGACAGGGAATAGCATGTGCAGTGCTCACAATATCGTGTACATAGTGTGAACGGGTTTCAGTTTCCTCTCGGAAACGGAAACACGGAAGTGTACACGGAGTACACACGGGAAGCACATGGTTCCAATCACGGACACACGGATCTGTGAAAAACGGCGGTGAAAACGGTGATGGAAGTGGGCATGAGGTCTAAAGTCTATGGGGCTCCCGTAATTATGGGTGGCTACGTTTGTGCACCCGTAATTATGGGAGCGTTGCTAGGCGACGTCAGGGGATAGTCACTGTCCAGGGTGCTGAAAGAGATAACTGATCAGCAGTAACTTTTTCAGCACCCGGGACTATGACTACCGCTGGAGTTAAAAGTATTAAAAGTTAACTTACCCAGAACTCCTGCTACTTCCTCCAGTCTGGCCTCCGGGGATGACGTTGCATCCCATGTGACTGCTGCAGCCAATCACAGGCCAATCACAGGCTGCAGTGATCACATGGACTGCTTTTAAACCAATGAAAAATCAGGCTTCAAAAAAACTTTCCAAAATACATATTAGATCTGTCTATATGTTTCCATGGGAATGTGCTTTAATGGATGTTATTGTTAATACTGTTCAAAAGTCCGCCTTGTATGCTTATTATGTTGCCTCCAGGTCTGATTGGCACTTATGTGCCAAAAGGAGTCTAAATCATGCCTCTCGGGCCAATTGATTTAGGCCACACGGAAAGGTAAACTTTTTAAACTTGTTCCCGTAGTTTCAATTTTGTGAAGTGGTCACTTCGGTGGCGTGCCTGTGGGGATATGTAGCCTAAATCCAAGGATTCTTAGCCTGGAAGCAAGGTGCTGTGTTGCGATGGCATTGGATGCAGTCAATTAGTGCATTTGATATTAATAGAGTATCTTATGGGCTTATACAGTTGAAGAAATAAAGTAGTGTGAGATACTTTTATTTGGATGGTTTAATTCCTTAGTGTGTTTACTATGGTGGTTTACTAAAAATGTCATATAAAAGTGTCAGCTTCCATTATTTTCAAAACAGTCCAACAATTTTATTCTCATATTTCCACATAATTTGAATTCTTAGAATTCTTTAGAAGGTTCCATACTGTCAGCTCTACATTGCTGAGATGGTAGGAGGAAAATGCTGCTGCTATCACAAAACAATGACAAGATCAAAGAATTTTTGCTGCTACAGATTGCAAAAGTGATAGTTTTAGGTTGAGTAAACAGAGACTCAATGCTGATTCTATAGTTGCATTTGAATTTAATGTAATTTTTATTTTTTAAAACTCATTTTATTGAACCTAAAAGATTGACAAAGTACTTACAATATCACATATTCCACATCAAATAATGCAACATGACATATGATAAAATGACGTACAGTTAATGTAAAGTATAAAAAAAATTGTATATATCATACACATCAAATAGTATAACAATAAACATTATGGTATCAGTATACAGTGAAGGAAATAAGTATTTGATCCCTTGCTGATTTTGTAAGTTTGCCCACTGTCAAAGACATGAACAGTCTAGAATTTTTAGGCTAGGTTAATTTTACCAGTGAGAGATAGATTATATTTTAAAAAAAAACTGAAAATCACATTGTCAAAATTATATATATTTATTTGCATTGTGCACAGAGAAATAAGTATTTGATCCCTTTGGCAAACAAGACTTAATACTTGGTGGCAAAACCCTTGTTGGCAAGCACAGCAGTCAGACGTTTTTTGTAGTTGATGATGAGGTTTGCACACATGTTAGATGGAATTTTGACCCCCTCCTCTTTGCAGATCATCTGTAAATCATTAAGATTTCGAGTTTGTCGCTTGGCAACTCGGATCTTCAGCTCCCTCCATAAATTTTCGATGGAATTAAGGTCTGGAGACTGGCTAGGCCACTCCATGACCTTAATGTGCTTCTTTTTGAGCCACTCCTTTGTTGCCTTGGCTGTATGTTTTGGGTCATTGTCGTGCTGGAAGACCCAGCCATGAGCCATTGTTAATGTCCTGGTGGAGGGAAGGAGGTTGTCACTCAGGATTTGACGGTACATGGCTCCATCCATTCTCCCATTGATGCGGTGAAGTAGTCCTGTGCCCTTAGCAGATAAACACCCCCAAAACATAATGTTTCCACCTCCATGCTTGACAGTGGGGACAGTGTTCTTTGGGTCATAGGCAGCATTTCTCTTCCTCCAAACACGGCGAGTTGAGTTAATGCCAAAGAGCTCAATTTTAGTCTCATCTGACCACAGCACCTTCTCCCAATAACTCTCAGAATCATCCAGATGTTCATTTTCAAACTTCAGACGGGCCTGTACATGTGCCTTTTTGAGCAGGGGGACCTTGCGGGCACTGCAGGATTTTAATCCATTACGGCGTAATGTGTTACCAATGGTTTTCTTGGTGACTGTGGTCCCAGCTGCCTTGAGATCATTAACAAATTCCCCCCATGTAGTTTTCGGCTGAGCGCTCACCTTCCTCAGGATCAAGGATACCCCACGAGGTGAGAGTTTGCATGGAGCCCCACATCGATGTCGATTGACAGTCATTTTGTATGTCTTCCATTTTCTTACTATTGCACCAACAGTTGTCTCATTCTCACCCAGCGTCTTACTTATCGTTTTGTAGCCCAGTCCAGCCTTGTGCAGGTCTATGATCTTGTCCCTGACATCCTTAGAAAGCTCTTTGGTCTTGCCCATGTTGTAGAGGTTAGAGTCAGACTGATTAATTGAGTCTGTGGACAGGAGTCTATTATACAGGTGACCATTTAAGACAGCTGTCTTTAATGCAGGCACCAAGTTGATTTGGAGCGTGTAACTGGTCTGGAGGAGGCTGAACTCTTAATGGTTGGTAGGGGATCAAATACTTATTTCTCTTCACTGTATTACCATGCATCATGGTGTTTATTGCATTACCTAAGGAGTTTGGAGAATAGTGGGTTAAGGGTGAGGAGCACCATTCCCCCAAACTTTCATTAATTCGGACACCCTCTATTTTTGTATACATTTTCATAAGGAATTGTAGAATTCCCAAAAACTTTCCACTGACTAATTGAAGGAGACCAATCTCCCATCCACTGGAGAGCAATGGCCTCACGACCCAAAAATAGACATTTCCGCAAAAAAAAATCTGTATGGGGTGGGAGTACACATCCTTATCAAGCAGACCAAATAGGCAGAAGGAGTGGTGCAATGGCAAGGGAGGCACAAGTATATAAGTTAAGAGGTCTATATCATCTTCCCAGAATGATCTAACATAATGGCAGTCCCAGATCCAATGCCAAAATTCAGCTTGGTCTGCTGACCATCTTTTATATCTATAATGCGACAATTGTCCCATTTTAAGGAGTCTCACTGGGGTTAAATATCTCTGATGAATTATATTACGTTGAATCATGTTATTATTGATTTTAACTAGTAAATGTGAAGAATTTCTCGCCAAACGTTTGAAGTGAGAGTGGGAAGCAGAGTTTTCCATTTAGATTCCACCACTAATTTGGTAGGGGTCAATTTTGCTATTAGCAAATGTGTATATAATGCAGAGATTAAGCCATGTGGGCCCTGAGACCGGTATACACCGATCAAAGGAAATGTAGAAATAGTCATATTGGAATCAGAGAATTGATCTTGTAGGGCATGTCTGATTTGTAAATACCTAAAAAACTTGATGTGGGACAGTTGGCACTTAACCTGTAATTGCTTAACCCCTTCCCTCTTTGGCCACTTTTGACCTTCCTGACAGAGCCTCATTTTTCAAATCTGACATGTTTCACTTTATGTGGTAATAACTCCAGAATACTTTTACCTATCCAAGCGATTCTGAGATTGTTTTCTCGTGACACATTGGACTTTATGTTACTGGAAAAATTTGCCCGATACATTCAGTATTTAATTGTGAAAAACACCAAAATTTAGCGATATATTTCAAAAATTCGCATTTTTCGCAATTTAAATATATCTGCTTGTAAGACAAGCAGTTATACCACACAAAAATGTTGCTAACTAACATCCCCCATATGTCTACTTTAGATTGGCATCGTTTTTTGAACATCAATTTATTTTTCTAGGACGTTACAAGGCTTAGAACTTTAGCAGCAATTTCTCACATTTTCAAGAAAATTTCAAAATGCTATTTTTACAGGGGCCAGTTCAGTTGTGAAGTGGCTTTGAGGTCCTTAGATATTAGAAACCCCCAATAAGTCACCCCATTTTAAAAACTGCACCCCTCAAAGTATTCAAAACAGCATTTAGAAAGTTTCTTAACCCTTTAGACATTGCGCAGGAATTAAGGCAAAGTAGAGGTGAAATTTACAAAGTTCATTATTTTTTTTCCAGAAATTCATTTTGAATCCATTTTTTTTGTACCACAGAAGGTTTTACCCAAGAAATGCAACTCAATATTTATTGTAGTTTTAGGAAATATCCCACATGTGGCTTTAATGTGCTACTGGACTGAAGCACCAGCCTCAGAAGCAAAGGAGCACCTGGTGGATTTTGGGCCTCCTTTTTATTAGAATATATTTTAGGCACCATGTCAGCTTTGAACAGGTCTTGTGGAACTAAAACAGTGGAAACCCCCCAAAAGTGACCCCATTTGGGAAACTACACCCCTCGAGGAATGTATTTAGGGGTGTAGCAAGCATTTTGACCTGCCAGTTTTTTTGCAAGAATTTTTGGAACTAGGACATGAAAATGAAAATCTACATTTTTTCAAATAAAATTTAGGTTTAGCTAATTTTTTTCATTTCCAAAAGAACTAAAGTAGAAAAAGCACCACAACATTTGTAGAGCAATTTCTCCCAAGTAAAACAATACCCCACATGTGGTAATAAACAGTTGTTTGGACACACGGCAGGGCTTAGAAGGGAAAGAGCGCCATTTGGCTCTTGGAGCTCAAATTTAGCAGGAATGGTATGCGGAGGCCATGTCACATTTGCTAAGCCCCCGAGGGCACAAAACAGTGGAGACCCCCAACAAGTGACCCCATTTTGGAAACTATACCCCTTGAGGAAATTATCTAGGGGTATAGTGAGCATTTTGACTCTACAGGTTTCTTGCAGAAATTTTTGAAAGTAGGCTGTGAAAATGAAAATATACATTTTTTTCAAATAAAATGTAGGTTTAGCTAATTTTTTTTCATTTCCACAAGGACTAAAGGAGATAAAGCTCCATAAAATTTGTAAAGAAATTTCTCCCGACTAAAACAGTACCCCACATGTGGTAATAAACGGCTGTTTGGACACACGGCGAGGCTGAGAAGGGAAAGAGCGCCATTTGGCTTTTGGAACTCAAATTTAGCAGGAATGGTTTGCAGAGGCCATGTCGCATTTGCAAAGCCCCTGAGGGGACAAAACAGTGGAAACCCCCAACAAGTGACCCCATTTTGGAAACTACACCCCATCAGGAAATTATCTAGGGGTACAGTGAGCAGTTTGACCCCACAGGTGTTTTACAGAACTTCTTGGAAGTAGGCCGTAAAAATGAAAATCTACATTTTTTCAAAGAAAATGTAGGTTTAGGTATTTTTTTTTTTCATTTCCACAAGAACTGAAGGAGAAAAAGCATTTGTAAAGCAATTTCTCCCGAGTAAAACAATACCCCACATGTGGTCATAAACATCTGTTTGGACACATGGTAGGGCTCAGAATGGAACTAGCACAATTTGGATTTTGGAATGGTTTCTGGGCGCCATGTCACATTTGCTGAGCCCCTGTAGTACTAGTACAGTGGAAACACCCCAAAAGTGACTCCATTTGGGAAACTGCACCCCCTG
Source organism: Rhinoderma darwinii (assembly GCF_050947455.1). NCBI lineage: Eukaryota > Metazoa > Chordata > Amphibia > Anura > Rhinodermatidae > Rhinoderma > Rhinoderma darwinii. The sequence continues at coordinate 113,999,287 of NC_134690.1, forward strand.
AGGAATCATCTAGCGGTATAGTGAAAATTTTGATCCTAAAGGTTTTTTGCTGAATTTATTAGAATTAAGCCATGAAAATGAAAAATATTTTTTTTTTTCCAACAAGATGTCGTTTTAGATCAACATTTTTCATTTTTACAAGGAATAGAGAAGAAAAAGCACCCCAACATTTGTAAAGTAATTTCTCCCGAGTACGGTAACACCCCATATATGGTTATAATCAGCTGTTTACGTATATGGGAGCATTCAGAATAAAAGGAGCGGTATTTGACTTTTGGAGCGTAGATTTTTCTGGAATGGTTTGCGGACGCCATGTTGCATTTGCAAAACCACTGATGTACCAAACAAAAGTGACCCCGTTTTAGAAACTACACCCCTAAATGCATTTATCAAGGGGTGTAGTGAGAATTTAGACTCCACAGGTGTTTTTCAGAAATGAATACGCAGTGGATGGTGCAAAGTGAAAATTGCAATTTCTCCACTAATCTGCCCATTCACCGCACAACATGTTGTGCCCCTAGAGAATCTTACCCCATAAATTGTTAAGCGGGTTCTTCCGGGTAAGGTAATGCCTTACTTGTGGCCATAAATTGCTGTTTGGGCACACTGTAGGTCTAAGAAGGGAAAGACCGCCATTTTGAGCATGGATTTTGCTTGGTAGTTCTGTTTGGGGTTTTGCTGGTATTTCCGTTTATAATGTGGGGGCATATGTAATCTGTGCGGAGTACATCAGGGCATATTAAGAGGGTATAATAATTGGGTAAATAATACAATTATCCATAGATGTGTGTTACGATGTGAAGCGATCCATTATGCGCAGGCCGGTGTCACACTGATTAACGGTTTTCTTTCTTATCCCCCTTTTGTAACGCTCTGCACCTTTTGGGGACTTTTTCTCCTTCGTAGTTTGGAAAATATTGCTGGGAAAGTTTTGCGCTGGTATAATACGGGTGCCCTCGCTTCCAGCGGATGTGCTATGTCCCTTCCCTTTTCTAGTTCCTAAATACTAGGGCCCTGAAACTGAAGGAATTTTCCCCTCCGGCCTGCGCATTGAGATGTTTTTTCATCACCGCATTACTAGTGCCATAACTTTTTTGTTTTTCAGTTGATTGAGCGGTGTGCGGGCTTGTTTTTTGCGAGACGGGCTGTAAATTTTATTGGTACCATTTTAGAACACATATGACTTTTTGATCACTTTTTATTTCATTTTTTGGTAAAGGAAATTACCAAAAACAAGCAATTCTGGAATAGTTTTTTATTGGGGTTTTTTTCGGCATCCACAGTGCGCCCTAAATTACATGTTAGCTTTATTCTGCGGGTCGATACGATTACGGCGATACCAAATTGATATAGTTTTTTTTAGGTATTGCAGCTTTTGCACAATAAAATCACTTTTTTTATAAAATCATTTGTTTTCTGTGTCGACATATTCTAAGACCCATAACTTTTTTATTTTTGCGTGCACAAAGCGGTGTCAGGGATTATTTTTTGCGGGACGGATTGTCATTTTTTATTCGTACTATTTTGGAGTGAATGTGACTTTTTGATCACTTTTTATAGCATTTTTTGGAAGGAGATGTGACCTAAAAACAAAGATTCTGCCGTTGTTTTTCATGTTTTTTTTTTTACGGCGTTCACCGTGCAGGATAAATTACATAATTGTTTTGTCGTTTGGGTCGTTACGTACACGGCGATACCAATTACGTATAGTTTTTTCCATTTTTACGTTTTTTCCCATAATAAAAGACTTACTATGGGAAAAAGTCAGTTCAGCTTTATTTTTATTTGAAATGTGTGTGTTTTTATTGTTTTACCACATTTTTATTAACTTTTTTTACTTGTCCCACTAGGGGACATGAGGGCCTGATGCCCCAATCGCTACTCTAATACACTGCACTACATACGTAGTTACGTGTTATTCACTGACAGCAAGCCTATGAGGACGCGCCGCAGGCGGGTCCTCATCGGGTCCCGTACAAGGCAGACTCGGACGCCATTTTCTGGCGTCCGATTGCCACAGCAACCCAGCTCTATTGAGCGCAGCATCTGAGGGTTAATCTGCCGGATCGGAGAATAGCTCCGGTCCTGGCAGTTACAGGAGGGTGCCAGCTGTATAATACAGCTTTCACCCTGCGGTGATGGTGCCGGCTCTGCTCCTGAGCCTGCACCATCACTGCGCCGTAACTGTACTGCGCTTTGCGGGAACACCTTCCTGGCAGCACCGTATATATACGGCAGATGTCGGGAAGGGGTTAAGGTGCATAACACATTATCTAAACACAGGTCCCCGGGAGTGACCACATCATGTAATCACCAAAACTGTGCATCTTAAAAAGCAAGCAATTGTGAGAACATAGTGTTATCCTGTAAAGCCCTAAAGTCATGGAAGTCACTTCCTTAGGTGCAGTCCAAACCTGTACCAACCTATATATAGGTGATTATAACTTGGGGAATAATTTAAGTTTCTCAAGGACAGTCCACAATATTTTAATATATAAATAGGCTGCTAAGTTTACCTCAGTTCAGTAGTACATTTTGTACACTGTCCTGTTCAGTATTACATTTAGATGAGAGCCTTAAAAGGACAACACTAAATAATCAGAAATGAGCCATTAGGAGAGAAACAGGTAAGTTCCAAATATAGGCCTCAAACACATATAGGGCTATATGTCTGTAAACAGATAATGAGAGAGAAGTCATATGCTTACACATTCCCGAACCATATGGAAGCTCGAGATGTCAAAAACAGTATACTGCATTGCAACATACAGTACACTTGTCAGGCACGAGGTGGCAAGTAGAGCGTTCATTCATGGACCAAGGAGACGACCCTTATTGTGGGCAACTAGGAGATCTAGCCTTGCCTGATACCCTGTTATCTGCTTCAGCCAGAGAAGTGAAAAACCGAGTCCGATTGCCATCTACCACCCACAAACATGCTGGGTAAGCCATAGAGTATGATATGTTGAGATCCCCCAAACGCCTCTTGATAGTGACAAAAGTAGCCCTCTTCTTGTGCAGTACAGCCGAAAAAAAATAGCAGTACATTGGTACTCGTACCGCAGTTCTTGCTTGCGGCTGGCCAGCTCAAGTGTAGAGTCTCTGTCATTAGAATTCAAGAGATGAGCGAGCAATGGCTGTGGAGGCTCCCCTGGTGGTGGTGGCGACATAGCAGGCCCTCGGTGCGCTCTCTCAATAGCAAATGGCAAGGAGAATGTGGCATCAGGAAAGGTGCTTTGAAGCCAAGATGTCACAAAAACTTTCAGAGAGACCTATGATGTGCAAATTATTGCGACAAGTTCTATTTTCCTAGTCATCACACTTTTGTTGCCAAAAATCCACTTTCTTTTCCATAGCTGCTTATTGGATCTGAATAGGGTTAGTGTGGTCTTCCAGCTGTCTTCAGCGTTCCTAACCCTCTCCCTGAGATAATAAAGGTTTCTGCCTCAGTAGGCCCAAATCCACCTTCACCACCTCCAGGTTATCGGATATTGAGGACTTGACCGCTGCGATGGCTGATTTATATTTTTTAACACTAGTTTTTGTGTTCAATCTAGCGATATAGCCCAAAATATACACAACTCAAAATTCTAAGCAGAAAAAGGTGAAGCTAAATAAGACGATATTGAGAAGCATTCAAGATTAGTAGGGACATTATGCACACTCCTCTGAGTTGTACAGAGCCATAAAACAGCACCTATGGAAATCTATGAGGTCCTACTGTCCCACTGTATACCTCCAACTTCATGAAAATTGTGCCATAATCAGGTGCTGTATTATGGAGATATTCTCCCGTAGGAGCATTGCCTGTAGATGAGACTTTCTCCATAATACAGCACCATACATTGGCACACAGAGTGCCCACGGCTTCATAGTGTGGAGTTGCAGGGGCTCCATGTTACTCCAGACCGCCTTTGTGCACACGGCTTTGCCATGTGCATAAGGCCTGAGGGAGGCTTGCCATTATTTTAGGTGTAAAATTTGTTCCACTGATATTTTCATTGAAATGTTGTAGCATTAGGTACTTCTAGAAATGTATATCCGGAAAGACCTGGAGATCAAAAGTTCAGTTTGATTTTGAATTAAAGGCAGAAACTGAGGTAGAGAAATTTCTGAGTCTGGGCAACTATTTCTTGGAAATTGACCAAGCACAGCAATAATTAGCTGCTTAACAGCTAATGACTGCTGGTGGTATATTTACAGTACATGCACTTTAAAGATTAGTAGCTTCCAGTACTTTATAAAGTAAAATACTGCAAGGTAGTGTAATTTAAAACCAATGTGTTTGCTATGTTGCTGTCTATACTAACTAATAAAATTCCAATCATAACTTAGTCTCTGCTGCCAGGTAGTATGTCATTAAAATTACACAATGCCATGTGTAGTTACAGTGTGTATTTGCCAGGACGCTGCAACGGATGCTGTTACGTGTAGCAGATTTGCTTTTAAAATCGCATTGTATTAAGATGGCCAAATGCAACAATGAATGATTGGGGATGTTGTTCTCCTGCTGGATAAGCCACTGCCAGAGGTGTCTAGAAGTTGCTTTATCCCAGGGGTCTCAAATTCGTCTGGGTAAATGGGTCGCACATAGAAAAAATGTGAAATTGATGGGCCGCATTACTTTCAAATTTGATATAATACAAAATGATTGTTAATCAATTAGTTATTTGAACTAATATAACAATACTGCATTACTATGAGGGCACGTTCAGACGTGGCAGAGTTTTTCCACTGCAAATGTTGGTGCAGATTTGGGGCAATTACGCAACGAATCTGCACCAACATTTGCATATTTGACAGGTAATTCAGACGTTGCAGAAAAAACAGCGGACTTGCCACAAATTCCGCTTCTTCTCCGCAACAGCAGCCTATGGTCTGCAGCGGAGTTTTCCACAATGTCTGAACTAACTTGCCTAAAAATGTATTGAAACAAATGTAGAAAAACGGCCGCTGGAGAATTCCACTGCGGACTGTCTGCAACGGAAGTCCACAGCAATTCCGCCACGTGTGACCATGCCCTAATAATACCGTTAGGTTTAAACTTACCGAAAATTTGCCAGTTTACTCCACGTGCTTATTTTAACAATCCAGTTCTCCAGTTTAAGTGTGGCTAAATGCAGTCTGGCGGCTCAGTTGGCAGCGTTTGGCAGACACAAGAATGTCAAGATTGGGCAGCCCCTTCTTAGATAGTGCCACAATGCCCTCTGTAGATAATGCCACAAAGCCCTCTGTAGATATTGCCACATTGCCCCCTGTAGATATTACAACAGTGCCCTCTGTAGATATTGCCACAGTGCCCTCTGTAGATACTGCCACTGTGCCCTCTGTAGATAATGCCACATCCCTCCTAGATAATGCCACAGTACCGTCTGTAGATAATGCCACCGTGCCTTCTATAGATAATGCCACAGTGCCCTCAGTAGATAATGCCAAAGTGCCCTCTATATATACTGCCACAATGCCCTCTGTAGATATTGCCACAGTGCCCTCTGTAGATATTGCCACAGTGCCCTCTGTAGATATTGCCACAGTGCCCTCTGTAGATATTGCCACACTGCCCTCTGTAGACAATGTCACACTGCCCTCTGTAGACAATGTCACACTGCCCTCTGTAGACATTGCCACAGTGAACTCTGTGTATACTTCCACAGTGTCCTCTGTGTATACTTCCACAGTGCCCTCTGTAGATACTGCCACAGTGCCCTCTGTAGCTACTGCCACAGTGCCCTCTGTAGATACTGCCACAGTGCCCCCTGTATATACTGCCACAGTGCCCTCTGTAGATAATGCCACAGTGCCCTCTGTAGATAGTGCTACACCCCCTTAAAGATAGCGCCACGCCCCCTGTAGATAGCGCCAAAAGTAGATGGCGCCATTGGTACTCCCTCTAGGAGTGGAATCCCCAGCCAAAGCATAGGTCAGGGATTCTGCTCCTAGAGGTAACCCCTGATGTCACTGTCCATATATGGACAGTGATGTCAGGGGCTACTCCTGGAGCGAAATACCCTGCCAGAGCGTCGGCAATCGGCATTCTACTCCAGAAGTAGCCACTGACGTCACTATCCATATATGGACAGTAAAGTCAAGGTCCTCCCTGGGCAGAGAGCTTAAAGTTGCGCTGTGCCCGTGAAATTTTTGGCGAGCGGAGGAGCAGCCTCTGCTCCTCCGCTCTAAACTAATGCTGAAGCAGTGAGCTGATGATACCTTGCTTTAGCATTGGGTTCAACTGTATCTGCGTCCTGAGGGGGGTTGCACTATCTACAGGGGGCTGTGCGGCCCGTGGGCTGCATGTTTGAGACCCCTTCCTTATCCCATCTCCCCATTGAAATAAAAATGTATGCTGGCCCGAGTCTGCATGTTTATAGGGAGTTTTTACTTTAGCGTGTGAATATACCCATAAATGCCGCGGTCAATAGCGACCGTGGCATCTAATTTGTTTGACAGAGGGTGCTACCTCTGTCACCCCATCGGCACCCCCACTATGTGATCGTGGGGCGCCGATGGGTTTCCATGACAGCCGGGGGCCTAAAAGAGGCCCCCAGGTCTGCTCTCAGCAACTTCCTATCAGGCCATGCCAGAGCCATGGCCTAAGGGCACGTTCAGACGTGGCAAAGTTTTTCCGCTGCAAATGTTGGTGCAGATTTGGGGCAATTACGCAACGAATCTGTACCAACATTTGCATATTTGACAGGTAATTCAGACATTGCAGAAAAAACAGCGGACTTGCCACAGATTTCAATTTTTGCATTGCAAAGGCTGAAATCGGCAGTGAAATTCCGCTTCTTCTCCGCAACAGACAGTACATGCTGCGTAGGGGAAATTCCGCACCACAGCCTATGGTCCGCAGCGGAGTTTTCCGCAACGTCTGAACTAACTTGCCTAAAAATGTATTGAAACAAATGTAAAAAACGGCCGCTGGAGAATTCCACTGCTGTACCAATAATGCTTTGGTATACTAAAGAAAAACAAATATCTGGAGTAGCGCTGTAGCCAAACGGCCTCTCGGTGGGTACAAAGCTTCAAAGGAATGACCTCTCCTTTTTGTCGGTACACAGAATAGGCAAGGAAGTAGCACTCCAAAAATATAAAAGGATTTAATTAGAGATGAGCGAACTTATGAAAAGTTCGGTTCGGCTGGTTCGCCGAATTTCACTAAAAAGTTCGATTCGGACCGAACTAGTTCTGACCGAACCTGTAATTTCCGTGCGCCGAGCATGGTACTGTCCAGGGTGCCGAAAGAGTTAATGGGCTGCACTAACTCTTTCAGCAACCTTGACAGTACCATGCTCGGCGCGCGGAAAATACAATTTTAATGTAATAAAAAAAAAATAATAAATACGTTCATACTTACATTCCTCCTGTCCGGCCTCCAGCGAGGACGTTTCATCCATGTCGCCGCTGCAGCCAATCACAGGCTGCCACGGCCGCTGCAGCCAGTCACAGGCTGCCGCTGCAGCCAATCACAGGCTGCCGCGGCAGCCAATCACAGGCTGCAGCGGCCTCTGCAGCCAATCACAGGCTGCAGCGTCAGGAAAGAAGGTCGAACTGGAGGAAGAAGAGGAACTCGCCACCAAGACAACGACCGGGTACGTATGAAATGCTTTTTATTTTATTTTTAATCAGCAGCCTCTTTTCTCTATCAGTGATTGATAGAGACAAGTGGCTGCCGATTAGTATAATATTTTTGTAATGTTTTTTCTGCCCGCCCGGGTTCGGTCAAAACGTGTTCGGCTGAACCCGGTGAAGTTCGGATTCCCTGCGAACCGAACTTTTCGCGATGTTCGGACAGAAACCGGGTTCGGTTGTCCCGGTTCGCTCATCTCTAGATTTAATTATCACCACATCTCAGTGCAATGTTTCACCCTCACAGGGCATTTTCATTATAATAATATTATAACAACGATCAGAAGATCGCAAAGTGAAGTCCCCTAGTGAGCTGTTTTTCTATTGAGACCATGAAAAATTGCTCCAAAAACGGGTAAAGATGTGACATGAATTTTTTTTTTACGGGGCTTTTTTTTACGTGGCGTTTTTACAAACTGCGCGTAAAAAACGGCCCCATGGGAACGAGATGCCGTTTTTCCCATTGAAATCAATGGGCAGATGTTTGGAGGCATTAAGCCCCAGTATTTTCAGCCATTTTTCAGGGCGTTTACGACCTGAAAAATGGCTGAAAATAAGATGTAAAAATATGCTAATTTGGTAAAAGTGTAAAAAAAAAAACCACACATATAGTATATGGTATTATCGCGATCGTAATGACTCGAACAATGAAGTTAACACATTAATTAAACCGTTAGGTGAACGGCGTCTAAAAATAAACAAAAAAAAAACAGCAACATTTTTTTCCATTCCCCCTACAAAAAATAAAATAAAACATAATCAATAAATCAAAATATTACCAATAAAATTACACATTGTCCCACAAAAAACAAGCTCACATATGGCTACATAGACGGAAAAATAAAAAGTTACGGCTCTTGGAACGCGGCGATGCAAAAACAAGTAATTTTATTTTAAAAGGGTTTTTATTGTACAAACGTAGGAAAACATATAAAGCCTTTACATAGTTAGTATCCCAGTAATCGAGCCGACCCTTAGAATAAAGGTAACATGTTATTTACGCCGCATAGTGAACGGCATAAACTTATAACGCAAACAAATATGCTGGAATAGCTGTTTATTTACTATTCTCTCTTAAAATAAAGTTAATAAAAATTAATCAATATATTATATGCATCCAAATTGGATCCAAAAATTCTTGGTCATTAAGGTTAAAAAAGGTCTGGTCGTTAAGGGGTTGTTATTATTATTAATAATAATAATAATAATAATGCTAATAATAATACTAAATGCTTAAATTCTAATCCAAAATTGCATTTAAAAGTCCATATACGCTACATTCATATTTATGTTGAGTTATATAAATTCCTCTTACGACATTCATTGTTTTTCTTCGATAGCTCAATATACTAAAATGCACATTTTATTTACAATAAAACAATCTGAAATTGCAAAGTTTTCCTTTATCTATATTGACCTAGATTAACGTTTTTTACACCAGCTTGTACTATAAATGTTATTACTTCCTATAATGGGAGGATACACTTATAAGTGACCATATCAGATTCATTATCATCAAAAGTGGAAAGAGCAAGTGAGTGAAGACGTGTGATATTCCAGAAGGGAGTAACACGCTGCCTGAGGAAGGGAAGTGCTGACAAGAATACTACAATTAGGCAAAAACGACTGCTGACATATAAAAATCTGTTCTGTGAGGAAACCATAAGCATTAATTATGTCTTCACCGCTGCCGCTGAAATACTTCCTAATATTTTACAGCTGACAAAGTAGTGCATGATTTATTTGAAGTTGGTGTATGCTGAAAATTAGTTCTAAACTCTTTTTTTTTCTTTCTATATTTTCTGTTAAGAATTGTCGCATAGGCTTTCACCAGTTTATCCAATGTGTTTTAAAACCCAGGCAAGGTCAAAAGTCCACTAAGCATTTTAATGCACTGAAGTATTCTCCACTAGAAAAGTAACAATTGCTTTGCTATCTATTTTTATAATCCATGTTTTAAATACCTAATGGTGTACATAATGGGCTACTCATAAATACTCATCTCGGAGGCATGCATTCGATAATGGTTTATGTGTATACGTACATATTTTAGCTCTCTAGTTTGTCTTTATTCAGTGGAAATAGATCTGTATTAAAATGCACATATTTTAGCCCTTCAAACTGGAGATACTTAGGTACCAGTCTATGTGATGCTACAAAGCTGCATAATATTCCTGCGTTCATATTATGTATACTCTATATATACACTCTATAACTTTATTATAGTTCAGTGTTCTCCTCAATAGAAAATGTTTTGTGTGGTATTTATCCTAAAGAAATGTGCATTTGAATAGTGTCTGACCACGATTATACCACTATTATGCTTTGATTCTACATTTTATTTGTTTATTATGTGTTCCCGGCTTTGATTAATCCCTTCCCACTTTGGCCACTTTTGACCTTCCTGACAGAGCCTCATTTTTCAAATCTGACATGTTTCACTTTATGTGGTAATATCTTTGGAATGCTTTTACCTATCCTCGCGATTCTGAGATTTTCTTGTGACACATTGAACTTTATGTTACTGGCAAAATTTGCTCGATACATTCAGTATTTAATTGTAAAAAAAACTAAATTTAGGGAAAAATTTTAAAAATTACAATTTTTCTAAATTTAAATGTATCTTCTTGTAAGACAAATAGTAATACCACACAAAAGTGTTCCCAGTTAACATCCCCCATATGTCTACTTTAGATTGGCATCGTTTTTTTAACATTCTTTTATTTTTCTAGGACGTTACAAGGCTTAGAACTTTAGCAGCTATTTCTCACATTTTCAAGAAAATTTCTAATTTTTTATGTTTTACAACTTTTTGCACAATAAAATTACTTTTGTAAAAATAATGTATTTTTTCTGTCGCCAAGTTGTGAGAACCATAACGTTTTAATTTTTTAGTCGACAAAGCTGTATGAGAGGGGCTTTTTTTTTTGCAAGACGAGCTATAGTTTTTATAGGTACCATATTTGTATAAATGCGACTTTTTGATCACTTTTTATTCCAATATTTGTAGGGCAAAGTGACCAACAAACAGAAATCCTGGTATAGATTTTTACGGTGTTTTTTTTTTTTTACGCCGTTCACTGCGTGGAATAAATAACATAATATTTTTATGGTTCAGGCTGTTACAGTCGCGGTGATACTAAATATGTATGGTTTATTTATTTTTTTCAATGATAAAGGACTTGATAAGGGAAAATGGTGATTGTGTTTTATTTTATTACTTTAAACTTTTATTATATGTTTTAACCCCTTCCCTCTTTGGCCACTTTTGACCTTCCTGACAGAGCCTCATTTTTTTAATCTGACATGTTTCAGTTTATGTGGTAATAACTTCAGCATTCTTTCACCTATCCATGCGATTCTGAGATTGTTTTCTCGTGACACATTGGACTTTATGTTACTGACAAAATTTGCTCGATACATTCAGTTTTTTTATTGTGAAAAACACCAAAATTTTGTGAAAAATTGCACAAATTTGCATTTTTCTAAATTTAAATATATCTGCTTGTAAGACTGGCAGTTATACCACACAAAATTGTTGCTAATTACCATCCCCATATGTCTACTTTAGATTGGCACAGTTTTTTTGAATATTCTTTTATTTTTCTCGGACGCCACAAGGCTTAGAACTTTAGCTGCAATTTCTCACATTTTCAAGAAAATTTCAAAAGGCTATTTTTACAGGGGGCAGTTCAGTTGTGAAGTGACTTTGAGGACTTTATATACAAGAAATCCTGAATAAGTCACTCCATTTTTAAACTTCACCACTCAAAGTATTTAAAACAGCATTTAGAAATTTTCTTAACCCTTTAGACGTTTCACAGGAATTAAAGCAAAGTAGAGGTGAAATTTACAAATTTCCTTTTTTTTTCATAAATTCATTTTTTATCCATTTTGTTTTGTAACACAGAAGGTTTTACCAGAGAAATGCAGCTCAATATTTATAGCCCAGAGTCTGCAGTTTTTAGAAATATCCCGCATGTGGCTCTAGTGTGGTAATGGACTGAAGCACCAGCCTCAAAAGGAAAGGAGTACCTAGTGAGTAGAGATGAGCGAACTTATCAAAAGTTCGGTTCGGCTAGTTCGCCGAATTTCACAAAAAAGTTCGGTTCGGACCGAACTAGTTCTGACCGAACCTGTCACTTACGTGCGCCGAGCATGCTACTGTCCAGGGTGCTGATAGAGTTAATGGGCTGCACTAACTCTTTCAGCAACCTTCACAGTACATGCTCGGCGCGCGGAAAATACCATTTAAATGTAATAAAAAAATAAAAATTATACGTTCGTACTTACTTTCCTCCTGTCCGGCCTCCAGCGATGACGTTTCATCCCTTTCGCCGCTGCAGCCAATCACAGGCTGTAGTGGCGGTCACGCACGTCAGGATGACGCTTCATCCCACGTGACCGCCTCTGCAGCCAATCACAGGCTGCAGCGGCGACATGAATGAAACGTCATCGCTGGAGGCCGGACAGGAGGAAAGTAAGTATGAACGTATTATTATTATTTTTTGGCATGTATGTATGTATGTATGTATGTATGTATGTATGTATGTATGTATGTATGTATGTTGGCATGTATGTATGTTGGCATGTATGTATGTTGGCATGTATGTATGTATGTATGTTGGCATGTATGTATGTTGGCATGTATGTATGTTGGCATGTATGTATGTTGGCATGTATGTATGTATGTTGTCATGTATGTATGTTGTCATGTATGTTGGCATGTATGTATGTTGGCATGTATGTATGTATGTATGTTGTCATGTATGTATGTTGTAATGTATGTATGTATGTTGTCATGTATGTATGTTGGCATGTATGTATGTATGTATGTTGGCATGTATGTATGTTGTCATGTATGTATGTATATCTGTGCATGTATGTTGGCATGTATGTATATATGTGCATGTTTGTATGTATATTTGCATGTATATATTTGCATGTATGTTTGCATGTATGTATTTTTGCATGTATGTTGTCATGTATGTATGTATGTTGTCATGTATGTATATATGTGCATGTGTGTATGTATATTTGTATGTATGTATGTATGTTTGCATGTATGTGTGTTTGCATGAATGTATGTTTGCATGTATGTATGCATGTTTGTATGTATATTTGCATGTGTGTATATATATATATGTATGTATGTTGTCATGTATGTATGTTGTCATGTATGTTGGCATGTATGTATGTTGGCATGTATGTATGTATGTATGTTGTCATGTATGTATGTATGTTGTCATGTATGTATGTTGGCATGTATGTATGTATGTATGTATGTATGTATGTTGGCATGTATGTATGTTGGCATGTATGTATGTATATCTGTGCATGTATGTTGGCATGTATGTATATATGTGCATGTTTGTATGTATATTTGCATGTATATATTTGCATGTATGTTTGCATGTATGTATTTTTGCATGTATGTTGTCATGTATGTATGTATGTTGTCATGTATGTATATATGTGCATGTGTGTATGTATATTTGTATGTATGTATGTATGTTTGCATGTATGTGTGTTTGCATGAATGTATGTTTGCATGTATGTATGCATGTTTGTATGTATATTTGCATGTGTGTGTATATATATATATATATGTATGTATGTTGTCATGTATGTATGTATGTTGTCATGTATGTATATATGTGCATGTATGTTGGCATGTATGTATATATGTGCATGTGTGTATGTATGTATATTTGCATGTATGTATGTTGTCATGTATGTATGTATATATGTGCATGTATGTTTGCATGTATGTTGGCATGTATGTATACATGTGCATGTTTGTATGTATATTTGCATGTATATATGTTTGCATGTGTGTATGTATGTTTGCATGTATGTATGTTTGCATGTATGTATGTTGTCATGTATGTTTGTATGTATGTTGTCATGTATGTATGTATATATGTGCATGTATGTATGTTTGCATGTTTTTATTTTTGCATGTATGTTTGCATGTATGTTTATATATATGTGCATGTATGTAATTATGTTTGCATGTATTTATGTTTGCATGTATATTTGTGCATGCTTGTATATATGTATGTATGTATCTTTGCATGTTTGTTTGTATGTATGTATGTTTTCATGTGTGTGTGTATGTATGTATGATAGTTTGCATGTATATGTGTGTATGTTTGCATGTATGTATATTTGCATGTATATATGTGCATGCTTGTATGTATGTTTGTATATATGTATGTATGGCCATGTATGATACTGTCTGCTGGCGCCCTGTATCTAAGTCAACTTCACGGCAGGCTTCTATACATGGTATAACAGTCAGTATCACACATTAAACTGAATCTAAGCCTACGACATGTTTTATTTCATTATTTTTATTTTTTTACAGGTTTGGTGTTTGGACTACGTCGGTTTCGAGGACTACTTAGATGACGCTTTTTTTTTCTACAATAAAATGGTTAATGAGGGTTGTTTTGGGGGTGCTTTATTTCAATAAAATATTTTATCTATATCTTTGTCTTTTTCTTTTCAAATTTTATTATTACCACTTTAGTAATGGCCGCTGTCTGAGTGACAACATCCATTACTAATGCGAGGCTTAGTGTTAGCCGGTGCAGAGGCTAACACTAACCACCATTATTACCCCGGTACCCAAAACCACCAGGGGTGCCGGGAAGAGCCAGGTACGATCCAGTACCCGACCATCTGTTGTGATGGTCGGGCTCTGGGGCGGCCGCAGGCTGGTATTATGAGGCTGGGAAGGGCCAAAAACAGTGGACCTTCCCACCCTTGTAATGCTAGGCTGCTGCTGCTGTGTTGTGTCTGGCTGGTTATAAAAGTGGGGGGGACCCCACGTCATTTTTTTAAATTATTTATTTATTTACATTTTTTTTTTTAAAAAGACATGGGGTTCCACCCAATTTATCATAACCAGCCACATACAACACAGTGTTATTAGCCTGGGAATGGACAAAACCAGTGGCCCTTCCCACCCATGTAATGCCAGACTGCTGCGGCCTTGTATATGGCTGGTTATTAAAAATGTGGGGGACCCGTCTATTGCTAAATTTGTTAAATTCCAAAAAAAAAACGACGTGGGGGTCCCCCCCATTTTTATAACCAGCCCGATACAACACAGCAGCAGCAGCCTAGCATTACAAGGGTGGGAAGGTCCACTGATTTTGGCCCTTCCCAGCCTCATAATACCAGCCTACGGCCGCCCCAGTACCCGACCATCACAACAGATGGTCGGGTACTGGATCGTACCAAGCTCTTCCCGGCACCCCTGGTGGTGGTGGGTACCGGGGTAATAATGGGTGGTTAGTGCTAGCCTCTGCACCGGCTAACACTAAGCCCCGCCTTAATAATGGACGCTGTCAATCAGCCAACTGCCATTATCTAGGCACTAATAAAGTTTGAAAAAAAAACACAAAGACAATTCTTTTTTATTGAAATAAGAAATCCCCAACAAAACCCTCGTTAACCATTTTATTAAAATTTGAAAAAACGCAGATCTACGCAGTAGTCCAACGAATCGAAGATGTAGTCCAATCGGTACATCAAAATCTGCAACAACATAAAAAAACAGTTATCAATGTGAACAATACCAATACTTCTACTCACCTACACACATATATACACGCACACACAAACAAACAACCATACACAGACACACACATATATACACAAACACAACAAGATATACACACACATAAACAGACAAACACACACATATACACGAACTCACACATATACAAACAAAAACACACATATCCAAACACACACACACACAGTTATACACACATACACGAACACATATACACAAACACATATACAAACAAAAACACACATACCCAAACACACATACCCAAACACACATATCCACAAACACATATACACAAACACACCCATATATACACACAAACACACACCCATATACACACATATACACATATACAAAAACACACACAAACATCTACACACAAACATATACACAAATACACCCATATATACACAAACATATACACAAAACACATATACACAAACACACCCATATATACACACACACATATAAAAACAAAAACAGACAAAGTCACATACCCAAACACACATATATACACAAACACGGTTTCTTTTAAATGCTGCTGGGGAACCCGCTCGATCCACTATATAAGGCTGCGCTACAGTGCAGCATTTAAAAGAAACAGGATCCTGACCTGTCCATAGAGTTTAAGGCAGCACAGAGTATTTCAGGAGATGAGCGTGCAGATTCAGTGCTGCTGCGAACTCTGCTCTTACCATTACGTAGCTCTCAGTCTGTTACCTCTCCTCCACTCCTGTCCTCCAGAACACCTTCACATGATTGGCAAGTCACCACGTAATGGTAAGAGCAGAGTTCACAGCAGCACAGAGTATTTCAGGAGATGAGCGTGCGGATCTTGTGCGGGGTGGTGACTTGCCAATCATGTGAAGGTGTTATTGAGGACAGGAGTGGAGGAGAGGTAACAGACTGAGCTACGTAATGGTAAGAGCAGAGTTCACAGCAGCACTGAATCTGCACGCTCCTCTCCTGAAATACTCTGTGCTGCTGAGAACTCTGTTCTTACCATTACGTAGCTCAGTCTGTTACATCTCCTCCACTCCTGTCCTCTATAACACGTTCACATGATTGGCAAGTCACCACCACGCACAAGATCCGCACGCTCATCTCCTGAAATACTCTGTGCTGCTGTGAACTCTGCTCTTACCATTACGTGGTGACTTGCCAATCATGTGAAGGTGTTCTTGAGGACAGGAGTGGAGGAGAGATAACAGACTGAGAGCTACGTAATGGTAAGAGCAGAGTTCACAACAGCACTGAATCTGCACGCTCATCTCCTGAAATACTCTGTGCTGCCTTAAACTCTGTGGACAGGTCAGGATCCTGTTTCTTTTAAATGCTGCACTGTAGCGTAGCCTTATATAGTGGATCGAGCGGGTTCCCTAGCAGCATTTAAAAGAAACCGGATCCTGACCTGTCCACAGAGTTTAAGGCAGCACAGATTATTTCAGGAGATGAGCACGGGCAGCCGTTCGTTTTTCCGAGCCGTGCTCCCATCATGCACACGACCGTAAAAACACCCGTTATTGCGGGTCGTAATTACGACCCGCAATAACGGGCTCATAGACTTCTGTTACCCACGGGTACCTTTCCGTATTCTCACGGGAAGGTGCCCGTGCCGTTAAAAAAATAGAACATGTTCTATTTTTCTATTTTACGGGCCGTGCTGCTATAATTATAATGACAGCACGGTTCGCAAAAGCGGCCGGCTGCCCGTGGCCGGCCGGCCGTGCTCGTAGTTACGAGTCGTAATTACGAGCACGGCCCGTAAAATAAAAAAATAGAACATGTTCTATCTTTTTAACGGCACGGGCACCTTCCCGTGAGAAAACGGGAAGGTACCCGTGGCTAACAGAAGTCTATGGGCCCGCTATTTCGGGTCGTAATTACGACCCGTGATAACGGGTGTTTTTATGGTCGTGTGCATGAGGCCCCGTAATGACGGGTGGCTACATGTGTGCACCCGTCATTACGGCAGCGTTGCTAGGCGACGTCAGTAAGGGTATGTGCACACACACTAATTACGTCCGTAACTGACGGACGTATTTCGGCCGCAAGTACCGGACCGAACACCCTGCAGGGAGCCGGGCTCCTAGTGTCATACTTATGTACGATGCTAGGAGTCCCTGCCTCTCCGTGGAACTACTGTCCCGTACTGAAAACATGATTACAGTACGGGACAGTTGTCCTGCAGAGAGGCAGGGACTCCTAGCATCGTACATAACTATGATGCTAGGAGCCCGGCTCCCTGCAGTGTGTTCGGTCCGGTACTTGCGGCCGAAATACGTCCGTCATTTACGGACGTAATTAGTGTGTGTGCACATACCCTAAATAGTCACTGTCCAGGGTGTTGAAAGAGTTAACTGATCGGCAGTAACTGTTTCAGTACCCTGGACAGTGACTACCGATCACAGTACCTGTAAAAAAAAAGACGTTCATACTTACCGAGAACTTTCTGCTTCCTCCAGTCCGGTCTCCTGGCCGTTGCCTTGGTGACGCGTCCCTCTCGACATCCGGCCCGACATTCCTTGATGACGATGCAGCCCATGTGAGCGCTGCAGCCAATCACAGGCTGCCGCGGCCTCTGCAGCCAATCACAGGCTGCAGAGGCCTCTGCAGCCAATCACAGGCTGCCGCGTCAGAAAAGGTCGGACTGGAGGAAGAAGAGGGACTCGTCAACAAGACAACGACCGGGTACGTATGAAATGCTTTTTATTTTATTTTTAATCAGCAGCCTCTTTTCTCTATCAGTGATTGATAGAGATAAGTGGCTGCCGATTTGTATAATGTTTTTGACCGGGTTCGGTCAAAACGGGTTCGGCCGAACCCGGTGAAGTTCGGATTCGCTGCGAACCGAACTTTACCGGAAGTTCGGACCGAAACCGGGTTCGGTTGTCCCGGTTCGCTCATCTCTACTAGTGAGTCTTGAGGCCTCCTTTTTATTAGAAAATATTTTAGGCACCATGTCAGGTTTGAAGGGCTCTTGCGGTGCCAAAACAGTAGAAACCCCCCAAAAGTGACCCCATTTGGGAAACAAGAGCCCTCAAGGAAATTATATAGGGGTATAGTGAGCATTTTGACCCCACAGGTTTATTGCAGAAATTATTGGAAGTAGGCCGTGAAAATTAGAATCTACATTCTTTCAAAGAAAATGTAGGTTTAGCTATTTTTTTCTAATTTCCACAAGGACTAAAGGAGAAAAAACACGCCACATTTGTAAAGCAATTTCTCCTGAGTAAACCAAGACCCCACATGTAGTCCTAAATGGCAGGGCTTAGAATGGAAAGAGTGCCATTTGGCTTTTGGAGCTCAAATTTAGCAGGAATGGTTTGCGGAGGCCATGTCACATTTGCTAAGCCCCCGAAGGGACAAAACAGTGGAAACCTCCCACACGTGACTCCCTTTTGGAAACTACACCCCTTAAAGAATTCATCTATGGGTCTAGTGAGCATTTTGTCCCCACAGAGGTTTTATAGATTTTATTAGGATTGGGCAGTGAAAAAAAAAAGAAATCCTTTTTCTTCAATAAGACGTAGTTTTAGCTCAAAATTTTTCATTTTCTCAATAAATAAAAGAAAAAAGGAACCACAATGTTTGTAAAGCAATTTCTCCCGAGTACGGAAATACCCCATATATGGTCATAAACTGCTGTTTGGGCACACATTAGGGCTCAGAAGGGGAGCGCCATTTGGCATTTGGAGTACAGATTTTGCTGGATTGGTTTCTGGTTGCTATGTTGCATTTACAAAGTCCCTGTGGGACTAAAACAGTGGAAACCTCCCATAAGTGACCCCATTTTGGAAACTACACCCTCAAGATATTCACCTAGGGGTGTAGTGAGCATTTTGACGCAACAGATGTTTCATAGATTTTATTAGGATTGGGCAGATAAAATAAAAAACATCCTTTTTCTTCAATAATACATAGCTTTAGCTCAAAATGTTTCATTTTCTCAACAAATAAAAGAAAAAAAGAACCAAAACATTTGTAAAGCAATTTCTCCTGAGTACGGCAATACCCGATATGTGGTCATAAACTGCTGTTTGGACACACGGTAGGGCTCAGAAGGGAAGGAGCGCCATTTGGCTTTTGGAGTGCAGATTTTGCTGGATTGGGTTCTGGGCACTATGTCGCATTTGCAAAGCCTCTGTGGGACCAAAACAGTGGAAACCCCCCTCAAGTGACCCCATTTTGGAAACTACACCCCTCAAGGTATTCACCTAGGGGGGGTAACGAGCATTTTAAGCACGCAGGTGTTTTGCAGAAATTAGTGTGCACTCGATGTTGCAGAATGAAAATTTAATTTTTTTCCATAGATATGCCAATATGTGGTGCCCAGCTATAATTTTTGGATACATGCAACGTTTTGAGCACATTATATTTAAATTTTTGTAAGACATAGTGAGCAAAAAAAAAGCAATTCCGGCATTATTTTTTAGGTTGTTTTTTACGGCGTTCACTGCGAGGGACAACTAACATAATATTTTTATAGTTCAGGTCGTTACGGACGCGGCAATACCAAATATGTATGGTTTTATGATTTTTTACAATAATAAATGACTTGATAAGGGAAATAGGGCGATCGTGTTTTATGTTATTACTTGAAACTTTTATTTTATTTTTTACAACTTTTATTTTTACTTTTTTTTACACTTCCTTTAGTCCGACTAGGGGTCTTGAAGGTCCAACTGTTTGATTGATGTTCTAATACATTGCACTACCTACGTAGTGCAATGTATTAGAACTGTCAGTTATTCACTGACAGCAAGTCGATCAGGCTCCGGCTCCGGTCGGGGCCTAATCAGCTTCCGTAATGGCAAACAGGAAGCCATTGTTAGGCCTCCTATTGCCATGGTAGCAGTCGCCAGCCTTGCCATCGCATTGCAGACTGCCGATTTGCTACAAACCACTTTGATGCAGCGATCACAGGGGTTAATGGCAGGAATCGGAGCTAGCTCCGGATCCTGCCGATACATCGGGGTGTGTGCTGATGACGCTGATTACTGCTGATGATGCCGGCTCAGCTTCTGAGCCGGAAGCTGAGCCGGCGCCATCTTGCCGATGGTACCAGAAGCCTTTTAGGCCCCACCGCCGAGCGGAGCATAGGAGGCTTCCGTTGCTGGCAGACCGGGAGGTAAGTATTAGGCCTCCGATCGCCTTTGCAGCCACCGGCAACCCAGCGATCACGTTGCTGGGGTGCCGGTGGCTAAAAACTCCTCTGATTCTGCGATCTCTAGTGAACACAGCATCTGAGGGGTTAATCGGCCGGATCAGATGCTAGCTCCGGTCCTGGCCGATACCTCAGGGTGACAGCTGTAACATACAGCTGTCACCTGGCGGTGATGGTGCGGGCTCAACTCCTGAGCCCGCACTATCACTGCGACGTAATGTTACTGCGCTTTGCGGGAAGCCCTTCCCGATTGCGCCGTATTTATACGGCGCGTGACGAGAAGGGGTTAAAACTTTTTTTTCACACTTTTTAATACTTTTTTTTTAAGTCCGACTAGTGGAATTGAAGGTCCAACTGTCTGATTTTTTTTCTCTAATACATTGCACTACCTTTGTAGTGCAATGTATTAGATTTGTCAGCCATTCACTGACAGCAAGATGATTAAGCTTCTGTCCTGTTGCCATAGCAGCATTTGGCAGCCCTGATTGTATGGTACGGCTGCCGATTTGCTAGCAACCTCTAAGATGCAGCGATCGCTGCATTTAAGGGGTTAATGGCAGGAATCGAAGGTAGTAACATACAGCTTACATCCACCGCTGATGACGCCGGCTTAGATACTGAGCCAGTGCCATTTTGCCGCCGGCTATGGAAGACTGGGACCTGAACTGCTTCCATGCTAGGCAGACCGGGAGGCCAGTATTAGGCCTCCGGTAGCCATTGCAGCCACCGGAACCCTGGCAATTTCATTGCTGGGTTGCCGATGAGCTGCAAACACCTCAAATGCAGCGATTGCTGTGGACCGCTGCATTTAAGGGGTTAATGGCAGAGATCTAAGCTAATTTCGGTCCCCGCCATTACAGCCGGATGTCAGCTGTAATATACCGCTGACATCCAGCGATGATGGAACGACTTAGCTTCTAAGTCGGTGCCATGCATTTGTCGTATGGATACGGCAAAATGCGGGAAGCACTAGCTTTCCATGACGTATCCATACGGCAAATGTCGAGAAGGGGTTAATGGTGTAGGTTTCCTTTTGAATATTCATAGTGGTTTTGAAATTGGATTGTTAGTAAACTGAGTGTCATTGCCTTGAAACCTATAGATAGTAAACAGACAGAAATAAATGTCATCCTTGTCAATGCTACTGTAACGACCCCACAGACCGACCACCTCTCTTTACCTTCTGACGACCGCAGACCTCTCTCCTCCCGCTGACATCTCCCTCCTCGGAGATGCAAGCACATGCGGCCGCTATGCCCTGCAGTGTCCGCTAGGGTGCGCACATGCTTGCTCCCAGCCTTAAAGGGCCAGTGCGCGCACATGTAAATTTAATTAATTATCCTCAGATCACCCTGAACTATAAAAAGGCCCTGCCCTTTCACTCCTTGTCTGAACATTGTGTATTTCCATGTTAGTCTTAGCAAATAGTCCCTCAGTCATATCCTTTTCCCAGTGTTCCCGTGCCCTGCTACCTGTATCCTATATCCTGTGCTGTATTTGTTCCTGAGCCTTATCTAGTGTTTGAGTTGTGTTGTGCCATCTGTCATGCCTGCTGTCATACATATGCCTGGTGTCATCTGTCACGCCTGCTGTCATACACCACGTATGGTGTCGTCTGCCACGCCTGGTATCATTCGCCATGCATGGCGTCATCTACCTTCAAGATACATCTGTAATGGAATCACTAGTTGAGCAATTTCCCCAGAGTGCAAGTTATGGAATTGCTTTGTAAGCGATTCCCCAAAGGCAGCTGGAAACTGTCAGGAATAAGTGTGCAAATAATCCGCTACCTCAAGTCCGACCCTACTCTGATCAGCAGAGTCTAAGGCTACTTTATGGTCTTCACCAGAGCCCACTGCAAGGCAGATTGGATTTGGCTGCATAGAACCAAGGTTGCATTAACAAAGTACTGTGTTGGACAGGAGGTGCAATGCAGACAATACAAGAACTGAAAACCAGACAGCCAGAGGGTAAACAGCAACAGCGTTCACAACCAGGAGAGAGTGTAAGTCCAAATCAAAAAACATAAGAATGCCAGGAGTTGCAGAAGTCAAAACCAGCCGAGAGTAGAATGTCCAAATCAGTAAGCAAAAGGGTTAATCTAAAGATAGAGCTGAGGTCCAGTTCCAAGTATCCAAATAGTCAGGTGATACAGGGTGTAACCAAGAGCTTGATCAGAAACTGCATACACAAATAAATTCACAAGCAACAATAAAAGAACTGACCAAACATAAATATTATACCCTAGAATCTGGTAGGATAAAAACAGAGAACTGAGAATGGCTCTGCAACTCAACCGAGAGTCACCCAGAAGCTAGGCTAGTAGTTATGACAACCTTAAAGAAACGGACATTTCTTAACACCATCTGTGCCTAAGCCTCTGCTACTGTCTGTACTCTTACCGGTACTCGTGTGCTAGGACTTTGCATAGACTTTATAGACTGTTGTTTGACCAGCTGCTACTCCGCTATGGCGGTGCATCCTAGTGGGTCCACATACCAACAGATCGTGACAGCTACTAAGGTCTTTAGACTAAAGCTAGAACAGAGAAATTAGTTAAATGTTGATCATACAATGGCTCAAACAACAGGTACTTTATCACACCCTACTCCACCATAAACATGTGCATTCAGGTTGGTTAAACAGGCATGTCATTTCTGGGGAGGGAAAAGATGAATGGCAACCATATTTAAGATGAATGGCCGCTTATTTAATGGAAAACAATACTTTTGGATAGGTTGAAATCTAAGCAGTCCAATCCCTCTTTTGATGGTCTGCCAGTCGCTGTAGGCATGGGAGATTCTGAGTTGGTAATTATTTAATCATTGTATAGCAGAATTATTTAGTGTCTGTATGGTGCTATTTTTTTATCACTACATGGTGGCGTTATTAAGTCACTGTATGACAGCTTTATGACAATGACAGCCTGTGGCACTGCTGAGGTGTTATGGAAGCCCAGGTTGCTTTGACAGCGGCCTTCAGCTCGCCTGCATTGTTGGGACCAGTGTCTCTCATCTTCCTCTTGACAATACCCCATAGATTCTCTATGGGGTTTAGGTCAGGCGAGTTTGCTGGCCAATGAAGCGCAGTGATACTATGGGGTATTGTCAGGAGAAAGATGAGACACACCATACCCAACAATGCAGACAAGCTGAAGGCCGCTATCAAAGCAACCTCGGCTTACATAACACCTCAACAGTGCCACAGGCTGATCGCCTCCATGCCACGTCGCATTGATGCAGTAATTCATGCAAAAGGAGCCCTGACCAATTAATGAGTGCATATACCGTAGATACTTTTCAGTAGGCCTACATTTTGGTATTCAAAATTATTTTTGAAATTGGGCTTATATAATATTCTAATTTTCTGAGACACTAAATTTTCGGTTTTCATTATCTGTTAGCCGTAATTAGAGATGAGCGAACCGGGACAACCGAACCCGGTTTCGGTCCGAACTTCCGGTAAAGTTCGGTTCGCAGCGAATCCGAACTTCACCGGGTTCGGCCGAACCCGTTTTGACCGAACCCGGTCAAAAACATTATACAAATCGGCAGCCACTTATCTCTATCAATCACTGATAGAGAAAAGAGGCTGCTGATTAAAAATAAAATAAAAAGCATTTCATACGTACCCGGTCATTGTCTTGTTGACGAGTCCCTCTTCTTCCTCCAGTCCGACCTTTTCTGACGCGGCAGCCTGTGATTGGCTGCAGAGGCCTCTGCAGCCTGTGATTGGCTGCAGAGGCCGCGGCAGCCTGTGATTGGCTGCAGCGCTCACAAGGCTGCATCGTCATCAAGGAATGTCGGGCCGGATGTCGAGAGGGACGCGTCACCAAGGCAACGGCCAGGAGACCGGACTGGAGGAAGCAGAAAGTTCTCGGTAAGTATGAACGTCTTTTTTTTTACAGGTACTGTGATCGGTAGTCACTGTCCAGGGTACTGAAACAGTTACTGCCGATCAGTTAACTCTTTCAGCACCCTGAACAGTGACTATTTAGTGTATGTGCACACACACTAATTACGTCCGTAAATGACGGACGTATTTCGGCCGCAAGTACCGGACCGAACACAGTGCAGGGAGCCGGGCTCCTAGCATCATACTTATGTACGATGCTAGGAGTCCCTGCCTCTCTGCAGGACAACTGTCCCGTACTGTAATCATGTTTTCAGTACGGGACAGTAGTTCCACGGAGAGGCAGGGACTCCTAGCATCGTACATAAATATGATGCTAGGAGCCCGGCTCCCTGCAGGGTGTTCGGTCCGGTACTTGCGGCCGAAATACGTCCGTCAATTACGGACGTAATTAGTGTGTGTGCACATACCCTTACTGACGTCGCCTAGCAACGCTGCCGTAATGACGGGTGCACACATGTAGCCACCCGTCATTACGGGGCCTCATGCACACGACCATAAAAACACCCGTTATCACGGGTCGTAATTACGACCCGAAATAGCGGGCCCATAGACTTCTGTTAGCCACGGGTACCTTCCCGTTTTCTCACGGGAAGGTGCCCGTGCCGTTAAAAAGATAGAACATGTTCTATTTTTTTATTTTACGGGCCGTGCTCGTAATTACGACTCGTAACTACGAGCACGGCCGGCCGGCCACGGGCAGCCGGCCGCTTTTGCGAACCGTGCTGTCATTATAATTATAGCAGCACGGCCCGTAAAATAGAAAAATAGAACATGTTCTATTTTTTTAACGGCACGGGCACCTTCCCGTGAGAATACGGAAAGGTACCCGTGGGTAACAGAAGTCTATGAGCCCGTTATTGCGGGTCGTAATTACGACCCGCAATAACGGGTGTTTTTACGGTCGTGTGCATGATGGGAGCACGGCTCGGAAAAACGAACGGCTGCCCGTGCTCATCTCCTGAAATAATCTGTGCTGCCTTAAACTCTGTGGACAGGTCAGGATCCTGTTTCTTTTAAATGCTGCTAGGGAACCCGCTCGATCCACTATATAAGGCTACGCTACAGTGCAGCATTTAAAAGAAACAGGATCCTGACCTGTCCACAGAGTTTAAGGCAGCACAGAGTATTTCAGGAGATGAGCGTGCAGATTCAGTGCTGTTGTGAACTCTGCTCTTACCATTACGTAGCTCTCAGTCTGTTATCTCTCCTCCACTCCTGTCCTCAAGAACACCTTCACATGATTGGCAAGTCACCACGTAATGGTAAGAGCAGAGTTCACAGCAGCACAGAGTATTTCAGGAGATGAGCGTGCGGATCTTGTGCGTGGTGGTGACTTGCCAATCATGTGAACGTGTTATAGAGGACAGGAGTGGAGGAGATGTAACAGACTGAGCTACGTAATGGTAAGAACAGAGTTCACAGCAGCACAGAGTATTTCAGGAGAGGAGCGTGCAGATTCAGTGCTGCTGTGAACTCTGCTCTTACCATTACGTAGCTCAGTCTGTTACCTCTCCTCCACTCCTGTCCTCAATAACACCTTCACATGATTGGCAAGTCACCACCCCGCACAAGATCCGCACGCTCATCTCCTGAAATACTCTGTGCTGCTGTGAACTCTGCTCTTACCATTACGTGGTGACTTGCCAATCATGTGAAGGTGTTCTGGAGGACAGGAGTGGAGGAGAGGTAACAGACTGAGAGCTACGTAATGGTAAGAGCAGAGTTCGCAGCAGCACTGAATCTGCACGCTCATCTCCTGAAATACTCTGTGCTGCCTTAAACTCTATGGACAGGTCAGGATCCTGTTTCTTTTAAATGCTGCACTGTAGCGCAGCCTTATATAGTGGATCGAGCGGGTTCCCCAGCAGCATTTAAAAGAAACCGTGTTTGTGTATGTGTGTGTTTGTGTATATATGTGTGTTTGGGTATGTGACTTTGTCTGTTTTTGTTTTTATATGTGTGTGTGTATATATGGGTGTGTTTGTGTATATGTGTTTTGTGTATATGTTTGTGTATATATGGGTGTATTTGTGTATATGTTTGTGTGTAGATGTTTGTGTGTGTTTTTGTATATGTGTATATGTGTGTATATGGGTGTGTGTTTGTGTGTATATATGGGTGTGTTTGTGTATATGTGTTTGTGTATATGTGTGTTTGGGTATGTGTGTTTTTGTTTGTATATGTGTTTGTGTATATGTGTTCGTGTATGTGTGTATAACTGTGTGTGTGTGTGTTTGGATATGTGTGTTTTTGTTTGTATATGTGTGAGTTCGTGTATATGTGTGTGTTTGTCTGTTTATGTGTGTGTGTATATCTTGTTGTGTTTGTGTATATATGTGTGTGTCTGTGTATGGTTGTTTGTTTGTGTGTGCGTGTATATATGTGTGTAGGTGAGTAGAAGTATTGGTATTGTTCACATTGATAACTGTTTTTTTATGTTGTTGCAGATTTTGATGTACCGATTGGACTACATCCACGATTCGTTGGACTACTGCGTAGATCTGCGTTTTTTCAAATTTTAATAAAATGGTTAACGAGGGTTTTGTTGGGGATTTCTTATTTCAATAAAAAAGAATTGTCTTTGTGTTTTTTTTTCAAACTTTATTAGTGCCTAGATAATGGCAGTTGGCTGATTGACAGCGTCCATTATTAAGGCGGTACTTAGTGTTAGCCGGTGCAGAGGCTAGCACTAACCACCCATTATTACCCCGGTACCCACCACCACCAGGGGTGCCGGGAAGAGCTTGGTACGATCCAGTACCCGACCATCTGTTGTGATGGTCGGGTACTGGGGCGGCCGTAGGCTGGTATTATGAGGCTGGGAAGGGCCAAAATCAGTGGACCTTCCCACCCTTGTAATGCTAGGCTGCTGCTGCTGTGTTGTATCGGGCTGGTTATAAAAATGGGGGGGACCCCCACGTCGTTTTTTTTTTGGAATTTAACAAATTTAGCAATAGACGGGTCCCCCACATTTTTAATAACCAGCCATATACAAGGCCGCAGCAGTCTGGCATTACATGGGTGGGAAGGGCCACTGGTTTTGTCCATTCCCAGGCTAATAACACTGTGTTGTATGTGGCTGGTTATGATAAATTGGGTGGAACCCCATGTCTTTTTAAAAAAAAAAATGTAAATAAATAAATAATTTAAAAAAATGACGTGGAGTCCCCCCCACTTTTATAACCAGCCAGATACAACACAGCAGCAGCAGCCTAGCATTACAAGGGTGGGAAGGTCCACTGTTTTTGGCCCTTCCCAGCCTCATAATACCAGCCTGCGGCCGCCCCAGGGCCCGACCATCACAACAGATGGTCGGGTACTGGATCGTACCTGGCTCTTCCCGGCACCCCTGGTGGTTTTGGGTACCGGGGTAATAATGGTGGTTAGTGTTAGCCTCTGCACCGGCTAACACTAAGCCTCGCATTAGTAATGGATGTTGTCACTCAGACAGCGGCCATTACTAAAGTGGTAATAATAAAATTTGAAAAGAAAAAGACAAAGATATAGATAAAATATTTTATTGAAATAAAGCACCCCCAACACAACCCTCATTAACCATTTTATTGTAGAAAAAAAACCGTCATCGAAGTAGTCCTCGAAACCGACGTAGTCCAAACACCAAACCTGTAAAAAAATAAAATAATGAAATAAAACATGTCGTAGGCTTAGATTCAGTTTAATGTGTGATACTGACTGTTATACCATGTATAGAAGCCTGCCGTGAAGTTGACTTAGATACAGGGCGCCAGCAGACAGTATCATACATGGCCATACATACATATATACAAATATACATACATATATACAAACATACATACATATATACAAGCATGCACATATATACATGCAAATATACATACATGCAAACATACACACATATATACATGCAAACTATCATACATACATGCATACACACACACATGAAAACATACATACATACAAACAAACATGCAAAGATACATATATACATATATACAAGCATGCACATATATACATGCAAACATAAATACATGCAAACATAATTACATACATGCACATATATATAAACATACATGCAAACATACATGCAAAAATAAAAACATGCAAACATACATACATGCACATATATACATACATACATGACAACATACATACAAACATACATGACAACATACATACATGCAAACATACATACATGCAAACATACATACACACATGCAAACATATATACATGCAAATATACATACAAACATGCACATGTATACATACATGCCAACATACATGCAAACATACATGCACATATATACATACATACATGACAACATACATACATGCAAATATACATACATACACACATGCACATATATACATACATGCCAACATACATGCACATATATACATACATGACAACATACATACATACATACATACATACATGACAACATACATACATATATATATATATACACACATGCAAATATACATACAAACATGCATACATACATGCAAACATACATTCATGCAAACATACATGCAAACATACATACATACATACAAATATACATACACACATGCACATATATACATACATGACAACATACATACATACATACATGA
Organism: Rhinoderma darwinii; assembly: GCF_050947455.1. Lineage (NCBI taxonomy): Eukaryota > Metazoa > Chordata > Amphibia > Anura > Rhinodermatidae > Rhinoderma > Rhinoderma darwinii. Next base: position 114,028,176 of record NC_134690.1, read on the forward strand.
CAACATACATGCAAAAATACATACATGCAAACATACATACATACATGCAAATATATACATGCAAATATACATACAAACATGCACATATATACATACATGCCAACATACATGCAAACATACATGCACAGATATACATACATACATACATGCCAACATACATACATGCCAAAAAATAATAATAATACGTTCATACTTACTTTCCTCCTGTCCGGCCTCCAGCGATGACGTTTCATTCATGTCGCCGCTGCAGCCTGTGATTGGCTGCAGAGGCGGTCACGTGGGATGAAGCGTCATCCTGACGTGCGTGACCGCCACTACAGCCTGTGATTGGCTGCAGCGGCGAAAGGGATGAAACGTCATCGCTGGAGGCCGGACAAGAGGAAAGTAAGTACGAACGTATAATTTTTATTTTTTTATTACATTTAAATGGTATTTTCCGCGCGCCGAGCATGTACTGTGAAGGTTGCTGAAAGAGTTAGTGCAGCCCATTAACTCTATCAGCACCCTGGACAGTAGCATGCTCGGCGCACGTAAGTGACAGGTTCGGTCAGAACTAGTTCGGTCCGAACCGAACTTTTTTGTGAAATTCGGCGAACTAGCCGAACCGAACTTTTGATAAGTTCGCTCATCTCTAGCCGTAATCATCAACAGTAAAAGAAAAAGAATGCAGGAAATAGATCACTTGTGTGTAATGAATCTATATAACATATAAGTTTCACTTTTTGAATTGAATTACTGAAATAAATTAACTTTTTGATGATATTCTAATTCATTGAGAAGGACTAGTGCATAAATATATATTTAAATTCTCAAAGTGACATAATATTTCCCAAATTAGATAATCAGGACAAATTTTGGTAGATATTACGAATAAGGATAAAAGCTAATTCCTTAGACTCTTCATTTGCTATTTATAAAACCTAAACTAAATGCTGGTCTTGAGCCCACATACTAGTGCAACGTTTTCACTAAACAGTAACCAGTCCGCAATTTTCTTTATGACATGCCAACTGTCAAGGTATTGTAGTAAGCCCTCTCAATGTCTCACCACAAAGATAAAGGCAATGGTTGAGTCAATGTATGGCACCGAAGAGAACCAGATGATTTATGAGAGAGTAGGCTGTACTGGACACCTATTTATAAAATCTGCCAAGCCATTTGAAGCAAGTTTAGTCTTCAAATGTTAACACATACTTGTCAAATATTCAGTTAAATAGAGAAACACCATTATAAAAACCTCTTCCAAGTAATTCTGGTTGACAGTGTAAATGTCTGGAAATAGGCATGGAAATAGGAATTCCAAGTTATAGGATTCCATGTGTAAATATAGCATTGTGTCTAGAAATCGACGCTAATGCTAAGTAGGACAGTATCAGTTCATTGCATCAACATTTGTGGCAAAAAGATAAAAGACATGTACGTTAATATATTTAAACAAATTGCACATAAATAGCACTGCAAATAACTGTCTGATAAAAACAGAATAAAGTTTGTACTTGTGGATTATGTAAAGCTGCTATTGGACATAATAATATGAAGTTTTTCTGTAAGTAGGAGCAAGTAAAGTAAATCTGATTTATTTATCCACTCTTTTACTATATTTTTTCTTTTTACTTTTTGTTGTTGTACATTTTTATACATAGTTGCAATATGTTTTTTACATTAATAATTAAACATCAACAAAACATAAAAAGTGCAAGATAACGCAACTGTCCAGTTTATTGAATTGAATTTTTTTTGGGCCTCTTATAGAGTGTGTTAATTGCTGCTGAGGTTAAAAAAAATATAATAATAATATTCACCGAGCTTCCATTCCCTCTTCTATTTTCCAGCTTCAGAATGGAGCGAGTGGGCAGTAGCTGGTTGAATGACGTCATCAGCTGTGTCCAACAACTCTATTCACTTAGACTGTACTGACATCTATTACAAGTGTCATCACAGTCTTAGACTACCGCTCAAATTGCCATTGGTGGAAGCAGTATTCTGCATTTTACAGCAACTATGTAAGGATTTCAGGACTGAGTACAGATGTGTCAATTCTTACTTTTTCTTGAATTGCATTAGGTTATACAATTTGTCATGATATCAATTTAATAAAATATCATGCCACCCAGCAAAACATAAAATTAAACATATACATATTTTTTAAATGGAAGTCTATGGCTGACGGATGGCATCCATCCAAGGCATCTGTCATAGCCATCCAATAAAATATGTATATGTTAATCGTACATGTCTTTTAACATGGGAGTCTTTGGGCGATGGATAACTTACTGATGCCTCTGATGGATGCCATCTATTGGCCATGCATCGCCCATAGACTCCCTTGTTAAAAAAATGTATACATTTAATACATCAATTTTTTTTTACTGGATGGCTGTGATGTATACGTTTTTTTAACATATCTATGAGCGACGGATGACTGAGGGATGGCATCCATAGGAGAAATAAGGTTTTTTTACATGTTCGTTTAACATCTCGGGCTATGTCAGATTTAGTAAGGGAAGACACATCTGTATCTAAAGTTGCTTTAAGGTTTAGTTATAGTCGGTAAAAAGGTTGTATTCAAACTCAGGCCCTAGTACTAAAAGGCTGCTCTGTCAGATAAGGGGGTAAATGAGTAACACACTAAATCTAACTATTATTTGAACATTGGTAGTCCTGGTACAGATTTTGAATCAGAGTCTATAATCTTTAAGCAATATCTCTGAAAATAAAAATACATATCAATAGCAAGTACAGATTACAAAGCTATTCTTTAAATATGTTTGAAACAATAGATCTGTACACTGCAATACCTTCTGTACCACATTGTGTGCTTCTTTGGCTATAGCTTTGGTTGTATCAATATAATAAAATATACTGTATAATATAAAGTACAGTTCGGTCCAGAATTATTTGGACAGTGACACAATCTTCATGATTTGGGCTCTGCATGCCACCACATTGGATTTGAAATGAAACAACTGAGATGCAATTGAAGTATAGACTTTCAGGTTTAATTCAAGGGGTTGAACAAAAATATCCTGTGAAACATTTAAAAATTGCAACCAAATTTCTACACATTTCAGAGGCTCAAAAGTAAGGCTGGGTTCACACGACCTATTTTCAGACGTAAACGAGGCGTATTATGCCTCGTTTTACGTCTGAAAATAGGGCTACAATACGTCGGCAAACATCTGCCCATTCATTTGAATGGGTTTGCCGACGTACTGTGCAGACGACCTGTAATTTATGCGTCGTCGTTTGACAGCTGTCAAACTACGACGCATAAATTGACTGCCTCGGCAAAGAAGTGCAGGACACTTCTTTGCAACGTAATTTGAGCCGTTCTTCATTGAAGTCAATGAAGAGCAGCTCAAGATTACAGGCGTCAAAGACGCCTCGCATAATACGAGGAGCAGCATTTACGTCTGAAACGACGCAGCTGTTTTCTCCTGAAAACAGTCTGTCTTTTCAGACGTAAAAGCCTCTCATCGTGTGCACATACCCTCATTGGACAAATTAACATTACCATAAATAAAATGTGTTTTTTTTAATACTTTGTAGAATCCTTTTTCCGGCAATGACTGCCTGAAGTCTGGAACCCATGAACATCACCAAACGCTGGGTTTCCTCCTTTGTGATGCTATGCCCAGCCTTTACTGCAGCTTTCTTCAGTTGTTGCTTGTGAGTCTTTCTGCCTTAAGTTTTGTCTTAAGCAAGTGAAATGCAGCTCGATCGGGTTGAGATCTGGTGATTGACTTGGCCATTGCAGTATATTCCACATCTTTGCCTTAAAAAACTCCTGGGTTGCTTTCGCAGCATGTTTTGGGTCATTGTCCATCTGTACTGTGAAGTAATGTCCAATCAACATTGCTACATTTGGTTGAATCTTAGCAGAAAGTAAACCCCTGAACACTTCAGAATTCATACGGCTGCTGCTGTCTTCAGTCACATCGTCAATAAACACTAGTGACCCAGTGCCTTTGGCAGCCATGCATGCCCATGCCGTCACACTGCCTCCACCATGTTTTACAGAGGATGTGGTGAGCTTTGGATCATGAGCCGTTCCAAGCCTTCTCCATACTTTCTTCCTCCCATCATTCTGGTACAGGTTGATCTTAGTTTCATCTGTCCAAAGAATGCTGTTCCAGAACTGGGCTGGCAACTTTAGATGTTGTTTGGCAAAGTCTAATCTGGTCCTTCTATTTTTGATGCTGATTAATGGTTTGCACCTTGCGGTGAACCCTCTGTATTTGCTCTCATGAAGTCTTCTCTTTATGGTAGACTTAGATACTGATACACCTACTTCCAAGAGAGTGTTCTTCACTTGGGTAGAAGTTGTGAAGGGGTTTTTCTTCACCATGGAAAGGATTCTGCGATCATCCACCACTGTTGACTTCCGTGGACGTCCAGGCCCTTTGGAGTTCACAAGATCATCAGCACGCTCTTTCTTTTCTTCAAGAATGCATCAAACTGTTGATTTGGCAACTCCTAACATTTGTGCTATCTCTCTGATGGATTTCTTCATTTTTTCCAGCCTAACAATGGTCTGTTTCACGTGCATTCATAGCTCCTTTGACCTAATGTTGTGGGTTCACAGCAACAGCTTCCAAATGCAAATGCATTTTTCCTGTTTAATTGATGATGGATTAATGAGGGAATAGCCCATGCAGCCCATTAAGTAGCTTTTGAGATAATTGTCCAATTACCTTTGGTCCCTTGAAAAAGAGGCCGTTACATATTAAAGAGCTGTAATTCCCAAACCCTTCCTCAAATTAGGATGTGAATACCCTCAAATTAAAGCTAAGGGTCTGTACTTTAAGCCCATATTGATTATATAACTATATATTTAATATGTTTTGGTAAACAGCTAAAATGACAAAACTTGTGTCCATGTCCAAATAATTCTGGACCTAACTGTAAGTACAATAATATTGCAAAATGATTAAATTACTATACGCAATGACATAACTGTACATGGCCTGTTCAGGAAAATAATTAATGTGTGAATTCAGTATCTTTACATGACTAAATGTAGATAGTAAACCCAGGATTCAGTACTAGGACTGACATAAATGCTTTCTAGTTTAATCAATGTCTTCACAAATGATCAGTCAGAGCCAAAAACCGAGGAAACTAAAACATTACTTGACACATACAAACCTTTTAGATATAAACTGCCAGGGAAGCAGTAAATGCCACATGACATTATGCTTATTCAGTTGAATGTTCTCTCTAGGCACTAAAGTAGAACGTGCAGATATTTCTCGAGGATTTGAACTTTAAACTAAAGCATGAAACACAGAAAAAAATTACCATTTTAGAAGCAACATGCATGCACTTGATAATACTGTCTGAAGAAGTAGAAGAATTGTATTTCATTTACCTACGTAGACAAGGAAGAGATAGACAGATGGATAGAAAATAGATGGATAGTTATGTAGGCATATATAAACAATCACATAGTGAATACTAATATATTTCTATAACTTTCAATACCATTGAAAATTCATGAGTGTTAAATGTATTAACCCCTTCCCGACATTTGACGTATCCATACAACAAAGTCGGGTAGGGGAAGTATGGAGCGGGCTCACGCAGTGAGCTCGCTTCATACGATGACGGTGTTGGCTGTATGTTACAGCCGACACTTCAGAGTAACTAGCGGCATCGCGCTCGAGCGTGATCCTGCTAGTTTAACTCGTTAAATGCTGCGGTCAATACTGACCGCAGCATTTAAATCGTCAGAAAGAGGGGGGCGACACCCTCTAACAGCTCATCGCGCCCCCCCCCGCAATGCAATCGTGGGGAGGCGATGATTGCTATGGCTGCCTGGGGGATTAATGAACGGCCCCAGGTCCGCCATCTTTGTACACCTATTAAGCACTGCCTCTGACAGGGCTTAATAGATGACTGTCAGAATCACGATATACTGCAATACATTAGTATTGCAGTATATCGTGCAAGCGATCTAACGATCGCTGGTTGAAGTCCCCTAGGGGGACTAATAAAAAAAGTAAAAATGAGTTAAATAAAGTTTTTTTGGGTGTAAAAAAAAATAAAAAAAATTAAAAGTTCAAAAAACCCCCCTTTTCCCATTTTCCCCCTAGATCATAGTAAAAAAATAAATAAATACACATAATTGGTATCGCCGCGTCCGCAAAAGTCTGAACTATTACAATATATCATTATTTAACCCGCACGGTGAACGCCGTAAAAAAAATAAAAATTGTAAGCGCCAGAATGTCTATTTTTTGGTCACCTCATCTCCCACAAAAAATGAAATAAAAAGTGATCAAACCGTCGCATGTACACCAAAATGGTATTATTAAACTACAGCTTATGCCGCAAAAAATAAGCCCTCATACCACTTAATCGACAGAAAAATAAAAAAGTTGTGGCTCTCGGAATTTGGCGACGCAGAATACATTTTCTTTTTTACACTTAGGTTTTTACATGTAAAAGTAGTAGAGTATAGAAAAACTATATATATTTGGTATCGCCGTAATCGTATTGACCCACAGAATAAAGCTAACATGTTGTTTTAATTGCACAGTGAATTCCATAAAAACGGTGCGCAAAAAACCATGGAGGAATCGTTGTTTTTTTTCATTTTCTACCCCACAAATAATTTTTTCCCGTTTCCTAGTACATTATACGGCAAAATAAATGGTGCTATGAAAATCTACAACTTGTCCCGCAAAAATCAAGCTCTCATAGTACTATATCGACGGAAAAATAAAGACGTTATGGCTTCTGGAATGTGGGGAGGAAAAAACAAAAATGAAAATCTGAAAGTTGTTTACGACGGGAAGGGGTTAAATGATTTGAAGGAAAATCCGAGTATTTTAAAGAAGGCAATATCTTACCGAAGAATGCTGAATAAGCTGTGCAAGTTCTCTACTCGTGTATGCACGCGCCTGTCATCACACACCTGCCAGAAATTATTGCTTCCTAGCTGAAGCAGAATATAGATGCTCAGGTATGACATCACAAGTGTGTTAAAGTTAAGTAAATTGCCGTGACATTACAAGTGGGTTTCATACAGGTGGCATTCTGTTTATCACTCAGGTAACGTGCTGTGACATTACAATTAGTTTTAGTCATGTTAGCCACTGTAATATCATAAGATCATTTGAGTCAGGTAAGCAGCTGTAAATCACAACTATCTGTCAGATAGGCTGCTGTGACATCACAAGTGGGTTTCATGCAGGTAGCCTGCTGTGACATCATAAATGTATATTACTCAGGTAACGTGCTGTGACATTACAATTGGTTTTAGTCATGTAAGCCACTGTAATATCATAAGATTATTTGAGTCAGGTAAGCAGCAGTAAATAACAATTCTCTGTCAGATAGGCTGCTGTGACATCACAAGTCGGTTTCATTCAGATAAGTTGCTTTGACACCACAATGGTATTTTTGTCAGGTAGTGTCAGTGGTGGATATACCATACGTACCATCAAATTAGCAGTTGGAAATCAAGGAGCAAATATAAAATGATAGTTAAAAAAAAGCAAACATAGAAATAGTTACTGAGAAATGTGGCAGTAAATTGTAGTTTTATTATGTACACTAGAATCAACATTTTCTCTGATGTTCTGGTACATTGTTTCAACCCTTTCAGAGAATCACATGTTAAACAAAAATTACAAAATAAGGTCATGCGTCAAGTAGAGGATAAACGCCTTAGCCTGAAGTAGCAGTAAGATGATCTATTAGACTTTTTTATTTTTATTTTATTAGAGCGTCCCCTTGGGACTTAAATAACAAGCTATATAGGTTGAAGCATTTCAAACATGCAGCTTAAAGCGTACCTAACCTTTCATGTGACTTTTCAGAATAAGCTGTCATATGTGTGTACATGAGGAATAACATGATTTCTTGCCATTATATGACTTGCATCCTGCATTTTTTTTAGCTGTTTCCTCTCTGCAGGCTCTAATTATCAGTTTTCTATGAGCTAGTGGGTGGAATCGAACTGCTATCATGTCTCCTATAGACTGCACACAGACAAGCGGAGAATCCTGCTCTCCAATCTTTATCACATATATAGAAGCAGTAGCATGGGGGACATCATACAGCAGTATTGAGCAGTGTAGTTGTGAATTCAGCATTGGAGTGAGATATAACATTTACTAAGAAGCTGCTGCAATGTCTGTGTGTCTCTGCCTCTCTCTCACTGCTCCTGCTCCCTCCTCCCCCTCTCATTTCCATAGACTTCTGTGGTCAGCTGTAACTGATTCTTCAGTGAGCTCCTCTTTAAGAGTTAGGAAAAGTAGTAAATTCAGAGTGAATGAACAGTTAGGGGGAATGAAGGGGAGAAAAGGGGCATGATAAGTGGAGAAAGGCAATTTTCTCTAATAAGATATATTCCAAAGTTTTATGTATTCACTGGGTGACCATTTAACTCTAAACAGAATCAACATAACATTTTTCATTCTATATCTAGATGCATGGCTGAATTTTTTTCACTTCTATTATTTATACTCTCAAATATATTTGGCTGAATTCCTACTATGATCTAAACAATGAATTCTACATTTACCAGTAAAGAAACAGATAATGCACATTTTTTGCTCTCAAGAACAAGTGGAGGCAGGTAGAGTCTAGATAGAGGCATGACTGGGTATGAGGGAAACAGAGGCAGGATAGGGTTTAGAAATATTTAAACGGTATAACTTACCACGAAAGGTAGGTCATATTTTGTAACTGGATAGTAAAAGCTGATGACCGAAAGAGGAGGATCCTTTTCATCTTGAGCAACATAGAGGTAACAGTTTTCATGCCATCCTACCTATTGTCTTTAAAGCTTGCTGTAGGCTTTGTGTGGTTTTTGAAAAGTGGATCATTTAAAGGTAGCAGTGGTCTGCATTCAAGTGAAAGCCGGTGGATTCATGTTTCCTGGCTTCAAGAAGTGGTTGCTCTTTTGGCGGAATTCCAACAATATAATTAGAATTTAATGAGTTGTACCTGCCTGAGAGATCTAGTGGTGCCCTCGTGGCTGAGTCTGGCAAATGAGAGTAAATAAGTGCTGTACAGATACCAAGGTTTCTATGAGGATATAATTATGTGATTGAGAATTACTCCTTTCCTTTTTCTAGATTGCAGAGTTGTTATTGATAAATAAAAGGCTGCTGCGGCCATTTCAACCAATTGTCTCACATAGCGTGTAGTTATTAATTCACCTTTGTCACTTATGAGGTTGTTTGGGCATTTATTGTGGTGGATATTATCTATGAAAACCTTAGTCCAACTTCTATCATTACATTTTAAAGGGGTTGTCCGGTTTCAGGAAATGAATGTTATTTTTTTGTTTAATGAAACGTTATACATTTTTCCAACATACTTTCTGTATTATTTTCATACTGTTTTCAAGATCTCTGCATTCAGTAGGAATATTCATTATTTACTACCAGATAACATTTCTGTCCATGGGCATGTGATGGACACACAGGTGCACGGCTCATTACAGTTACAGTTTGTGTATCAGAGCTGTGTCTTCTAACGATCCCAGCACCTGTGTGTCCATCACATGACCATGGACAGAATTGTATCCACTAGAAGTAAACAATGAATGTTCCTACTGAATGCAGAGATCTCGAAAACCGTGAGCAATAATACAGAAAGTATATTGGAAAATTGCATAACTTGTCATTATACAAAAAATAACATTAATTTGCTGAAAACGGACAACCCCTTTAAGCATATATTTGATTAAATGATTACACATATCGTCAAAAAAATGAAAACGTAGCATTTTATGTTTGAAGGAAGGCTTTTTTAAGGGAACGTGTCACAAGAAACATGACACAACTTCTGCGGGAGGTATGATATAGAGTAATAGACATAAAAAAAACCTCCTGTTTCATTTGTTCTACATACAGTGGAGGAAATAAGTATTTGATCCCTTGCTGATTTTGTAAGTTTGCCCACTGTCAAAGACACGAACAGTCTAGAATTTTTAGGCTAGGTTAATTTTACCAGTGAGAGATAGATTATATATATATAAAAAAAAAAAGAAAATCACATTGTCAAAATTATATATATTTATTTGCATTGTGCACAGAGAAATAAGTATTTGATCCCCTACCAACCATTAAGAGTTCAGCCTCCTCCAGACCAGTTACACGCTCCAAATCAACTTGGTGCCTGCATTAAAGATAGCTGTCATACATGGTCACATGTATAAAAGACTCCTGTCCACAGACTCAATTAATCAGTCTGACTCTAACCTCTACAACATGGGCAAGACCAAAGAGCTTTCTAAGGATGTCAGGGACAAGATCATAGACCTGCACAAGGCTGGAATGGGCTACAAAACCATAAGTAAGACGCTGGGTGAGAAGGAGACAACTGTTGGTGCAATAGTAAGAAAATGGAAGACATACAAAATGACTGTCAATCGACATCGATCTAGGGCTCCATGCAAAATCTCACCTCGTGGGGTATACTTGATCCTGAGGAAGGTGAGAGCTCGGCCGAAAACTACACGGGGGGGAACTTGTTAATGATCTCAAGGCAGCTGGGACCACAGTCACCAAGAAAACCATTGGTAACACATTACACCGTAATGGATTAAAATCCTGCAGTGCCCGCAAGGTCCCCCTGCTCAAGAAGGCACATGTACAGGCCCGTCTGAAGTTTGCAAATGAACATCTGGATGATTCTGAGAGTGATTGGGAGAAGGTGCTGTGGTCAGATGAGACTAAAATTGAGCTCTTTGGCATTAACTCAACTCGCCGTGTTTGGAGGAAGAGAAATGCTGCCTATGACCCAAAGAATACCGTCCCCACTGTCAAGCATGGAGGTGGAAACATTATGTTTTGGGGGTGTTTCTCTGCTAAGGGCACAGGACTACTTCACCGCATCAATGGGAGAATGGATGGAGCCATGTACTGTCAAATCCTGAGTGACAACCTCCTTCCCCCCACCAGGACATTAAAAATGGCTCGTGGCTGGATCTTCCAGCACGACAATGACCCGAAACATACAGCCAAGGCAACAAAGGAGTGGCTCAAAAAGAAGCACATTAAGGTCATGGAGTGGCCTAGCCAGTCTCCAGACCTTAATCCCATCGAAAACTTATGGAGGGAGCTGAAGCCAAGCGACAACCTCGAAATCTTAATGATTTACAGATGATCTGCAAAGTGGAGTGGGCCAAAATTCCATCTAACATGTGTGCAAACCTCATCATCAACTACAAAAAACGTCTGACTGCTGTGCTTGCCAACAAGGGTTTTGCTACCAAGTATTAAGTCTTGTTTGCCAAAGGGATCAAAAACTTATTTCTCTGTGCACAATGCAAATAAATATATATAATTTTGACAATGTGATTTTCTGTTTGTTTTTTTAATATAATCTATCTCTCACTGGTAAAATTAACCTAGCCTAAAAATTCTAGATTGTTCATGTCTTTGACAGTGGGCAAACTTACAAAATCAGCAAGGGATCAAATACTTATTTCCTTCACTGTATCTGTTCCCTACCTCAAAGACTGAATAGTAGTACCAACTTTCTTCTATTGTACTATGTTATAGAGTAGGAGGGGCTAAACAGCTTGATATATATTTTAATTAGAAAAACAATCAGGGTAACCTGTAATTTATTCATTTAAATTCCTGCTCACTGTTGGCTAAAGAGTCCAGTGGGCAGTCTCACTCATTGATTCACAGATATTCCTGAATGCATACTAATGCAGGGAAGTCTGTCAATGAATGGTTTGGACCGCCAATTAGACTCTTTAGCTCACAGTTAGCAGGAATTTAAATGAATAAATTACTAGTTATACAGAATCTTTTGCCACTTAACTATGCATCCTTCTGCTCTTTAACATGCTATCTGTAGATAGGACAGCATGCTTAATGTGACAAGTCACCTTTAAATATTATTTTTGCTTCAATATTTCAGATTTTTTTTTTTACTTTTGTATTTTGGTATACTACACAAGTATAATGTAATGTTCATTTTTGTTTTGTGTAGTTTTTCACATTTTCTCATCTTTTATTCTATGCTAGGATCTGTTAACACTGGTCTAAGGGTTCTGTTAGGTTTCCATTGCTCTTAGACAGTCATAATAGGGTAGACTACTCTGCAATTCTTTCCAGTAAAAAACAGATCCCGTTATATGCTATCGTCTATAATTCCAGAGGCCGTGATGCCAGTGCAAACAGAGCCTCATTATATCACAATACATCACTAAGTCTATTATGCTTTAAATCAATGTTCTCCATCCTGTGGCACTCAAACTGTTGCAAAACTGCAATTCTTGCAAAATTATGACTTTGAGTTGTACTGTTGATTTGTAACAGCTAGAGAGCCAAAGTTTGGAGACCCTTGCTTTATATAATATTGATTTTACCTTGTTTAGTAGTTCTTAAAGCATCTACTTTGGGTAAACATTTTTTTTTTACTGTTCTAGTTGTGCTGACTGTTTCCTTCCCAAAAATTCTCATAAAATCTGGACCATACTGTTAATATTCCTGTTTTATACTTATCTACCAGACAGATGTGATGTGTCCACTAAGATTCTAGAGGGGCATATCAACTCGTCCAGTGATCATGATGTCATGGTGTCCATTATTATTTCTGCCACCTTAAATTTGTACACAGTGGCACCATTTTATATATATATATATATATATATATATATATATATATATATATATATATATATTTATTTTCCATCATTGTAATTTACTTTTTGCCTGCTAACGTACGCTAGTGGGTAAGTGACACGTGTTGGAGTTCATGGTCTTCTTCACATCTCTTCATTGTATCACAGAGTAAGGCCTCATGCACACGAACGTTTTTTTTTCCCTCCCGTAAATACTGACGTAAATACAGGTCCTTGGTCACACGTATTCGACCCGTATTGCACCAGTATTTACGGACCAGTGCCCGTAAATATGGGTCCGGTGTCACCAGTATTCCACCCGTATGTACGGGCACATTTTCGCGGCAAAATTGCACTGCAGTAATCGGCAGCCTCTTCTCTCTATCCTGCACTGATAGAGAGAAGGGGTTGCCGATTACTGCAGTGCTTTCCGCAGTAAAAGAAATGTATACTTACCCGGCCGTTGCCTTGGTGACGCGTCCCTCTCTTGACATCCAGCCCGACCTCCCTGGATGACGCGGCAGTCCATGTGACCGCTGCAGCCTGTGATTGGCCTGTGATTGGCTGCAGCGGTCACATGGGCTGAAACGTCATCCCCGGAGGCCGGACTGGAGGAAGAAGCAGGGAGTTCTGGGTAAGTATGAACTTCTATTTTTTTTACACGTTGATTTATATTGTGATCGGAAGTCACTGTCCAGGGTGCTGAAACAGTTACTGCCGATCAGTTAACTCTTTCAGCCCCCTGGACAGTGACTATCCACTGACGTCGCCTAGCAACACTCCCGTAATTACGGGTGCACACACGTAGTCACCCGTAATTACGGGAGCCCCATTGACTTCTATGGGCCTGCCCGTGCCGTAATTACGGCCTAAAATAGGACATGTTCTATATTTTTCAACGGCCCGGGCACCTTCCCGTAAGCATACGGGGAGGTACCCGTGGCCAATAGAAGTCTATGGGCCCATAATTACGGGCCATAATTACGGCCCGTGGTTGCGGCCGTTTTTACGTTCGTGTGCATGGGGCCTGAGTGATACTTATGTGACCTTTTTTTAGCTTTCTGCATGAGATTTGGTTGACACACTTATTTTATTTGGGTAATTAATGCATAGATTTTTTTTACTTCTCTATTTGATTTAGGCACATTAGATTGTATATACAGTGAATATTGGTTAAGAATTTATTGTTTTTATATATTTAAGATGTATTCTGCAGATTTGATACATACTGTACATTTCCACCACATTATTTTGTGACTATTTGTTTACTGTGTACTATTGATGTGGGATATTGTGCAATATATATTGATATTGTGACCTGCAATTTTACTTGCCATAATGCACTCACACTGCTCCAGGCTTGTCTTACAGATGTAGTAGCAGTACTTTAATTGATTTGTGTTCTTTCCCCAAGGTGACTTTGTGAGAAGCTTTGCGCCATTCTATGGGTTTTCATCATCATCATCATTATAGAAGGGGTTTCTTAATCGTAAGACTGTGGAACTCTCTGCCAGAGGTAATTGTCATGTTGAATTAATTGAAAGAGTTTAAAAGGGGCCCAGATGCCTTTCTTGAAAGATATAATATAAGAAGGTATGGTTATTAGATTACTGGAGATGGGTCTGGGATCCTGGGATTTATTCTGATATTTAGACTCGAGAAGGAATTTTCCCCCTAAAATGAGGAAATTAGTTTCCGCCTCATGGGGGTTGGGGAAGTTCTCCTTCTTCTGTATTAATACGGCAGGTAAGGAGTTAAACTATGTCTTTTTCTAAACCTTTCTATGTAACTATGAGTGTTTTTCTGCCTTCTATTTGGGGTTGTTATAGACACCCAGTTTTTAATTATGTTTAATGTTATTTGCATATGTAATTATTTATTATAATAAAGCTATGTTATTTTTCAACTATTTTATGGTCTGATATTCTAATTTTCTGTCACCTGATTGAGACAGCCGCTATCGTTATGAAGAAACCTTACTTATGATCATTCCAAGTAAGCAGATCTGTAAAGCAGTTCAAGTCATAAGCACATTATGCAACTAAATATCAGAAAAGATGGATGTCAATTCTGATAACGAAAATCATTTGTTAATAAATGGATTACTCAAATCATTTCAAAGCCAGGTTATAGGAAAAAAAATCCATCAACTTTGCTTTAATTTGCCAGTCAATGAAAATGTGTGCAAGTCGACTTATTTTGCTTTTGTCTATCAACATCTGGCAAGTGCTCAAAGCTACACCTGTTCCTGTGTTACCTGACTAGGCCGATCTGTCATTGCTATGTTGATAATAAGTGTCATTGTTCAGGTAAACCAGCAGGAAGTACGCAGCCACGCTAATGAGTTCTGACAACAAAAGCAAAAAGCTCCAGGGTTTAAACTTTATTCGAGGTGAGCAGATTGGCCTCTTTCTTTTAGCAACATTTTTACAAGATAAAACATGTAGCAGGTAACAAAAAAACAACTTCTCATTCAGTACCACATAGTATATTGTAAAATAATTCATATAGGTACTGCATATATACTGTATATCACCAAAAATGTTTACCGGATTGACTTTATTCTTGTGATGTAGAGGGCAACTGAATAGCTAGAGAAGAGGTTAGTCCTATTCTAGTGACAGATTTACACAAATGTTTTTGAAATTTCTATTCTCATCCACAGTTTTGTTTTTCAAAATTAGAAGGAAGCAGGAAAAACCTTTTTCTTTTAGTAAATTTAGAACAATGGTAAGAAAAAAATGAAGCAACATGCAACAATGCACAATAATGTGATGCACCTATTCAATTACTCAAGTCGGCTGTTGTATTACAAAGCCTGTCAAGCAAAATGGAGGAGCCAGTTAAGCAACTGGTACAGGCCAAAGTGCAGCTACAACAGGCCAACGTACACCAGCAACAAGCATTGGACCAGCAATTGATGGAGCAAATTTCTGCACTTAGAAAGAATCTGATGATCCCTTCAGAAAGAATGGAGGAAAGGTCTCGGGAGAGTTTAAATGTAAGGAAGGCTGTGCAACATGCATTTTGTTTAGAGGAAGCCAGATACCTTAGGTACATCAGTAGCAGGCATAACTAGGGGCAGAGCTGGGGGTCTTTATTAGGCCCCCGGCTGCCATAGGAGACACTGACACCCTTCGATCGTACTCAGGGTACCGGTGCGTTGAGAGAGGGAGCTCCCTCCCTTTCTCCAAAATCACTCAGATGCGGTGTTCACTATTGAGCACCGCATCTGAGGGGTTAAACGGGTGAGATCGATACTGATACCTCCCTGCTCTATTTATTTATTCTAATGGAGCCCCGTAAAAGGGCTATTGCATCGGAAAAAAAGCCTGTTAGTGTCCGCCGTAAAAACACTAATGGGCGGTCACTAATGTTAAAAGTAATAAAATATTTAAAAAACGATACAAATTTGGTATCAACGTAATTGTATTGAGCCACAGAATAAAGTTAAGTTGTCGTTTTATCGCACGCTGAAAGCCATAAAAACGAAAAAAAAAAAAAACAATGTAGGAATCACAGTTTTTTCCAATTTCAGCCCGCAAAGAATTTTTTTCAGTTTCCCAGTACATTATATGGTACTTTAACTAGTGCCATTAGAAACTACAACTCCTCCCACAAAAAATAATCCCTCACACCACTGTATTGACGGAAATACAAAAAAGGGATGGCTCTTGGAAAGCGGGGAGTGATAAACGAAAATGAAAAATAAAAAAAAATGGCTCAGTCCTTAAAGAGGCTCTGTCACCACATTATAAGTGCCCTATCTTGTACATAATATGATCGGCGCTGTAATGTAGATTATAGCAGTGTTTTTTTATTTAGAAAAACTATCAATTTTGACAGAGTTACGACCTATTTTAGCTTTATCATAATGAGTTTCTTAATGCCCAACTGGGCGTGTTTTACTTTTTGACCAAGTGGGCGTTGTGGAGAGAAGTGTATGATGCTGACCAATCAGCATCATACACTTCTCTCCATTCATTTACACAGCACATAGTGTTCTTACTAGATCACTATGTGCAGCCATATACACACACACACTAACGTTACTGAAGTGTCCTGACAATGAATAGACATTACCTCCAGCCAGCACGGGATGTGTATTCGGAAGCCTGACACTTCGCTAATGTTTGTGGTTGATTTACAGCACAGCAGGCGTAGCCTCGCTGTAAATCACAGTTTACAGTGTAATTGTAATGATGGGGGTAAGGAAACAGACAAGTGAGCCCTAATCTACCCGCCACTCAGTCCCTGCCTACTTGCAACGACCCGCCCTAGGCGACAGGGTACAACTGGGCGACGGTCCCTACGCTCAATAAGTGCACGACAGACAAACAGACAAGGGTACACAGAAGCAAGGGAAAAGAGGCAGTTGCCCACGGCAACACCGTGAGCAACAAGAGTGGTGAACGAGCCGAGTCAAAATCAGGAGTGTACGAGGTACCAAACGCAGAGCAGGAGAGTAGTGAACAAGCCGAGTCAAACCAGGAGTGTACGAGGTACCAAACGCAGAGCAGGAGAGTAGTCAGTAAGCCAGGGTCAATATGAAGCAGGGTTAAATAGTTCAAGAAGCTGCAGCAGGACCAGGAAACCAAACGAGAAGAACCACAAGCAAGGAGGAACAGGAAAGGCAGGTATAAATAGACAGAGGGTGGGAGCTAGCTCCGTCTGGCCAGGCCGTGATAGGCTCTCCCACTCCTAAGCCTGCCATCCTGAGTGGTGGAAGATGGAGTCAGTCTCACAGACATAGAAGCAGGTGCAGACTGATTACCTATGGGCGTAGATACAGAAGCTGTGCCTGGAAGATCCTTAACAGTACCCCCCCTTTTATGAGGGGCCACCGGACCCTTTCTAGATGGACCTGGTTTATTGGGGAAACGAAGGTGGAACCTCCTGACCAATACCCCAGCGTGAACATCCCGGGCGGGTACCCAAGTCCTCTCCTCAGGCACGTATCCTCTCCAATGGACCATGTACTGGAGGGAGCCTTGGACCATCTTGCTGTCCACAATCTTGGCCACCTCGAATTCTACCCCCTCAGGGGTGAGAACGGGGACAGGAGGTTCCCTCGAGGGAGCCAAGGACGGGGAGCAGTGTTTAAGGAGGGAGGCATGAAACACGTCGTGTACTCGAAAAGATGGGGGCAACTCCAGTCGGAAGGAGACAGGATTGAGGACTTCAATGACCTTGTACGGCCCTATAAACCGGGTAGCAAACTTCTTGGACGGGACTTTAAGGCGCAAGTTCTTTGACGATAGCCACACCAGATCCCCGACCATAAACAAGGGGTTAGCAGAACGTCTTCTATCTGCCTGAGTTTTTTGTATGCTCTGGGACGCCTCTAGGTTCTTCTGAACCTGGGCCCAGACTGTGCACAGTTCCCGATGAATGACCTCTACCTCGGGATTGTTGGAACTACCAGGTGAAACGGAGGAGAACCGTGGATTAAACCCAAAATTACAGAAAAAGGGGGAGACCCCTGACGAGTTACTGACCCGGTTATTAAGGGAAAATTCGGCGAGGGGAATGAATGAGACCCAATCATATTGACAGTCAGAGATAAAACACCTTAACCCCTTCCCGCTCCTTGACGTACTATTACGTCATGGCAGCTGTATCGTTCGCGCTCCATGCCGTAATAGTACGTCTCGGGAGTAACGGCCGTTTCGGCCGTCCTCCCGACACATACAGGAGCTGTGACGCTGCTGTCTTGTTCAGCAGCTGTCACAGCTCCTACAGCGGGGACCGATCGCTGTGTCCCCGCTGATTAACCCCTTAAAAGCCGCGTTCTATAGAGATCGCGGCTTTTTAGGGGTTAAGCTGCCATCGCCGGCCTGCTACGCGATAGCGGCCGGCGATGGTGACTATGGCAACCGGACACCAAACAATGGCGTCCGGCTATGCCATAGACGGAAGCCTAGTGGGTCCTGACAACGTCAGGACCCACTATGCTTGCTGTCAGTGAGTAGCTGACAGTTCTAATACACTGCACTACGCATGTAGTGCAGTGTATTAGAATAGCGATCAGGGCCTCCTGCCCTCATGTCCCCTAGTGGGACAAAGTAATAAAGTAAAAAAAAAGATGTGTAAAAATAAGAAAATAAAAGTTTTAAAAGTAATAAAAGTAAAAGTCCCACTTTTTCCCTTATCAGGCCTTTATTATTAATAAAAATATATAAACAAACAAATAAACTATACATAATTGGTATCGCCGCGTCCGTAACGGCCTGAACTACAAAATTATTTTGTTATTTATCCCGCACGGTGAACGCCGTAAAAAAAAAAATTAATAAACCGTACCACAATCACAATTCTTTGGTCACTTCACCTCCCAAAAAATGGAATAAAAAGAGATCAAAAAGTCGCATGTACCTAAAAATGGTACTGATGGAAAATACAGTTCGTTACGCAAAAAATAAGTCCTCGCACGGCTTTATTGATTGAAAAATAAAAACGTTATGGCTCTTAGAATAAGGTAACACAAAAAGTGAATGATTGTTTACAAAACGTATTTTATTGTGCAAACGCCATAAGACATAAAAAAAAACTATAAACATCTGATATCACCGTGATCGTATCGCCCCGCAGAATAAAGTTAATATATCATTTATAGCGCACGGTGAACGCTGTAAAAAAAAAAGTATACAAAAACAATAGTAGAATTGCTGTTTATTAGTCACCACGCCACCTAAAAATGGAATAAAAACTGATCAAAAAGCCGCATGCACCCCATGAAAACTACAATGGATTCCTCAAGGGGTCTAGTTTCCAAATTGGGGTCACTTTTGGGGGGTTTCCAATGTTTTGGCACCACAAGACCTCTTCAAACCGGACATGGTGCCTAATAAAAAAGAGGGCTCAAAATCCGCTAGGTGCTCCTTTGCTTCGGAGGCCGGTGCTTCAGTCCATTACCGCCCGAGGGCAACATGTGGGATATTTCTCTAAACTGCAAAATCTGGGCAATAAGTATTGAGTTGCGTTTCTCTGATAAATCCTTTTGTGTTATAAAAAAAATGGTATAAAAAGAGTAAATTTCACCTCTACTTTGCTCTAAATTTCTGTGAAATACCTAAAGGGTTCATAAACTTTCTAAATGCTGTTGTGAATACTTTGAGGGGTCTAGTTTCTAAAATGGGGTGTTTGATAGGGGTTTCTAATATATGGGCCCCTCAAAGCAACTTCAGAAATGAACTGGAACCTAAAAAAATAAATAAATGAGGCAATACTTCGCTTCTTACATTATACTGATAATGAGCCGTGCCCACTCCGAGATGACCCCAGTTTTGACCGTTTGTATAAACGGAGACCCCTATTAGACCGTTCCAGTGCCCGGTTTTCCCAAGCATACACCCCCGAGAAGTGTTTTTCTATTGATGAGTCCCTGGTACATTTTAAAGGGAGGGTTCAATTCCGCCAGTACCTGCCAGGTAAGAGGGCAAGGTATGGCGTGAAGATGTATAAGCTGTGCGAGAGTGCATCAGGGTATACCTACAGGTTTAGGATATATGAAGGAAAGGCCACCCCCAAACCAGACTGCATCCTGGACTACAATAGGTACATGGGAGGGATGGACTTGTCAAATCAAGTCCTGAAGCCCTACAGCGCCATGCGGTGTAGTATAAGAAGCTGGCCGGGCACATCATACAGATGGCTTTGTACAATGCGTATGTGCTACGTCGGTGTGCAGGCCAGAGGGGAACTTTCCTGGAATTTCAAGATCTAATCTTTAGGGACCAGGAAGGGGGGGCGCATCGTACCAGGGCAACACTTTCCAGGAGAAGGTCCCCAAACCGGTGGAAAGGGAAAGAGTCAAAAGAGGTGCAGAGTCTGCTATAAGAGGGGGATAAGGAAGAACACAATATACCAATGTGACACGTGTCCCGAAAAACCAGGGCTCTGTATAAAAGATTGTTTTAAAATGTATCATACATCCCTTGATTTTCAATTTACCCTGATGCACTCCGCACAGCTTACCCCCCTCATCTTTCCCTTCTGAGCCCTGCCGTATGCCCAGGCAGCTGATAACAGCCACATGTAGGGTATTGTCGTACCCAGGAGAACCCACATTACAATTTAAGGGGTGTATATCTCCGGTGGCGCATGCTGGGCACACTATATTGGACACTGAAATGGCATATACATATATAAAATTGCAAATCTCACACTGCACCATCTGCTGCGCATTATCTTTTACACAGTACCTGTGGGGTCAAAATGCTCACTACACCTCTAGATGAATGTCTTAAGGGGTGTAGTTTTTAAAATGGGGTCACTTCTCGGGGGTTTCAACTGTACTGGTACCTCAGGGGCTTCTGCACACATGACTTAGCACCAGAAAAGCTCCAGTAGGCCAAATGGTGGTCCTTTCCTTCTGAGCCCTCCCATGGGCCCAAAGGGCAGTTTATCACCACAAATGGGGTATTGCCGCACTAAGGACAAATTGGGCAACAAAATGGGGTATGTTGTTCCTTGTGAAAATAAGAAATTTTGATCAAAAATGACATCTTATTGGAAAAAATATCATTTTTTTCATTTCACAGCCCAATTCAAATAGGTGCTGTGAAAAAACTGTGCGGTCAAAATGATAACAAAAACCATAAATGAATTCCTTGAGGGGTGTAGTTTCCAAAATGGGGTCACTTCTGGTGGGTTTCCATTGCTTTGATACCTCTGGGGCTCTGCAAATGCAACATGGCACCCGAAAACCAATCCAGCAAAATCTGGACTCCAACAAACACATAGCGCTCCTTTCCGTCTGAGCCCTCCCATGGGCCCAAACGGCAGTTTATCACCACAAATGGGGTATTGCCGCACTAAGGACAAATTGGGCAACAAAATGGGGTATGTTGTTCCCTGTGAAAATAAGAAATTTTGATCAAAAATGACATCTTATTGGAAAAAATATAATTTTTTTCATTTCACAGCCCAATTCAAATAGGTGCTGTGAAAAACCTGTGCGGTCAAAATGATAACAAAAACCATAAATGAATTCCTTGAGGGGTGTAGTTTCCAAAATGGGGTCACTTCTGGTGGGTTTCCATTGCTTTGATACCTCTGGGGCTCTGCAAATGCGACATGGCACCCGAAAACCAATCCAGCAAAATCTGGACTCCAACAAACACATAGCGCTCCTTTCCTTCTGAGCCCTCCCATGGGCCCAAACGGCAGTTTATCACCACAAATGGGGTATTGCCGCACTAAGGACAAGTTGGGCAACAAAATGGGGTATGTTGTTCCCTGTGAAAATAAGAAAATTTGATCAAAAATGACATTTTATTGGAAAAAATATCATTTTTTTCATTTCACAGCCCAATTCAAATAGGTGCTGTGAAAAAACTGTGCGGTCAAAATGATAACAAAAACCATAAATGAATTCCTTGAGGGGTGTAATTTCCAAAATGGGGTCACTTCTGGTGGGTTTCCATTGTTTTGATACCTCAACGCCTCTTCAAACCTGGCATGCTGCCTAAAATATATTCTAATAAAAAAGAGGCCTCAAAATGCACTAGGTGCTTCTTTGCTTCTAGGGCTTGTGTTTTAGTCCACGAGCACAGTAGGGCCACATGTGGGACATTTCTAAAAACTGCAGAATCTGGACAATACATATTTAGTAGTGTTTCTCTGGTAAAACCTTCTCTGTTACTAAAAAAAAATTGAATAAAATTGAAATTCAGCAGAAAAAATGAAATTTGCAAATTTAATTTCCACTTTGCTTTAATTCCTGTGAAATGCCTGAAGGGTTAAAAAACTTTCTATATGCTGTTTTGAATACTTTGAGGGGTCTAGTTTTTAAAATGGGGTGTTTTATGGGGGTTTCTAATACATAGGCCCCTCAAATCCACTTCAGAACTGAACTGGCACCTTCAAAAAAAGGCTTTTGAAATTTTCTTAAGAATATGAGAAATTGCTGTTTATGTTCTAAGCCTTGTAACGTCCAAGAAAAATAAAAGAATGTTCAAAAAACGATGCCAATCTAAAGTAGACATATGGGAAATGTGAACTAGTAACTATTTTGGGTGGTATAACCGTCTGTTTTTCAAGCAGATGCATTTAAATTCTGAAAAATGCTATTTTTTGTAAATTTTCTCTAAATTTTGCAATTTTTCACAAATAAAGACTGAATATATCGACCAAATTTTACCACGAACATGAAGCCCAAAGTGTCACGAGAAAACAATCTCAGAATCGCTTGGATAGGTTTAAGCATTCCGACGTTATTACCACATAAAGTGAAATATGTCAGATTTGAAAAATGGGCTCTGAGCCTTAAGGCCCAAACTAGGCTGCGTCCTTAAGGGGTTAAATATTGTTCTAGAGACTGATTAGTCCTCTCAGTTTGGCCATTAGTTTCAGGATGGAAGGCAGAGGAGAAGGACAGATCAATCTCCAACTTTTTACAGAAGGCTCTCCAAAACAAAGAAACAAATTGTACCCCTCTGTCAGAAACAATATTGACAGGGACCCCATGGAGACGCAGGATGTGTTTGACAAACAAGGTAGCTAACATCTTAGCATTGGGTAGTTTTTTGAGGGGCACAAAGTGGCACATCTTACTGAAGCGGTCTACTACAACCCACACCACCGACTTGCCTTGAGATGGAGGCAAATCGGTGATAAAATCCATGGAGATATGGGTCCAAGGTCTCTGGGGAATGGGCAAAGAACGTAGTAAGCCCGCTGGTCGGGACCTGGGAGTCTTGGACCTAGCACAAACCTCACAAGCGGCGACGTAGGCCTTAACGTCTTTAGGCAACCCAGGCCACCAATAGTTTCTGGCAATGAGGTGCTTGGTACCCAGGATGCCTGGATGACCAGATAGTGCGGAGTCATGATATTCCCTAAGTACCCTTAGCCGGCATTGCAGGGGAACAAACAGCTTGTTCTCAGGAAGGTTCCCGGGAGTTGAACCTTGATCAGCAGCAATTTCAGAAACTAAATTATAATCAATAGAGGAAATGATTATACCTGGAGGCAAAATACAAGCAGGATCTTCCTCCGAAGGAGGGCTGGCCATGAAGCTACGCGACAGTGCATCGGCCTTAATATTTTTAGACCCAGCCCTATAGGTAACCAAAAAGTTGAATCTGGTAAAAAATAACGCCCATCGTGCTTGTCTCGGGTTTAGCCTCCGGGCAGATTCTAGGAAAACCAGATTCTTGTGGTCGGTAAGGACCGTCACCTGGTACCTAGCCCACTCCAGGAAGTGGCGCCACTCTTCAAATGCCCATTTAATGGCTAAGAATTTGCGGTTACCAATATCATAGTTACTCTCAGTGGGCGAAAACTTCCTGGAGAAGTAGGCACAGGGACGGAGATGGGTGAGCGACCTGGTACCCTGGGACAAGACAGCCCCCACTCCCACCTCGGACGCGTCAACCTCCACGATAAATGGCTCCATTTGGTTGGGCTGAACCAACACCGGGGCCGAGATAAAGCACTTCTTAAGGACCTCAAAAGCCTGGACAGCCTCAGGAGGCCAGCGGAGGAGATCAGCACCCTTGCGAGTGAGATCCGTAAGAGGCTTAGCGATGACCGAGAAGTTAGCAATAAATCTCCTGTAATAATTAGCGAACCTCAAGAAGCACTGTAACGCCTTCAGGGAGGCAGGTTGGACCCATTCCGCCACAGCCTGGACCTTGGCGGGGTCCATGCGGAATTCATGAGGAGTGAGGATTTGACCCAAAAATGGTATCTCCTGCACCCCAAACACACATTTTTCGGTCTTCGCAAACAGTTTGTTTTCCCGAAGGACCTGGAGCACCTTCCTGACATGCTCAATGTGGGAGGACCAGTCCTTGGAAAACACAAGTATGTCATCAAGGTACACTACAAGAAATACCCCCAGGTAATCTCTTAAAATCTCATTTATGAAATTCTGGAAGACCGCGGGAGCATTACACAACCCAAAGGGCATGACAAGGTATTCGAAATGACCTTCGGGCGTGTTAAACGCAGTCTTCCACTCATCCCCCTCTTTGATGCGGATAAGGTTATACGCCCCCCGTAGATCAAACTTAGAGAACCATTGGGCCCCCTGAACCTGATTAAAGAGATCAGGAATCAAAGGAAGGGGATACTGGTTCCTTACAGTGACCTTATTCAAGTTACGGTAGTCAATGCATGGCCTAAGACCACCATCCTTCTTCCCTACGAAGAAGAAGCCAGCACCTACCGGAGAAGTAGAGGGGCGAATGTAACCCTTGGCCAGGCATTCCTGGATATACTCTCTCATGGCTTCACGTTCGGGACAAGAGAGATTAAATATCCTACCCTTAGGGAGCTTAGCTCCTGGTACCAAATCGATAGCACAATCGTATTCTCTATGAGGAGGTAACACTTCGGAGGCCTCCTTAGAGAAAACATCAGCGAAGTCCTGAACAAACTCAGGTAGCGTGTTCACCTCCTCAGGGGGAGAAATAGAATTAACAGAAAAACATGACGTCAAGCATTCATTACCCCATTTGGTAAGATCCCCAGTATTCCAGTCAAACGTGGGATTATGCAACTGCAACCAGGGAAGGCCTAAAACCAAATCGGACGATAATCCCTGCATCAACAGTACAGAGCACTGCTCCAAATGCATGGAGCCAACAAGGAGTTCAAAAACAGGGGTATGCTGTGTAAAATAACCATTAGCAAGAGGAGTGGAGTCGATACCCACTACCGGGACAAGTTTAGGCAAATCAATCAAAGGCATAGCTAGAGACATAGCAAATTCCACAGACATGATATTAGCAGAAGACCCTGAATCCACGAAGGCACTGCCGGTAGCAGACCTACCACCAAAAGAGACCTGAAAGTGAAGCAAGATTTTATTATGTTTCATATTTACGGGAAATACCTGTGCGCCCAAGTGACCTCCCCGATGATCACTTAAGCGAGTAAGTTTTCCAGCTGCTTATTCTTACGCCTAGGACAGGTGTTCACTTGATGCTTGTCATCCCCACAATAGAAGCAGAGACCATTCTTCCTGCGGAACTCTCTACGTTGTTGGGGGGACACGGAGGCCCCGAGTTGCATAGGTACCTCCGAGTCTTCCATGGAAGAACGAAGCAACGGAACCTCGGGAGGCATCATGGGGGATTCAGAGGAGAAAACACAAAAACGTTCACGTTGTCATTCCCTGAGACGTCGGTCAAATCGTACCGCTAAAGCCATAACCTGGTCTAGGGAGTCAGAAGAGGGATAGCTAACTAGCAGGTCTTTCAGGGCGTTCGACAGACCCAACCTAAACTGGCACCTTAAGGCAGGGTCATTCCACCAAGAAGCTACGCACCACTTCCTAAAGTCAGAGCAATGCTCCTCAACAGGTCTCTTACCCTGACGTAAGGTCACCAGCTGACTCTCGGCAAAGGCAGTCCTGTCAGTCTCGTCATAAATGAGTCCGAGAGAAAAAAAGAAAAGATCAATGGAGGAAAGTTCAGGGGCGTCAGGAGCCAAGGAGAAGGCCCATTCTTGGGGCCCTTCCTGGAGCCGGTACATAATTATACCCACCCGCTGGCTCTCAGAACCTGAGGAGTTGGGCTTTAAGCGAAAATAGAGCCTACAACTCTCCCGAAAGGAGAGAAAAGTCTTCCGGTCCCCTGAGAACCGGTCAGGCAACTTGAGGTGGGGTTCAAGAGGTGAGGTGAGGGGCACTACCATGGTAGCATCAGGCTGGTTGACCCTCTGAGCCAGGGCCTGGACCTGTAAGGAGAGACCCTGCATTTGCTATCCAGGGTCTCAAGGGGGTCCATAGTAGTGTGAGGGACCAGGGTAGACTAGGTATAAGGGCTTGTGATTATGTAATGATGGGGGTAAGGAAACAGACAAGTGAGCCCTAATCTACCCGCCACTCAGTCCCTGCCTACTTGCAACGACCCGCCCTAGGCGACGGGGTACAACTGGGCGACGGTCCCTACGCTCAATAAGTGCACGACAGACAAACAGACAAGGGTACACAGAAGCAAGGGAAAAGGGGCAGTTGCCCACTGCAACACCGTGAGCAACCATAGTGGTGAACGAGCCGAGTCAAAACCAGGAGTGTACGAGGTACCAAACGCAGAGCAGGAGAGTAGTGAACAAGCCGAGTCAAACCAGGAGTGTACGAGGTACCAAACGCAGAGCAGGAGAGTAGTCAGTAAGCCAAGGTCAATATGAAGCAGGGTCAAATAGTTCAAGAAGCTGCAGCAGGGCCAGGAAACCAAACGAGAATAATCACAAGCAAGGGAGGAACAGGAAAGGCAGGTATAAATAGACAGAGGGCGGGAGCTAGCTCCGTCTAGCCAGGCCGTGATAGGCTCTCCCACTCCTAAGCCTGCCATCCTGAGTGGTGGTAGATGGAGTCAGTCTCACAGACATAGAAGCAGGTGCAGACTGATTACCTATGGGCGTAGATACAGAAGCTGTGCCTGGCAGATCCTTAACAGTAATCTTGTGAGACTACGCCTGTTGTGCTGTAAATCAACCACAAACGTTATCGAAGTGTCAGGATTCTGAATACACATCCCGTCCTGGTTGGAGGTAATGTCTATTCATTGTCAGGACACTTCAGTAATGTGTGTGTGTGTGTGTGTGTGTGTGTGTGTGTGTGTGTGTGTGTGTGTGTGTGTGTGTATATGACTGCACATAGTGATCTAGTAAGAACACTATGTGCTGTGTAAATGAATGGAGAGAAGTTTATGATGCTGATTGGTCAGCGTCATACACTTCTCTCCACAACACCCACTTGGTCAAAAAGTAAAACACGCTCAGTTGGTCATTAAGAAACTCTTTAGAATAAAGCTAAAATAGGTCATAACTGCGTCAGAAATTATAATTTTTCTAAATAAAAAACAATGCTGTAATCTACATTACAGCGCCGATCACATTATGTACAAGATAGGGCACATATATTGTGGTGACAGAGTCTCTCTAAGGGGTTTATCAATCTTATTCTGATAATCTGCACACAGCACTGTATTTACCATATTAGCAAGCTGGGTGCAACAGAATTTAGACAGTACAACAGGTTTTGTTTTATCTACTGTATACTATATTTTTTTTCTTCGTTTTTTTCCTTTTTTGCTACTTGGTATCAAAAGATTTATTGAGGAAGTTTTGTTAGGTAACAGAGTTTACCATGTTGATGGAGACAGTTGTTATTTTAGAAATATGTTGACAACCAGGGTCTAGAACACCAACAATTAGAACTCCAGATCAGGCTGCTCACATATCCCTGAAATATAACATTCCTATTTTCTATCACTACAGGCAAAAGTGCACAGTGGAATGAAAGCTTTGGGTAGCATAATATTTCTACTTTACAATTGCTGGGAAGTTTTTGTCTCAGTTATCAGCATGAGATTAAGACCCTGTTCACACAGAGTTTTTTTGCAGGTGGAAAAATCTGCCTCAAAACTCCTTCAGGAATTTTGAGGCAGATTTTGACCTGCCTGCACTCTTTTTGCCGTTTTTCGGCCGAGACCATTGAGCGCCGCGGGTAAAAAACATTGCGAAAACCGCTTTCTCTGCCTCCCATTGATGTCAACGGGAGGTCAGAGATGGAAATGCCCGAAGAAAGTGAATGACGCTTCTTTTTCCCGTAAATGTTTTATCCACTCGCGGGAAAAAACGCCTCTGCCTCCCATTAAAATCAATGGGAGGTATTTTTTATGGCTCGGTTTCTGATGCGGTTTCCGCGGAAAAAAAAACCGGGTCAAAAAGCTCTGTGTGAATAGGGCCTAAAGTTGTTTTCTGTTTAACTATTTTGTTTTGTCTTGTGATAATAAAAATTTCAACACTTGGAATTTTCTCCAACTGGTTACGTGCATATTCAGATCAACAGATGTAAATGTCTAAACAAAGTGTTTCTACAACTTTATTATGTAATTCATGATGAATTCAGGATGGTAAAGTCTGACTAAATCCATAAAAGGAAACAAAATAATATTTTGCAATGGTCATTGCTTAAAATGCAATTGAAAACTTAATGTGTAAGTACAAGTGCTAAACAATACAAACACTACTATGCTAACATTTAAGTAGATGAGATCCATTTCCACAACTTAATTACGTAACTTTGATTTGCTAGGAATAACAAGGTTTGCAAGACTGTATGACCTGCAATTAGATTTTCTCTAAGGCCTTGATCACACAGTGCAGATTTGCTGCAGATTTTGCATACATTTTTAAGCCAAAACAAGGAATGGAACCTAAACAGAAGAAATATTTAGAGGAAGGACTTATAGGTCTGCTCTCCTGAAAAGTCAAAGGCTATGTAAACCTTTGTTGGGCATTTTTATTTTATTTTTTTAAATAAACAGGTCAATCAGTGTGTTTGGTGTAACTTTTTAATTAGTGTTTATTAAAAATTTGTTTGTTTGTTTTAGATACAACTGCTCTGTATTCCGTATACAAAGCAGCTGTATGTAGCGCTAAATCCTGTTCCCACCAGGTCCGCGGTAGTGACGGGTTATTGTCAGCGGGTCCTGCGTGTCTATGACACGCAGGATCCACCTGTTATCCATCACATCTAAGTTCATATAATAACTAATGTCTAATGCACAAAATATAATTTTATGTACGACCACAGAGACGGTTAATTATGTGTATGTGTAACTCATCCCCAAAGCGATAAGTGTTAGATCCCATCATATACTCCCATTATAGGAAGAACAGAAGTTACATCAACATTGTATCCAATGGATACATACGCATAATCTATAACATATATATGTAAATGGACCACTTTATCATCAAGGATAATATTTATATCAAATAAATTTGCGAATAATGAGAGAATGGAACATAATATAATTTTATGGATAAACAAGTTGTTTTATAAAAAAGGAGATGAGAAAACCAGATAAACATTTCAAGGGCAGTGTACATGTGTCTTCAGCCGCTCCTGAAGGCGAAACTTGAGAACATTAGTCTCTAAAAGAGAAGAAATAATATATTATTCTTAAAATATATATTTTCTAACAACATATCAAATATGGTCATTTTATCAAATATTTAAACCAAAGAAAATATACATATTTATTCAATAGTCAAACTGTTATCGTTTCCCTACACATGAATTAGAAGGAAGGGACATAGAAACCACGATGGAACCATGGGCAGATGTTCATATCAGAGTAAGGGTATGTTGACACGGCAGCGTCCGTAACGGCTGAAATTACGGGGATGTTTTCAGGAGAAAACATCCTCTTAATTTCAGCCGTAACGGCATGTGCAGGCGCTTGAACGCCGCGTCCATTACGGACGTAATTGGCGCTGCTTTTTAATGAATAATTGCTCCAATTACGCCCCAAGAAGTGACAGGTCACTTCTTTGGCGCGGGCGTCTATTTACGCGCCGTCATTTGACAGCGGCGCGTAAATATACGCCTCGTGTGAACAGACAAACGTCAGCCCATTGCTTTCAATGGGCAGATGTTTGTCAACACTTTCAAGCCACATTTTTCGGACGTAATTCGGGGCAAAAACGCCCGAATTACATCCGTAATTAGTGTGTGTGAACATACCCTAAGGCCTTAGGTTATCTAGAGAAGCTAGGGAAGACCTTAAAGTCCACATTAAGGCCTCTAGGGCATAGGGTATCTAATTTGAAAATCCATTCAAGCTCCAACTGTTTTATTTTCGAGATCGTATCACCGCCACGTCTATGGCGGGGCACATGATCCAAGATGAACAATCTAAAATCATTTTCACCGTGATTTTTTTCCACAAAGTGTTTGGGAAAAGATAAGTCAATCTTTTTTTGTACAGATTGTAGACTTGGGGTTATTAATACGTTTTCTACATTCAAGGGTGGTTTCACCTACATATAATAATTTGCAGGGACATTGTATAATATAAACCACATAGTCCGATTTGCATGGTAAATGATGTTTCATTTTATGTATAGTGCCTTTTGTCGGGTGAACAAAAATCTCACCCTTAGGGCTTGTTTACACGAGCGTGTTATTCGACCGTGCAACGCGCGTGATTTTCACGCGTGTTGTAAGGACCTATAATAGTCTATGGGGCCGTGCAGACAGTCCGTGAATTTTGTGCAACGTGAGTACGTTGCAAAAAACTCACGACATGTTCTATATTTGTGCGCTGTTCGCGCATCACGCATCCATTGAAGTTAATGGGTGCGTGAAAACCACGCATGTCACACGGAAGCACGGAAGCGTGCTTTTCTGTTTACAAACATCCAAACGGAGTGTCATAATGATGGCGGCTGTGCAAAAATCCCGCAGCCGCGCATCATATGGTGATGACACACGGAGCTATTAAGTGCCTTTTGGGCACGCAAAACCCCGCGTTTTTTTCGTGCGCAAAACGCATACGCTCGTGTAAATAAGGCCTTAGTCATGTTTTTAAAGTTGTTACACCCTAAACAAGGGAAACAACCCAATTTTTTTAGGTGCTAAAAAAGATTGGTAGCTTTTAACCAAAGACCCCACATCCGCATGTACTAAACGACATCTGAAATTATTTGTCCTACGATAGGCCATACGTGGTGGAGCTACAAATTCAGGAATTTTATCATAGGAACTCATCAGTATCCCCCATTCTTTTTGGATAATTTTTGCAATTTCATTGCTTTTATGGGTGTATGTAGATACTAACGCTAATCTATGCGATATGGTTTGTGTTTTTTTCTTTAAAAGATCTTGTCTCAAAATCTCATCCACTTTCAATCTTTTATTAGTGAATAGTTTTTTAGGATACCCACGACTTTTGAATTTTTGGGACATATCTCTCAATCTGATTTCCAATGTAGAGGGATCCTGAACAGTCCTTTTTACCCTCAACATCTGGCTAAAAGGGAGAGAAGCAATCATTGGATGAGGATGACAACTTTCAAACCTCAACAAATTATTGCAGTCTGTAGATTTGCTATACAGATCAGTATGTAGTTTATTGTCTTTTCTAAAGACTCTTGTGTCAAGAAACTGTAGTGATGTCACTGAAGATACCATGGTGAATTTAATGTCACTATCCATCTCATTAAGAAATGAAAAGAAACACTCTAGCTCTTCTTGAGAGCCCATCCAAATGACGAAGACGTCGTCTATGTATCTCCACCACCTCAGGTCCCTAGTGAAGTGGAGAGACACATAGACAGCGCCTTCCTCTAAAGCCACCATAAACATGTTTGCGTATGTGGGTGCCAAGTTTGATCCCATGGCAGTTCCCCTCCTTTGGGCATAAAAGGTATCACCATGCAGAAAATAGTTTTCAGTCAGAATAATTTCCAATAAAGACATCAGAAAATTAATACATTCATGTGTATTATCTGACTTCTGTAATGCATCAAAAACTGTACAAAGACCTCTAGTGTGATTGATTGAGGTGTATAGACTGCACACATCAAATGATACGAGCTTGCAGTCACCATCCAACTCAACCTCATCCAATTTAGTCAAAAAGTCTGTTGTGTCCTGAATATAGGACTTAGCGGATATTGCAAAATCTCTCAATATTTTGTCCAGAAAAATTGCTACAGGGGAGAAAATCGAACCACAGCCAGATATGATAGGTCTACCTGGAGGGTCAACCATAGATTTATGGATCTTTGGTAGACAGTATAATACTGGAACCACTGGGTGCCGTACCATCATAAATTCCAAAAGATCCCTGTCGATGATGCCCCCATGGCAGGCTTCATATAATAACCCATTTATAGTTTTTTTAATTTTGAATTTTGGATCAAGAGATAATGTGGTTCCATTTACATATATATGTTATAGATTATACGTATGTATCCATTGAATACAATGTTGATATAATTTCTGTTCTTCCCTATAATGGGAGTATATGATGGGATCTAACACTTATCGCTATGGGGATGAGTTACACATACACATAATGAACCGTCTCTGTGGTCGTGCATAAAATTATATTTTGTGCATTAGACATCGTGAGTATTCTATTAAATATCCATATAGCCGGTTATTATTATATAATATTACTTACCAGTCGAGTAATGACAGTTTGGGATAGTTACGAGATATGAGAGAACAGAGTTGCCCTCTTCCAAGATGGTGATATACATTATGAGTGAGTATCACGCATGCGCGAAGGGACACTATGCATCGCAACGCACACTAACGTCTATTTGGATGTGACGCAGTCTACGGACAAGGTTAAGAATTTGTACTCGGCACACCTTGCTTGTGTTACAAAAATATATTTTTATTTTTATTATGGATGCCAGAGGCTGTATGTGCGACGTCGACGTTTCGGTCAGACAGACCTTCGTCGGGCACTGAGCCGTGCTGGGGACTGGATCGGTACAAAATGATGCGTGTATAGCGCTGCTGTGGTCAGTAACCGGCGGCTTACCGCTCTGTGTTGGCGCCAAGCAAGGTGTGCCGAGTACAAATTCTTAACCTATACCCGGTTTGGGACCCTACCTCGAGCACCCAAAGAAACCAGTGCCATCTGAACACAACCATATATGCAGTCTACGGACATGCGCAGTGGACAGTGTGGGACGCTATCAGCCGATCTAGCGAGGTTAGGATGTTTTTAATGTTTAATATATCCACCTGTTGTGATGTTATTCACATGTCACTACACATATGTAGCCTGTCTTATTGATTGGCCCTATTAATGCAATATGATGTTTTACGTTATTTACACGTACTATTTGATATGTATATCCCTATGTGTATATGACTATACCCATAAGGGATCCTATTGACACAATGTTGTGTGTGTTAACTCTACAGTTTTATCACTATTTTATGAAATGTTTGTAATTGGATTCATGATTGTGATTTGCATATATATGTGCTTTGTGTGTCACACTGTTATGCTTGAGAAAGGCTCACACTGAGCTGAAACGTCGCACGTGGAATAAAAGGATCTTTTTTTCAAATATTTGATAGTGCTGCCTCACTTACTTCTGCCTACATTGAAGGGTCATTGGACTGTGACTCAAGAGGCGTGCACCCAACCTAAGTTTTGGTCCTGTGCTGCTGATCTATATCTATTAAGTTCATAACTTAGATGTGATATATTACAGGGCATCCTGCGTGTCAGAGATATGCAGGACCCGGTATCACTGAACCTGTCAGGTCCGTGGGACTGACGGATTCAGGTACATAGAGCTAGATACAGCTGCTCTTTATAGAGAATACAGAGCAGCTGCATCTCAAAAAGTAAAACTAATTTTTAATAAAGACTAATTAAAAAGTTTCACTAAGCACATTGGCTGACCTGTTTATTAAAAATAAATTAAAAATACCCACCAAAGGTGTTCATAGCCAGGTGGACACATATGTATAGTGCTCAAATCCTTATGGTCTACCCACACGACTTGACAGCATGTCAACTGTTCTGTGACCTGTACAATATCTGAATGTCATTATCATTTATAATGCACTATACAATAAAGGGAACCTGTCACTAGAGTACAGGCAGGGGTCCTCAACTGTTGGATCGCAGTTTCGAAACCAAACCACAGTTGCCCGGACCAGTGGCGTCGCCGGGTTACTGCTACTTTCAATTGTATCTGCCTACTCAGGACGCAAATACAATTGAAAAGAGAGCTATGAGTTTCCTACTTTGTCATTCTCTAGGCTACAGGCCACATTAGGCCTGCAGACTATAAGACACAGGCTGGCGCGATGACATCACTGCATTGTGATGGCCTACGCAAGGGTCCCGTCTCGGCATCTCATAGGCTGCAGGCCTAACGTGGATGAGGCCTGCTGTGGAGCTCCGTTTGTCGTGTTTAAATGACTAGAATTTGTTTAAGGGGATCTATCTACAAGGGGCTATGTAGCACACAATTTACTGGGGGCTGTGTACGACACTTTCTACAGGGGGCTGTGTGTGGCACTATAGACAGGGGTCTGTGTGACACTATCGATAAGGTGGGTGTGTGGCACTATTGACAAGGTGGCTGTGGCACTATCGACAAGGTGGGTTTGTGGCACTATTGACAAGGGAGGTGTGTGGTACTATCGACAAGGGGAGTGTGTAGCACTATTTTCAAGGGGTGTGTGTGGCACTATTGACAAGGGAGGTGTGTGGCACTATCGACAAGGGGGGTGTGTGGCACAATTGACAAGGGATGGTGTGGCACTATCGACAAGGGAGGTGTGTGACACTATCAACAAGCGGTGTGTGTTGCACTATCAACAACGGGTGTGTGTGTGGCACTATCGACAAGGAGGCGTGTGTGGCACTAGCTACACGGAGCTGTGTGGTACTATCTACAGTGGGAACTGTAGGGAACTATCTACAGTGGTTGTGTGGCACTCTAAGGGACATTTTCTGGCAATATCTAAAAGGGGCATTGTGTGACATTGTCTACAGGGGCACTGTGTGACAACTATCTTTAAAGGGCACTATGTGTGGCACTATCTACAGGGGAAACTGTGTGACACTCTCTATAAGGGGCATTGTAGCAGATAAGCCTTGGAATTCTGCTGCAGATCCACGGGTCGGAATGGCCTATTGCAAATCTGACCTGTATGAGTATATCCTTTACTGTTGGTGCTCAGCTCAGACCTTCATCTGATGGCAGACCCAGGCAAATGCATCTTGACTGAAAATAGTTGAGCATCCCTGGCATAGGGCACTAAACAAACAGAATTTAAATTTACTGCTGGGATTTAGCATCCTAAACATGCCCCTCACAAAACTGTCTGTTTTTGCATTTTGCCTAAAAAGAAGTTATAATGCAGTGTGCACTGCATGTAAATTACCAGAGAAGAATCTAGAGAGCAGTCCGTCATCCTGCTCATGCTCAGATGTAGCTGATGCCAGTACAGTTAGACTTCTTCTTTTCAGGCAAATTGCTAAAACAGACATTTTTGAGAGGGGCATGTTTAGGACGCTAAATTCCAGCAGTATAACAACATGCTTGTGGTTGAGTGCCCAAAAATCTAGTGACAGTTTCTCTTTAGAAACTATACTAGAAAATAGATACAGAGAATACTGAAGTTTTGAAAGCATCAAAATGGGTTCACAACATGCTGTCCCTTGGGAAGTTTATAAAATGCCAAACATAAGAACATTTAACAAATATTGTGCTAAAGATCATTATCATGGACATTGTGTTCCCTCCCATATCAAATACTTGCCACATGAATAATCAGTTCTCTGCTGGAACGTTCCTATGAGCCCTTTTTCATATGGGATGGTAGGAAAATTGCTGCAACTACAGTATTTTATCACATCAGGCCTCTCATCTGCAAGACTTGTGTGGGTGGGAATCTGAACATACAGCTATTATTCTATCAAAAAAGTACCGGATTGTTCCCTTTATCTAATCCAGAAATACACCTTTGGGTTTTATATAAATGAAGTCAGCATCTTACTAGAATATACAAATACTATAGTAAATACAAATGGAATAAGGTTTATTTATTGCTGGCAAAGTTTCAAATAAATATCCAAAGTTCTGATAAAATTGCAGCGATTTGTTCCTTTGCTAAGAACAAGTCTTGCATGTAAATTGGGAAAATTTGCATATTATAAGTTTTGGCGAAGCATCTAGAGTAACTTAAAGAAAACTCTGATAAAAAAAAAAATACTCCATATTATTATTCATTCCTTTAATTATTTTTACTACCTAATATACACTTGTACTGGACAGGGAGCATTGCATAGCAACAGCTCATGTGACAGCAAAGTCACCCCTATCCCTATTTTTATGTTTCATTGTGATGTGCTGGTCACCTGGATACAGCAGCATTATATTCTTTTGCCTACAAAATAAGGTCTATACCTGCCAGTTCTTTCATTTCTGGTGAGACATGCTGCAGTCTCACATCCATTCATACAGCCTTTGTGTTTATTTGCAGAACATTATATTGGTATGCAACTTTTATAAATGGATTAAAAAACTATTAATAAACTGCTATCAGTTAATATCAATTTCCATTTGTTTGTTTTTTTAAATTTAGTTAACCCAAATTTATATGCTATGTAAAAGACATTTGGTACATTTTTGGGAGTAGAGATAGTGGAAATGATTTGCTAGTTCGAGACTAACCAAGAATCAGATTGCTTCCCATTTGGAGAGACTGAGGGAAATTGGATTTTTAAACATTCACACATCTCTAATTTGGAGAATTTGGGAATTTACCGTAATCTAAAGTGCTTTAAATTGTAAAGCTGTTCCTGTTACCAAACACTGTGGAAATATCCTATATATCCCATGGGTATTTTTCAGTGATAAGCTCTATAGCTTCAAATGCACAAATCTGTTAAATGTATTCTGCACAGTAGGAACTTTAACGTACTTGAACACATAGAAAAAAGTTTTGACAGCTTGTCTTGCATGAAGAGGGTTAAATTCCTGTTATTGTATATGTAGCATTGGCTCCCACGGAGCTTTGGCTTCAAGCCGTTTCTTCTAATAACTGTGGCCAAAAGGCTGCTGTCCCTTTTTACATTTTGTCTATGACATACCATACATCACTTTGTTACTGTCAAAGAATATATCTCACACTTCATTGACAAAAAGCTTGACCTTGGACCTCCTTCCAGGATGCTGAATACAACATTGTTTATGGTGGTTTGTACGGATGAGATACCGGCCTTAATGTTTCAGAACCGCTGTCGATCCCATAATGGGATCATTCAGTTAAAATAGGCAAATATTTTGGCTCATTAGGAAATGAATTGTGTGGAATGCCTGGCAAATATATACCTGTCTAAAAGAATCACAGAATATAGAATACAACACAAATTAGGAACACTTTGTTGAGTCCCAAGTATTTGGTTCCACAATGATAGTTGATCAAAAATCAGATTTCAAGATCAGATTAAAGGCTCCATGTTTTTATCTTCTGTAATATAATCCAAACCAGATAAGGGTAGATAATTTATATTTAAAATAGTATTAATATAGTAAGAAATACATTGATAATGCTGTATAAAGTAATAATTCTGTAGATTTTAGAAAGAGATTAAATTAAAGATTTAATTCTATCAAATTATCTATTTCACACTGTATAATTTTCTTGTTTTTATTCATGTAATCATCATA
This sequence comes from Rhinoderma darwinii, assembly GCF_050947455.1. Taxonomy (NCBI): domain Eukaryota; kingdom Metazoa; phylum Chordata; class Amphibia; order Anura; family Rhinodermatidae; genus Rhinoderma; species Rhinoderma darwinii. Next base: position 114,065,749 of record NC_134690.1, read on the forward strand.
AAGAGCATTACTGTAATTTTTAAGTCCTCAACCAACCCAAAATACAACTGAAGCTCAAAAGACCCTTACCTTGACATGCATGCCCCCACATAATAAAATGGGTTTACCAATCATTTAAAGTGATGCCATATCTTTATGACATTCCATCACTTTATAATCAGTTGGGGACCCGCTGATCAACTAAACAAAGGGGTAGAAGCCCCCTTGTCATTTTCCCTGTACAGCGGCACTCCTGCTCACCTGTGAAGAAAACACAATGCTTAACTACCCCTAGATTTTGAGGATTGGTGGGTGTCGATACGGTCAGGGCCCCACCGATCAGGAAGTGATGACATATACTAGCAACACTTCTAATGGTGGGAAAACCTCCTTAACCCTTTCCCATCACTGCACTGGCTATCTACGTCGGGAAAGTGTATTTAAATATGGTGCCCGCTCAGAAGCAGAGCGAGCGCCACAGCCGCCGGGTCTCTGCTGTGTTACACAGCAGGGACCCAGAGGCAATTTTGTGAAAAAATAGAAAGACTTACAAAGGTTCGCTCACCGCATTTCCTCTTCGTTATTTTCTGCGTTAGTTGGTTCCATGTCTAGATGTTACAGGTTCTTGAAGATACTCCCAAGAAGAATCCTGAGTTGAATAATGACCGAATAAAACCATAATTTTTATCAGAGTGCTGGATACACCAATTTTTTGTCCACTTCCATTACCCATAGGCAATGCTTGCAATCAGAAACATCTCTGATCGCAAGTATTTAACCCCTCAGATACCGGTGTCAGATATGACCACCAGCATCTGTTTACCGGCGCTCATCGGCTCCCGTGTGGCGAGATCGAGGGAGCTCGTGTATTCCTCTAGCAGCTGGGAACCTTGTGAATGCTCCCAGACCTGCTCTAGGAATATTGCTATTGAGATCTGCCTTTTTTAACAAAGGTTTATTTTTTAACTTTTAATAATTTTTTTTTGTACATAAAAAAAACCTTTATTCACCTGTTTTGTATTTTTTTTTTATAAGTCCCCCGAGGGGACTTGAACCAGTGATCGTTAGATCACTTGCACGATATACTGCAATACTAATGGAGGCAGAGCCTCATAGGAGTACAAAGACGGCAGACCTGGGGGCCTTCATTAGACCCCCAGGCTACCGTAACAACCATCGGCATCCTGCGATCACGGGGGGGTGGGTGCAATGGCATGTCGTAGTGGGCAGCCTCCATTTTTCTAACAACTTAGATGACGTGGTCACTATTGATTGTGGCATCTAAGGGTTTAAAACGGACAGAATCAAAGTAATCTTTGATTCCGCCCATTGAATGAGGTGTCGGCTGTAACATACAGCCAACACGTGCTCAGTGTTGAGCGGGTTCAGCCCGTGAGCCCGCTCCATACAACCCCTGAACACCTGTCATGTACAGTTATGTGATAATGTGTTAAGGGGTTAAATACTGAACCCCTACACACGTGTATTTTTAAATGTCTAGGATAGGGCTTCTCAAATAGTAAGGCAGACCTCACCAGTGAGGTACCCCCCAGTTGTTGTTTAGATGCAGCTGGGGAGATAGAAGTGACACAGGCCTTTCTCTGTCTGTAGCAATAACAGGTGGATAACAGGTGGATACTGGGTACAGAAAACAAAAGATAAATTGAGATACATTTTTAATTTTGGCTTGGACTTCCACAGTGGTGAGGTCCAGGCTTTCCCATGTTATAGCTGGCGAGGCCCCTAATTTTTCTGTAATCTTTGATTCCGCCTATTGAATGAGGTGTCGGCTGTAACGTACAGCCAACACGTGCTCAGTGTTGAGCGGGTTCAGCCCGTGAGCCCGCTCCATACAACCCCTGAACACCTGTCATGTACAGTTACATGATAATGCGTTAAGGGGTTAAATACTGAACCCCTACACAGGTGTATTTTTAAATGTCATGTAAACATACGGTAATGCCATTATTGGGAACTGCAAGGCATTATGATAGTGGGATGGGAACGGGTTTTTATTTTCCACGTTAACAAAATATCTCTGCATGTAAATTATTAAATTAATAATTCTCATGGTGTCCGTCTAATTGGTGTATATCTTACTCCTTACAACTTTAAATATAAGGACAATTAGGCTACATTCACACGAGCGTATCAGATTAATGCGCGTAAAATACGCACGTAAATCTGATCCATGTGCGTTGTGTTATTGCATCTGTGCTTTGCGTGTGGCATGTGTTTTTCTCGCACTCGCAAGGCACATCTTTTTTATGTTGCAATGGAATTGATGCGCAAATCACTCACAGCACACGGATGTGCATCCGTGTGCTGTGTGTGGTTTTCACGCACCCATTGACTTCAATGGGCACGTAGGTGTGTGAAAAATGCACCAATATAGGACATGCAGTGAGTTTCACGCAACGTACACACACTGGGGGAAAACTCCTGCATGTGCGAATGGCCGCATTAAAATCAATGGGTCAGTGTGCCGTGCACGATTTTCACGCACAGCACACGGACGAGTTTTACGCTCGTCTGAATGAGCCGTTAATGAGCAAGGAACATGTCTGTCTGATGACAATAATGTTATATAATGTGTTGTAAGCCCTCATTTATTTTTGAAAGCCTTCCTTAAGTACACATTTTTATTTTCAGGATTGCTGCTTAATATGATGTGACAGTTTTTGATTTATTTTTAGCTCAGCTTGTTATCCCAGATTTATCACATGAGAGACTAAGGAAACATTTTCGCTGAACTTGTTATTAGTAGATGTGTCTCGTTTTAGTATGTTGTCTTGCAGTGAGAGCTGTAATATTGGAGCAGATGGCGCAGAACTGTAGTAAGGAGGCAGAACAGGAATAAAATGATTTGTGTATTGTGATTTTAAAGCACAATTGTATATTTTACAATATGATGTTACTATACACTGTGGTATAAACAAGTTAATGTTTATTCTAGTTATTAAAGGGTTGGCTGGTTTAGTTAGCCCCTTTCTGCGTTTGTTATTAGGAAATGCAGAGATATTGGAGTGGCATCCTGCAATTATTGGCTGGAGCTGAAAGACACATCTGGAACTATTGGTTTTGGATGAATGCAGGCATCTTTTTTTTTTTTTTTTTTGCACTTTCTCTGCTAAAAACAGCTAATCTAGGAGGCCCCTCAGCATCTGCTTGATTCTATATGACTCCCAGGATGAGAGAGTTCTACAAATAAGATGCTGCTTTAAGTTTACATTTTTTTTAATATAAGCCCAGAGTGAAAAGCAAAAATAGGTTTGGTTAAAAAAGGACAAAACATATCTAATTTAATAATGAACAGTTCCAGAAACTGCTAAAAATACAACAAAAAAAAAAAAAACAGCATTAAACCTCCATTGCCAGGGAGACAAATGTTGCATTAAATACATCCTAGTGATTTACAGGAGGAGCACTGTAACTTAAAGTTCCAGGGCACCTGATACAAACTATATAAGGCCCTGTTCACACTGAGTTTTTTGACACGTTATTTTAAGCAGAAACCGCGTCGAAAAACGCACCAAAAAACTTCCGAAAACACCTCCCATTGATTTCAATGCGAGGCAGAGGCGTTTTTCCCCACGAGCGGTAAAACCGGCTCGCTGGAAAAAGAAGCGACATTCCCTACCTTCGGTCGTTTACATCTCTGACCTCCCATTGACATCAATGGGAGGTGGGAAAAGTGCTTTTTGCATCATTTTTGCGCACGGCGCTCAATGGCCGCGGGCGAAAAACGCAGCGAAAAGCGCAGCAGACGGCATGCAGGCAGATCGAAATCTGCCTCAAAATTTCGGCAGAATTTTCAGTCTGCAAAATACTCTGTGTGAACATACCCTATCAGTACCCTAAACACTATTACATCATGTCATTTAATGTACTATACTTTTATCTGCCCATGTACCAGAATGGCTGTATGCAACCACAACCAAGTAAGGGACCACCTCTATCATGCCCATGTGCCTTAATAGGGACTGGGATTGTCCTGATTGGTATACTCTTTTCAATATTAAATATTTTATATTTTATATAATAAACCAAATAATGGAGATATTCCCCAATAAAATACTAATATCAGAAACTGATTGAGATACCTAAGTACATTTGCATGTTTTCTTTCAAAACTAGTGCGTCAGGCGGATACGTGGCTTGGTAGTCACATCTGTATGACTTATTTGGCTACAGTTTATGTACTGCACTACATGGGTTTTACATTGATAGTCTATCTTTAGGATAGACTATCAATGTATGATTGTTGGGGGTTCAACTCTAATAAGCCCATTGATCAGCAGAACAAAGCCCCACTGCCCTTTTTTCCAGTACCTGATGCAGCAACATCCATATGCGTGTGGCCGTGTCTGGTACTAAAGGTTAGTCCCATGCACTCATTGTAGCAATGAAACTTCTGGGGATGTTACTCCCAATAAAATTTGCTCTGTACCTTACAAATTTGGTATATTTGCAGCTTCCTGTGTCTGTTGCCTATGATTACATCTCTGTTGAGTCATTATGAAATATCCCTTCTCTACTCCGACGTCAGAATGTAAGATATGAACTGAGAATTCACACAAAGGCTTCAGCTTTATAAAGACTTTGAGGTTTAAATTAAGGGCAAAAACTATGTATATCAGCTGCGGTTATAACTTACTTAATTTTATTCCACAAGTGTCCACTCTTCTCTTGTTGCAAGCACTTTATGAGCTATTTCAGGATTAAACTCTATACACATTCTTTTGGAGACTTACAGGTTTGATCTAGCTGTCCAGTACATTTGGACTACTCACTTTGTAAGCATTTAAGACATTCAGAGTACACACTGAACACATTATAATACATAATATATGAAGAAAGGCATGTGCCCACCATTACACTTAATACTACTGGATATTTAATGACAGGTGGTGCAACTCTAGTTGTTGAAACTAATAATAATCATTTTTATTTATATGGCACCAACATATTCCACAGCACTTTACAGTTCAGGGGGTACATTGTACAGACAAAATCAGACATTACAAAACGAATTTACAATTCAAACAATAAGAGTGAGGACCCTGCCTGCAAGAGCTTACAATCTATGAGGAAATAAGGGAGACTCAAAGTGTAAAAAGTGCTTAAGTACAATGGTCCAGCCATCATTTTTACATACGGGGTAGTACACATAAAGCTGTTTGAGCCGGTCACCAGCCAGTGTCAGTGTATGACAGACATAAAGTGTATTAGGGTGCAGGGAGTGTGGGGGATACTGCTGAATGAAGGGGCCTCATTACTAATGTAAAGGGGGGCCAGGGAAAGGAATTAGATCAGGGAATGTTATAGGTAGGCCTGTCTAAAAAGATGTGTTTTCAGGGTACGTCTAAAACTATTGATGTTGGGAATTAATCTGATTGTCTGGGGTAGTGCATTCCAGAGGACTGGTGCAGCACGAGAAAAATCTTGGAGACAGGAGTGGGAGGTTCGGATTATGGCGGATGTTAATCTAAGGTCGTTAGCAGAACGTAGAGCGCGAGTAGGGTGTAAGACAGAGATGAGGGAGGAGATGTAAGGAGGTGCAGCACTGTGGAGAGCTTTGTGGGTGAGAATAATAATTTTGAATTTAATTCTGAATGGTATCAGCAACCAGTGCAGTGACTGGCAGAGGGTAGAGGCGTTGGTGTACTGGTTGGTCAGAAAGATGAGCCTGGCTGCTGAATTAAGGATCGATTGGAGAGTGGAGAGTTTAGTGAATGAAAGACCGACTAGTAATGAGTTCCAGTAGTCAAGACGAGTGTAAAGGATCTGCCAGGTACTACATCTGGGTATACTCCCAGGATTAATCAGTCGACACCTGAGGCCAGACCTCTGAGACTGACACCTGCTCCCACCAATCAGGGTGGCAGGCTCAGGAGTGGGAGAGCCTATCGCGGCCTGGTCAGTCAGAGTTAGCTCCGCCCCCTGTTCATTTATACCTGCCGTTTTCTCTTCCTCCTTGCTTGTTATTCTTTTTGGATTCCTGGCCCCACTGCTGCCTTGCTCCAGCCTGCTTCTGCCGTGCTTCTGCTTTGCTTCAGTTCCGTTTATCCTGCGTTGCTCTACCCCTGGCTTGCTTCTGCTCCGTGCTCCCGTTTGTATACTCCACTACTTCCTGATCCTGACTGGCTCATTCACCGCTCCGTTTCCTTGCGGCGTTCCGTGGGCTACTGTATTCCCTTGCGTGTTCCCTGTTTGTTTCCCTTGCACTTAGACAGCGTAGGGACCGCCACCAAGTTGTACCCCGTCGCCTAGGGCGGGTCGTTGCAAGTAGGCAGGGACAGGGCGGTGGGTAGATTAGGGCTCACTTGTTCCCTTCACCTCCTTCCTGCCATTACATAATAACAAGCCCTTACCTAGTCTACCATTTCTTCTACGCTGACGCTATCATGGACCCCCTTGAGACCCTGACCCAGCAGGTGCAGGGCCTCTCCCTACAGGTCCAGGCCCTGGCTCAGAGGGTCAATCAGTCTGACGCTGCCTTTGTAGTACCCCTCACCTCACCTTTAGAACCCAACCTCAAGTTACCTGACCGGTTCTCAGGGGACCGTAAGACTTTTCTCTCCTTCCGGGAGAGTTGCAGACTTTATTTCCGCCTAAGACCTCACTCCTCAGGTTCCGAGAACCAGCGTGTGGGTATCATTATATCCCGACTCCAGGAAGGGCCCCAAGAGTGGGCCTTCTCCTTGGCTCCTGACGCCCCTGAACTTTCCTCCGTTGATCGGTTTTTCTCTGCCCTCGGTCTCATTTACGACGAGACTGACAGGACTGCCTTAGCCGAGAGTCAGCTGGTGACCTTACGTCAGGGTGGGAGACCTGTTGAGGAATACTGTTCTGATTTTAGAAAGTGGAGCGTAGCTTCTCGGTGGAACGACCCGGCCCTAAAGTGCCAGTTTAGGTTAGGATTATCTGACGCCCTGAAGGATCTGCTGGTTAGCTACCCCTCTTCTGACTCCCTAGACCAGGTTATGGCCCTAGCAGTACGACTTGACCGACGTCTCAGGGAACGTCAGCTTGAACGTTTCAATGTTTTCCCCTCTGACTGCCCTGCGATTCCCCCCGAGGTCCCGTCTCCTCGCTCTTCCACGGAGGACTCGGAGGTACCTATGCAACTTGGGGCCTCCATGTCCCCTCGACAACGTAGAGAGTTTCGCAGGAAGAATGGTCTCTGCTTCTATTGTGGGGACGACAAGCATCTACTGAACACCTGTCCCAGGCGCAAGAATAAGCAGCCGGAAAACTTCGGGGAGGTCACTTGGGCGCACAGGTATTTCCCGTTAATACTAAACGCAATAAGATTTTGCTTCCCTTTCAGGTCTCGTTTGCTGGCCGGCCTGCCACTGGCAGTGCCTTCGTGGATTCGGGCTCATCTGCTAATATCATGTCTGTGGAATTTGCTATGTCTCTAAAAATGCCATTTATTGATTTACCTTATCCTATCCCTGTAGTAGGTATCGACTCCACTCCTCTTGCTAATGGTTATTTTACTCAGCATACTCCTGTTTTTGAACTCCGTGTTGGCTCCATGCATTTGGAGCAGTGCTCTGTACTGGTGATGCAGGGATTATCGTCCGATCTGGTATTAGGTCTTCCCTGGTTGCAGCTGCATAATCCCACGTTTGATTGGAATACTGGGGATCTCACCAAATGGGGTAGTGATTGCCTGATGTCATGTCTTTCGGTTAACTCTATTTCTCCCCGGGAGGAGGTAAACTCGCTTCCTGAGTTTGTTCAGGACTTCGCTGATGTGTTTTCTAAGGAGGCCTCCGAGGTGTTGCCCCCTCATAGAGATTACGATTGCGCCATCGATTTGGTGCCTGGTGCCAAGCTTCCTAAGGGGAGGATATTTAATCTTTCATGTCCTGAACGTAAAGCTATGAGGGAGTATATCCAAGAATGCCTGGCCAAGGGTTTCATTCGCCCCTCGACTTCTCCTGTAGGTGCTGGCTTCTTTTTCGTGGGGAAGAAGGATGGTGGTCTTAGGCCGTGCATTGATTATCGGAACTTGAATAAGGTCACAGTAAGGAACCAGTATCCCCTTCCTTTGATTCCGGATCTTTTTAATCAGGTTCAGGGGGCCCAATGGTTCTCTAAGTTCGATCTACGGGGGGCATATAACCTTATCCGCATCAAAGAGGGGGATGAGTGGAAAACTGCGTTCAACACGCCCGAAGGTCATTTCGAATACCTAGTCATGCCCTTTGGGTTGTGTAATGCCCCTGCCGTCTTCCAGAATTTTATTAATGAAATTCTGAGAGATTACCTGGGTAATTTTCTTGTAGTGTACCTTGATGACATACTGGTGTTTTCCAAGGACTGGTCCTCCCACGTGGAGCATGTCAGGAAGGTCCTCCAGGTCCTTCGGGAAAATAATCTGTTTGCGAAGACCGAAAAATGTGTGTTTGGGGTACAGGAGATACCATTTTTAGGTCAAATCCTCACTCCTCATGAATTCTGCATGGACCCTGCCAAGGTTCAGGCTGTGGCGGAATGTTCCAACCTGCCTCCCTGAAGGCGCTTCAGTGTTTTTTGGGGTTCGCTAACTATTACAGGAGATTTATTGCCAACTTCTCGGTCGTCGCTAAGCCTCTTACGGACCTCACTCGCAAGGGTGCTGATGTCCTCCATTGGCCCCCTGAGGCCGTCCAGGCTTTTGAGACCCTCAAGAAGTGCTTTATCTCGGCCCCCGTGCTGGTTCAGCCCAACCAAAGGGAGCCATTTATTGTGGAGGTTGACGCGTCCGAGGTGGGAGTGGGGGCCGTCTTGTCCCTGGGTACCAGCTCCCTCACCCATCTCCGCCCCTGTGCTTACTTCTCTAGGAAGTTTTCGCCCACGGAGTGTAACTATGATATTGGCAACCGCGAACTTTTAGCCATTAAATGGGCTTTTGAAGAGTGGCGTCACTTCTTGGAGGGGGCCAGACACCAGGTAACAGTCCTTACTGACCACAAGAATCTGGTTTTCCTAGAATCTGCCCGGAGGCTTAATCCTAGACAAGCTCGTTGGGCACTGTTCTTTACCAGATTTAATTTCTTGGTTACCTATAGGGCTGGGTCCAAAAATATTAAGGCTGATGCACTGTCACGTAGTTTCATGGCTAATCCTCCTTCTGAGAAGGATCCTGCTTGTATTTTACCCCCTGGCATAATTGTTTCTGCCACTGATTCTGACTTAGCCTCTGACATCGCGGCTGATCAAGGTTCAGCTCCCGGGAACCTCCCTGGGGACAAACTGTTTGTCCCCCTGCAATACCGGCTAAGGGTACTCTGGGAAAACCATGACTCCGCTCTATCTGGTCATCCTGGCATCTTGGGTACCAAACTCCTCATTACCAGAAACTATTGGTGGCCTGGGTTGCCTAAAGACGTTAGGGCTTACGTCGCCGCTTGTGAGGTCTGTGCTAGGTCCAAGACCCCTAGGTCCCGACCTGCGGGCTTACTACGTTCCTTGCCCATTCCCCAGAGACCTTGGACCCATATCTCCATGGATTTTATCACCGATTTGCCTCCATCTCAGGGCAAGTCGGTGGTGTGGGTGGTAGTAGACCGCTTCAGCAAGATGTGCCACTTTGTGCCCCTTAAGAAACTACCTAACGCCAAGACGTTAGCTTCTTTGTTTGTGAAACACATTCTGCGTCTCCACGGGGCCCCGGTCAATATAGTTTCGGACAGAGGGGTACAATTTGTTTCCTTATTTTGGAGAGCTTTTTGTAAAAAGTTGGAGATTGATCTATCCTTCTCCTCCGCCTTCCATCCCAAAACTAATGGCCAAACGGAAAGGACTAACCAATCCCTGGAACAATATTTAAGGTGTTTCATTTCTGACTGTCAATTTGATTGGGTCTCATTCCTTCCCCTCGCCGAATTTTCCATGAATAACCGGGTCAGTAACTCGTCAGGGGTCTCCCCGTTTTTCTGTAATTTCGGGTTTAATCCTAGGTTCTCCTCCGTTTCCCCTGGTTGTTCCAATAATCCCGAGGTAGAGGACGTTCATCGGGAACTGTGCACAGTCTGGGCCCAGGTTCAGAAGAACCTAGACCCGTCCCAGAGCGTACAAAAGATTCAGGCTGATTGTAGACGTTCTGCTAACCCCCGGTTTGTCGTCGGGGATCTGGTGTGGTTGTCGTCAAGGAACTTGCGCCTTAAGGTCCCGTCCAGGAAGTTTGCTCCCCGATTTATTGGACCTTATAAGGTCATTGAAGTCCTCAACCCTGTATCCTTCCGTCTGGAGCTGCCCCCATCCTTTCGCATACACGACGTCTTCCATGCCTCCCTCCTGAAACGCTGCTCCCCGTCCTGGTCCCCTTCGAGGAAACCTCCTGTTCCCGTTCTCACCCCTGAGGGGGTGGAATTCGAGGTGGCCAAGATTGTGGACAGTAGGATGATCCAGGGCTCCCTCCAGTACCTGGTCCATTGGAGAGGATACGGGCCGGAGGAGAGGACTTGGGTACCTGCTCGAGATGTTCACGCTGGGGTATTGATAAGGAGGTTCCACCTTCTCTTTCCCACTAAACCGGGTCCTCTTAGTAAGGGTCCGGTGGCCCCTCATAAAAGGGGGAGTACTGTAAAGGATCTGCCAGGTACTACATCTGGGTATACTCCCAGGATTAATCAGTCGACACCTGAGGCCAGACCTCTGAGACTGACACCTGCTCCCACCAATCAGGGTGGCAGGCTCAGGAGTGGGAGAGCCTATCGCGGCCTGGTCAGTCAGAGTTAGCTCCGCCCCCTGTCCATTTATACCTGCCGTTTTCTCTTCCTCCTTGCTTGTTATTCTTTTTGGATTCCTGGCCCCACTGCTGCCTTGCTCCAGCCTGCTTCTGCCGTGCTTCTGCTTTGCTTCAGTTCCGTTTATCCTGCGTTGCTCTACCCCTGGCTTGCTTCTGCTCCGTGCTCCCGTTTGTATACTCCACTACTTCCTGATCCTGACTGGCTCATTCACCGCTCCGTTTCCTCGCGGCGTTCCGTGGGCTACTGTATTCCCTTGCGTGTTCCCTGTTTGTTTCCCTTGCACTTAGACAGCGTAGGGACCGCCGCCAAGTTGTACCCCGTCGCCTAGGGCGGGCGTTGCAAATAGGCAGGGACAGGGCGGTGGGTAGATTAGGGCTCACTTGTTCCCTTCACCTCCTTCCTGCCATTACAACGAGAGTGAATTAGAGCAACAATGAGAATTTTGGCTGTTTCCACAGTAAGAAAAGGGTGGATTCTGGAGATGTTTTTAAGGTGAAAGTGACAGGAGCGTGAAGTGATTGAATGTGTGAAGTAAAGGAAAGATCTGAGTCAAAAATAACCCCAAGACAGCGGGTGTGCTGTTTAGGAGTTATGTTAGTGCCACACACTGAGATGGAGACATCAGGTTTAGGTAGGTTAGTAGATGACGGGAACACAAGGAGCTCAGTTTTAGAAAGATTCAGTTTCAGATAGAGAGAGGACATGATGTTAGAGACAGCGGACAGACAATCACTGGTGTTTTGTATTAGAGCAGGGGAGATGTCATGGGAAGAGGCATATGATTGGATGTCATCAGCGTATGGATTGTACTGGATGCCAAACCTGCTGATGGTTTGTCCAATAGAGGCTGTGTAGAGAGAAAAGAGAAGCGGACCTAGGACTGATCCCTGAGAAATCCTGATAGCAAGCGGAAGAGGAGATGAAGTAGAACCAGCAAATGAGACACTGAACGAGTGGTCAGAAAGATAGGAAGAAAACCAAGAGAGAGCAGTGTCTTTAAGGCCAATAGAGTAGACCATGTTAAGTATGAGTTTGTGGTCTACAGTGTCAAACTATTAAAATACTTCCTCTGCTATAATTTGAACATACATTCCCAACCAATATGGCAATCCAAAAATGTGCAACAATTGAAAATACCACCCATTTCCCAATAAACCTAAAGTATACCAATAATTGGTTAAAAGCTTTCACCAAAAAGCTAAACCTTGAATCTTCTGGACCACTAATAGATGTTCTCCACTCATCCTCACCCCTATTAGCCAGAGTGGATAGTCCACTGTAAAGATCAGCACTCACTCTGGAGGACTTGACGCGACCATGTATTAAATGCTAACCCAATGACCATGAATTGCTAAAGCCAACCCCAAATAATTAGCTTACAGTCGTGGAAGTTGTGGCAGGCAGTGATGTCACGAGGGTGGAGCAAGTCCTATAAATTGAGTTCTGGGACATACCGATGCCAGATAGCCACTGTGGCTTCACCCAATAACACATATGACCCATACCTCAGGCTGTTGATGTCTTCGGGTGGGGGGGCAGGCTTGCCTGGGAAATGGTCAGATTGATCAACTGTAGTGTAGAAGTGCATGGGATGATGTCACAGGTGTGGTGATGTCAAAATGGGCACTGTCATTAACATTGCTTTATATTTTCTTGTTAAGGCACCAAAGCAGGGATGCTAAAGGTGGGGCGTGGTGGACAGTGAAGTCAGAAAGTTGGCCAGAAATTGAATGTTGCAAACCCTCAGCTGTAAGACAACTGCAGTGGCTGTACCTGAGTGCAAGAGATCCAACAAAGAAAAAGCACTGGCCAACCAGCTCCATGGGTAGTGAGCTCACATAGGTGTAGATTTAGGAGGGTGGGGTATTAAGTGATATAGCCCAGTAAAAGAGAAGACTATCCAGCAACTCCATATGATAAAAATCTCCTTCTCTATTCTTTTTGTACATTTTTGGAATAAAGAAGGAGATTTTTTTATTACATGGAGTTGCTGGATATTCTTCTCATTAACAAGGGCAGGGGTTGCCCATGCTGAAGGTGTGATGCTTCCTCTTTCAGGAATTATAGACAGCATCAGTACCTTAGTGACATCACCAAGATGAGGTCATCGAATGTGTGTTTCCTGTAGGGCATCAATCCATTCATGAGGTCCATAGGCAAAAAGGTAGAATTTCCTAGGTCCAGAGATGAGGGTTGCCTCCTTGCAGAGTTGTCCATAAGCACGTATCTTCTGTGCCCAATTGGAAATCTTATCCTGCTTATGGTCTCTAATATGATAGTTGTAGGTTCGTCAACCCTTTTTTTTTATTTAGTTTTTTCTGAACAATTTTGGCAAAAATGTTTATGGAGAAATTGAAAAAACAAAATTAATTATAAAGCTAATAAGTAATATAACTATATCTCAGAATACTAATGGAAAATTGCATTTGCAGCATTTACTGTTAACTGTACAATCAGGATAATTACAATGACACTAACTTGCAAGAGCTCCCATAATTTAAACAAAAATCATGGCCGCATCAATTTTTTATTATTGACAGTGGTCAAAAGTCCTTCACAAACTGTCCATAAGCCATAGGATATGCTACAAACCCTTCAGAGATGCATAGAGCCACCCATACATTTTTACTCTCACTGACAAGACAAGACTTTGTCCACCATCGTTCAATTAGGAGTGCACCCAGAAATTGTACCTGGTCTAAATGTTCCTGAAACTATACAGGGGCTAAATTGCATTACCACTTTTGGGGCTAATACTGAATGTTTTTTGTCGCCTACTTTATAAGTTGCATTTGAAACAAGATTTATATTATTTTCACTGCAGTGGAATTTGCAAACTGGATAAATTGGTAACATGCTTTGAATTGTAGCATATAAAGATGGATTACTTATATATAGAGATTGCAAACGCAGGGAATCAAGGATGAACATACAGCATATGCTCTATTTTGTATACTGCTCAGCCAGGAAATGTGAAATCATGTTGACAGGTGCATTAGAAGCAGTCTCTGCTAGTATGCATGATTGAGGTAAAATATGGTAGAAACTGCCTTACTGTTTCCTTTACATTTCAAGCACATTCCTAACATCAAAAGCCCAATTCCCATGCAAAATGACATTCTTATTATGCATTACTGTATAATGTTTTTACTTTTATATCATCTTATTTATTCTATAGGATAACTTTTCTGAAACAAAGTACAGGGTGGGCCATTTATATGGATACACCTAAATAAAATGGGAATGGTTGGTGATATTAACTTCCTGTTTGTGGCACATTAGTATATGGGAGGGGGGAAACTTTTCAAGCTGGGTGTTGACCATGGCGGCCATTTTGAAGTCGGTGTTGCTTATCAGTGTGTGAAGAGTGGGAGAAGAGGGTTGCATTCACAATCCAACACAATGGGCAGCACTTTAAACACATTTTATAAGTGGTCAGAAACTTGTAAATAACTCATGAAAGAATAAAGTAACGTTAAAACCAAGCACACCATTGTTTTTTTTGTGAAATTCTCGATAAGTTTGATGTGTCACATGACCCTCTTCCCATTGAAAAAACTAAAGTTGGATACAAAATGGCCGACTTCAAAATGGCCGTCATGGTCAACACCCAGCTTGAAAAGTTTCCCCCCTCCCATATACTAATGTGCCACAAACAGGAAGTTAATATCACCAACCATCCCCATTTTATTTAGGTGTATCCATATAAATGGCCCACCCTGTAAATCAATCTGAGTTATTACATTGTTTTGTTTTAGCTGTAAGTCTACTTTCATATGACAGTATTTTGCTTTAGTATTTGTAAGTCAAAACCATGAGTGGAAGCTACACAGAGAAAAAGAATAATGGAAGGATTTGCCCCTTTCTAGTGTTTTGGGCCCACTCCTGGTTTTTGCTTACAAATACTGATGCAGAATACTGCCATGTGAAAGTGTCCTTAAACTGTATATTTTATATCTACAATTTATAGATAATCATTGCACACATTAATCCTCTTATGTCGCCAATCTCGCTATTTACGCAGCTGCAGCATATACCTCATGTTGCAGCGACATAAATAGACATGATCCTGTTTAATGGCAGATCTCACTGCCCAACCCTCTGCCATTTAAGAGATAAAGCTAAGGGCATGTTCACACGCAGAGTTTTCAGACGTATTTCGGGGCGTAAACGCCTCGAAATAAGCCTTGAAAAACGCTAGGTATACGCCCACAAAACTCTGTCCATTGAATTCAATGGGAAAACGGCGTTTAGCTCTGACGGGGCAGTTTGTTTTTTTTGCTTTAAAAAATGGCATGTTAAAAGATGCCCCGTATAAAAGAGCGTGTCACTTCTTGAGCCATTTTTGGAGCTGTTTTTCATTGCGTTAATGGAAAAACAGCTCCAAAAATTTCTCCAAAAAACAAATGATTCTCAGCCGGTTTTGATTTTGCGTGTAAACATACCCTAACACTGTGTTAGCCTGATCCTCCTGAAGTGACAAGGCACTAAAATGATAAGCTCTCTGTCACAAAATACACTAAACACAGTGTTCAAAGTGCTGTGTTCAGCAATGGGATCTGAATGCAGAAGGTTCTTTCCTGCATTTTCGTTGCCATGGAAACCCATGATTGCTTGATGACATCATGGGCTTCCAACAGTTTGATGGGGAGAGGAGCATGCTGGGGAACCGAGCTGGCATGTCGCCAACCTTGCTATTTAGGTAGCTGCAGAACATCCTGTATAGTCTATCTCTGCCATTAGGGCTGGACTGATGGTCAATCAGCTGCACCTGTAGCATGTCCATAAGAAGGTGCAGACACAGGGTTGACTGGCTCACTTATGGGTCTGACTTCTGAGTCTGGGAAATCGTCTTCTGTCTGTGGGTAAAAGTCTGAGTTAGGGCGGATTTACACGAGCGTGTGCGTTTTGTGCACGCAAAAAGGCACTTAACAGCTCCGTGTGTCATGATCATATGGTGCGCGGCTGCATGCTTTTCGCGCAGTCGCCATCATTTGAATGTTTGTAAACAGAAAAGCACGTGGTGCTTTTCTGTTTACAATCATAGTTTGTCTGCTGTTGCGCGAATCACGCGCGTCCCACGGAGGTGCCTCCGTGTGGCGCGAAAAACTCAGAAATATAGGACCTGTCGTGAGTTTTACGCAGCGGGCTCACGCTGTGCAAAAAACACTGACAGTCTGCACTGCCCCATAGACTAGCATAGGTCCGTGTGACGCGTGTGAAAAGCACGCGCGTTGCACGGACGTATTACACGTCCATGTAAATCCGCCCTAACTGTGTCTCCAGTGCCTGCTGGGAAGGCCCCTGGTATGATAAGGGACTGTACTTGTGTAGTAAGTGCTCATCCAAGCTGGTTTTCTTTTGTTTTAGCCTAAAATGTAAAAGGCTTATTTTCTCATTTTGGACTATAAAAATAAAACACAGGTAAGCCCTGTTTGAACTATATTTTCTGCATCACTGACTGTTGTGAACTCGCCTGCCTTGCTCTTTTGACGCCAAACCCCTCACAATATATATATATATCTCAGTGTTGCTTGAAAGTTTGTGAACCCTTCAGAGTTTTCTACATTTCTCCATAAATTTGACCTAGAACTACAGATGTAGCCGTCTTTACCTTGACTTTTAATGCATTAAATAAACAATGGCTAGATCTCTTATCTTGTCTTTTTCAATGACTTTTCAATGGCTTTTGTTGTGTGATATCACACTGCAGCAAATTATCAGTCAAGTTAAAGATGGCTACATCTGTACATCAGATTTTCACACAAGTCATAAAAGTAACTAAAGAGAACCTAATCAAATTAGTAAAAAATATTAGATTTGGTGATTTATTTAGTGAGCAAAATGATCTAATATCACAAATCTGTGAGTGGCAAAAGTGTGTGACCCTTTGCTTTCAGTATCTGGTGTGAGCTCCTTGTGAAGCAATAACTGCATCTAAACATTTCCGGTAATTGTTGGTTTGTCCTGCGCATCGGCTTGGAGGAATTTTAGTGCATTCCTCAATACAAAACAGCTTCAACTCTTTTAAGTTGGTGGGTTTCCTCCCATGAAATGTTCGCTTTAGGTCTCTCCACAACATTTCTATGGAATTAAGGTCAGGACTTTGACTTGGCGATTCCAAAATGTGAACTTTATTCTTCTTTAACCATTCTTTGGCAGAATGACTTGTGTGCTTAGGGTCATTGGAAAAAAAACAAGCACAAACCGTGATACTACTACTACCGTGTTTCACAGATGGTATGAGGTTTTTATGCTGCAATGCAGTGTTTTTTCCTTTCTCCAAACATAACTCTTCACATTTAAACCAAAAAGCTTTATTTTTGTCTCATTCGTCCGCGAAACATTGTTCCAATATCCTTCTGGCTTGTCCAGGTAATCTTTAGCAAACTGCAGAAGGGCAGCAATGTTCTTTTTGGACAGCAGCGGCTTTTTCCTTGCAATCCTGTCATGAGCACCATTGTTGTTCAGTGTCCTCCTGATGGTGGACTCATGAACATTAATATTAGCTAATTTGAGAAAGGTGTTTAGTTACTTAGAGGTTACCTTGGGTTCCTTTGTGACCTCGCACACTATTATACGCCTTGCTCTTGGCGTGATATTTGTTGGTCGACCCCTCCTGGGGAGGGTAATAATGGTTTGGAATTTCCCCCATTTGTACACAATTTGCCTGATTGTGGATTGGTGGTCAAAACATATTAGAGATGGTTTTATTACCTTTTCCAGCCTGATGAGCATTAACAACTCTTCTGAAGTCCTCAGAAATCTCCTTTGTTCGTGCCATGATGTACTTCCACAAACATGTGTTGTGAAGATCAGACTTTGATAGATCCCTGTTCTTTAAATAGAACAGGTCCCCCACTCACACCCCATTGTCATCCAACTGATTGATTGGACCTGACTTTAATTTCCCTTTCAAATCCTAAAGGTTCACATACTTTTGCCACCCACAGATAGGTAATATTGGATAATTTTCCTCAATAAATAAATGACCAAGTCTAATATTTTTGACCCGTGTTTGATTTGGTTCTCTTTATCTACTTATAGGACTTGTGTGAAAATCTCATGTAGTTTTAGATCAAATGTTACATAGTTACATAGTTACATAGTTACATAGTTACATAGTTTGTACGGTTGAAAAAAGACACGTCCATCAAGTTCAACCAAGGGACGGGAAAGGGGAAGTGGGATGGGAAAGGGGAAGTAAAAAATTTCTACACATAAGAGCTAATATTTTTTTGTTCTAGGAAATTATCTAAGCCTTTTTTAAAGCCATCTACTGTCCCTGCTGTGACGAGCTCCTGCGGTCGGCTATTCCATAAATTCACCGTTCTCACAGTAAAGAAGGCTTGTCGCCTCTGTAGGTTGAACCTTTCTTTTTCCAGACGGAGAGGGAGTGCCTCCTTGTTTTTTGAGGGGGTTTTACATGGAACAGGATTTCACCATAATGTATGCAGAAATATTATAGAAAATTCTGAAGGGTTCACAAACTTTCGCACGCACGCACACACGCACACACACACACACACACACACACACACACACACACATACACACACACACACACACACACACACAGATATATATTTCTACCTACATCCTTGGTCACAATCTCCCTGTTTTAGACCATGATTCATTACTACACATCTTTCCATGTAAAGTGAATATCACCTGGCTGTATACAATGATCTTAACACCTGAACTACAGGTTTGTAGACGTCTCTATCAGTTGAGTATATTTGTGCCAAGAAATTTAGGTGGTCTCAAATAACAGTAAGTCTTTTTGCACAATGATGTTTGCAGAATGGAGTACAACAGCCAAAAGATGTGAGGTTTGGGCTGCAGCCAAAAACAAAGGAAAGAATCCCTGAATAAAATGTTCCACAGCCATAAATACATGGGATATCTGTGCGATGCACAACTCTGCGGTTTACAAAGGATGTTAGATAAAAAGCATCCTAAATCACAACTATGTTGCCACCATGTGTTCCAACTTTTTACTTTTATTCTCTTCCAATCCTAGTCAGTTTGGACATAAATTATAAACTATACATAGCCCAGTACGTATATTCAGTATGTTTATGAAAATTATTGTATTCATTATAAATAAATAGATTGAATTTGACAATACTGTGTACTTTTATAACCATGAAACTATAAAAAGCCACAAAACAATGTTTCCAATTTGCTGGTATAGTGAACACACACTGTATTGTAGTTGCTGATGACTGCTCATTAGTTACTAGATACACCAAACAATACTCATGGAGTATGTAATACAGGACATGGTAGCTTTCCACTGCATTGGGCAATTGTTCATTGCAATGAAACGGCTGAGAGGTAGCAGGTGCTCTGTACTGACAGTGGGTTTATCCATATCATTCCCCCGTGAGTCAGGCAGAATTTGCATCATACATGAGTTTCTTTGCTACTCATGTGGAAATTCTGCAGTTTAGTCTCTGGTGTTGTCCATATGTTTCTGCATGTATTTTAATAATCCATGTTTCACATTTGTGTATAACAAAGCTTCTATAACTGAGCTGTGGTCTCCTCCTGTACTTCATTTCTACAATTCCTGTATTCGTTATATTTTATGAATATTTTAAATATATGCATTATGCTTGTTAATATAGCTAATGCATTTCTCATTATGGGTGGAAAACCTAATTTCTTGAAATAGCTCCCCCAATGGCTAGATGATCATCAGGGCACAATAGCATTTGGAGCTACGAACAGCTAAGAAGCCACATGTGACTCCTGAGGCCTTTGGTTGGGGAACACTAGCTTATACTGTTTTTCCTCAGGTCTAGACTTTAAGCAGTGGCGTAAATACCACTGTAGCAGCCAAAGCAGCTGCTACGGGGCCCGCGGCATTAGTTGGCACCGCTAGCAGCTGCTATGGCTGCTACAACTGCAGCTATGCCATATTCAATAGTACCTGCGTCCTTAGGACGCAGATACTGTTGTACACTATGTCAGAGCAGGGAGGTATCTCCCCGCTCTGCCAGTTACAACAAGTTACCCCCTATCCATAGGGTATGGGGTAACTTGCAGATCGTTGGGTCCCCCACCGTTTACGAGAACGGCGGTCCAAAACCGCTCGTTTGAAATAAGACGCAGGTCGCTCATACGCACTGCTGCTCCATTCATTCTCTATGGCAGCGCCAGAAATATCCGAACACTGCACTCGGCTATTTATGGCACTGCCATCGAGAATGAATGGAGCAGCAGTGTGCATAAGCGACCGGCTGCTCGGTTCAAATGAGGGGTTCGGGACCCCTGTTCTCGTAAATAGTGGGGGTCCCAGCTGTCAGACCCCCACCGATCAGAAAGTTACCCCCTACCCTTGGAATAGGGGGTAACTTGTTGTAACGGGAATACTCCTTTATTAACTAGGCTACAGGCCGTTCGGCCTGCAGCCTATCAGGTGAAGGGACTAGATCCCTGCGCAGGCCGGCGTGATAATGTCAATGAATCACGCCGACCTACGCAAGGATCCCATCGCGTTGAGGAGGCTCTGTAGAAGTTCCGTTTGTTGTGGGAATGGGCCTTAGGTGAGTATAAAGTGTTTTTTGTTTTATTTGTTTAAGGCTGTTATCTACAGGGGCCGCTATCTACAGGCGTGGGCTGTATGGCACTATCTACAGGGGGGCCTGTAAGGCGCTATCTACAGGGGGGGCTGTATGGTGCTATCTACAGGGAGGTTGTATGGTGCTATCTACAGGGAGGTTGTATGGTGCTATCTACAGGGGGGCTGTATGGCGCTATCTACAGGGGGGCTGTATGGCGCTATCTACAGGGGGCTGTATGGCGCTATCTACAGGGGGCTGTATGGCGCTATCTACAGAGGGGGCTGTGTGGCAGTATCTACAGGGGAGGTGGGGGCGCTATCTGCAGGGGGTGCTGTATTGTACTATACAGGGGGCTGTAAGGCGCTATCTACAGGGGGCTGTATGGCACTATCACAGGGGCGATATATGGCACTATCTATTAGGGGGCTATATGGCACTGTCTACAAGGGGGAGGGGCACTATCTACAAGGGGGGGGGTGTTACACAGTCTACAGGGGGGCTGTAAGGCACAATCTATGGTGGGGCTCTATTTACAAGGGGGACTGTGTCTGGCACCTAGGGGAGGGAGGGTGCCCAGTCAAAAGTTTGCTATGGGGCCCAGTCTTTCTAAGTTACGCCCCTGACTATAAGGTATCCTAACTATATAAATAGCGATCATTCTTATTAACAAATGTATAATAACCAGTCCAATCCCGGTACCAAACTATTAAAGAATTAATGAGTTAAAGGGAAACCTTTTCTTGGACAAATGTTAAATTATCTAAATTGATTCATTTGAGAGGAGATGCAATCTGACAATATAGAAGTATGGCAGTCCGTATTTGGCCTCTGGCAGAACACACATGAGTTGTCCAACAGGGATCCAATAAAATAAATATGCTAGGCAATTGTTTTATATGCAACGCTCTACTATATAAGCTTATGGTTACTGTTCGTTGACTTAAAGAGAACATAATATTTAAGTTGATATAACAAATATATTTCTTAAAAATCTCCCATAATAACTAGTGTAACATTAGGCACCTTCTCTACAAATATAAGGACTTTTTGCAAAACTATGCTACTGAGGTGGGATATTTAATGTAATCTACATTCCAGATCAAAATATTTGCAATGTAAGCATATGTGTCTTCCCTCCTCATCCAAAGCTTGAGATATGCAAACAAATGAAATGGACTTGTGAAGGAGAATGCTCCCCCTCTTAGAATACCCTATATGTGTAGCATGGAAGGAAGATCCATTCCACATCCCTACATGCCCTATATTTCATCCCTTTCCCAGTATGAATATTTTCCCCTAAATCAGAAATATAAAAGAAACTGACATTAGTGTAACAGAAACATACTGTACCCAAACCAAACTTCTAAATCCGTAACTTCCACCCTTCTTCCTTCTTTAACTTCCTAGCCTGTCCCTAGGACAGACTG
The DNA here is from genome assembly GCF_050947455.1 of Rhinoderma darwinii. Classification (NCBI taxonomy): domain Eukaryota; kingdom Metazoa; phylum Chordata; class Amphibia; order Anura; family Rhinodermatidae; genus Rhinoderma; species Rhinoderma darwinii. The sequence goes on from NC_134690.1 coordinate 114,087,475, forward strand.
AGGCACAAGTCCTCCTTAAAACTAGGCAATCCGTTTCAGAACAAGAACAGAAACCTAAGGAATATTACATATAAACCTTTTCTTCTATATATCTAAAACATAGTTAAACTCTATAAACATACCGCTACAAAGTCGTTCAAGACCTTGCTTACCAAGGGCTATAAATATTGCATCAAGTCTCCTTAGTAGGGACTATATTTCGCTAAGATGACACAGTCACACTCACGAACACCAGGATACTTTTCATTGCGGTTAGTTCGAACTTCAGAACCTCCGTTCTTGAAGATTCAGCCACTTGAGCGCTTCTTTCAGGTCCTGGAAAAAAATGTGTTGTTCCCAAAGCTGCCACGCATTGTTTGGCAGGATATAGCATCACATATAATACCTATAGGTTTCTAAACCACCGCTTGACATCCATAAATGGAGCTCTCCTCTTTTGGATCACTGCTAAATAGTCTGGGAAGAAAGCAATTTTGTTTCCATTGATGTAGATGCCTGGCATTTCCCATGCCTAGAATTATGTCCCGGTCCTTATTGTGCAGCTTTTTGTTCAAAACAGATCTCGCCAGATCTCACACCTAGCAGGAAGTGGGTGCATCGGGACCCTGTGTGCCTACTCCACAGGATACAATAATGTTAACCCCTTAAGGACTGACACATTTTTTTATTTTTTATTTTTTCACTGCCCGCCTTCCAAGAGCCATACTTTTTTTTATTTTTCCGCCAATTGAGTGGTGTGAGGGCTTATTTTTAGTGGGAGGAGTTGTAGTTTCTAATGGCACAATTTAAAGTACCATACAATGTACTGAGAAGCTGAATTTTTTTTATTTGCGGGCTGAAATTGGAAAAAATGAGATTCTTACATTGTTTTTTGTTTTTTACGGCTTTCACTGTGTGGTAAAAACTACAACTGAACTTTAATCTGCGGCTTCTTATACTAATACCAAATTTATATAGGTTTTTTTATATTTTACAGCTTTAAAAAAAAAACTTTCTTAAAAAACAAAATTGTTTTGTTTCACCACATTCTGAGCCATAACCATGGGCTGAGCGATATGAGGGCTTCTTTTTTTGCGGGAGGAGCTGTAGTTTTTATTGTTACTTTTTTTGTTACATATAACTTTTTGATCACTTTTTTTATTAAATTTTTTTTTAGAGCTAAGGTGATGAAAAAACTGTAATTTTGGCTTTTTACATTTTTTATTTTTACGGCGCTCACCGTGCGAGTTAAATGATAGTATATTGCAATAGTTCTGACTTTTACGGACGCAGCGATACCAATTTTGTTTATTTATTTATTTTTTACTTTACTTTAGAGGAAAAATGGGAAAATATCGTTTTTTTTTCTTTAAAAAAAAAGAAAAATGTCACTACTAATTACCTTATTAAACTTTGTTTTCACACATCTCATTAGCCAGCCTAGGGGACCTGAACCAGCGATCATTAGATCGCTGGTTCAATACACTTAATATACTAATGTATTGCAGTATATTGTGTTAGTGTAATTCATAGAAATTGTATAAATATTATCAAAATGGCTGCATTATATTGTTTGGGATATGTATTGGATATGTATTAGATATATTTTAATCTTCCCTTAAATTAATATATTCCCTATCATTTGGGTAGGGTAAAGATGACGTCATCTGGCATTCCAAACAAATGAATACCAGATGTGTTTGAAAGGATTCAAGAAAGAAAGTCATTGCCTTTATATAGAAGTATTTTTTAATTTATGCATTTGTATACTTGGCATTATCTGATTGGTTAATGTGTGTTAAAGAGGCTCTGTCACCACATTATAAGTGCCCTACATAAGGAGATCGGCGCTATAATGTAGGTCACAGCAATGCTTTTTATTTTAAAAAAACGATCTATTTTCACCACTTTATTAGCGATTTTAGATTTATGCTAATGAGTTGCTTAATGCCCAAGTGGGCATATTTTTACTTTAGACCAAGTGGGCGTTGTACAGGGGAGTGTATGACGCTGACCAATCAGCATCATGCACTCCTCTCCATTCATTTACTCAGCGCATAGGGATCCTGCTAGATCCTTATGTGCTGTCTTATACTAACACATTAACAATACTGAAGTGTTTAGACAGTGAATAGACATTAGCCCCTGAGGTACCAGTACAGTGGAAACCCCCAACAAATTAGCACATTTTGGAAACTACATCCCCTTTAAGGAATCTTTCAAGTGGTATAGTGAGCATTTTGACCCCACAGGTGTTTCATACAGTGGGCAGTAAAAAAAAAAGAAACACTAAATTTTTTCTAAGAAAACGTTGCTTTAGCCTCCAATTAATAATTTTCACAAGGAATTAAAGGAGAAAAATCACCCACAGTTTGTTACGCAATTTCTCCTGAATACGGCAATACCCCATTTGTGGACACAAACTGCTGTTTGAGTACATAGTAGGGTTTAGAAGGTAAAGAGCATCATGCAACATCTGAGGCCTACTATCATGGCATTTACTGCCCTGTGTCATCAAAACAGAGGCTCTAGGGTGTCAAAATATTAGAAACCCCAGAAAAATTACCCCATTTTAGGAAACTAAACCACTCAAAGAGTCTAATGGTATAGTGAGAAATGTTAGATTGTAAAGTAACACCTATCAAGGTATTCATTAAGGGGTATAGTGAGAATTTTAAATTTGTGAAGTGGCCCTCTTCTTGGAATTCATCTAGGGGTATAGTAAGAATTTTTAATTTGTGCAGTAACTGAGGACTACCGGGAAAACCCGCAATGGAGGAAGAGGGAATGGCAGGTCCCACTACCAACCTACCCACCATTCCATAAAATCCAGCACAAAAAATAAATCCCAAGACAAAAAAGATTTGCTGAGACAACAAATCTCATCTGGATTTATTCTCTAACCCAGATTTGCAACCTGGTTCTTGGTATAGTGAGAATTTTTAGTTTTGTTTTAGTTTTTTTTTAACACATTTTAAATGGGGCTGGTCAGTAAAAAATAAATAATTTGTCATGGCCAATATGGGAGACAGAAAAGGTGGATAAAGAATAAATAAATAAAAAATCCAAAGAGGTGTTATATATTTTGAAACAATGTTTCATCCTTTGTGGGACACGTCTCACATTGATATATGGGCTTCTGGTTTTTTTCAGTGGGTTAGGCATTTCTGTGGGGAAATGCTGGCAGGGAATTATCCTGCTGACGGAAGGACCAGATGAACTGTCCTCCCCTTCCTGGTTAACAAATATCAGGGCCTTGATGACTTTTTCCTGAAATTGCAGGAACCTATCCCCACTGCTGGCATATCTTCAGAGAACAAAGGCATTGTACAAAGCAATCTGTGTAAGATGGACAGAAAGCTTTTTATACCACACCTTTGTCTTGCGCATGGCGCTGTATGGTTTTATAACCTGATCAGACAGGTCGACACCACCCATATATTTGTTGTACTGCTGTACCCAAAATGGATTGGGGACTTGGGTGGTGGAACCACTTACATGAATTCTGGTCAGTATAAGGACGTCCCTTTTATCCTTATATTTCAGGAGCAGCAGATAGTGACTGCAGCTCTGCTCTCTCCTAATTTTAGTGTCTGACCCAGCAAAGTTTTGGGGAGGCCCTTCTGATTTTTGCGGATTGTTCCACACGCCAAGGTGGATCTGTACGAGTGAACTTTTAGAAATGGGACACTAGTGTAAATGTTCTCCAGATAAAGATGATATCCTTTGCCAAGCAAAGGATAAACAAGATCCCATACGATCTTTCCACTAATTCCTAGAAAGGTGGGTCATTCTGGAGGATCTATATAGGAGTCTTTACCGTCATAAACGCTAAAAGACTAGGTGTAACCGGTGACACTTTCACATAACTTTTATAAAGTTTTATGCCGTACCAGGCTCTTTTATTGGGTATATACTGCCTGAAAGGCAGTCTACCCTTGAAGCTTACTAATGACTCATCCACCGAAATGTTTTGTTGGGGGTATAAACTTGGGAAAAACTTTGGGAGTATTGGGCAATTAATGGTCTAATTTTATAAAGCCTATCAAAATTTGGGTCCTGTGGGGGGTGGGCAGTGACTGTTGTCATTGTAATACAGGAACTTTACGATGGCTTCGACTCGCATTCTTGTCATTACTGTGCGGTAAAGGGGGGTGTTGTATAATGTATCAGGGGACTAATAGTCTCTAATGCTTGCCTTTTTTATGAGACCAAAGCTTAAAAATAAGCCCCAAAACCTCCGCAATTCCACTGTGTTTGTGGGGGTCCAATTTTGGCCTCTCCCATAAAAAGAGTCTGGGTTCTGGCAGATGAACTGCATATAGGTTGGTTTGCTGGACCATTAAATCTAAAAGGGTGTCAGAAAAAAAACGCTATCCCTTTGGCGACATACGACGTACTATTACTGCGTTGTCGCCAAGGGGAAGTATGGAGCGTGATCACGGGCTAAGCGCGCTCCATACACAGCGGCTGATGGCTGTTTTATACTGCCGACACCCCACTCCAGCGGGCGGATTCAAAGTTCACTTTGATTCCGCCCGTTAAACACTTTTAATGCCGCGGTCGATCGTGACCGTGGCATTTAAATTGTTAGAATCAGGGGGGCGCCCCCTCAAACACGCCATCGCACACACCCCCCCTCCAGGCTGTTTACAATGGATGTTGTGGCAGCCTGGGGCCCCCGGGTCTGCCATCTTTATACTCCTTTGAAGCTCTGCCTCTGGCAGGGCTTCAAAGGAGACTGTCTGTATCATGATAAACTTAAATACATTAGTACTGTAGTATGTCATGCAAGCAATCCAACGATCGCTAGTTCAAGTCTCCTAGGGGGACTAATAAAAAAAAGTAAACATAATTGGTATTGCCGCATCCATAAAAGTCTGAACTATCACAATATAACATTGTTTAACCTGCTCGGTGATTGCCGTAAAATTAAAAAACTATAAAACACACAAATTGCGTTTTTTTGGTCACCTTAACTCTCCAAAAAAAAAATTAATAAAAGGTGATCAAAAAGTCGTATATTCCCCAAAATGGTATCGGTGAAAACTACAGCTCACCTCGCAAAAATTAACCCCTCAGATTGCTAAATTGATGGAAAAATAAAAAAGTTATGGCTCTCAGAACATGGCAAAACATTTTTTGTTTTATAACAAATAGTTTGTTTTTTTGTTTTGCTTTTTAAAAAAGTGGTAAAACATAAAACAAAACATATAAATTTGCTATCGACGTAATTGTATCAACCTGTAAAATAAGGTGCACATGTAGTTTTTACCACCTCATGGACGTCGAAAAAACAAAACCCCCCAAGATATGGCACAATCGCTGTTTTTTCCCATTTCACCCCACAAATATTTTTTTTCAGCTTCTCAGTAAATTATGCGGTACAATAAATGATGCCATTTCAGACTACAACTTGTCCCGCAAAAAACAATCCCTCATACGGCTATGTTGACAAAAAAAACAAAGAAGTTATGGCTTTTGGGAGGCGGGGAAGAAAAAATTAAATTGGGTCGTGTCTCCAAGGGGTTCAAATAATCAATGGGGCTGAAACCTGTATTGTCAATTTTAATGCCTGAGGAGGCTGTAAATTCAGGCACCTGGGGGGTATAATTGTCCGCAACTAACCATGTCAGCTCAGGAAGAGCAATACCTTCGGCTCTTCTGCGCCTACAGGGGGGTGCAGACTCGGAGTCACTTGATGCGGTTGAAGATGACAGCACGTACTGTGCTTCACCTTCACTCGCGTTGTCCGTATCTGAGCACATCATTTGATATGCTTCCTCGGATGTGAAGACTCTTTTGGCCATATTGGGGGATTTTAGAAATAATTTACTACAAAGTCCAGCTACTAACTTAAAAAAAACAAATTTTTTTTACTTTCTTTTTTTGCACTTTTTAATTTTTTTAGTGCTTTTTTTTAACAAAAAATAAACACCGCTACTCCAAACTGAGCAACAATAACAGACCGGCGGCCAGCGATCCTGCTGTATTTTATGAGTACCGGTACCCAACCGACAAGGGGAAAAACTAAATGAGACATGGCATTGCTACCTAACAGGGAACTCGGGCAGTGGGCAGCCCAGGGAGACATCAGGGTGATGGCGACCGGGTACTGCGACAGGTGATCGCTGGGTACAAATCAGCATGGCAGAATGGCACTGTGGGTAACTGAACCAGTGGGCACCAAAGGTGGGGATCACTGGTCAGTGGGCACAAAAGGGGCAGAAAAGGGGCAGATCACTGGGTTTTGTTTTTTGTTTTTTTATACTATTCACTGTTTTCTCACTGGCAACCGTCTCTGACAAGCTCTCTGACAGAAATGAGCTTGTCAGAGCCGGAGATGCCGGTAAAACAAGCCTCCTGCCCTGTGATTGGCCAGTCAGTACTGACTGGCCAATCACAGCGCTTGCCAGCACGGGACCATTCTTATTGGTCCTGTGCCGTGATTTCTGCTCGGCAACTATCTCTGACAGTTGCGATCAGGACGCTGTCACCGTGTCTCTTGACACAGTGACAGTTTAAAGATTGGGCATGACTCTACGCCCTATTGCGGGAAATCACTTTCAATCCAGTCGTACAATCTTGCACAATCGTGGGAAGAGGTTAAATTGATTTGGAGGTCTGGGACATTTGCAACATGCAATCACTAGTTATTAATCTAATTGGAAACTGGTGTAGTATTTGTATAATTTTAACAAACAAGACTGAGGTGACTTGAGGACCTGGAATAAGAAATTAAGTAATTAATTACCTGTAATTACCCAGAAGAAATAAATATGCAGACGATACGATAAAAACCTATATTATGAGTATAGATTGGCAATATCTTGTTGACTGTGAGATGCGCTTTCTGAGAACTAATAGCATTAATGGATCATAAACTGCTGAATGTTCAGATGGAGTAAGATAATGAAACTACTACATCTTACTTAAATAAAATGACTGTTTTAGTCGTAATTAGTAATTATTCAAGATGAAGTATTTGCACAGTTATAAAACATATAATAATGGTTAAGTACTGAAACGAAAAATGTTTTTCCATGTTAATGGCTCATTACAAGTGATCTTTGCAAGTAACAGAGTAATATTACGGTGTGTTCTTAATACTGACTATTATGCCAGAGAGGATAATTAGGGTGTATACCATGACTGATAAAATTATTAAAATTATGAAAATAAAGTAGTTTTAGATGAGCCATTGAAAAAGCTATAAAAAATTTAAATTGCAATTTACCTTATATAATAACGATAGACAAATGTAATAGTTTTAATCGTATTGTATATAAAAAGCAGCTTTATTTTTAATTGTTTATTAAAAAGCATTTGACCACATAATGTGAAATTTCTGTTACACTGAATTGTTCAGTTGTTTTGCAATGTTTAATTTTGTTATTAATAATGTATAGTTTAATTTCCAAATATCCAAAAAATATTCCCCTATGTTATGATAAATGTAAAAGATTAATTTAAAGGGTTCCCCCACTAATTGTTTCATTGGGTCACTTCCCATTAAAGTTTGTGGGCGACAAAGACAGTCAAAGGAACATGTTTCACTGTTTCTGTATTTCTCATAGCCTGTAATAGAGAGTGACCACAAATGTCCACTGGGAAACGGGACCCAGCACCCTGTTCCTGGAATGAGGGGCGATCCTAGAGCACAAGGTTATGTACTGTTTGACATTACATATGGTTACTTCAATTCACTACAAACGTAAGATTTTCAACATTTTCATTTTCTCACTCTTTTAATCAGGCCCAACCTGTATGCCAGTGCAAGGTACCATAAATAGGATTACATATACCCTTTACATACAAAGTCGAGTCACATTATTATGACCACAAGCTAACATCCAGAGTAAACGCTGTGTGCAGCATGGACAGCAGCTAGACGGGCTGGGAGTGACTCAATAAGGTGCTGGTTGGTTGTCTCAGGTATCTGGAGCTATGCTTACTGCAGTGCATCCCACATTTTCTGGAGGGCGCTTGGGGTAGAATCCATATAGCGAACAAGACGATCGAAGGGGTCCCACATATGCTCAATTGGGTTCAAGTCTGGAGAATTACGTACTGGAGAATAAGTACTTGGAAGTCTTGGTCGTGCTCATCCAACCACTGTCGGACATTTCTGGCTGTGTAACATGTCGCATTGTCTTGCTGGAAGATTCCATCTGCCCCAGGGAAGACAAACAGCATGTATGGCAGAATGTGATCTGCAACGATGGATTCATACCAAAATCCGTTCAGAGGGCCTTCCACATGGATGAGTGGGCCCAGAGAATGCCATAAAAAAATTCCCCAGACCATAAAGCTGCCGCCACCAGCTTGTGTTCTTCCAGCAATGGTTCTCTGATGTTTCTCGCCTGACATGCCTAGGTTCATCCGTTCGATGAAGCAGAAAACGTGTTTTATAGAAGGTAACCCTTTGCCAATCAATGATGGTCCAAATCCGATACTGTTGTGCAAATTGAAGCCTCTTTTTCCGATGCACCTTTGTTAGCGTAGTTTCTGTTCGGCTTTTTTCGGAAAGCCGATGTAGCGGTATACGGGCTCATAGACTATGCACTTACTACAGGAGTTCCAGCGTGTGGCTCATTTTAAAGAGGGCACAGCGTGTGTGTGTGTGTGTGTGTGTGTGGTGCTTTATTTTCAGTGGGCACAGTGTGTTGCATTGTTTTTAGCAGGCAATGTGTGTGCCACTATTTTTATGGGGCACAGCTTATGACACTATTTACAGGGGGCACAGCATGTGGCACTATTTTTTGAGGCACTGAGTGTGTTTCATAGTGTGTCACATGATTGTATTCAGGGGCACAGTTTGTGGTAGTATATTCAGGGGCACAGTTTATGGCAGTATATCCTGGAGAACTATATGTGGCAGTATATTCTGGAGCACAGGGTGTGGCAATATATTCAGGGGCACAGTGTGTGGCAGTATATATACAGGCGCTCTTTAATGGCCGCCAAAAGCCGCTCTCGTAAACTCGCCTGTCTCTGGCATCTTCTGACTCCTGGCTGGTGCCGCTCCCCTCCTCCAGTCTCGGTTGTTGACAGCCTCCTACTCTGCTAATGCTCATCTACTGGCTTTGCTACTGCTGTTAGGGCACGCACGTGCTGACCCTTCTTCTATTAAAGATCCAGCGAGGACCAAAATCCACTGAGCTTTTCTGGGTATAAAAGGGATCCTCCCACATTGCTAGAGTGCCTGAGCAATTAGGTTCTATACTAGCTTGCAAGTTGTACCATGCATTGAGTTTATTTGGCTATCCTATTACTGAGCTCTTGCCTGAACTTTAACCATTCCTAAATGCCTCTACCCTGACCATTTATATGTTAACTGTGACGACCCTGTGACACCTGCCCTGACCCATAGCTCTGCTAACCGTGAATGTCCATCTGTTACCTGCCCGGACCTATGCAATACCTGACCCTGCATGCTGTCTTCCACTGCTTTACAATGCCTGTGTGCTTAAGGGCTTTAAGGTTAGGTTCACACACCCTATTTACGGACGTAATTCGGTCGTTTTTGAATGGGCTTTACGATGTTCTGTGCTGACGGTCAAAGAAGTGCCTGTCACTTCTTGGGACGTAATTGGAGCCGTTTTCCATTGACACCATGGAAAAACAGCTCCAATTACGTCCGTAATGGACGCAGCGAAAAGCGCCTGCACTTGCCATTACGTCTGAAATGCCGGAGCTGTTTTCTCCTGAAAACAGCTCTGTAATTTCAGCCGTAACGGAGGCTGCCGTGTGAACATACCCTAAATGTGCAGTTATGGGTAAAAAAAACGTAACCCCCTCCCCCGTCATCAGATTATACTTGATAAAGGTTAGCCTGAGGATACACACAGATTTTTTTTGTAGCAAGATTTTAATCATTGAGTTACAGCTTCAATTCGAAGGAGTGCACTGAGTTGCGTGCAACTCAATTCCTCTGAATTGCATCTGTAGCACGATAGTTAGGGTATGTTCACACGGAGTGTTTTCAGCCGTTTTTCAGGCCGTAAACGTCCCAAAAAATGGCTGAAAAATCAGAAGCAGAACGCCTCCAAACATCTGCCTATTGATTTCCGACGGGGCATTTTCTACTCGGCCGTTTTTCAAAACAGTCGCGTAAAAAATACGGCAGTGAAAAAGAAGTGAATGTCACTTCTTCAGCCATATTTTTAGAGCCGTTTTTCATAGAGTCTATAGAAAAACAGCTCCAAAAACGGCCGTTACAAACGCTGCGAAAAACGCGACTTGAAAACAACTCCGTATTTTCAGACATTTTTTGTTTTGTGTGTGCACATACCTTTACAATTGGACAAACTTGTTACAAGCGTCTACATGTAGTGTCAGCCTCAGGTATTTGGTGTGTTGAAGCGGGTGGGGTAGTCTCTTGATTATACTTTGTGTATTTCAAAGTACTAAGCAGTCTGCAACTCATATGCATCCAAATCCACATGTGAAACTTGCGGAATCTGTGGCGAATTCGCCATTGCCAAATTCCTTGTATAAAAATACGCCATGGGTGGATCCAGGCTAAGGCCTTGTTTACACAGTGCAGATTTGATGCATATTTGTCATGCATTTTTAAGTCAAAACCAGAATTAGATCCAAAAGAGGAGACACTGTAAGGCCATTCTTTATATATTTCTTCAGTTTAGGTTCCGTTCGTGGTTTTCTTTTAAAAATACATGTAAAATCTGAATCAAATCTGCACTGTGTGAAGAAGGCCTTAATGTTCCTACACAATTAATTTATTTGTGCAAAGTGTTGTAGCAGAATTGCTGCCCATAGACATACATATAAAGCTGACAGTTGAGAGAACACAAAATTCTAAACTTGACATTCAAAAAAATGGACAAAGGACACCATAATTTTTTTTTAAATACAAAAAATATTGTGAGTAGCACACACTTTAAAAATGCAGAGTCTCTGTCTAGTGGTCTAATTGTTTAATAATAGTAAGTCTCAACCAAGTCTTAGGTATCAAATATAAGCAACTTGTGTTGCCACAGTGTAATGTTCCAGCCTGCCGGCTACATTACTGTCTATTTCCAGGAGCACTCATATACTACACTATATTAAATGTATGTCGGACCATTTGTTGCCTGTGAAGGCTGTGGTTTGGAGTGTACAAGTGGCTGCATTGTATTCACAAATTGACACCCTGTTAGACTGAAGTGTTACTTCAAGCACTGATGTGTTGCGGTGCATTTGATGTTTAGTACAGGTAATGTGTTTCTTAGAGGGGATTCACACGAGCGTGTATTCGGTCCGTGCGGGCCGCGTGGTTTTCACGCGGCACGCATGGACCAATACAAGTCTATGGGGCAGTACAGACAGTCCGTGCTTTTTGCGCAGCGTTTGTCTGCTGCGCAAAAAACGCGACAGGTTCAATAACTCTGCGTATTTCGTGCATCACGCACCCATTGAAGTCAATGGGTGCGTGAAAATCACGCGCTCCACACGGAAGCACTTCCGTGGGACGAGCGTGATTCGCGCAACAGCAGTGAAAAGGATGAATGAAAACAGAAAAGCACCACGTGCTTTTCTGTTTCCGAACATCCAAACGGAGTGTCTTTGCGATAAGCGAAGCCGGACAAGCAAACCGAACTTCACCGGGTTCGGCCGAACTCGTTTTGGCCGAACCCGGCAAAAAAATTATCGGTACGCGACGTCAGGAGATAGTCACTGTCCAGGGTGCTGAAAGAGTTAAACTGTTTCAGCACCATGGACCGTGACTTCCGATCCCAATATACATGAACCTGTAGAAAAAAAAACGAAGTTCTGACTTACCGCTAACTCCCGGCTTCTTCCTCCAGTCTGACCTCCCGGGATGACAATTAAGTCCAAGTGACAGCTCCAGCCAATCACAGGCCAAGCACAGGCTGCAGCGGTCACATGGACTGGCGCGTCATCCAGGGAGGTGGGGCCCGATGTCAAGAGAGGCGCGTCACCAAGGACGCGTCACCAAGGACGCGTCACCAAGGCAACGGCCGGGAAGTTCTCGGTAAGTACGAACTTTTTCTTTTTTTTTCTACAGGTTTTGCGATATTGTGTTCGGCATTCACTGTCGAGGGTGCTGAAAGAGTTAGCTCTTTCAGCACCTTGGACAGTGACGGCCGTCGACTAGCCTCATCTCTATGATGGCGGCTGCGCGAAAATCATGCAGCCGCGCATCAGACACGGATGACACACGCAGCTGTCAAATGGTTTTTGCGCGCGCAAAACGCAGCGTTGTTTGCGCGTGCAAAAACGCAACGTTCGTGTGTATCTGCCCTTATACTGATTGTAGTGTAAACCAATAATGCGTTACAACCGGGTGCCTGTAGTCCGCGCAGTGTTACAGAAGGACAGAGACACTGACATTTAAAATAATAATGGTGCCTCTCTGACATATTTTTCTGACAAGCGGTGTCCTGAGGAGTTGAGAGGCAAATAGCATTAAGAGTGTCCGTTTGGTGCATTATAACCTGCTATAGTATGTTACTCGGTCATCTGACCACATGAAAGCCAATCACAGAATAATCGCCAGCCCACAATCATTCTAGATCCAATAAACGAGACGAGTCCTGTAACTGCATCTATGCTCCAGTCTTTAGTCTGGTACTGTGTTTATGCAGTAAGCTTATCTACTTACTACACTTATTCTGTTACCACCTTTACCCACAAATGGTTATTCTTCTCTTAGACATTTATGGCATATCCATGGGATATCCGCTTTTAAAACGCTTCAAGAAGTGACATCAATTCTTTTTTACGAAGCATATTTTTTATGAGGCGCTTTTTAATTAAGCAGAGTAAAAATAAGCCTCGTATGAACTACACAGTTTATTTCCTATTTAAATCAATGGGAAGCTGTTTGCAGGCATATCTCAAGTGTATTTCTGAGCGTAATGCCGCCAATTTAAGGTGCTAAATATGCATAAAAATTATGCAGTGTGAACGTGGCCTAAGAGTATAACCTTACGCGCCAGAATTGTTGCAGAGATTTCAGAGTGTCCCATTCATCTAAACAGAGTCTATAGAAATCCAGGCAGATGCTGCAGAAATAACCCCATAAAGAAATTTTGGCAACAAATCTGCCTCGTGTGAATATACTCCAATTCTCCATATTTCATCCAAATTTTATTATAGATGCCCTTCCTATTGCACCACCCTCTTACTCTGACTCCATTTTCCCTTCTAAACAATAGTTCATACACCTAGCCCACATCTCCGTATTTGTGCATTCCGGCTCGTTCCATTTACTACTATTTTTTCCATCTAGACTTTTTTCCCCTCACCATAAACAACACTTGTGTTTCTTGATTTGTAAAAACTGAAAGACCATAAAGTGTTTGCAAACAGAACACAGACATCTGCCAGCTACAGCAAATGCGGAAAATGATAGTTCAACCATCTCTGAACACTCGTAGGCTGCCAGCCTCTGTGCTTATGTATTTAACAAAACGTTTAGAAATAAGAACGGGAACTGACTGGGAAAAGTACATACAGAACCAGAGTATTAAAAATGATGGAACAGATTAAAACCATCTATCCCTTCCCAGGAAAATCTGTTCTCATACATCGATAGCAGGCTACAAATCGATCATTCCAGAACAATAAAATCCTGTGAGGTTATACATGTGGAATTTACATTACTAAACCTTTCAGACCAGCACCATGTTTAGATCTTTTTAACATGCAATTCATTTCCCAGCTCGGAGTATGTAAGGCTGCACCCTTCCCCTATTTAATATCTATTATATTTAATGTCCTCTGTCAAGCCTCGAGTGCAGATGTTGTCCGCCGTAACAGAAAATTGAAACAATACAATCACCAACTATTATTAAAGATGACAAATGGACATGATGTTTGAAGATTATTGAAGCACGACTCTCACTTATTCCCGATAACTTGAAGTAGCTGCCAGCCAGTGAGACTGCAGAGGAAACAAGCACAGTGCCAGGGTTTGATATGACATGTGTAAACATTTTTAAAAGCTACCCGAAAAAGCACAGGGAAAGGGAGCTGGCCGAAACCCAAGATGCAGAATGATGAAGACGGCCAAGAATTCAGTTTTGGAATAGTTCCATGTGTGGTTTTGAGAGTAATTTGTATGGTTTGGAAAGGCAGTAATGTAGCACTGTGTAGGGAGAGGTTATCTAAGGTAATGTCTGCAAGATGAGTAGTATTTTTCTTTCGACTTTCAATGATAGCTTCAATACAGAGACCGCTCCATAAAAGGAAACTGCAGATGGATAGTAAATTATCTTACATTATTCTTTCTTCCGCTTTACAGTAGGTTTTTCAAGTATAGTATTTGAAAAACATTATGAATTTGTACATTCAATCTGTGAATTCTCTGCTTTACTCATCCCTGTTTGTGACTGTAGGATGCGCTTATCTCTGGGGGATAATTAAAAATGCCTACATGCTGCTCATCTGCATCATTAAAAGAAATAATAATGATAAGGCTCAAAGACAAAGTAAGCACACGTGAGATGTGCAACATTTATCTGTGCAAATGTGATGCTATACTATTTCTTTAAATGTTAGGTATTGGGGCAGAGAAATTAAAATTAAGGTATTGGGGTTGTGGGTTCCAATTTGATCAAGACAACATCTGTAAAGCTAGTGTGTTCTCCTTCTTGCATGGATCTCCTCCTGTTACTCTGGCTGTCTTTCTTGCACCAAAATATTCTTTGTTTAGTTGGATTTTATTGAAATTAGTCCTTGTGTGTGTTTGCTTAGATCAGTGAATTCCCAAACTTTAGCATGGGGGTGCCTTTGAAAATGTTTGACACTCACAGGGAACTCTGCATCCGTAGTGCAGAGAGTTGTAAAGCATTCTATAATTCTGGCTCAGATTTGATCACTGCTTTAACAAGCATTTTGAGCAGGATTGAATAGTCCATCCCTAATGTGAAAGTGACAGGTCGACATGCTACTTTCTTCTGTAGAACACTAACCAAGTTCCAAAGAACCCTAGGATTCCAGGGAACACTGGCTTAGATAGTGAGGGACAGGGACTCATTTTAGTGAGTATTTTGTGTCTTGTGCTAGGTGGAGGGTGTTAAAGGTGTCAATTTATAATATCCCTGGTGGTCTACCGCATTGAAGGAGTTATTGTCAGCACCCATGGTTGTCGAGGGATAATGAATGAGTTAAAGTATACATTATCTGGTGTCTATTGGGTTATTCACCTCTCCAGCAACCGGTGATGTCCCTTATCAGAAAGCTCAATGCTTATCATGTTCAGTTTCCTCGTCCTTCACTGCACTGATCATGGAGATTAGACCAGATGAGGGAAGGAGCTCTGTGACATGGGCAAAGATTTGGGTAGGGGAGAGTCATTATTATCTAAGTACTACACCAAATACTACATTTTGCATTCTAAAAGATCGAACTTGTCCGCCCCTATTGCTAAGCCAATGTGAAAGGGATGCGTGGGAAGGCCTAGTACCTTACAGAAAACAGTCCAAAACAGTAAATACGGCATGTTAACAGATATCAAGATATGCCAGGAAAAATCGTGGCATGTCTCTATAGTAGAAAAGTTGTGCCTCTCCTGAATTATGGAATCCAGTAAGCAATGCCAAAGTCATCCAGGTGATGCAAAACAGAACAGAAACAGATGACCATTCAAGAAATGAATCTCAAAACCACAAAATGAAAATATCATATGCAGCAGTCCATGGGTAAATATGTGTTGCAGTAACACTAGCCATCCTAGTAACAATTCAGCAAAGGAATACAACCTTGATGAACAAGCAGAATCCAAATAGCATACTTAGTGTTGGAAATTGTTAACATTGTACCAAACTGACGTCCTAATAAAAAAAGGAAAAATCTTTCTATACATCCTACCCCTAATCTGACCCCTTGCATTGCATTGTACGTGTCCCACCCATGTCTTTGAAGTGCTCCTGGCCCTCCCTGCAGGCTTCAGCCCATACATTATGCAGCATTGAACCTCCAAGACCTTTCTACTTCTTTCTGAAATCAAAGTTGTAACAAGGACAACTGTCAACATATTAATAATATATATGATAAAGATCATTATCAAGGAAGTTACCTTAGTAAAAAGGTCAAAATCGCAGTAAATGAGAGGTTTGTCTTGATTTAGGAAGTGAAGACATTTGTTCTAAAGAAGAAGGAACAAATAATGCAACTTTTTTTTTATAAACTGAGATATATCTGAAAAATATCCAATACACAGCGAACAGCTACAATGATATCTTTGTGTTACTGGCTCTTTTAGCTGTGACCTTATAAACTAAGAAAAAAATGGGTTCTCGTATCCTCTATTTAAAGTAAGTGTAGTGAAACCTAAGAGGTGGCGAGGAGTGTATTTTTTGGGTTCTTTGGAGTTAGATTTACCCTAACTTATGTAGACTCTGAATGACTATTTATTATTTACTCCGCAAGGCTTTAGTCAGAACACTGTTTCCTTCATCTTACAAGTTAAAGAGTTGAAATTAGGTTAATTTGTGGCTTGCACTAAAACGTAATGTTGGCTGTTTATGTGAGGCTCAGGTCTTCTCTGTATGTAATACTTCTACTGTTAGCTGTAGAAGAAATAATGCTCTGTACATTGACTATACAATGCAGTTGAAACATGGTTATGTATATTATGGATGAATTATTCAGTTAAGCTACAATATGATAGATGCTTTAAAGGCATACATTTACCTAACTTACAGTACTAAAGTGTTGTGGCAATCCTCAGATATATTAAGATCTGGTGATGTTCCTTGTTCCCTGTTCTATACAGATGTAAAAACCTTTCAATTAAACCATATGTTCTCATTTGAGCACCATTTTACAGTTAATATGTAAAAACAATCAATCTGAGTTGGGTAACTTGTAAATACAATGCACTACTTATCGAGCACTGATCCTGTGCTACATCCGACAGCATGTTATAATCCAGATCCTTAATCATAGATCTGTTAGTTGCTATTGGAAACAGTCAACAAGCTTGTCTACAAACACATCTCTACCAGGATCAGTTCAAGTTAATGTAATGTACTTATAAAGCCAGTCACCTCTTAATGTAAAATTTAAAATGGGGTTCAATGGTGTTCAAAGACTCCAAAAAAACAAAAGTGAATGTAAAAGGAATAACTTGTAGTATTGTCTTTGGTACTCTATACTATACCATTTATTTATTTTTATGGGTGGATGGACACCGGTCTATGAAAGGACTCCACCTTCTGTAAAATTCCCATTTATCTTGACTATTCATGTAGTGTACAAGGAAATGGTCTCTAGAATGAGGAGCTGTCCACCCAATGGCTGACATTACCAATTGAGTACCCAGGAAAATGCATATTATAATGTACCTTACTGTATTAGTACTGAGAATAACAGGAACATCTCCAGTATCCTTTAGGTGCTAGGTTGAAAGCATAGAAGGATGGAATGAGGTAGTAGAAGGATGCGACGTAGAAGCTGGTGTTACCATCAGTTACTGAAAATAATATATTTTAGTCTCTAGTACTATACAAATTACAGCTGTACAATTCAGCATTCTGCATTTCCAGAGATAATGTATTGAAGGTCTAAAAACTGAAAACATATGTAATACATTTTAAACCAATTTCAAAGAAAAATAAATAGATCACTGGTTATATGTTCAAGAATGTACATTTCCATACCTGTTAGAATGGTGTATGGGGCTTGGTGTATAATGTAATAAATTACTAAATAGCTGTAAGGGCCTACAGTGCTTGCGTTGTCTCAAACTTATTTGCATCCAGCTTCTCCCTGTTACAGACTGCTTTCCATACTCTGATCTAAATACAGGAGGGTTTGTACTCTAAAGAACCTGAATGTCCTCAGTTTCTGCTCAATGGCAGAGATGACTCTACCGATCTTCAAATGTTGCACTGCATGGACTTTGCTGCCTTTTTTGATGACCATGAACTTAGAGAGTATTGCTGAAAGGACTTTCATAGAGGAGCTGAAAGGGATTGGCTGCTCATCAAAAAATACTGTAAGTATAAATGTTTATATGTGTAGGATAACAGTAAACCACCCATACTACTCAATTTTTAGTAAGACGTCTGCTCTGTCCCTCGGTCAGACAGGATCTTTGTTTCTGTCGCAAACAGTTTTAGTTCATAAGGACACTACCTGCTACTTATGTGCATTTCCAGAAGCTGGATGGAGCACTCTAACATGATGTGAGTAGAAGGACTAATGGCTGATTGAATCGATGAGTGATCTGTTAGTAGCATTATCACACAATCCCCCTTCCCTTTTTCTGGCTAGTGCCAGGAGAAGGAGGGGTTTGATCAGATCAGATACAGTGCTCAGACGACAATATAACATGAACATACATGAACATAAATTACCTTCTCCTGCCACCGCCGCTTCCGCTCCTATTCCTTGCGCCTTCACTTCCTTGAAGTCAGCATATTACTGTCCGGCAGCGACTTCTGGTCCACATGAAAATGGCGCTGGATTTCGCTCTGCGAACGAGCTTCGTTTTGGTCTGTGTGGGAGCGGCGCATGCGCCATTCCCACACAGATTGCGTATGCTTCAGAGAATGGGACAGTTCCCGTTCACATTTTCTATGTGGTTGTATGTGCCGTATTCCATCTCTGTATGTGTCGTTAATCGACACATACAGAGATGAAAAAAAAATGGCAACCCCTATAGAGAAGTAAAAGTAAGTACAAAGTAAAGAGTAGAACATGAGAAGACAAATAAATAAAATTTATGTTAATATCATATTAAAAGCAATATGATAAAAAAATAAAAATAAATTCATGACACCTTCCCTTTAAAGTATGGGGTCTGTCACAGGCTGTAGACCAAAGCATCTTCTCTCTTTACAGTTTGAATCTTACCATGCTCCTTACTGCAAACTTTTCCTACTCCAGTCCAAATATATTATCACTACACATCCATGAAACATCTTATGCAAACTTATTTCCAGCCACTAAGACATGTTAAGACTCCAACAGGGCAACGTCACTCTAAAACATGAAGTTCTTGGCTCCAGATGGTGAACTCTACAGCAGAGGTTTGCCATTACACTTAGAGAATGTGTATAGAATGTGGAATTGCCTTTTATATGGGTTTATCTGTGCCTTTGTGAAAGTATTCACCCCCGTGTTTTATTGTATTACAACCTGGAATTAAAATGGATTTTAAATTAGATTTTATTTAATCGATCTGACAATATTGTCTAAATTGCTACAGTAAAATTAATGAAATACCTTGTTTAAGAACAAAAGACAACTAAAAACGGAAAAGTTGTGAGTGAATGTATTTACCCCCTTTGTAATACAACCCCAAATTAAGGTCTGGTCAAATCAATTAATTTTATAAGTTACATAATTAGATGAATAAGTTCTCCCTGTGTGCATTCAAAGAGTGACAAGATCTGTCACATGATGTCAGTATAAATCCATCTGTTTTGAAAGAGCTTTTGCAACATCACTAAGCAAGTAACATGAAGACCAAGGAGCTCTCCAAACAGGTCAGAGACAAAGTTGTGGAGATGTAGGGATCAGGGTTGGGTTATAAAAAAAAATTATCACCAACTTTGTAGTTCCCACAGAGCCCCATTAAATCCATTCTAACGAAATTGAAAGAATATGGCAAAACTGCAAACAAAACAAGAGAAGACCCGCCAACCAAAACTAACAGGCTGGGTAAGCAGAGCATTGATCAGAGATTCATGAAAGACACTAAGGATACACTAGGTGTAGGAGGTCCAAAGATCCATATCAGAAATGGAAGTATCTGTCCATAGGACCACAATAAGCCGTACACTTCACAGAGTGGTGCTTTATGGAAGAGTAGCTAAAAAAAAAGCCATTGCTTAGAAAACCCCCATAAGAAAACATGTTTTGAGTTTGCCAACAGCATGTGGCGGACTCCCCAAACACAAGGCGCTGTACAGTACCTGTGAGAACAATCTGATACTGTATTTATTTCATCGACCTTATATACTCAATGCAGCAAACTAAGCTGTTTTAATCTGTAAAATTCTTTCTAAGGCTCTGTACACATTGGTATTTTTTTCTGTTCCATCAGGGTTCTGTTTTTGACAACAAGAATAGAATAGTCTGTAGCGCTATTCTTGTTGTCAAAAATCCCAGAGAGGAAATCTGACAAAACCGATGTTTGTCAATTTTAACTGTCAGCGATATTCATTGTAATCCATTTGAAAACAGATCTTTTAACCCCTTAATGACCAGCCTATTTTAGACGTTAATGACCAAGCCATTTTTTACATTTTTCCATCGTCTCAAAGAGCTATACACTTTTTATTTTTGCATCGACATAGCTGTATAAGGTCTTGTTTTTTGCGGGACAAGTTGTAATTTTTAATAGCACCATTTTAGGGTACATAGAATTTATTGATTAACTTTTATTAACTTTTTTTGGGGGGGGAATAGAAAAAAAACCCAGCAACTTTGTCAAACTTTTTTGCGTCCTAAATTTACGCCGTTTACCGTGTGGTATAAATAACACAATAACTTTATTTAGCGGGTTGTTGCGATTGCAACTATACCAAATTTGTATCGTTTTTGTATGTTTTACTACTTTTACACAGTGAAAACATTTTTTTTTCAAAATTATTTGTTTTTGTGCTTCCATATTTGGAGAGCCGTAACGTTTTTATTTTTTCACCGATGCAATTGTAGGAGGGCTTTTTTTTTGCGGGACGACTTGTAGTTTTTATCGGTACCATTTTGGAGTAGATGCGACTTTTTGATCACTATTAGGCTGGGTTCACACGACCTATTTTTAGGCGTAAACGAGGCGTATTATGCCTCGTTTTACGCCTGAAAATAGGGCTACAGTACGTCGGCAAACATCTGCCCATTCATTTGAATGGGTTTGCCGACGTATTGTGCAGACGACCTGTAATTTACGCGTCGTCGTTTGACAGTTGTCAAACGACGACGCGTAAAGTGTCTGCCTCGGCAAAGAAGTGCCGGGCACTTCTTTGCAACGTAATTTGAGCTGTTCTTCATTGAACTCAATGAAGAGTAGCTCAAGATATACGAGCGTCACAGACGCCTCGTATATTACAAGGAGCTGCTTTTACGGCTGAAACGACGCAGCTGTTTTCTTCTGAAAACAGGCTGTCATTTCAGCCGTAAATGACAGCTAGCGTGTGAACATACACTTTATCACATTTTTTTTAAGGCTGGATTCAAAGAAAACAGCAATTTTTGCATGTTTTTTATTTTATTTTTTACGACATTCACCATGTGGGTTAAATTCTTTAATAAGTTTATAGTTGGGGTCGTTACAGACGTTTTTTTACTTTATTTTGTTATTAATAAAGCAGTTTGTAAGGGGGAAAAACTTTTTTTTTTTTCACTTTTTATTAAACTTTTTTTTCACTTTTTTACTAGTCCCACTAGCGGACTTCACTATGCGATCCTCCGATCACATTTATAATACACTGCAATACTTCTGTATTGCAGTGTATTATGCCTGTCCGTGTAAAACGGATAGGCATCTGCTAGGTCATGCCTCCAACATGACCTAGCAGGCATTCACCACAGGCAGACCTGGGGGCCTTTATTAGGCCCCCGGCTGCCATTGGAGAAACAGACACTCGCCGATCTTATCGCCGGATGTCAGTTGGATGAGAGGGAGCTCCCTCCCTCTCTCCAAAACCACTCAGATGCGGTGCACGCTATTCAGCACCGCATCTGAGGGGTTAAACGGGTGAGATCAATACTTATATCGATCTCACCCGGTCGAGCAGGGACGCCCCCAGCCATCAGCTGCCTCTGGCAGCTGATAGCAGGGAGATTTGACAGCTCCCTGCTTTGTTTACTTATTCCGATGCTGTGACGTAAAAAGTCTATGGCATCGGAATAAGGCCCGTTAGTGACCGACGTAGAAACACTATGGGCCGGTCACTAACGGGTTAAACCAGTCATGGCTGTGTTAGGAAGAGATCCATAACAGTAGTGTGAACAGAGCCTTATTTTAGCAATGCGTATAATTGGAGAGGTATTAGTTACAATTTAAATAGTTTATTATTAGTATTATTATTATTATTATTACTACTACTATTATTATTATTATTATTATTATTTTCTTTGCACTACATAATATGCCACAATCGACCGAACAAATCTACAA
Organism: Rhinoderma darwinii; assembly: GCF_050947455.1. Taxonomy (NCBI): domain Eukaryota; kingdom Metazoa; phylum Chordata; class Amphibia; order Anura; family Rhinodermatidae; genus Rhinoderma; species Rhinoderma darwinii. The sequence continues at coordinate 114,109,556 of NC_134690.1, forward strand.
GATTAAAACATGTTCCCTTTGCAGTTAATTTACTGTATCATTCTAGACGGCTAACACTTCTTCCATCTATGAATGTGAAAAATGCTACATCAACCATTGAGGCTTATCATGGAAATGCTGACAACATCAGTCTTCCAGAACCTAATGTGCTCTGTTCCGCTCGGTTGACTGTTCTGTCTGATTAAATGATTTAAGTGTTTGGGATTTAAGATCAGGTGACGAACTACTGTCCTGTGATCATCTTACGCCAACCTGTAAAATCAGGCTGGAGAGGCCTAATAAAGTGGAAACTATCTGTTTTTGTTCATGCTGACAAATAGAGTCTCAAAGGATCAGCATGAACCTTTAACATTTTCCATGCAGATCTTTATTAATTTGTGGGCTTCAATCGCAGAAGTGCAAAGGAAAAAAAACAATAAGTAAAGCCTACAATTTACCAACTACTGTAGAATCAACTGTTCCCCCAAGTCTATTTTTTTATATTTTTTAACCCCTTTTTTTACCTAAGGTAGCTTTAACCCACTCTAATCTCAAGGATCTCCATAGTTTGGTAAACAGCTCTTTAAGGTTCAATGTTCTTCAAATGAGATTAGTACATATGAGATATTCATTTGGCCTTTTGACTTGATCTTGTTCTTAGTGCATTAAGTTCTTCTGCAGGAGAGTGATATGAGTCCTAGGAAGCGAGACTGCAACATCAGTTGACTGTTCCCTGTGTAATGTCACCACCAGATAATGTTATACAGCTCATTGAGCAGATTGTGATCTTGCAAAGGCACAGAAATAAAACAGCCAATTAACCAAACCTTGTTCAGAAGGATTTATTTGTTGTACACTCTCTAAATGTTTCACTTAATCCCTATTGACTTTTTTCTTCCTAACAAATGATTAGAGCTTTTCAATAAAAACTAAACAGCGCAGCATAAAAAGATTACAGGACGGCTCACAAACAGCACAATGCTACGGGGCTGCTTCATATGCATGACATCAAGCTGCTAATTGAAATTCAAATTAAAAATCAATTAACAATATTATCAGGAAAATGACTACAATGTTTTTATCCACAATAAATAATTCATGTTTCATATTTATTGTACAGTGCATAGATTTGGTGTTCTATGGTTTCATAACTTTTTAATGTATGGTTCCTTCTTTAACTCTCCAAGGACTGATCCTCTTTTGGCGTTATAGACCACAAGGAATTTTTCCGTTTTTGCATCACCGCATTTTGGGAGCCATAACTTTTTTAATTTTCCATCAACATAGCGGAATGAGAGCTTGTTTTTTGCAAGATGAGTCATATATTTTTTAATGGCACAACTTTTTGAGGGAATGGGAAACAAAAACAGATATTCCATAGTACGCCATTGACTATTTTTATATTTTCATTGACACTGTTCACGGTGTGGAGTAAATAACATGTTAACATTACTCTATGGGTCAGTACAATAATGTCAATACCAAATTTGTATATATATTTTGTTATGTTTTAATACTTTTGCACATTAAAAGCACTTTCATTGATTTTACATTGCTGCATTCCAAGAGCCAAAATTCTTCCAGTATGTAGCCGTATGTGGGGTTGTTTTTTGCAGAATGAGTCATATTTTAATGGCACCAATTTGATGTACATAGGCTTTATTGATTAACTTCGATGATTCCTTTGTTTTTTGCGTTTTTCTTTTTATGTTGTTCACCGTGCGGTATAAATAACATGCTAACATTTTTTTTACACTTTTGCACAATAAAACCACTTTTAATGGGAAAAAAAGTTTCTCTTTACTTTTTTTTACTTTAATTAACTTTGGTTAATTAATTTATTTTAGTCCCACTAGAGAACTTCACAATTAAATCATTTGAATTCTATTATAATGCTTTAGTAGAGTGGATTCATATGTTGTATAATTTTGCGCCACAGATTTGTCGGCGGCGAATCCACCTGCAAAATATGCATGATTAGCAAGCGGATTTTGTTGCAGGTTGCATCAGAGTGTGCCCAGGGGCGGATTAAGGGTACCATGGGCACCGGGCACTTTTTCAGGTCTAGGGCCCCCACCCAAACACCCCCCCCCCCCGCGGACTCCGAAGACGCTGTACCGTACATATTTGCAGGTTTCTGTTTAAGCGGCCACAGATCTGGCACGGTTTTAATTTAGCTGTAAAAGCAGAATGAGCCATATAGAAGACAGAAAGCAGAATACTTTGAGACACTGAAGTGGTCAGGAGCTTTATAACTTTTTTATTTTTACGTCAATGGAGGGGTGTGTGAAGGATTATTTTTTTGCGGGAGCAGTTATAGTTTTTATTGGCACCATATAATGGGTGAATTGGAAAAAACTGAGATTCCTCCATGGTTTTTTGGATTTAGTTTTTACTGTATATATTTACCTTCTCTTAAGGTAAAAGTAGATTTAACATATACTTTCACCTTAAGAGAAGGTACATATATACAGACCCAGAACCAAGCTCAGCACATATATACAGCCCCAGAACCAAGCTAAGTACATATACACAGCACTAGAACCAAGCTCAGTACATAAATACAGCACCAGAACAAAGCTCAGTACATATATACAGCACTAGAACCAAGCTCAGTACGTATATACATCGCCAGAACAAAGCTCAGTACATATATATAACTCCAGAACCAAGCTAAGTATATACAGTATATATATATATATATATATATACACAGCACCAGAACCAAGCTCAGTACATATATACATATATATATATATATATATATATATATATATATATAAATATATATATACACACACACACAGCACCAGAATCAAGCTCAGTACATATATACAGCACCAGAACAAATACAGTTCAGTACAGAGATCATTTGCAAATTCAGTTAAACCCCTGCCATATAAATTTGTACATCATAAAACGACAGCTCCCAGTATAGCCTGAACTATGGTTAGGATATGCTGGGAGTTGCTGTTTAACAAAAAGAATGCTACCATCCGTCATCTTGCTGCAGATCATACAGTGACTACAGTACTGATCAATCACAGGTAGAATAAACATTTATATTGAGTGACTCACCGGTGACGCCTCAGATTCTTTTTCATTCTTTTTCTCTTTTCTTCTCCATCCGGTCCAGACCGCTATGATTACTTCTCCTGGGCACGGCCCATTTCTGCAGTTTGCAGCTCAGATGTCTTCGGCTCCTCACTTTTCCAACATTTCCGCACCTGTAAACGAAGATAAAATTCTCATGATGCCACACTCTATGCTTCTAACTATAATAGTATCATACAATGAATATTATAGTACTATACACTGTACTCCTAAATATAATAGTATTATACACTGTGCCCCTGAATATTAGTACTATACACTGTGCTCCTGAATATAATATTACTATACACTGTACTACTGAATATAATAGTACTATACACTGCGCCCCTGAATATAATAGTATTATACACTGTACTCCTGAATATAATAGTACTATACACTGTACTCCTGACTATAATAGTACTATACACTGTGTGTGTGTGTGTGTGTGTGTATGTGTGTATAGGAGACAGCATATCTATAGCACTACAACCCTACAAACTATGGATAGGATTAGATACAGTGGCTCAGCACAGTATCACACATGATAGGATTAGATACAGTAGCTCAACAGACAGTATCACACATTATAGGATTAGATACAGTAGCTCAACAGACAGTATCACACATGATAGGATTAGATATAGGGACCAGCTCGCTGACATTGCGGTTCCAGCGCTGGACAAGGAAAAGGTAAGTATAAGAATTGTTTTGCTTTTTTATGTGTTACTAATTATTTTGTGTGTTTGTGTTATTTTACAGGTTCGGTTTTTGGACTACGTCGGATTCGAGGACTACTTCAATGACAGCGTTTTTTTATTCTCAATAAAATGGTTAATGAGGGTTGTGTTTGTTTTTTTATTTCAATAAGGCGAGGTTTAATGTTAGCAGGCAGAGAGGCTAACACTAACCCCCCATTATTACCCCGGTACCCACCGCCACCAGTGGTACTGGGAAGAGCCGGGTACGAACCAGTACCCGACCATCTGTAGTGATGGTCGGGTACCGGGTCAGCCACAGGCTGGTAATATCAGCCTGGGAAAAGCCAAAAACAGTGACCCTTCCCCCCCTGGTAATGCTAGGCTGCTGCTGTTGTATCTGGCAGGGTCCCCCCCCCCCCCATTTTTCATAACCAGCCAGCAGCAGCAGGTTAACATTACCACGGGGGAAGGGCCACAGTTTTTGGCCTTTCCCAGCCTAATAATACCAGCTTGCAGCCGCCCCATTGCCCGACCATCACTACAGATGGTCAGGTACTCGATCATACCCGGCTTTTCCCGGCACCCCTGGTGGTGGTGGGTAATGGGGTAATAAAGGGGGTTAGTGTTAGGCTCTGTACCGGCTAACACTAAGCCTCGCCTTAGTAACGGACGCTGTCAATCAGCCGGCGGCCATTACTAAGGCGGTAGTAATAAAGTTTAAAAATATTTTATTGAAATAAAAAACACCCAGACAACCCTCATTAACCATTTTATTGATAATTAAAGCGCTGTCATCGAAGTAGTCCTGGAATCCGACGTAGTCCAACGACCGAACCTGTAGAAAAACACAACAAAAACAATTAGTAACACGTGTGGTAGGCTTAGATACAGGGCCCATCAGACAGGATCACACATGGGCCATGTATCTAAGGCCACCATGTGCTTATGTAAGATGCTTAGATACAGGGCCCAGCAGACAGGATCACACATGGGCCTTGTATCTAAGCCTACCATGTGATTGACTTAGATACATGGCCCAGCAGACAGCATCACACAATCTGTGATCCTGTCTCATGGGCCCTCTAAGCCAGCAACATCGTAGGCTTTAAGGGATTCTCCAGTCCCTAAACATTGATGGCCTATCCTCAAGATAGGCCATCAATAGCTGATGGCTTGGTGTCCGTCTCCCGGGACCCCCCAATCACCTGTTTTGAAGGGGCCGCAGCACTCGTACGAGAGCTGCTTCCCCTTCATTTCACTTACTCGCTCACACAGTGAATCGCCGACACAGATTCACAGTGTGACCGGAATGAAGGGGAAGCACCAGCTCTCGTACGAGCGCTGCGTCCCCTTCAAAACAGGTGATTGGCGGGGGTCCTGGGAGTCGGACCCCAAGCCATCAGCTTCAAGCAGAAGGGGTATTAAACTTACCCTGCTCTCAGCCGCGGCGGATGTCCTGACTCAGGATGGTGGTGACGTCATGTGCTGCGCACCGGAAACAGGAAGGTAAGTACTGTAGTTACTATAGTAACGGGCCGCGGCTCCTTTTACTTTAGTAACTTTTTTATTGTGTAGTGGGTAGTGTAGTGTAGTGTATAGCTACGCCACTGGTTGGATGAGCGGTCCCGCTTCACTCCGGTTCTCTGAACCGGCTGTAATTTCAACAGCCGGTAAGGGAGAACCGGGGCGAACTGGGCCCCCTTCCAGCCTCGGGCCCCGGGCACTTGCCCATATTGCCCTCATTTTAATCCGCCCCTGAGTGTGCCATTGGGGTGATATAGGAAGCCCACTATATATATATATGTATTAGCCACTTAGATGCTTAGCTTTAAAGAAACACTCCAGCAATATTTTTATGCACATATAATGCTAACTCACCTTATTCTAACAGTGTCATGTGCTTTTTCCCAGCTCAGTTGCATCTATACATTTTGAACCCTTTCCTTATGGACAGCGGTGTCATGTGATCTCATTCTGACCACCAGAATAGACTATGCTCTCATGTGTAGACAGGAGGTCATTTTCTCCTGTGTAGATAACTTCCTGTGAACTACAGGATTACATCATCACCAGTCAAATCCTTCCTAGCTTCTCTGAGACACCTTCCATCCTCCAACTCCACCCTTCTTTCTCTGTATGTCCGTCCATCCATATAGCTGAAAAGATAATTTCTGCCAAAGCTGAGGGAGCAAAAGTGCATTGATATAATAGGTGAGTCCATACAATGATTAGCTGCATAGTTATAAACCTCTCCTGCCTTACACTAACTGTCTATACTATGTATGAGCGCTGTGTTCACAGAGCCCAGTGTATTTCTATGAGATGCTGCTTCTCATTGTCGCCTGTGTAAAAACTGACATGGAGAAATCCTTGACTAGTAGGAGGCAGGGGAAACAGGATTAAGTTGCATCACATAGTAATATACAGGGTAGAGATGAGCGAACCGGGACAACCGAACCTGGTTTCGGTCCGAACTTCCGGAAAAGTTCGGTTCGCAGCGAATCCGAACTTCACCGGGTTCGGCCGAACCCGTTTTGACCGAACCCGGTCAAAAATATTCTACAAATTGGCAGCCACTTATCTCTATCAATCACTGATAGAGAAAAGAGGCTGCTGATTAAAAATAAAATAAAAAGCATTTCATACGTACCTGATCGTTGTCTTGCGGACGAGTCCCTCTTCTTCCTCCAGTCCGACCTTCTCTTCTGACGCGGCAGCCTGTGATTGGCTGCAGAGGCCTCTGCAGCCTGTGATTGGCTGCAGCGCTCACATGGGCTGCATCGTCATCAAGGAATGTCGGGCCGGATGTCGCGAGGGACGCGTCACCAAGGCAACGGCCAGGAGACCGGACTGGAGGAAGCAGGGAGTTCCCGGTAAGTATGAACGTCTTTTTTTTTTTACAGGTACTCTATATTGTGATCGGTAGTCACTGTCCAGGGTGCTGAAACAGTTACTGCCGATCAGTTAACTCTTTCAGTACCCTGAAGAGTGACTATTTACTGACGTCGCCTAGCAACGCTGCCGTAATGACGGGTGCACACATGTAGCCACCCGTCATTACGGGGCCTCATGCACACGACCGTAAAAACACCCGTTATTAAGGGTCGTAATTACGACCCGAAATAGCGGGCCCATAGACTTCTGTTAGCCACGGGTACCTTCCCATTTTCTCACGGGAAGGTGCCCGTGCCGTTAAAAAGATAGAACATGTTCTATTTTTTTATTTTACGGGCCGTGCTTGTAATTACGACTCGTAATTACGAGCACGGCCGGCCACGGGCAGCCGGCCGCTTTTACGAGCCGTGCTGTCATTATAAGGGTATGTTCACACGACAGCGTCCGTTACAGCTAAAATTACGGGGATGTTTCCGCCTGAAAACATCCCCGTAATTTCAGCCGTTACGGCATGTGCAGGCGCTTGAACGCCGCGTCCATTACGGACGTAATTGGGCTGCTATTCATTGGAGTCAATGAATAAATGCTCCAATTACGGCCAAAGAAGTGACAGGTCACTTCTTTGAAGCGGGCGTCTATTTACGCGCCGTCATTTGACAGCGGCGCGTAAATTACGCTTCGTGTGTACAGACAAACGTCTGCCCAGTGCTTTCAATGGACGCGGCGTTCAAGCGCCTGCACATGCCGTTACGGCTGAAATTACGGGGATGTTTTCAGGCGGAAACATCCCCGTAATTTTAGCTGTAACGGACGCTGTCGTGTGAACATACCCTAATTATAGCAGCACGGCCCGTAAAATAGAAAAATAGAACATGTTCTATTTTTTTAACGGCACGGGCACCTTCCCGTGAGAAAACGGGAAGGTACCCGTGGGTAACAGAAGTCTATGAGCCCGTTATTTCGGGTCGTAATTACGACCCGCAATAACGGGTGTTTTTACGGTCGTGTGCATAATGGGAGCACGGCTTGGAAAAACGACCGGCTGCCTGTGGCCGGCCGTGCTCATCTCCTGAAATACTCTGTGCTGCCTTAAACTCTGTGGGCTGGTCAGGATCCTGTTTCTTTTAAATGCTGCTAGGGAACCCGCTCGATCCACTATATAAGGCTGCGCTACAGTGCAGCATTTAAAAGAAACAGGATCCTGACCTGTCCACAGAGTTTAAGGCAGCACAGAGTATTTCAGGAGATGAGCGTGCAGATTCAAGGCTGCTGTGAACTCTGCTCTTACCATTACGTAGCTCTCAGTCTGTTACCTCTCCTCCACTACTGTCCTCAATAACACCTTCATGATTGGCAAGTCACCACGTAACGGTAAGAGCAGAGTTCACAGCAGCACAGAGTATTTCAGATGAGCTTGCAGATCTTGTGCGCGGTGGTGACTTGCCAATCATGTGAAGGTGTTCTTGAGGACAGGAGTGGAGGAGAGGTAACAGACTGAGAGCTACGTAATGGTAAGAGCAGAGTTCACAGCAGCACAGAATATTTCAGGAGAGGAGCGTGCAGATTCTGTGCTGTTGTGAACTCTGCTCTTACCATTACGTAGCTCAGTCTGTTACCTCTCCTCCACTCCTGTCCTCAAGAACACCTTCACATCTGTTGTACTGGGGCGGCCGTAGGCTGGTATTATGAGGCTGGGAGGGGCCAAAAACAGTGGACCTTCCCACCCTTGTAATGCTAGGCTGCTGCTGTGTTGTATCGGGCTGGTTATAAAAATGGGGGGGACCCCACGTCGTTTTTTTTTTTTTGAATTTAACAAATTTAACAATAGACGTTGGGTCCCCCACATTTTTAATAACCAGCCATATACAAGGCCGCAGCAGTCTGGCATTACATGGGTGGGAAGGGCCACTGGTTTTGTCCATTCCCAGGCTAATAAAACTGTGTTGTATGTGGCTGGTTATGATAAATTGGGTGGCACAACAGATGGTCGGGTACTGGATCGTACCTGGCTCTTCCCGGCACCCCTGGTGGTGGTGGGTACCGGGGTAATAATGGGGGTTAGTGTTAGCCTCTGCACCGGCTAACACTAAGCCTCGCCTTAGTAATGGATGTTGTCACTCAGACAGCGGCCATTACTAAAGTGGTAGTAATAAAATTTTAAAAGAAAAAGACAAATATATAGATAAAATATTTTATTGAAATAAAGCACCCCCAACACAACCCTCATTAACCATTTTATTGTAGAAAAAAAAACCATCATCGAAATAGTCCTCGAAACCGACGTAGTCCAAACACCAAACCTGTAAAAAAAAAAAAATAATGAAATAAAACATGTTGTAGGCTTAGATTCAGTTTAATGTGTGATACTGACTGTTATACCATGTATAGAAGCCTGCCGCGAAGTTGACTTAGATACAGGGCACCAGCAGACAGTATCATACATGGCCATACAGACATATATACAAACAAACATACATGCAAACATACATACATATATACAAACATACATACATATATACAAGCATGCACATATATACATGCAAACATACACACATATATACATACATACATGCAAACTATCATACATACATGCATACACACACATGAAAACATACATACATACAAACATGCAAAGATACATACATACATACATATATACAAGCATGCACAAATATACATGCAAACATAAATACATGCAAACATAATTACATACATGCACATATATATAAACATACATGCAAAAATAAAAACATGCAAACATACATACATACATGCAAATATATACATGCAAATATACATACAAACATGCACATATATACATACATACATGACAACATACATACATACATACATACATACATGCAAACATACATGCACATATATACATACATACATGACAACATACATACATACATACATACATACATACATACATACATGCAAACATACATAAAATGCAAACATACATACATACATTCATGCAAACATACATACATGCAAATATATACATGCAAATATACATGCACATATATACATACATGCCAACATACATACATACATACATGCAAACATACACACATGCAAACATACATACATACATGCAAATATATACATGCAAATATACATACAAACATGCACATATATACATACATGCAAACATACATGCACATATATACATACATACATGACAACATACATACATGACAACACACATACATGCAAACATACATTCATGCAAACATACATTCATGCAAACATACATACATACATGCAAATATATACATGCAAATATACATACACACATGCACATATATACATACATGCCAACATACATGCAAACATACATGCACATATATACATACATACATGACAACATACATACATACATGCAAACATACATACATACATACATACATACATACATACATGACAACATACATACATGCCCAAAAAAATAAATAATACGTTCATACTTACTTTCCTCCTGTCCGGCCTCCAGCGATGACGTTTCATCCATGTCGCCGCTGCAGCCTGTGATTGGCTGCAGAGGCGGTCACGTGGGATGAAGCGTCATCCTGACGTGCGTGACCGCCACTACAGCCTGTGATTGGCTGCAGCGGCGAAAGGGATGAAACGTCATCGCTGGAGGCCGGACAGGAGGAAAGTACGAACGTATAATTTTATTTTTTTATTACATTTAAATTGTATTTTCCGCGCGCCGAGCATGTACTGTCAAGGTTGCTGAAAGAGTTAGTGCAGCCCATTAACTCTATCAGCACCCTGGACAGTAGCATGCTCGGCGCACGGAAGTGACAGGTTCGGTCCGAACTAGTTCGGTCCGAATCGAACTTTTTTGTGAAATTCGGCGAACTAGCCGAACCGAACTTTTGAAAAGTTCGCTCATCTCTAATACTGGGACTGCAGTGTTAGGACAGAAGTTTTATGTCACTAATCTATCCCTTGCTGCACTTAGATAGGACTCAGAGCATAGCAAGTGCATTGTGATGAGACTCCGCCCTCTCTGAAAGCAAGAGGCATGATGGGAAATTTAGGCTGCATTAAGGAAACCATATCAAAGGGAAAGAAGGAACGAATGTGGAAGGCAACCCACAAATGCCACATCAACTAAAACAGGTATACAAAAGGCATATACAAGAGCATTATTCTATAACCCCATTTGCGCACCTGGACGTGCTATTGCGGGGGGTGATGTTTGGAGCGCGCTCCATATGCTGCGGGTGTCGGGAGCAGCGATTGCACTGTTCCTGGCTGTTAAACCACTCAAATGCTGCAGTCAATTGTGACCGCAGCATCTGAGGAGTTGAAAAGGGGGTGGGTGGCCCCCTCTGACAGCTCATCACCCCCCCCCTGCAGTGAGATTGGGGGGTGACGACGGTTGTTATGGCAGCCCAGGGGCCTAATGAAGGCCCTCAGGGCTGCCTACACTCTGCCTCTGTTAAGCTCTGTGGCAGGGCTTAACAGAAGCCTGTAAAAATGACAATATACTGCAATACATTAGTATTGAAGTATATTGTACCAGCAATCAAACAATCGCTGGTTCAAGTCCCCTAGGGGGGGCTAATAAAGTGTGTAAAAAAAAGTATTTAGTAATGAAAAAATATATAAAAAATTAAAAGTTCCAATAAAAAAAACCTTTTCCCATTTTCCCCTAAAGTAATTTCAAAAATTAACAAAGTTAACAAAATTCACTGTGCTATCACTGCGTCCGTAAAAGTCTAAACTATTACAATATAGCATTATTTAATGAGCACGGTGAACGCCGCAAAAAATAAAAGTGTAAAACGCCAAAATCGCTGTTTTTTGGTCAACTTAGGTCTAAAAAAATGTAATAAAAAGTGATCAAAATCTTCTACATACAAAAAAATAGTACCGATAAAAACTACAGCTTGTCCCGTAAAAAATAAGACATCACACTCAATCGGTGAAAAAATAAAAAAGTTATGGCTCTCAAAACAAACAAAAACTTACACTCTATTTTATGAAGTCCTTGCTGTGGATAAGCTAACAGAGATACATTTATAAGGCAATGCTATTTTTACTAGCATTATAAAGTATTGAGCAGAAACATACTGTTAAGGATCTGCCAGGCACAGCTTCTGTATCCACGCCCATAGGTAATCAGTCTGCACCTGCTTCTATGTCTGTGAGACTGACTCCATCTTCCACCACTCAGGATGGCAGGCTTAGGAGTGGGAGAGCCTATCACAGCCTGGCCAGACGGAGCTAGCTCCCACCCTCTGTCTATTTATACCTGCCTTTCCTGTTCCTCCTTGCTTGTGATTCTTCTCGTTTTGTTTCCTGGCCCTTCTGCAGCTTCTTGTACCATTTGACCCTGCTTCATATTGACCCTGGCTTACTGACTACTCTCCTGCTCTGCGTTTGGTACCTCGAACACTCCTGGTTTGACTCGGCTTGTTCACTACTCTCCTGCTCTGGGTTTGGTACCTTGTACACTCCTGATTTGACTCGACTCTTTCACCACTCTTGTTGCTCACGGTGTTGCCGTGGGCAACTGCCCCTTTTCCCTTGCTTCTGTGTACCCTTATCTGTTTGTCTGTCCCGCACTTATTGAGCGTAGGGACCGTCGCCCAGTTGTACCCCGTCGCCTAGGGCGGGTCGTTGCAAGTAGGCAGGGACTGAGTGGCGGGTAGATTAGGGCTCACTTGTCTGTTTCCTTACCCCCATCATTACATAATCACAAGCCCATTTACCTACTCTACCCTGGTCCCTCACACCACTATGGACCCCCTTGAGACCCTGGTTCAGCAAATGCAGGGTCTCTCCCTACAGGTCCAGGCCCTGGCTCAGAGGGTCAACCAGCCTGATGCTACCATGGTAGTGCCCCTAACCTCACCTCTTGAACCCCACCTCAAGTTGCCTGACCGGTTCTCAGGGGACCGGAAGACTTTTCTCTCCTTTCGGGAGAGTTGTAGGCTCTATTTTCGTTTAAAGCCCCACTCCTCAGGTTCTGAGAGCCAGCGGGTGGGTATAATTATGTCCCGGCTCCAGGAAGGGCCCCAAGAATGGGACTTCTCCTTGGCTCCTGATGCCCCTGAACTTTCCTCCGTTGATCTTTTCTTTTCTGCTCTCGGACTCATTTATGACGAGACTGACAGGACTGCCTTTGCTGAGAGTCAGCTGGTGACCTTACGTCAGGGTAAGAGACCTGTTGAGGAGTATTGCTCTGACTTTAGGAAGTGGTGCGTAGCTTCTCGGTGGAATGACCCTGCCTTAAGGTGCCAGTTTAGGTTGGGTCTGTCGAACGCCCTGAAAGACCTGCTAGTTAGCTATCCCTCTTCGGACTCCCTAGACCAGGTTATGGCTTTAGCGGTACGACTTGACCGACGTCTCAGGGAACGACAACGTGAACGTTTATGTGTTTTCTCCTCTGACTCCCCCTCGATGCCTCCCGAGGTTCCGTTGCTTCGTTCTTCGACGGAAGACTCGGAGGTACCTATGCAACTCGGGGCCTCCGTGTCCCCCCAACAACGTAGAGAGTTCCGCAGGAAGAATGGTCTCTGCTTCTATTGTGGGGATGACAAGCATCAAGTGAACACCTGTCCTAGGCGTAAGAATAAGCAGCCGGAAAACTGGGCGCACAGGTATTTCCCGTAAATATGAAACTTAATAAAATCTTGCTTCCCTTTCAGGTCTCTTTTGGTGGTAGGTCTGCTACCGGCAGTGCCTTCGTGGATTCAGCGTCGTCTGCTAATATCATGTCTGTGGAATTTGCTATGTCTCTAGCTATGCCTTTGATTGATTTGCCTAAACCTGTCCCGGTAGTGGGTATCGACTCCACTCCTCTTGCTATTGGTTATTTTACACAGCATACCCCTGCTTTTGAACTCCTTGTTGGCTCCATGCATTTGGAGCAGTGCTCTGTACTGTTGATGCAGGGATTATCGTCCGATTTGGTTTTAGGCCTTCCCTGGTTGCAGTTGCATAATCCCACGTTTGACTGGAATACTGGGGATCTTACCAAATGGGGTAATGAATGCTTGATGTCATGTTTTTCTGTTAATTCTATTTCTCCCCCTGAGGAGGTGAACACGCTACCTGAGTTTGTTCAGGACTTCGCTGATGTTTTCTCTAAGGAGGCCTCCGAAGTGTTACCTCCTGTTAGGGATCTGCCAGGTACTACGTCTAGGTATACTCCTGGGATTAATCAATCCACACCTGAGGCCAGACCTGTTCGACTGACACCATCTCCCACCAACCAGGGTGGCAGGCTCAGGAGTGGGAGAGCCTATCGCGGCCTGGTCAGTCGGAGTTAGCTCCGCACCCTGTCCTTTATTACCTGCCGTGTTCTCTTCCTCAGTGCTTGTAATTCTTCTGGATTCCTGGCCCCACTGCTGCGTGCTCCAGCCTGCTTCTGCCGTGCTTCTGCCTTGCTGCAGTTCCGCTTAACCTGCTTCTCTTTGCCCCTGGCTTGCTTCCTTCTCCGTGCTCACTTTGGTATACTCCACTTCATCCTGGTCCTGACTACTCATTCACCGCTCCGTTTCCTCCCGGCGTTCCGTGGGCTACTGCCCCTTCCCTTGCGTGTTCCCTGTTTGTTCTCCCGTGCACTTATACAGCGTAGGGACCGCCGCCCAGTTGTACCCCGTCGCCTAGGGCGGGTCGTTGCAAGTAGGCAGGGACAGGGCAGTGGGTAGATTAGGGCTCACTTTCCCTTCACCTCCTTCCTGCCTTCACACCTCCTCATAGAGAATACGATTGCGCTATCGATTTGGTACCAGGAGCTAAGCTCCCTAAGGGTAGGATATTTAATCTCTCTTGTCCCGAACGTGAAGCCATGAGAGAGTATATCCAGGAATGCCTGGCCAAGGGTTACATTCAACCCTCTACTTCTCCGGTAGGTGCTGGCTTCTTCTTCGTAGGGAAGAAGGATGGTGGTCTTAGGCCATGCATTGACTACCGTAACTTGAATAAGGTCACTGTAAGGAACCAGTATCCCCTTCCTTTGATTCCTGATCTCTTTAATCAGGTTCAGGGGGCCCAATGGTTCTCTAAGTTTGATCTACGGGGGGCGTATAACCTTATCCGCATCAAAGAGGGGGATGAGTGGAAGACTGCGTTTAACACGCCCGAAGGTCATTTCGAATACCTCGTCATGCCCTTTGGGTTGTGTAATGCTCCCGCGGTCTTCCAGAATTTCATAAATGAGATTTTAAGAGATTACCTGGGGGTATTTCTTGTAGTGTACCTTGATGATATACTTGTGTTTTCCAAGGACTGGTCCTCACACATTGAGCATGTCAGGAAGGTGCTCCAGGTCCTTCGGGAAAACAAACTGTTTGCGAAGACGGAAAAATGTGTGTTTGGGGTGCAGGAGATACCATTTTTGGGTCAAATCCTCACTCCTCATGAATTCCGCATGGACCCCGCCAAGGTCCAGGCTGTGGCGGAATGGGTCCAACCTGCCTCCCTGAAGGCGTTACAGTGCTTCTTGGGGTTCGCTAATTATTACAGGAGATTTATTGCTAACTTCTCGGTCATCGCTAAGCCTCTTACGGACCTCACTCGCAAGGGTGCTGATCTCCTCCGCTGGCCTCCTGAGGCTGTCCAGGCTTTTGAGGTCCTTAAGAAGTGCTTTATCTCGGCCCCGGTGTTGGTTCAGCCCAACCAAATGGAGCTATTTATCGTGGAGGTTGACGCGTCCGAGGTGGTAGTGGGGGCTGTCTTGTCCCAGGGTACCAGGCCCCTCACCCATCTCCGTCCCTGTGCCTACTTCTCCAGGAAGTTCTCGCCCACTGAGAGTAACTATGATATTGGCAACCGCGAACTCTTAGCCATTAAATGGGCATTTGAAGAGTGGCGCCACTTCCTGGAGGGGGCTAGGCACCAGGTAACGGTCCTTACCGAACACAAGAATCTGGTTTTCCTAGAATCTGCCCGGAGGCTAAACCCGAGACAAGCTCGATGGGCGTTATTTTTTACCAGATTAAATTTTTGGGTTACCTATAGGGCTGGGTCTAAAAATATTAAGGCTGATGCACTGTCGCGTAGCTTCATGGCCAGCCCTCCTTCGGAGGAAAATCCTGCTTGTATTTTGCCTCCAGGTATAATCATTTCCTCTATTGATTCTGATTTAGTCTCCGAAATTGCGGCTGATCAAGGTTCAGCCCCCGGGAACCTTCCTGAGAACAAGCTGTTTGTTCCCCTGCAATTCCGGCTAAGGGTACTTAGGGAAAATCATGACTCCACACTATCTGGTCATCCAGGCATCCTGGGTACCAAGCACCTCATTGCCAGAAACTATTGGTGGCCTGGGTTGCCTAAAGACGTTAAGGCCTACGTCGCCGCTTGTGAGGTTTGTGCTAGGTCCAAGACTCCCAGGTCCCGACCAGCGGGCTTACTACGTTCTTTGCCCATTCCCCAGAGACCTTGGACCCATATCTCCATGGATTTTATCACCGATTTGCCTCCATCTCAAGGCAAGTCGGTGGTGTGGGTTGTAGTAGACCGCTTCAGTAAGATGTGCCACTTTGTGCCCCTCAAAAACTACCCAATGCTAAGACGTTAGCTACCTTGTTTGTCAAACACATCCTGCGTCTCCATGGGGTCCCTGTCAATATTGTTTCTGACAGAGGGGTACAATTTGTTTCATTGTTTTGGAGAGCCTTCTGTAAAAAGTTGGAGATTGATCTGTCATTCTCCTCTGCCTTCCATCCTGAAACTAATGGCCAAACTGAGAGGACTAATCAGTCTCTAGAACAATATTTAAGGTGTTTTATCTCTGACTGTCAATATGATTGGGTCTCATTCATTCCCCTCGCCGAATTTTCCCTTAGTAACCGGGCCAGTAACTCGTCAGGGGTGTCCCCCTTTTTCTGTAATTTTGGGTTTAATCCACGGTTCTCCTCCGTTTCACCTGGTAGTTCCAACAATCCCGAGGTAGAGGTCGTTCATCGGGAACTGTGCACAGTTTGGGCCCAGGTTCAGAAGAACCTAGAGGCGTCCCAGAGCATACAAAAAACTCAGGCAGATAGAAGACGTTCTGCTAACCCCTTGTTTATGGTCGGGGATCTGGTGTGGCTATCGTCTAAGAACTTGCGCCTTAAAGTCCCGTCCAAGAAGTTTGCTCCCCGGTTTATAGGGCCGTACAAGGTCATTGAAGTACTCAATCCTGTCTCCTTCCGACTGGAGTTGCCCCCATCTCTCCGAGTACATGACGTGTTTCATGCCTCCCTCCTTAAACGCTGCTCCCCGTCCTTTGCTCCCTCGAGGAAACCTCTTGTCCCCGTTCTCACCCCTGAGGGGGTAGAATTCGAGGTGGCCAAGATTGTGGACAGCAAGATGGTCCAAGGCTCCCTCCAGTACCTGGTCCCTTGGAGAGGATACGGGCCTGAGGAGAGGACTTGGGTACCCGCCCGGGATGTTCACGCTGGGGTATTGGTCAGGAGGTTCCACCTTCGTTTCCCCAATAAACCAGGTCCATCTAGAAAGGGTCCGGTGGCCCCTCATAAAAGGGGGGGTACTGTTAAGGATCTGCCAGGCACAGCTTCTGTATCCACGCTCATAGGTAATCAGTCTGCACCTGCTTCTATGTCTGTGAGACTGACTCCATCTTCCACCACTCAGGATGGCAGGCTTAGGAGTGGGAGAGCCTATCACAGCCTGGCCAGACGGAGCTAGCTCCCGCCCTCCATCTATTTATACCTGCCTTTCCTGTTCCTCCTTGCTTGTGATTCTTCTCTGTTGGTTTCCTGGCCCTGCTGCAGCTTCTTGAACTACTTGTCCCTGCTTCGTATTGACCCTGGCTTACTGACTACTCTTCTGCTCTGAGTTTGGTACCTCGTACACTCCTGGTTTGACTCGGCTTGTTCACTACTCTCCTGCTCTGCGTTTGGCACCTCGTACTCTCCTGGTTTGACTTGGCTCGTTTACTACTCTTGTTGCTCACGGTGTTGCCGTGGGCAACTGCCCCGCTTCCCTTTGTTCTGTGTTTCCTTGTCTGGTTGTCTGTCGTGCACTTACTGAGTGTAGGGAACTTCGCCCCCAGTTGTACCCCGTTGCCTAGGGCGGGTCGTTGCAAGTAGGCAGGGACTGAGTGGCGGGTAGATTAGGGCTCACTTGTCTGTTTCCCTATCCCTGTCATTACAATATGGAACTACAAATCGTAACAAAGAAACTCCAACTCCTCCCGCAAAAAATAAGCCCTCACGCCGCTCTATTGACGAAAAAAGAAAAAAGTTACGGCTCTTGGAATGCGGGGAGTGAAAAACGAAAATGAAAAATCAAAAAATTGCTTCATCCCAAAGGGGTTAATAATAGCCTAAGCTGCACTATATAGGCAAAAAAATAATAATTGCTGGATTGCTTTTTTAACGCTTTCCCGATATTTGATTTATACTCACGTCATTTCCAGGTAGGGGAAGTATGGAGAGGGCTCACGGGCTGAGCCCGCTCCATACAACGCGGGTGTCGGCTGTATGATACAACCGAGACTTCACTGAAATGAATGGGATCACGCTGGAGCGTGATCTTGCTCGTTTAACCCTTTAGATGCTGTGGTCACTAGCAAATACGGCTTTTAAAGCATCAGAAAGAGGGGACGACCCCCTCTGGCAGCCCATCATCCCCCCGCGAGGGTGCCGATAGTTGTTATGGCAACCTGGGGGCCTAATGAAGGCCTTGAGGTCTACCATATTTGTGCTCCTATTAAGAGCTTAATAGAAGCCTGTTAGAAAGTCGATATACTGCATTACATTAGATGCCAATCTGTTGCCCTGTTTGTATACTCCATCATGGATTAATATGTTTTATATTTGCTTGCACTATCAATTACCCACTTGTATTGTAATATTAGATATGTTGTGCAAAATACCATTTGCTATCCGCTTTACTATATACATTGTTGTGTACTCTGCACTTATATGTAACAACGATTGGTGATTCACCATGTTGATATTCCTTACCATACCTATGCTTATTATATAATGATGTTCAGAGCATATGATTAGGCTGTCCTTTTCTTAGCGTGTCTGTGGACTTTTTTATATATGTATTAGATATTTCTTAATAAAGATTTATTTCATATTTTTGATACTTACCAAATTGTAATTGCATCTTTTCTTCTTCAGTTATATATGATGCAGGCAATATATACTCGTTTTCTGACCACCTCCCAAAAAAACTACCTGTTAATATAATTATTATTATTAGGTGGGTGATGACTACTATACTTTTGGTTATATATGCAAAACAATAGTATTGCAGTATATAGAACTAGAAAGTCAAAGCTATTACAATATATTAATATTTAAATAGACTCTGTCACCAGCTTATAAGTGCCCTATCTTCTACCTAATCTGATAGGTGCTGTAATGTAGATAACATTATGCTAATTAGTTCTTAATGACCAATGTAAAGAGAATTGTATGACGCTGACCAATCAGCGTCATACACTTCTCTTCATTTATGCCCAGCTTGTTTCACTGCACAGCTCTGATGGGACTTCCTCCAACAGGTTCTTCATCGGAGCCATGGAAGACTGAACAGACATCGCCTCCAGCCGCTGCAGATTCAGATAAACATCCTGGCACGACTTGAGGCGATGTCTGTTGACTCTTCCATCGCTCAGGTGAAGGACCTGTGGGAGGAAGTCCTGTCACAGCATGATCTCGCGAGATCACGCTGTGCAGTGAAACTAGCTGGGCTTGTTTCACTGCACAATTCTTAATGACCAACGCCTAATTAGTTCTTAATGACTTATTAGCAGAAATCTAAAATTGTTCATAACTTGCTCAAAAATGATCGTTTTTCAAAATAAAAACCACTGTTGTCTACATTACAGCGCCAATCAGATTATGTAGGGGATAGGGCACTTATAAACTGGTGACAGAGCCTCTTTACATGCACGGTCAACGCTGTAAAAAAAAAAAAAGTAAAAAGACAGAATCGCTGTTTTTTGGTCACCTCATCTCCCACAAAAATGGAATAGAAAGTGATCAAAAACTTGCACTTACCCCAAAATGGTACCAATAAAAATCTAGCTCTTCTTGCAAAAAATATGCTCTCACAACATGTCCTATTAATTGCACGATGAACACCATAAAAACGAAGCGCAAGCAACAATGGAGGAATCGCTGTTTTTTTTCATTTTCTAACCCACAATTATTTTTTTCCTGTTTCCCAGTACATTATATGGTACAATAAATGTTGCCATGAAAAACTACATCTCGTCCCGCAAAATCAAGCCCTCAAAAGGCTATATCAACGGAAAAATGAAAAAAATTATGGCTTTTGGAATGTGGGGAGGAAAAAAATTTAAATCTGAAAAATGTCTGCGGAGGGAAGTGGTTAAGTTATGCCTCAGGTTAATACAATTGCTTAGATCTAAGCAACAGCAGGTGCAGTGACTAAACTTAATGTTAATTTAAAAAGGTACAGTACACAACATGGCTACGTTATAAAGTAATACAAAGGTATGATTGCAGTAATGGAGGAATAGCAGGTGCCATAAAAAGTTATGTACATAAAGGAGTGGTGTGATGACAGCATTAAAGATATAATTTGAATAGCATAATGTTCCCTTGAGTCGAATAGGATACAGATTATTCTTTATTAAAAAAAAATATGGTCTGACATGTCGAAGATACTTGTTGCGCAGTGATTGTGTCCGTATCAAACATTGGTACTAATAAAGTCCATAAATAAATAAAAGCAATTAGTCACTAGTCAGTCCCTACTAGTCATTAGTTAACACCAAAGTTTTGTTCACTTATGCCTACCTGTTAGTGTTAAGACCTAAGTATTTCTTGCATAAAGTTTTGTATTGCCTGTTTTTTACAGAAGCAACCATTGGAGCGTGGCTACAGAAATCTAGTTGTGCTTTTCGATACTAGCTCTGCACAATTAGTTTAACATACAGGTATAATAACTTGGCTTGGACCTGGTTTGGTTACACGTCTGTAAAGCTTCGGTTCTTCAGTTTAATGTTATTTAAATTTCCATAATTTAAAATCTTTATCTCTTTATTTGGAATGACGTACCTGAGGTAAAATTAGTACTTGTCCATGTCCAAGTGGAGTGCTTTATGTCCATCTGTGGCCACCACTCCAGGTCTTAAACTTGGGGGCTATGTCAGGCTGCAAACACTGATCAGCAGATAATTGCGAACCGTAATTGCCGTCCGCAATTACGGACCAATTCACTTCTATTGTCCACGGACAACTTCCCGTTCATTTACGGGAAGGTGTCCAGGCCGTAGAAGTGTACCGCAAAAGATAGGACATGTCCTATCTTTTGCTTTTTACAGACCGTGCTCCCATACTTTGTATGGGAGCATGGGCCAAAAATGCGGGTGGCTGCCCCCAGCTGGCAGCGGCCGGCTGTGCCCGCAATCGCGGCCTGTGATTACGGGCATGGCCATGTTTATGGGACCTTAGCCAGGTCAATCAAATTACTGGCTGTAAGATTTAAAGGAGACACTGGAAGAACAAACAAAAAACATGACCACGAACTCCTTCCATCCAGTCGACGCACTTCTCTCAAGACATGTCTGCACATCCTGCTCCATAGTGACCACCAGGGTGCGCTCACGAGCTCAGTCCAGACTTAAGAAGCCAGAGCGCACGCATGTTGGTGATTGAGCTAATTGCTCCAGAGCACCCTAGGCTATAAGAAGGTCCCAGCCCCATCCTCCCATGCCTGAGCTTTGTTGGTGTATTCCAAGTCTGTCTTGCAAATGGTCCCCTAGTGTTTCCTGCTCCCAGTGTTCCGTGTTTCTGTATCCTGTAACCTGTGTCCTGATCTAGTGCCGTGCTTAGCTGTACCCGTGCTGTGCTGCCTCTCCACTCCTGTCCTGCTTCTCCACGCCTGATGCCTACCTGCTGCCTAGTTCCTGCCAAGCCTGCCGTGCTACTGTCTGAGCTGCCACAGGTACCCTATATAAACTATAGACTCTGACCTGCGCCCTGTTGGCGGTACGGCCCATTATTTGGTTACTAGCTAATTCACTGTTCCTCATCTCTGACCTCTAATTTCCTAATTCTGACACAGCTTGTTGTTCAACCACTTTCTAGTTTCATCCCTTGGTGATTCATTTGACAAAACACCGCCGACTTGCATGAATTGTTGTTATGGTTCACCCCCAACATAGTACCATGTTACTCACAGTTGCAGCCTTGACTGCCCTTTATTCTGATATTGTCCTGATTTTGTACAGTATTTTATCACCGTAACTTGACACACATCTTTCATGTTACTATGGATACCACTTGCTCTTGTGAGTGACTTTCCACTTTGGTACAAATTATCAATATTTTTCACTTTATAAGCTTAGAGAGGACCACGTCGCACTCAAGACGTCGGACTAGAAGAGTATCAGTAAATCTAACTGGAGACTATGGAAAAAGGGAACAATGGGTGGAAAGTTCCTAAATATATGTAAGACTAAGGCCCCATGCACACGACCGTAAAAAACCTCCGTTTTTGCGGACCGCAATTGCGGTCCGCAAAAACGGAGCCATTCACTTTCATTGAACACTGACACCTTTCCGTAGCACTACGGAAGGGTGTCAGTGCCGTGGAAATGTTCCGAGAATTATGGAACATGTCTGTTCTTTCGCATTTTGCGGGCCGTGCTCCCATACTTTGTATGGGAGCACGGCCCGAAAATGCGGCTGTCAGTCAGCGGCCGGCCGTGCCCGCAATCGCGGGCCGTGACTGCGGGCACGGTCGTGTGCATGGGGCCTAAAAGCATTACAATCTATAGCTTAAATCATGTAATCTCAGCCTTGTAATTACAGCCTTGTCCTGGTATTCACTATATCTGTACTAGTAAATTATTATTTTTCTTTATTATTATTATTATTATTATTATTTAACTTTTTGGCAATTATGACATAATAATAAGGTTATGATGTTTTTATTTTAGTATTTCATTAAATATAAATTTACGAGGGTCCTGGTTTATAACATCTAGTTCTATCCTCTCCCTTTAAGCACTCCCCATTGAAGGTGATTACAGATTTATTTTCTATTATCAGCCACTTAGTTTCATGTTCAAATAGAGCTACTCGTTTGGTCCTTCTCTTTCATCTTTAATGGGAGGAAGTTGAACCAGCAAACAGTAGAATAAGTAAGGCAACCTGAATTATTAGGTCCTTTTTTTTTCTTTAACAAATTTCTTCTCATATACTATTGTCCATTTACTGATATATGCTCTATACAGTGATCCTCACTTCAATACATGACTACATGGAACAGAACTACTTTGTACATATTCAACAAAATTATTTTCTAAATCTTACATATTTCTATGTAAATAAGATGATGTAAATGCATAACTTCCAACTTTCCCTGTTTTGACTGGAATTTATTTTTAACTGATTTGAGCCACCTGCAAAGTGGTTGTGTTCCAGCAGAAAATGTTATGCGTTGAAGCATATCTGAACAATTCAGTGATAGTTAGATGAAGGACATTTTCTTAAAGCGTACCTAACTACTTAGGTGACTTTTTAGAATAAGTTGTCATATGTGTACATGAGGAATAACACTATTTCTGGCCATTATATGTTTTGTTTTCTGCATTTTTTTTTTAGCAGTTTTCCCCTCTGCAAGCTCTATTTCTGATTCTCAGTTTTCTCAGATAGTGGATGGAGCCTAATTGCTATTATGTCCGCCATACACAGCGCACATAGGGAAGAGAACATCATGCCCCCCAATCTATATATATCACATATATAGAAGCTGCAGCAATATGGAGGAGTTTATACAGCAGTAATAAGCAGTGTAACTGTGAATCCAGCATTGGGATAAGATATAACACTTACTAGGAAGCTGCTGCAGCATGTGTGTGTGTGTGTGTGTGTGTGTGTGTGTGTCACTCTGCCTCTCTCTCACTCTGCTCCTGCTCTTCTCCTCCCTCCTCCCTCTATCTCTTTAGACTACTATGGGCAGCTGTAACCTGATTCTTCAGTGAGCTGTTGGTCAACCTCTTTTTAAGGAAACAGAAAAATCAGTAAATTCAGAGTGAGTGAACAGTTTGGAGGAAGGGGGGATAGAAGCCTTATAAATTGATAAGTGGAGAAAGAAGCATTTAAAAAAAAATATATATATATATATAAAATTTCTTATATCTGCTTGTACAATTGATTTATGCAAAGTTTACTGTAAAGTTAGTAATCATTTAAGGCCAGTATGTTAAATTTCACATTACCATCACCACAACAAATTTTAGACCTTATATTGCTTTGTATAAAATTATTTTATATCCTTTCAATAATAAAGAACACTCTTCGAATTAACAATGTTCTCTTCTGTACTATAAAATGCAATTGCTGTATAAATGTGCCTATAAGGGTATGTTCACACGTAGTAATTTCAGGCGTATTTTGGGGTGTTTACGCCTTGAAAAATGCCTGAAAAAATAGAAGCTGAACGCCTACAAACATCGGCCCATTGAAAACAATGGGAAAAACAGCATTTAGTTTATACGGGGCGTCTTGTTACACCTCTGTTTTAAAAAACGGAGCGTAAACAGAAGTAGCATGTGGGTATGTGCACACGAGAACTGTCTTTTACGTCTGAAAAGACAGACTGTTTTCAGGAGAAAACAGCTGCGTCGTTTCAGACGTAAAAGCTCCTCCTCGCATTATGTGAGGCGTCTTTGACGCTCGTAATCTTGAGCTGCTCTTCACTGAATGCAATGAAGAACGGCTCAAATTACGTTGCAAAGAAGTGTCCTGCAAAGACACGTGTCCTGCAAATTACTGGTCGTCGGCACAGTACGTCGGCAAACCCATTCAAATGAATGGGCAAATGTTTGCCGAAGTATTGTCGCCCTATTTTCAGGCGTAAATCGAGGCATAATACGCCTCGTTTACGCCTGAAAATAGGTCGTGTGAACCCAGCTTGTCACTTCTTGAGGCGTTTTTTGGAGCTGATTTTCCATTGAACACTATGAAAAACGCCTCAAAAAACGCCTCAACAACCGCCTGAAAAGAAGCCTCAAAAGAAGCTCCAAATTAAAAGAATCTTCATTTTCAGCTTCAAAAACGCCTGAAAGTCAGAGGCTGTTTTCTCTGAGAACAGCTCCGTATTTTCAGACGTTTTTTGTTAAGCATGTGAACATACCCTTAGGCTGGGTTCACACGACCTATTTTCAGGCGTAATCGAGGCGTATTATGCCTCGATTTACGCCAGAAAATACGGCTACAATACGTCGGCAAACATCTGCGCATTCATTTGAATGGGTTTGCCGACGTACTGTGCCGACGACCTGTCATTTACGCATCGTCGTTTGACAGCTGTCAAACGACTACGCGTAAAATGTCTGCCTCATCAAAGAAGTGCGGGACGCTTCTTTGCAACGTAATTTGAGCCGTTCTTCATTGAAGTCAATGAAGAGCAGCTCAAAATTACGGGCGTCAAAGACGCCTCGCATAATGCGAGGAAGACCTTTTACGTCTGAACCGACGCAGCTGTTTTCTCCTGAAAACAGTATGTCTTTTCAGACGTATGCACATACCCTCACACTGGCAAATACGACATTCATACTATTGTGAAATTATGAAGTAGCATGAATCATTTACAAAGTGCAAAAAATATTTTTAAACATTAGTTACTCCATTATCAAACTTCAGGTAATGAACTACACAATTTTTTTTTAGAAATGTGCTAATTAACACCCAATGCTTAATTTAATGTTTAATTTAACCTGTCTATCATATTTCTATGTGTTCTACATGCAAAATACACAATTCTATGAATACTTCTAGGTAGCATCTCTAACACATTTGTATCATATTTTTTAATAATAATAATAATAGTTATATATTTAGCACCAACATTATTCTGCATCGCTTTACAATTGGGGAAGTAACACACTAGTAAAATGAAAAGTAATCAAAACATATAAACTATCAATGAGACAAAGGAGAGAGCCCCAAAGAGCTTACAATTTAAATGAAATGGGAGCAGGGACACAATTGGTAAAGCTGTTGATTTTCTCCACAGGACCAGTCCCTTGTGTTGGAAAGGGGAATGTAAACAAAGCAGCATGAACCCATTACCCAGCCTGTATCTAAGCCAACACATAAAGTTTAGAGTGCGGATACAAGGGTAACAAGTTGAGGAAAGGGTGGAGGGAAAATATTTCTGACCAGGTCAGGTTGTACAGGGGCCATGAACAATGGTTATGTGACATACGGGTAGGCCTCATTTAAAAAAAAAAAAGTGTTTTAAAGGACGTTTAATACTGTGAATTTTACTTACAAGTCTTGGTCTGGGTGAAGTGAGTTCCACAGAATGGGTGCAGCACGGAAGAAGTTCTGCAAACATGTGTGAGAAGATGTAATAAAGGAAAATGGCTGAGCCAAGAGAATGAGTGCCTTGGTATGGACTTAGGGCATGGCCAGACGTGGCAGAATTGCTGTGGAATTCCGCTGCGGACAGTCCGCAGTGGAATTCTCCAGCGGCCGTTTTTTACATTTGTTTCAATACATTTTTAGGCAAGTTAGTACAGACGTTGCGGAAAACTCCGCTGTGGACCATAGGCTACGGTGCAGAATTTCCCCTCCGCAGCATGTACTGTCTGTTGCGAAGAAGAAGCGGAATTTCAGCCTTTGCAATGCAAAAACTGAAATCTGTGGCAAGTCCACTGTCTTTTCTGCAACGTCTGAATTACCTGTCATATATGCAAATATTGGTGCAGATTCGTTGCGTAATTGCCACAAATCTGCACCAACATTTGCAGCGGAAAAACTCTGCCACGTGTGAACATGCCCTTAGATGTGATCGATAACAGCTGGATCCTTCATGTCAGAGATACGCAGGACCCGCGGCTACTGAAGCCGTTAGTCCCGCTGACCTGACAGATTGAGGTCTCAGCACACGATACAGCTTCTATGTATCCAGGATACATAGAAGCTGTATCTGAAAAAATGAAAACAAAAAATATTAAAAATAAGTTACATAGTTGCACGACACACTGAAATACACTGTTTTAGTAAAAATAAAAAAAAGGCTCCAAAGGTGTACATATCCTTGCATTAGAAAAATATAATAAAAACCTGGGACCCACAGAAGGAGTTATTAGGCTACCTGGTCTGGAAAGGAGATTGCTTATTAGGGGCTAATGCTGAAGTCAATATCTGGCAAAATCAGCAAGATTTCAGTAAATAATGCCAGTTACCGTTTTTAGGAATTTTTAATTGCTAGTTAGCAAACTTTTGGAGTTAAAGAGGTTACCTTATCATGACAACCTCTTTTTATAATAAAGCCAGGTCCGGTTTCAGAAAGCCCTAGCACTCAGTCATTATTGCCATGGGAAGCTGCAGCTAACATTTATACACTGGTTTGCCTTACCATTATACTAAATGAAGATTCTTCAACTAAAACACAAACACACACAAATGGCAATAGCAATTTATATAAAGGATTACTTCAAAATCTCTAGATTCTGAAATTTTAGTTTTTATCTGTTGCCCATTTCCTGATCCCCTGAAATACTACGCTCCTGGATCTCAAGTTTGAAAGAATAAGTCTAACAACAGGCATATCGCCCTTGTACAAATGGGCTACCTGGTAGCAATAAAAACTTGAAGGTGGAGGGGCGTGAGACAACACTTTTAGCTTATTTGCTACTTTCAAATATATTTTATCTTTCATGGAAATACTTGTGCACAAAAATAACATATTCAGCATATTTTTTACAAATTTTTCATTAAAATATGAATATCTCAAAAAAAGTTTCGACTTTATACCTAATTCCTACCATTAGTATTGCTCTACAAGGGAATCCCACACTTCATTCTCTAATTAATCATTTCGGAAACAGTTTCTATATTTATTCATCATTTCTTTGGAAAGGCTTAATAAATCTGTATAATTGGTTTCTGACAGCAGTGGAAGAACAGTTATTAAATATCTTGACTAAGTAACAAGGTTACAAGATTAGATGAGTCGTTAGTCATTAAGTTGTTGTTTTTTCATTTCTATTGGCAATGAAAACCACCCAGCTGCTCCACTAAATGTTTTTAGATTTAATTGAAAGAAAATATTCAGACTCTACGCAATTTGGGTTCTACTGAGTATGTTCTCAGCAACCTAGAAAGCAGCCATCGATCTCCCGTCCTGTATTGTGTTAAGGAGGAAGAAGAACACCTGTCATGTAATGTGAGTCACAGGAAAGTGTACAAAAATAACAATCATTTAATCATTGCCGTCTACGGTTTCATCTGAGAAATATGTATAGACTATACTAGAACAATACTCTAGTGCCTTTATTTCATTAAAAATGTACATTCCTAGGCAAAAGTTTTGAGACTGACACAAATTTTATACGTTTTTAAACTTTTATTGACAAATACATCAAGTTTATGCAAAGACTTACAGTGTTGACACTTCTTTTTTAGGACTTCTGCAATTCACCCTGGCATGCTGGATATAATATTCTGGGCCAAATCTTGACTGATGGCAACCCATTTTTACCTAATCAGTGCTTGGAGTTTATCACAATTTCTGTGTTTTTGTTTGTCCACTTGCTTTTTGAGGATTAACCACAGGTTCTCAATGGAATTGAGATCTGGGGAGTTTCCTGGCCTTGGACCCAAAATTTCAATGTTTTGTTCACCGAGCCACTTAGTTATCACTTTTGCCTTGTGACATTGTGATCCATCATGCTGGAAAAAGCATTGTTCATCACCAAATTGCTCCTGGATCATTGGGAGAAGTTGCCCTTGGAGGATGTTTAGATACCATTCTTTATTCATGGTAGTGTTCTTAGGTGAAACTGTGAGTGAGTCCTTGGATGAAAATCAACCCCACAAATGAATTGTCTCAGGATGCTTTACTGTTGGCATGACACAGGACTCATGGTAGCGATCATCTTTTCTTCTCTGGACAGTTATTCTTCCACATGTCCCAAACAGTCTGAAGGGGGCTTCTTCAGAGAAAATAACTTTACCTCAGCCCTCTGCAGTCCAATTCCTGTACTTCCTGCAGAATGTCAGTCTGTCCTTGATGTTTTTCTGGTAGAGAAGTGGCATCTTTGTTGCCCTTCTTAACACTAGGCCAGCCTCCAAAAGCCTTCGCCTTACTGTGCGTGCAGATGCACTGACACCTGCCTGCTGCCATTCCTGAGCAAGCTCTGCACTGGTGTTGAACCGATCCCATAGCTTAATCCTCTTTAGGAGATGGTCTTGGCACTTGCTGGACTTTCTTGGGCATCCTGAAGCCTTCTTCACAGGAATTGAACCTCTCTCCTTCTTGATAATCCGATAAATGATTGATTTAGGGGAAATCATACAAGCATCAATGTCCTTGCCTATAAAGCCCTTTTGATGCAAAGCAATGATGATTGCACGTGTTTATTTGGAGGTAACAATGGTTAACAGAAGAAGACAATGATTTCAAGTGCCACCCCCCTTTTAAAGCAACCAGTCTGCTTTTCTAACTCAATCAGCATGACAGAGTGATATCAGCTGCCTTGTCCTCGTTAACTTTCTCCTGAGCTAACGAGAAGTGCACTGAAATGATGTTAGCAGGTCATTTTGTGGCAGGGTTGAAATGCAGTAAAAATTGTTTTTTTGTGATTACCGTATTTTTTGGACTATGAGATGCAGTTTTTAGCAAGAATAAATCTTGTTACAAAGTCCCTGAGTCTTATAGGCCACAGACAAGGGACCTGGCTGCGCCGGGCCCCCTGACCGCTTCATTACTTAACTCGTTCCCAACCCATAACGTGCTGAGCCCGCTCGATACACTGCAGGTGTCAGCTGTGTTTTACAGCTGACACGCTGCTCTAACGGCCAGAAACAGCGATTGGGACCCTCAGCGATAAGGAGAACAGGGACCGAATGTCATTAAGAGCGCTACACGAGAAGCTTGGAATTCCGGGTTCTGTGTCCGGCAGCTCCATGGAGATAAATGGGATTCTTCTGCGCATGCGTGAGCGGCTCTCCATTGATTTCTATGAAGCTGCCGAACAAATAAGCTGGACACAGAACATGGAAGTCCAAGCTTCTCATGTAGTGCTCTGGGTGACTTTCGGTCCCCCGCTCCTCTTATCGTTGGGGGTCCTAGCGATCGGACCCCCAGCTATCACACATGTATCCCCTATCCTGTGGATAGGGGATACATGTGTTTTATGGCAAACCCTTTTAACTAGTTAAATGCCGCGGTCAATTGCAACTGCAGCATTTATAGGGGTTTTTTCATGAAGGACATTTATGTCCTTCATGGAAAAGGACAATTAGATACATTTTCAGGAGGGTAAAAAAAAATATTAAAAGTTCAAAAAAAACAACCTTTTCCCATTCTTCCCCAAGTACAATGTAAAAAATAGAAAAACTTGGTATTGCAGCATCCATAAAAGTCAGGTATATTACAATATACCATTATTTAACTCGCACGGTGAATGCCGTAAAAAACCTTGGTGCGTAAAAAAATGTAATAATAAGTGATCAAAAAATCGTATGTACCAAAAAATGGTGCCAATAAAAACTACAGCTAGCCCCACACAAAATAAGCTCTCACAAAGCTCAATCGATGAAAAAATATAAAAAAGTTATGGCTCTCAGAATGTGGTTAACCCGTTAGTGACCGGCCCATCGTGTTTCTACGTCGGTCACTAACGGGCCTTATATGCCATAGACTTTTTACGTCGCGGCATCGGAATAAGTAAACAGAAGAGGGAACTGTCAGATCTCCCTGCTCTCAGCTGCTAGAGGCAGCTGAGGGCTGGGAGCGTCCCTGCTCTGCCGTGTGAGATCGATATTAGTATCGATCTCACACGTTTAACCCCTCAGATGCGGTGCTCAATAGCGAGCACCGCATCTGAGTGGTTTTGGAGAGAGGGAGGGAGCTCCCTCTCTCCCCCACCGACACCCGGCGATAAGATCGCCGAGTGTCTGTGTCTCTAATGGCAGCCGGGGGTCTAATAAAGGCCCCCAGGCTGCCTAGAGTGAATGCCTGCTAGATCATGCCGCAGGCATGACCTAGCAGATGCCTGTCCGTGTTAAACGGCCAGGCAGTAATACACTGCAATACAAAAGTATTGCAGTGTATTATAAATGCGATCGCAGAATCGCATATTATAGTCCCCTAGTGGGACTAATAAAAAAGTGAAAAAAAAGTTTAATAAAGTTAATAAAAAAAAAATGTGAAAAAAATGAAAAACCCAGTTTTTCCCCTTACAAACTGCTTTACTATTAAAAAAACTAAATAAAGTTAAAAAGTTACACATATTTGATATTGCCGCGTCCGTAACGACCCCGACTATAAATCTATTACATTATTTAACCCGCACGGTGAACGCCGTAAAAAAAATAATAAAAAACTATGGAAAAATTGCTGTTTTCTGTGAATACTGACTTTAAAAAAATGTAATAAAAAGTGATCAAAAAGTCGCATCTACTCCAAAATGGTACCAATAAAAACTACAAGTCGCCCCGCAAAAAAAAAGCCCTCATACAACCGCATCGGCGTAAAAATAAAAACGTTACGGCTCTTTAAATATGGAGACACAAAAACAAATCATTTTGAAAAAAAAGCGTTTTTACTGTGTAAAAGTAGTAAAACATACAAAAACTATACAAATTTGGTATCGTTGCAATCGTAACAACCCGCTGAATAAAGTTATTGTGTTATTTATACCACACGGTAAACGGCGTAGATTTAGGACGCAAAAAAGAGTGGCGAAATTTCAGATTTTTTTCTATTCCCCCCAAAAAAAAAGTTAATAAAAGTTAATCAATAAATAATATGTACCTAAAAATGGTGCTATTAAAAAATACAACTTGTCCCGCAAAAAACAAGACCTTATACAGCTATGTCGACGCAAAAATAAGAAGGTTATAGCTCTTGGAATGCGACGATTGAAAAACGTAAAAAATAGCTTGGTCATTAAGGTCCAAAATAGGCTGATCATTAAGGGGTTAAAGAAAACAAATTATTTTTTAACAAATACTTTTTTCTTTGTAAAAGCAGGAAATAATTATTTTTCCTATTTTCTGTTGTCTAAAACCTGGATGCGTCTTATGATCAGGTGCGTCTTATAGTCCGAAAAATACGGTAAGTTAATTTTATGGCAAGGAATCACTGCAATTAATTGCAATTCATCTCATCACTCTTCATAACTATCTAGAGTTAATGCAAATTTCCATTATAAAAACTGAAGCAGTAAACTTAGTGAAAACCAAAATTTCCGTCACCACTCAAAACTTTTGGACAGGACTGTATATTTATCATATATTCTGTGCAAGGCTAGATTTACAAGACTTCTTGTAAGCCTGTAACTTGTACCCTAAGGCCCCATGCACACGACCGTGCCCGCAATCACGGCCCGCGATTGCGGGCACAGCCGGCCGCTGACTGACAGCCGCATTTTCGGGCCGTGCTCCCATACAAAGTATGGGAGCACGGCCCGCAAAATGCGAAAGTACGGACATGTTCCATAATTCCCGGAACATTTCCACGGCACGGACACCCTTCCGTAGTGCTACGGAAAGGTGTTAGTGTTCAATGAAAGTGAATGGTTCAGTTTTTGCGGACCGCAGTTGCGGTCCGCAGAAACGGAGGCTTTTTGCTGTCGTGTGCATGGGGCCTTAGTGTATGTTCCCACAGGCTTGACACCAAGCAAATTTTCTGAAACAGAAAATCTGCAGCGGAATCTAAAAAAAATGCAGATAAATTAGTCACAGTAATCTGCAGCAAATAGTGCATTTTTGCTGCGAATATAGAGTGCATGCTATTATTTCCACTAAAAATGCACCATGAAAGTGGCGTCCTGAGCTTGGTATATACTCATAATTGAGCTAATCTAAAGATATTTCTTTATATATGCAACCTAAATTATGGTATCTCAAATTCCAACTTGTCATGGATGATATTTTTGGTGTGGTTTAATTGACCCAATGTGTTATTTCATTAAAAACAGTAAAAATAAGTGTCTCTTTAGCCAACTTACCAACCTGTCTATGAACTTGCCACTTAAACACAATCCTCTGTAAATAACTAGCCGGTGACAACAAGGTCACTTTTCATTTGTCACTTATTATTTGCGAGGACGCTAAATCAGGCGTAGTGCATTGGTACCTTAAAACGCTATGCTTACTCTGATCTTGATAGAAATTGAATAGAATTAAATAGATTTTAGGATATATTACATTTTACATACTTGCACAGTAGGGTTGAAATAAACACACAATTCTGGTTTTAGACTGTGAGGTAGCAGCACGGTCGGACTGGGACTTAAAATCAGCCCTGGCATTTTTAAGCATACAGGCCCACCGCAGGCCATACACAGGCGCCAGTGTTTTGTCTGGCGTACATGGGACCACCTTTCAGCTATACAAGACATGGGGAGATTTATTAAAATAGGTGTAAATGAAAAGAGGAACAGTCCTGATAGCTCCAACGAATCCACTGCTTTTCCACGAGAATAATGAACATGCTCATTATTCTAGAGTTTTTTCTTTTGCGGAGCGGAAAAAAATTCTAGCAGACTTATTTCCGCTGCATGTGAATGAGGTATAAAATAGCCCATTCATTTGTAATGGATGCAGAAGGTTAGTGGATTTGAGAGGAATTTAGGTGTGGAATCAAATCCTGGTTGCGTGATCATGGCCTAATACTGACGTGTAAAGATTGCAAATTATACCATTATACAATGCTAAAATATCACCATACCTTAACTAAATAGTATGATTAAAATTTTATATTCAGCCATGTACACACACTCACATGCTGGACACATGAAGCACAGATGCAATCCACAAGCTGGACCCATGCTGCATTCATGCCACTCACACCTAGGACACATGCGCACGCAGATCAATCACACCTGGGACACATGCGCACGCACACCACTCACACCTAGGATATATCCTCCACTCTCGACACTCACACCTAAGACACATGCCGCACGTTGTCTACACACACCAAGGACACATGTTGAACACGCACTACTCACACCTGGCACATATGCTGCACACACCACTCACATACAAGACACATACCACTCACACACTAGACACGTACCACACAATAGACACATACCGCGCACACTACTTACACTAGACACATACCGCACACACCACACAAATGGTAAACACATACCTCACATCTCACATAACACTTACACACTAGACCTATACCCAGAGGCGTAGCTAGGTTCTCCAGCACCCGGGGCAAAGATTCAATTTGGCGCCCCCCCCCCCAACCTCTTTCCCGACATCTCCTTCCCCCTCGCCGTGTTTGTTTTCTCTACCAATCGACGTGTCATTTCTTTTTATGTAACACGAGCATAAAATTATTTGTACATTTCACAAGCAATATGGTTCTATACACAACACCAGAACCAAGCTTGGTCCATATATACAGCCCCAGAACAAATACAGCTCAATTTAGTGCAACCCCTGCCGTATAGGTTTGTACGGCGTAAAACTACAGCTCCCAGCATAGCCCGAACAATGGTAAGGATATGCTGGGAGATGCCGTTTCACAAAAAATAAATCCTATCATAATCATACCACCCATCATCTCGCTGCAGATCATACAGTGACTACAGTGCTGATTAGAGGCAGAGTGAACATTTACATTAAGTGACTCACCGGTGACGTCTCATATTCTAGTTATTTTTCTCCATTTGGTCCAGACCTCTATGATGACTTCTCCCGGTCAAAGCCCATTTCTGCAGTTTGCCGCTCAGATGTCTTCAGCTTCTCACATTTCCAACATTTCTGCACCTATAAATAAATATAAAGTTATCATTATACCACACACTACGCCCCTAAATATAATAGCACCAAACACTGCACCTCTAATTATAATAGCACCATACACCATGTCCCCCACACACACACTGTGCCCCCTG
The DNA here is from genome assembly GCF_050947455.1 of Rhinoderma darwinii. Taxonomy (NCBI): domain Eukaryota; kingdom Metazoa; phylum Chordata; class Amphibia; order Anura; family Rhinodermatidae; genus Rhinoderma; species Rhinoderma darwinii. The sequence goes on from NC_134690.1 coordinate 114,144,071, forward strand.
TAGATAGTGCCTGCCATAGAGCCCCCTGTAGATAGTGCCTGCCATAGAGACCCCTGTAGATAGTGCCTGCCATAGAGCCCCTGTAGATAGGGCCCCCATATAGACCACCCCTGTATATAGTGTCCAACAAATAACTCCCCCTATAGTGCTCTACAGATAGCCCACCCCTGTATATAGCCCCCTGTAGATATAGCCCACCCCTGTATATAGAGCTCTACAGATAGCCCAACCATGTATGTAGCCCCCTCTAGATATAGCCCACTCCTGTATATAGTGCTCCACATATAGTCCAACCCTGTATATAGTGTTTCACAGATAGCCCACCCCTGTATATAGCCCCCCCTTGTACATATAGTCCACCCCTGTATATAGTGCTCCACTAGATAGTCCACCCCTGTATATAGTGCTCCACAGATAGCCCACCCCTGTATATACTATATACAGGGGTGGGCTATCTGTGGAGCACTATATACAGGGGTGGACTATATGTACAAGGGGGCTATATACAGGGGTGGGCTTTCTGTGGAGCACTATAGGGGGAGCTATTTGTGGGATACTATATACAGGGGTGGGCTATATCTACAGGGGGACTATATACAGGGGTGGGCTATATCTACAGGGGGACTATATCTACAGGGGGACTATATAAAGGGGTGGGCTATCTACAGGGGGACTATATCTACAGGGGGACCATATCTACTGGGGGACCATATCTACAGGGGGACCATATCTACAGGGCTGAGATATACACAGGGCTGGGATATACACAGGGGGGCTATATCTACAGGGGTGGGCAATACACAGGGGGGCTATATACAGGAGTGGGCTATACACAGGGGGGCTATATCTACAGAGGGGGGCTATATACAGGGGTGGGCTATACACAGAGAGGCTATATCTACAGGGGTGGGCTATACACAGGGGACTATATACAGGGGTGGGCTATATACAGGGGGAATATATATACAGGGCTGGGCTATATCTACAGGGCTGGGCTATATACAGGGTGACTATATCTACAGGGGGCTATATACTGGGGTGGGCTATCTATGGAGCACCATATACAGGGGTGGGCTATATCTACAGGGGGCTATATACTATATAGCCCACCCCTGTATATGGTGCTCTATAGACAGCCCACTCCAGTATATAGCCCCCCTGTAGATATAGTCCCCCTGTATATAGCCCAGCAGATATAGTCCCCCTGAATATAGCCCGGCCATGTAGATATAGTCCACCTGTATATAGCCCAGCCCTGTAGATATAGTCCCCCTGTATATAGCCCAGCCCTGTAGATATAGTCCCCCTGTATATAGCCCAGCCCTGTAGATATAGTCCCCCTGTATATAGCCCAGCCCTGTAGATATAGTCCCCCTGTATATAGCCCAGCCCTGTAGATATAGTCCCCCTGTAGATAGACACCCCCCGTAGATAAAGTCCCCCCCCCCGTGTAGATAAAGTCCCCCTGCAGATACAGCCACACACTTCTATTACAATTAAAAAAAATAAAAAATTTCAAACTCACCTTATTCCCGCTCCCACGCCATCCAGCAGCCATGGAGACCTGCTCTCTTCTGCGCAGGTCTCCAGGGGGTTGAACGCAGCGTCTATGAAAGGCGCTGATTGGCTGGGTAGGATGACTTTCCCTGTCAGTCACTCAGCGCCTTTCATCGACGGAAGCTTCACTGGTACAAAAGGTACCAGTCGCTTCATTCGTGGAAAGGTGCTGAATGGCCGGGCACGGAACGTGCCCGGTCATTCATTGCTTCTAATTGTACCTGTGTCCTTGCGACACAGGTACAATTATAGTGCAGGAGGAGGTGGCGCTCGCGCCCCCCTCTGAACTGCGCCCGGGGCACATGCCCCGCCTGCCCCCCCCCCCCCCCTAGCTACAACCCTGCCTATACCACACATACCACTCACACTCACATTGAAAACAACACGCACAGATATGCTACTAATACATTAAAAGAAGACACAAAACTCACACAAATTGCATATTTCACTCATACAAATGACATACACTGTTACATAGTTACATAGTTACATAGTTACATAGTTAGTACGGCTGAAAAAAGACACATGTCCATCAAGTTCAACCAAGGGAAGGGAAAAGGGAAGGAAAAATTTCTACACATAGGAGCTAATATTTTTTTGTTCTAGGAAATTATCTAACCCTTTTTTAAAGCCATCTACTGTCCCTGCTGTGACCAGCTCCTGCGGTAGGCTATTCCATAAATTCACCGTTCTTACTGTAAAGAAGCCTTGTCGCCTCTGCAGCTTGAACCTTTTTTTCTCCAGACGGAGGGAGTGCCCCCTTGTTTTTTGAGCGGGTTTTACAAGGAACAGGATATCACCATATTTTTTGTATGTGCCATTAATATATTTATATAAGTTAATCATGTCCCCCCTTAGTCGTCTTTTTTCAAGGCTAAATAGGTTTAATTCTTTCAATCTTTCCTCATAACTTAAATTCTCCATGCCCCTTATTAGCTTCGTTGCTCTTCTTTGTATTTTTTCCAACTCCAGGGCATCCTTTCTATGAACTGGAGCCCAGAACTGAACTGCATATTCTAGATGAGGCCTCACTAATGCTTTGTAAAGTGGTAATATTACATCCCTGTCCCGCGAGTCCATGCCTCTTTTAATACACGACAATATCCTGCTGGCCTTTGAAGCAGCTGATTGACACTGCATGCTGTTATTGAGTTTATGATTTACAAGTACACCCAGATCCTTCTCAACAAGTGAATCCGCCAGTGTAGCGCCCCCTAGGACATATGATGCATGCAGGTTGTTGGTACCCAGATGCATAACTTTACATTTATCTACATTAAACTTCATTTGCCAAGTGGACGCCCAAACACTTAGTTTGTTTAAATCTGCTTGTAATTCATGAACATCTTCCATAGTCTGAACTATATTACATAGCTTGGTGTCATCTGCAAAAATAGAAATAGTGCTATTAATCCCTTCCTCTATATCATTAATAAATAAGTTGAATAATAGTGGTCCCAGCACTGAACCCTGGGGTACACCACTTATAACCGGTGACCATTCAGAGAAGAAATCATTGACCACAACTCTCTGGATACGGTCCTTGAGCCAATTCTCAATCCAATTACAAACTATATTTTCTAAACCTATAGTCCTTAATTTACCCATTAGGCGTCTATGGGGGACAGTGTCAAATGCCTTTGCAAAGTCCAAAAACACTAAATCCACAGTGGCCCCTCTGTCTAGACTTCTGCTCACCTCTTCATAAAAACAGATTAGGTTAGTTTGACAACTTCTGTCCTTAGTAAAACCGTGCTGGCTGTCACTTATAATGCTATTTATTGTCACATAATCCTGTATATAGTCCCTCAATAGCCCCTCAAACATTTTCCCCACGATGGATGTTAAGCTTACTGGTCTATAATTACCCGGGGAAGACCTAGAGCCCTTTTTGAAAATAGGCACCACATTTGCCCTGCGCCAGTCCCTTGGCACTATACCAGTCACTAGAGATTCTCTGAATATTATGAAAAGGGGGACAGAAATAACTGAACTAAGCTCTTTAAGAATTCTAGGGTGTAACCCATCTGGTCCCGGAGCCTTGTGCACATTTATTTTATTTAATTTAGCTTGGACCATCTCTACATTCATCCAATTCAGTATATCAACTGATATATTAACAGCACTGGCACCGGCTACATCAGCTGCTCTTTCTTCAGTTGTATATACAGAGCTAAAGAACACTAGATCAACCAGTCACACTACAAAAATCAATCCAACACTTCACAGACATTTCTAGATTTACCGGCTGTCTTTTGTAGACTGCTGATTCTTGGGCACTGGCATTTAGGATGCTGGCAGTACATAGGCATCTATACCTGAGATGCCCCCTCCACCACTAAGCCCTGTCCATGTGCCCACAAAGCCACACCCCTTTTACCCGCTCCACCCATCTGTGGCTCAAATTAACCATAACCTGATGTTCACCCTTTTAACCCTATAGCTCCTCCTATTTACAGTATCTGGACCCCTCCCCTCCTACAAGCAGATTGCTTACAGATACTGTGTGCATCACCCATGTCCTTTACACTCACTTATGCCCCCCCCTACCCCCCTCAGTGTAGAAGGCTGCATGAAGCTTACATGAAGCTGATGTGCTACAGCCATCAGCAACATACCTAGCAGGGGCTGGAGTCTCCTTCTCCTCGGCAGCCAGACTGAAGCTGTCCTCAGGGGGCAGTAGAAAGAGCAAGCCCACCACTGATTGGCTGATGCTCAGCCAACCAGCATTAGGTTTGATTTGCAGACTGGGCAGGTACTGATTCTTCTTTTCCTCTGCGGCGCCAGAGATGTGCGCTAATGAGCGAGACATCAGGGCAGAAAACAAGTCTAGAGCTGATTAGCTGTGGCTCGGCCAACAAGCACTATACTTCATTTCTGCAGTGCTCCTTCCCATCATTGCAGAGTACAGAGCAATAAATCTCAGAAAGATGTGGTTTTAAACACCAGCAGGCAGCAGTTATTATAATGTTAGTGCTTGTGTTCCCCACTGTCCGCAGGGCCAATTCTAGCTTTTCTGCTGCCTGAGGCGAAAATGGCGCCACACAGATTTTGATTGACATCCCCCTGGCTGTTCCACATCACTAGCAGCCTCCTCCAGCTCTCACGGATGTGCCATTGCCTTGTACTGGCATGCGTGGTGCAGCCGGGCAAAGTACGCCTCGCTGCATAGTGTGTGCCCAAGTAGTACAAGGCAATGGCGCATCGGAGAAAGTTGGAGGAGACTGGTAGTGATGTATAACAGTTAGAGGGATGTCAATCAAGCATGGAAAGTTGGGCTTGGAGGAAGAACTATGCGACTCTTCAGGATATCGGCACTGCCCCATGACCCTTTAATGAGCAATTAGCCTATAGTGTGTTCCGGTTCAAAAGTTGATTTTATAGATTTTTCTACATCTGAAAACAACATACAGGTGAATGTTTGGAAATATTGTCAGGTCATGTATTACTGCATGGTGGTGGTTCAAGGGGTTAAAACTACCTAACAGGTTCCCATTAAATATGCAATGAATTGAAAACAATTCAATTTGCCCTGCAATTTTGTTTTATAAATGCATTCTATATAATTACAGCTCCAGAACCAAGCACTGACATGAATACATATGAACAGCACCAGAACAAAGCTCAGTACATATATGCAGCTCCAGAACAAAGCTCAGTACATATATACAACACCAGAACAAAGCTCAGTACATATATACAGCTCCCGAATCAAGCTTATTACATATATACAATACCAGAACAAAGCTCGGTACATAAATGCAACACCAGAACAAAGCTCAGTACATATATACAGCTCCAGAACCAAGCGCAGTACATATATACAGCACCAGAACAAAGCTCAGCACATATATACAACGCCAGAACCAAGTTCAGCACATATATACAACACCAGATCAAAGCTCAGTACATATATACAGCTCCAGAACCAAGCTTATTACATATATACACTACCAGAACAAAGCTCAGTACATAAATACAACACCAGAACAAAGCTCAGTACATATATACAGCCCAGAACCAAGCTCAGTACATATATACAGCACCAGAACCAAGCTCAGAACATATATACAACACCAGAACCAAGTTCAGCACATATATACAACACCAGAACCAAGCTCAGTACATAAACACAGCACCAGTACAAATACAGGTCAATTTAGTGCAACCCTTGCCATATAGGTTTATACGGCATAAAACGACAGCTCCCAGCATGGACCGAACAATGGTAAGAATATGCTGGGAGTTGCTGTTTCTAAAAAAAAAAAAACATACCACACATCATCGCTCCGAGGATCATACAGTGACTACAGTACTGATTAGAGGCAGAATTGACATTTAGATTAAGTGACTTACCGGTGACAATCACAGATTCTAGTTGTTCTTTTTCTCTTTTCTTCTCCATCCGGTCCAGACCTCTATGATGATGTCTCCCGGCTATGGCCCATATTTGCAGAGTTTGCCACTCAGATGTCCTCAGTTACTCACTATTCAAACATTTCGGGACCTATAAACGAAGATAAAATTCTCATGGAGACACACACTGTACCCCTAAATATAATAGTTCCATACACTGCACCTCTAATTATAATAGCACCATACACTGTGTCCCTGATTATAATAGCACCTTACACTGTATCCCACACACACAGTGCTCCCCGTAGATAGTGAACCCATAGAGCCCCCTGTAGATAGTACCCCACATATAGAACCCCTGTAGAGCTCCCCACATATAGCACCCCCTGTATATAGTGCCCCACTTATAGCCCCACTGTAGATAATGTCTACATATTGCCCTCTGTATATAGTGCCCCACATATAGCACCCCCGGTATATAGTGCCCCACATATTGCCCCCTGAATATAGTGCCCCACATATAGCCACCCTGTAGATAGTGCTCCACATATAGCTCCCCTTAGTGTCCCACATATAGACTCTCCTGTAGACTGTGCCCCACATATAGCCCCCCATGTAGATAGTATCCCACATATAGCCTCCCCTGTTGACTATGCCCCAAATATAGTCTCCCCTGTAGATTGTGCCCCACATATAGCCTCCCCTGTAGATTGTCCCACATATAGCCCCCCCTGTAGATAGTGCCCTACATATAGCCCCCCTGTATATGGTGTCCCACATATAGCCCCCATTTATGATATCCCACATATAGCCTCCACTGTAGATAGCCATTTAAAAAGATATATATTTATGGTAAAAATATATAAAAAATGGATATAGGAAAGCGCTACACGATGGAAGGATTGGCAGGGTACTAATAATAATGGGTGGATTTATTTAGCAAAGAGGGGCAACGCATTTCAACGCAGAACCTGCGTCTTTATCAGGCCAAAAATACGTAAAGAAATTAATGATAGTGTTTATTAGTAGGCTACGCGTTTCAATGCCGCACCGGCATCTTCCTCAGGCCATATGAAATGCGGTTAAAACATGGCAGATTTTAACCGCATTTCATATGGCCTGAGGAAGATGCCGGTGCAGCATTGAAACGCGTAGCCTACTAATAAATACTATCATTAATTTCTGCATTTTCATTGAGTAGTAGCGCCGTGGTTATATCCCTCTTTTTTCTACCTCAAAATTGCTAATATTGTACGGTTACACTTGGTGTGACCGTTTGGGATTTCGGCAGCAGCACTCTCCACGATCTACATCCACTTCGAAGTGATTGACCTATCCATCTGTGGTAAGCATCCATTCGTCATTCCCTGACTGTCTGATTGGGCTTACTCACACTATGTGGTGCCGTGTTTGTTTCTTTGTTTTATCAAAAATACGTAAAAGCAAGGTAGAACAAACATCTTAAATACACATGTGGATAAGGGAGAGGAGATCAAAGTAAAAAAAATACCAAACAACAGCAATCAATTGCACTGACCACAACTGATGTAAATGATGTCATCGGGAATACAATAAAATTTAAAACAAAAGGGAAAAACCAGTAGTGGTAAAAAACATGTAAACAATGATAATGATGATGGATCAACTTCAAAGATATAAATACAGGCATACAATGTAACAAGTTCGATAAGATCTATGTCAAACACATATTTTCAAAGCGTAGGACAGAAATAGGCTAGCCAAATAAAAGAAAAGAAAAGAGAAACAAAAGAAAGGAAAACCTTACAGCTGAAGTAAGGATAGAGGCATTTACCGGAATTCAGAAGAACCGGACAAGATGAGGACGTGGAACAGCCAGATATAGTACAGGGGAAAATGCGAACGAGACGAGCGGACAGCCGGCGTCAGTGTAGTCAAGGAAACCAGAGGGACGACGGTGGCCGTAGAGGTAAACAAAGAAGAAAAAGAAAACTACTGGAAGAGACACTGTATATAGTGCCCCACATATAGCACCCCCGGTATATAGTGCCCCACATATAGCCCCCTGAATATAGTGCCCCACATATAGCAACCCTGTAGATAGTGCTCCACATATAGCTCCCCTTAGTGTCCCACATATAGACTCTCCTGTAGACTGTGCCCCACATATAGCCCCCCTGTAGATAGTATCCCACATATAGCCTCCCCTGTTGACTATGCCCCAAATATAGTCTCCCCTGTAGATTGTGCCCCACATATAGCCTCCCCTGTAGATTGTCCCACATATAGCCCCCCCTGTAGATAGTGCCCTACATATAGCCCCCCTGTATATGGTGTCCCACATATAGCCTCCATTTATGATATCCCACATATAGCCTCCACTGTAGATAGCCATTTAAAAAGATATATATTTATGGTAAAAATATATAAAAAATGGATATAGGAAAGCGCTACACGATGGAAGGATTGGCAGGGTACTAATAATAATGGGTGGATTTATTTAGCAAAGAGGGGCAACGCATTTCAACGCAGAACCTGCGTCTTTATCAGGCCAAAAATACGTAAAAGCAAGGTAGAACAAACATCTTAAATACACATGTGGATAAGGGAGAGGAGATCAAAGTAAAAAAAATACCAAACAACAGCAATCAATTGCACTGACCACAACTGATGTAAATGATGTCATCGGGAATACAATAAAATTTAAAACAAAAGGGAAAAACCAGTAGTGGTAAAAAACATGTAAACAATGATAATGATGATGATGATGGATCAACTTCAAAGATATAAATACAGGCATACAATGTAACAAGTTCGATAAGATCTATGTCAAACACATATTTTCAAAGGGTAGGACAGAAATAGGCTAGCCAAATAAAAGAAAAGAAAAGAGAAACAAAAGAAAGGAAAACCTTACAGCTGAAGTAAGGATAGAGGCATTTACCGGAATTCAGAAGAACCGGACAAGATGAGGACGTGGAACAGCCAGATATAGTACAGGGGAAAATGCGAACGAGACGAGCGGACAGCCGGCGTCAGTGTAGTCAAGGAAACCAGAGGGACGACGGTGGCCGTGGAGGTAAACAAAGAAGAAAAAGAAAACTACTGGAAGAGACACTGTAGATAGTGCCCCACATATAGCTCCACCTGCATATAGTGCCCCACATATAGCCCCCCTTAGTGTCGCACATATTGCCTCCTCTGTAGACTGTGCCCCACATATAGCCCCCTGTATATGGCGTTCCACATATAGCCCCCCCTGTAGATAGTGACCCATATATAGCCTCTCCTGTAGATTGTGACCCACATATAGCTCCCCATGTATATAGTGCCCCACATATAGCCCCCTTAGTATCCCACATATAGCCTTCCCTGTATACTGTGCCCCACATATAGCCCCCTGTAGATAGTGACCCACACATAGCCTCTCCTGTATATTGTGCCCCACATATAGACCCCCTGTATATAGTGCCCCACATATAGATCCCCTTAGTGTCCCACATATAGCCTCCCCTGTAGGCTGTGCCCCCCTGTAGATAGTATCCCACATATAGCCTCTCCTGTAGATAGTGCCCCACATATAGCCTCCCCTGTAGTTTGTGCCCCACATATAGCTCCCCCTGCATATAGTGTCCCACATATAGCCCCGCTTAGTGTCCTACATATAGCCTCCCTGTAGACTGTGCCCCACATATAGCTTCCCCTGGAGAGAATGGCAGAATGACTTGCCCCATCAATCAGCCTATTTCAACAACGGATGTGGCACGATTACATTATCGCACCACTAGCGTTGTTGAAAGGCACTGCTTGGTAGGGCAGAATAACTTGCCCCGTCAATCAGGGCCTTTTAAGAATGGAAGCGACACAATGACATCATTGCGCCGCTAGCGTCGTTGAAAGGCGCTGATTGGCAGGGCAGAATGACTTGCCCTGTCAATCAGCGCCATTCAACAATGGAAGCGGGGCAATGACGTCATTGCGCAGCTAGCGTCGTTGAAAGGAGCCGATTGGTAGGGCAGAATGACTTGCCCCATCAATCAGCGCCTTTCAACAACAGAAGCGGCACAATGACTTAATCGCGCTGCTAGCGTCGTTGAAAGGCTCTGATTGGCAGGGCAGAATGACTTGCCCCGTCAATAAGCGCCTTTCAACAACGGAAGCGGCACGATGACGTCATTGTGCCGCTATCGTCGTTGAAAGGTGCTGATTGGGCAGAATGACTTGCCCCGCCGATTAGCACCTTTCAACAATGGAAGCGGTGCAATGATGTAATTGCGCAGCTAGCATCGTTGAAAAGCACTGATTGGCGGGGCAAGTCATTCTGCCCTGCCAATCAGCATCATTGGGAGGCAGGTACAATTAGTGGAGGAGGGGGTGGCCGCCGACACTGTCCGAAACTGATTGCTTGTGCGGCCAGCAGGCGGCCCACTGTTCACCGGCCAGCCAGAACTGCCAGATGGCCAGTCCAGCCCTGGGTAGCAGTATTTTTACTAGGCGTGTAACCCTTACAAGATGGTTGGGTCTCCTCACACACAGCTTCCAGGGTGCGGAACACAGGTAGAGATAACATGTGAGAGCCTTGCTTATTATTCACCATGGTTGCCAGGATAGCCCCATAAAAAAGTGTCCATAATATAACATAAATGAGTCTGATTTTTTTTTTTTTTATGTAAGCTGGAGATGCTAGTTCAGGTTATTGTTATTATAATCATTTTGTGGTTCTCAGCAAATTCTAATAATGTGTTTATATTAGAATTCTAAACTATAGACATATATTATTCATCATCTTTATCATTCAATTTGGTTTTCCATAAAAAGTTTTGTCTGTTGATAATTTTTGCCTAAGTTGTCCAGAAAAAAACAATAATCAAGCTATCAAACATATATTTATAAAATTCTATCTACCTCATATCTGTCTGTCTGTCTATCTACTGTGTCTATATATCTACAAACAGTATATTTGTTTATATGGTCATTCAAATTACCCTTTATTATCATTAAAGCATTTTTAAGGATGCTTAAAAAAATGACAATGAAAGTTTTATTTAAATTATATGTTAGTAGGTTCTCGTTTATATTTAACAATACCTGCAACTATGACCAACCACAGCAGCTATCAAAGGGAAAAATGAATATTCATAGAGTAATACCAATTACAATTCATCAAAAAAGTTACCTTCAAATTCGTGTAGCACAAGATTGAGATTAAGGACAATCAATTTATTGTTATATATGTAGTGTAGAATTTATTTAGCTTTTTATATGTAATATAGAAAAAGTATCACATTGACATAACATTGTGCTGTGCTATTGACTGTAATAAATAGCTTTCCCAGGATGCACATATTTTAGCAGAATGACACAATAAATGAAAGTTAACTTTTCTGCTCGAGCAAACAATATGGAAGCAAGAAGTTATTTTGGAATATCTGGACAGGATCTTGAGCCAGGTTCATTGTTTAAGAATTAAAGCTCAGTATACTAATTAAGATTGCGTGACATGATGCACATTGCAACAGCACTGTAATGAATACTTTAGCACCATTGTTTAGACCTTAAGTGACCTTTACTTTTCATACAGTTGGTTATCTCCTTCTGTATTTACCTGTTTAGCTGAATAGTTTGTTAAGACCACATTTATATACTAAATTCTAGCACGCAATGCCAGTATGCTGCATCAAAAGCTAATAAGATATTGTCTTGTATTAGTAAAGGCCTGGTTTCTAGAGAAAAAAAATACAATTTTACCATTTTCTAACACACTGGTATAGCTGCATTTTGAATATGCAGTCCAGTGTGGGGCACCACTCCCAAAAAGTGATATCTGGAGAAAATTCAAATAAGGGCAACCAAATTAATAAACGGTATTGAAGACCTCATTTATAAAGAAAGGTTGTCAAAAACAAATGAATTTATCCTAAAGAACACAAGGCAGAGGGATGATATGATATTTTTATAGAAATGTGTAAATGGCACCTGTCAAAGCCAATGGTATAAGTTATTATTTTTGTGGACCCCACAGAGAACACGGGGTCAACTGCTTGTGGTCAACATTCAAAAGCATTATTTCATTATCCTGACTGTAAAGTTATAGAACATGCTCCTACAAAATTTGTATGGATGAAAGTGTGGACAAATCTAAGAAAGTATTAGACATCTTCTATAAGAAACACAATATACAGAGTTACTGATATAAGTGTTTTGTGTTGATCCAGGGATCTGTCCATTTGCCAGTAAGGGTCAGTAAGAATTGTTTTCCACTTCTTGGTAAATAAGTCTACGCAGTCTAGGGTGGTTTTTGCCTTCTTTCAATTGGATTTTGTAAGTATAGATGGTAGAACTTGATGGACAAAGTTTGTTTTCAACCCACTAACTATGAAAGTGTTATATTTCCCACTGCTACAAATGTAAGGTGTATTACATTCCTAATGCTAGTGTTAGCATATTTTTTTAACTTGTATAAGGCTATACACAGTAGATCCAACACCCATTGGCTGTGAGTGAACTGACAACTGCTTATTCACTGAGAATATGTTTCTTCTTACAGCTTCGGTCACCATACTTGAGCAGGATGTGCGGAGTCTGGTCACCGCTTAACTTTAAGGCTATGTTCACACAGAGTTTTTTGCATGTGGAATTTCTGCCTCAAAATTCCGTTTGGAAGTTTGAGGCAGATCTTCTTCTCCCTGCACGCCGATTTTCGCAGCGTTTTTCGCTGCATTTTTCGACTGCGGCCATTGAGCGTCGTGGGCATAAAACGCCGCGAAGTACGCTTTCTCTGCCTCCCATTGAAATCAACGGGAGGCATTTTCGGGCCATTTTTGACAAGTTTTTTGGCGCGGTTTCTGTGTCAAAAAACTCGTAAAAAAACTCAGTGTGAACTTAGCCTAAGAGGTCTTATCAACTTTCGGATTGTAGATGGTCTTACAGCGAGGCTTTCCACCATGCCTTCACCACAAAACAAGCATCAGGTTATTCAAATTATCTGAATCAGTTGTGGTAGTATTTTTAAATAATTAAAACATGACTTCACTGCACATCTGTCATTAAAAACTAGACATTTCTGATCAGACAGACATGTAAAACTGGTTTTATGGATATTCCAACTTTAATACTTAATTCATGACCTGTAGCCACTAGCTATACCTGGAAAGTGAATGGTGCACTTTGTCCATATACAATATATTTTAATTTGTTGTAATAGAGGGACAATATATTATTCATTAATAAAGAGGGTAGGATTTACAGAGTTAAGAAATTCATTACATGAGTCTTCGCAGCCTGACTCAACATCAACAATATTATGAACAATCAGATTGCATTATGGTAAATACAGTGACTTTTCTTATTCCATTATTAGTTTAAAAGTATGTTAATAACTTTACACTCAAAATGTATTTTTCCCTTTGAAGATTTTACATTTTGTGAATGCATCCTATTGCTCAATGTCACTTATCTATTTAGAAATATGTGACTCCTCATCAAGATAAAAAATTGCAAAGTTGGCAACATAAAGCCAATACTCTTTCATGCAAACGTTGAATGTAGTTCATGTTGGTGTTATATAAATTATAAAAATAAGGCCCTGTTTGCATGAAGTCTGAGCCTTACGCTAGACGTATAGGTTGTGAGTATTCCCTGACGTATGCCTATAACAGAAGGCTTTCATGTATGCCACTTTATAGGCCCATATGCTCCCATATTAAAAGAAAGTAAAGCTTCCAATACACATCTTTTAGCGGGATGCCTTTGCAAATAAAAGCATAGTAGACTACGGCTTTCTATACAACAAAAAAAAGGTATACAAACGTGTACCAGACCGAAAGAGGCTAAAAATGACATTCTTTCGGCCTTCTGTCAGGAGAATGGAGCCCTCTAGATAAGTTTGGCGTATAGGCCGGGAGATTTTCCAGGCGTATACATGAAACGTCTGGTCTGATCCCACAAAACAGTTACTGTAGTATAAATTTCTAAAAAAGAAACTGCTGGCTAAGATAGGTATCAGAACACACAGTGCATCGCAGCTTGCTGTACATTGAGCTGTAGATTGGTGAGAGTGCCCCTTCTGACAACTCTCCACCGCAGAAAGCACCTGAAATGGGCACATGAGCATCAGAACTGGACCTTAAAGCAATGGAAGAAGGTGGCCTGGTCTGATGAATCACGTTTTTTTAAAATCACGTGGACGACCAGGTGCGTGTGCGTCGCTTACCAGAGGATAAGATGGCATCAATACATACTATGGGAAAAAGGCAAACTGATGAAGGCAGTGTGATGCTCTGGGCAATGTTCTGCTTAGAAAACTTGGGTTTTGACATTCATGTAGATGAGGCAAGAGAAGGGCCCAAGGCTCTACCTAAGTTGCATATGTGTATGGTCAAGTTATAGCTGTTATGTTCAGAATAATAAAAAGGGCATATTTTGGATGATCATTCGTTGAGAGTCAAGGTTGAAGTGTATCCTCTGATTCTCCTAAATGTTAAACTAAGTGGCCAAGGGCCACGCCTGGACATAACATACGTGGATGCATGCACAATTCCAAGTATGAAAGCTGTTGCATTTCTACAAATCTGGATAAATTGTGCCCTCCAGTATCCAATGGGGGACATCCGTAGCAATTTGATTTTGTGTACTACATCATGGTGCTCTGAAGATAATAAAAATATTACATTACTGTAGCATGTTAATTCTAATTTTTAATCAGTGGCTACAAGATTGACAAGATGTGTCTCTCATTATTGTGATTGTTTTACAGAGGTTATATATTGTAACTGGGGTGTTTTCCTGAACACAGATATATATTCTATTTTTTATTAACTATTATGGCGCATTCTTTTAAATTCCACAAAAAAACATATGAAGTTACAATTCACTTGCCAACTAATGGCCAAAAATTTATTGTTGTCCTGTCCAGAAGCAAAGTCCCACATTGGAAATAACTGATACACCCAGCGGCGGACACAGACAGCTGAGGGCCCCTGTGCAAGAACAGTATATGGGCCCCTTGCGCTCCAATATCTCATCTTAGATCACCCCCAGACGTCTCTCTAACAATCCAGCAGTAATTGATAGCCATTAAATTCACCATCTCAGGCATTTACATGCAAACTAACAGACAGAAGAAGGTTGCTCTAAGGTGACAGTGGGCCCCTTATCTACTGGGCCCCGGTGCAGCTGCACAGGGTGCACCAATAGTCTGTCTGCCCCTGGATATATTTACCAATAGAGAAAATACCATTTGTCAAATACAAAAAACTGGACCACTATTTCTTATAGAATTTGCACTAAAATAAGCTTTGGATAAATCCGCCGTTCTGTAAATTTTGGAAGTCACCGAGGAGTTTCATACATTGTCGGAAAAGTGTTTCTTGGGTACATAAGAGGATCCCCTGGTGGTCTGGTGGGCCAGTCCAACCCTGATTCTAGAAGCAGAGATTAGCCGCTGGGACTCTAATGTTATTGGTTGACCACATTCATTTTGCCACAGGACACTTGGGTGAGGTTATTATTTTTATTGTACAATCGCCACATTCTAAAATCAAAATACATAGTTTATAAAGATATATTTAACAGGAAATTCAGTTGAGATATTACTTACACGTTCTCCAAATAATATATATACATAATATATGCAGAAAAAATACAATTGTATGAATGGACTTAAAGGAGATGCTAAATATTTGTGCTGCCGTATTATGTGAATCTCCAGTATCTTCAGAGTACACTGTATGTGAAAACACATCATTGGAATTTAATATAATTTATACAATAAGCCGGAATTATCGTCTGTCCTCATGAATGCATTTCTAGACTTTGTTCAGCTCATACAAATTCATCCCTTGCAGTGTATAAACCACATCCCATACATCATACATTTATACGAAAAAGATAGTTGTAAAATAACCACATGACGACATTGCTTTAAAGACTGTGAAATATTCTTTATGCTGAAGAAAAAAAACATCTGACAAAGGGATGCAAGGGATAGAGAGAGAAAGTGGCTGAAGACATGTACTTAATAATACATTAGAGATGAAAGTATGAGACTTTTTCACAGGAAAGCAAACTGGAAGAGAATAAGGTTAAACTGTACCAGAAGACTCCTCATAAAAAATGTCAGACTGAACCAAACGGGCAAAAAAAAAAGAATAATGCAATGATATCCGAGCAATGGAAGACAATAAATTATTAAGAATACCGAAAGGGTGATACTGACAAAATACTATTAAATAGTCAGATATAATATGTGTACTACAGTGGGTGGGAAAATACTCTGACCTGCTGTAATGTATGCTTCCATGTGCAACACAGACACTATGAGGCTTCAATACAATAAACTTATGGACGTTAATGTAGAATAATAGTCATCAGTTTTAATTGGATTTCTATGAAACAGGATTTGAGTAAATTCTCTGTACAAAGCATTAAAAAAAATATCCACGTTATGAATAATAGGTAATAATTATCCAATGTCAACATGTTCGTGTGTGCAGAGAATAACCAATGATATTACATTATTATTATTTATCAGTTGTAATATATTAGTAACATACAGTATATTCTCATGGTGGCCAGTTTATGCTGGGTACCTATTTAATACCATGTTGGACCACTTTTTCCCTTCCACATATGTGTGGAAGTGACCTGGTTCCTGATTCAGATTATCTGTGTTTACTCGTCTTTTTGCCTGTACCAATGTAACAGCTCTCTACTTATCTCCAGCATCTAATAGCCATTGATCAGCTCAGGCTATTGTGTTCTTAGCTCCCATTTTTTTGTCTTATTGTTGAGTCTATTAAAACTTTAACCACTATAGTTCACTAACAGATCACAAGCAGTTTTGCTCACATTCCTACCAAAGCTACACCCTCTATCATTCCATGTTCAACTTTTGTCAAGTGCCTGTTCCATGATACTAAGAAAAAGAGTAGAACCGAATTGTCAATTTTACCTGCCAGATTTTTTTTCACGCAGCTTCGGTTCAGGTCTTGATATTATGCTGGGCACAAGACTTAGGTTCGAGGAGGTCGTCCAGTAACTAATTCTCTGAATAATGCTGGAGGAAACATGGCAGAAATATGTAGTGGATGGAGTGGTTACCAGTAGCAACATAAGGCCTCGTTTACACGAGTGTGATATACATGCGTATGACGCGCGTGCTATTCACGCGTGTCGTACGCACCTATATTAGTCTATGGGGGCATGCAGACAGTCCGTGAGTTTTGCTCAGCGTGAGTGCGCTGAAAAAAACTCATGACATGTCCTATCTTTGTGTGCTGTTCGCGCATCACGCACCCATTGAAGTCAATGGGTGCGTGAAAACCACGCATGTCACACGGAAGCACTTCCGTGCGAACTGCGTGATTCGCGCAACAACTGTCAAACTCTGAATGTAAACAGAAAAGAACCACGTGCTTTTCTGTTTACAAACATCCAAACGGAGTGTCATAATGATGGCGGCTGCGCGAAAATCACGCAGCCGCGCATCATACGCTGATGACACACGGAGCTGTTATGTGCCTTTTGCGCACGCAAAACGCCGCGTTTTTTGCGTGCGCAAAATGCACACGCTCGTGTAAATGAGGCCTAAATCTCGTAGTTGTCTAGCCAGGCCACGGTAAATCAGTCATATGCAGCACCAAAAGATACAGCAAAAATGTAGTCAGAAATTAGCATTGGTCGGAACGGATAAGTACGGTTGCCAAACACAATACAAGAAAGCACAATCTAATAAATAAAATAAAAGTAGCCCAGCTCAGAAAATGGAGATCTGCAATCCAGATCAGGTATAGAGGGCAAATAGAGAACAGAGTGGTGGTGGTAGCTAAGACCTGCAGATACCGCTGGAACGTAGCAAGGTATAATTTTTTACAAAGTTCATGTCATTTACACATGATGTCTTGCACTTTAAACTCTGGTGGTTGCTGAATGCTTTCACCTTCTAAGGACACATTCACATGGCAGTTTTCTGGTCAGTATTTTGCTTCAGTATTTGTAAGCCAGAACCAGGAGTGAGGCCTACACAAAGATAAAGAATAATAGAAAGATGTCCATGTTTTGGACCCCTCCTTGTTTTGGCTTACAAATACTGATGCAAAATACTGCCGTATGAAAGAGGCCTTATACCTCCCAGTGATTGGACATCATCAATATCTGCAGAGTGAGGACTACATACTAATCATAATAGACTGCCTATGAAAGTCTGCTGTACACAGAACAACTTTCAAACTACCGATGTACGATTAATGGTTTGAAAAGATATGCAGCGAGGATCGTATGGTTATTTTCT
The DNA here is from genome assembly GCF_050947455.1 of Rhinoderma darwinii. Lineage (NCBI taxonomy): Eukaryota > Metazoa > Chordata > Amphibia > Anura > Rhinodermatidae > Rhinoderma > Rhinoderma darwinii. The sequence continues at coordinate 114,162,252 of NC_134690.1, forward strand.
TCAGTACGACCCTTGCTGACAGGCGAGGAATATTACTGGTGCCTAGTAGTAGCTTTTTCGTGGCCTATGCCCTTAGGCCCCATGCACACGACCGTGCCCGCAATCACGGCCGGCCGCACGGCCGGCCGCTGACTGACAGCCGCATTTTCGGGCCGTGCTCCCATACAAAGTATGGGAGCACGGACCGCAAAATGCAAAAGAACGGACATGTTCCATAATTCCCGGAATATTTCCATGGCTCGGACACCCTTCCGTAGTGCTACGGAAAGGTGTCAGCGTTCAATGAACTGAGGTTTTTTACGGTCGTGTGCATGGGGCCTTAGGCAACGATAATTATTGAAAATGTCACTACCTGCAGCATTTTCCTTTACTAATTGATCACCTTCACAATTAATGTACATTGACGATAAAGGCATGTTCACATCACTGTTCGCTTTCCATTCCGGGGTTCCGTCGGAGGTTTCCGTCGGGTGAACCCCGCAACGGAAAGTCAAACTGAAGCCACTGCTTCCATTTCCGTCACTATTGGTATCAATGGTGACGGAAACATTGCTAATGGTTTCCGTTCGTCACCATTCCGGCAGGTTTCCGTTTTTCCGATGGAATCAATAGCACAGTCGACTCCGCTATTGATTCCGTTGTTAAAATGGAAACCAGCCAGAATGGTGACGAACGGAAACCATTAGCAATGTTTCCATCACCATTGATATCAATGGTGACTGAAACGGAAGGTGTGGTTTCAGTTTCACTTTCCGTTACGAGGTTCACCTGATGGAAACCTCCGACGGAACCCCAGAACGGAAAGCCAACGCTGATGTGAACAGGCCCTAAGCCATAATTTTATTGTTTATTGTTGATATTCGTCTTCATTTACATTGAACAATTATTGCTAAGAATACAAGTGAACCGTCAGGACAATTGGAGAGCATCAACAGTCCTTAAGTGTATAGTAAAAGGAAGAGAGTGAAAGAAAGAAAAAAGATAGACGCGAAATTCATTCCCATTACAATCGTTAGTCATCCTGTAAATGTTTTCATCTTAGAGTTTTAGTGTAATCTTAAGTAACATCTTAAATTCATAAATTGGATTTTAACATCTGACTGAAGTGTAAAGGATGAAAATTAATTTATATTCATAATGATTTTACTGTCTACTGGATAATAACCAAAACTGATCCCAGTGAGACCTCTGATACGATAAGATTCTTTTTGCTAATTATGAGTCAGTATTCTCACCGCCAGTTTACATAGTAACATACTGGAACTAACAGCTTGTATGAAAATCACTTGCACAATTTTAAACACATACAATATTTCATGTACAGCTGGACTCTGTCAAATCTCTCACTTCTGTTTTATCTTCATCTCTTAAGCAGTAAATACAGCTCACTGGTCTCGTAAAACATTTTGATAGTAACTGCAATGATTTGTCTTTGCCGGGATGGATAATAGAAGTATGTTCAAGGCCAATAAATCCTAACAGTGTAAATCCACAACAAGCTGTGTTACCATTTCAATTTAAGACATGAGGTGTCTGCCGCAGTCTAAATATACATACTGTATGCTATGTAATGAAGTCTACCCAACAGTGTCTGGCACCTGTCATCATAGTACAGTATATTTTACATGTGGCTTTGCATTATTGAAAATAGAAAATAACAATTAGATCAATATAATTCAGTAAAATTAAGCGGATTATCAAATAACCTGAAATTATTAGATGATCATAGAAATATGAATTAAGGAGTCTCAAAATTGGTTATCAATGCTCAGCAGGGGAATAGTTATAGGGGGTGCAGACGTAGCAGTCAATACTAGGCCATGGGGCTGTGGGGGCCCAACGACCTCTCTGCCACTGAAGAAGACTCAAATATTATAGATGGCAAATGGTAGATAGGGGCCGTGTTACAGAATTTGCTTTGGCCCAAAAAGCTTCAATTTACACCTCTGCTGCTCAGTCTGCTGCCTACGGGCTTGTGTGATTCCATTTTTTATTGCAGTTCTGCGCCAGAATTATCAGAATGTCTGGAATATTATATTGTACACTAGAGAAATATTACTGTATATTTCTGTTAGTCAAAAGTGTTGTACTTGTACGTATTGACTGCACTTTATTTATGCACTTAGTTTATGAGCAATTTTAATACATTATACTATATTATTAAGGCTGTCTAAATATTACTTGAGTGACATGAATATCTGTAACATAGATCTCTCAAAACAGGGAAGAAGACAGACTTAAAATATATAGAAATAGGAGCAGACATTCCCCTGGTTGCTTTAGGAAGTGTCTATCTGCAACAGTGCTTCCCCTGAACTGACGTCCCCCTTATTCGCCGATTTGGTAAACTTATTGGGGTGTTCCAGATCAGGAATTCCTGACACTCTTCCCTCTACTTCGCCTTCGGTCACTCAGCTACTGTAGCTGCCTTATGATCCTGAACCACAATGCTCATATTTCCAATGAAGTCTGTGCAATTTATGCAGGCAAATAACAGTTTAACATGCAAAAGATGCTTGGACATTAACAATCTTTCTAAAACCGATTTGCAATAAAACCACTTCAGCAAGGTTTTTGGCCGCATTGCAGTCAAACTTAGAGTGTCTGTACCCTAATACGTTGTATATGTATATTTTGTAAATTATACACAATTAAATGATTTGTACATGATACATTTACACTGCCATTTTTATACAGACACAAATATTTTTGTTTTTAGACTGTACCATGTGAATATAAGCCACACAAAGGTTTCTATGCTGCAAAGATGTTCCCTCAAGGGTGATAACTGGCAGTGCTGTAAAATGTACGCTTTAAAGGGAATTTGTCATTAGAAAATGTTTTTATGTTAAACATATTTTTTTTTCATTTCTGGTGATTTTTTTTTAAATCTTATTATCTATGTTAAATAATAGTCCTAAAATCTTGCCGTTTTCGTCCTGGCCATTGAGCCTCACAATAGATTGACACTTCCTGTTCTGTAGAGATTACTTCTCAGTAGTCATCACATTATCATCATAGGTGGGTTAATAATGACAGGTAACACCTTTATATACACTACCGTTCAAAAGTTTAGGGTCACTTAGAAATTTCCTTATTTTTGAAAGAAAAGCACCGTTTTTTTCAATGAAGATAACATTAAATTAATCAGAAATACACTCTATACATTGTTAACCCCTTCCCTCTTTAGCCACTTTTGACCTTCCTGACAGAGCCTCATTTTTCAAATCTGACATGTGTCACTTTATGTGGTAATAACTCCGGAATGCTTTCACCTATCCAAGCGATTCTGAGACTGTTTTCTCGTGACACATTGGACTTTATGTTACTGGCAAAATTTGCTCGATATGTTCAGTATTTAATTGTGAAAAACACCAAAAATTAGCGAAAAATTGCAAAAATTAGCATTTTTCTCAATTTAAATGTATCTGCTTGTAAGACAGGCAGTTATACCACACAAAATTGTTGCTAATTAACATCACCCATATGTCTACTTTAGATTGGCATCGTTTTTTGAACATCCTTTTATTTTTCTATGACCTCACAAGGCTTAGAACTTTAGCAGCAATTTCTCACATTTTCAAGAAAATTTCAAAAGGCTATTTTTACAGGGGCCAGTTCAGTTGTGAAGTGGTTTTGAGGGCCTTATATATTAGAAACCCCAAAAAAGTCACCCCATTTTAAAAACTTCACCCCTCAAAGTATTCAAAACAGCATTTAGAAAATGTCTTAACCCTTTAAACATTTCACAGGAATTAAAGCAAAGTAGAGGTGAAATTTACAAATTTCATATTTTTCTGCAGAAATACATTTTTAATACAATTTTTTTTATAACACAGAAGGTTTTACCAGAGAAATGCAACTCAATATTTGTTGCCCAGTTTCTGCAGTTTTAGGAAATATCCCACATGTGGCCGTAGCGTGCTACTGGACTGAAGCACCGGCCTCAGAAGCAAAGGAGCACCTAGTGGATTTTGGGGCCTTATTTTTGTTAGAATATATTTTAGGCACCATGTCAGGTTTGAAGAGCTCTTGCGGTGCCAAAACAGTCAAAATCCCCCAAAAGTGACCCCATCTGGGAAACTAGACACCTCAAGGAAATTATCTAGGGGTGTAGTGAGCATTTTGACCGCACAGGTTTTTTACAGAAATTATTGGAAGTAGGCCGTGAAAATTAAAATCAACATTTCTTCAAAGAAAATGTAGGTTTAGCGATTTTTTTTTCTCATTTCCACAAGGACTAAAGGAGAAAAAGCACCGCAAAATTTGTAAAGCAATTTCTCCCGAGTAAAACAATACCTCACATGTGGTAATAAACGGTTGTTTGGAGACACGGCGTGGCTGAGAAGGGAAAGAGCACTATTTGGCTTTTGGAGTTCACATTTAGCAGGAATGGTTTGCGGAGGCTATGTCACATTTACAAAGCCCCTGAGGTGACAAAACAGTGAAAACCCCAAACAAGTGACCCCATTTTGGAAACTATACCCCTTGAGGAAATTATCTAGGTGTATAGTGAGCATTTTGACGCCACAGGTTTTTTGCAGAAATTTTTGCAAGTAGGCTGTGAAAATGAAAATCTACATTTTTTCAAATAAAATGTAGGTTTAGCTAATTTTTTTTCATTTCCACAAGGACTAAAGGAGAAAAATCACCATAAAATTTGTAAAGAAATTTCTCCCGAGTAAAACAGTACCCCACATGTGGTAATAAACGGCTGTTTGGACACACGGCGAGGCTGAGAAGGGAAAGAGCGCCATTTGGCTTTTGGAACTCAAATTTAGCAGGAATGGTTTGCGGAGGCCATGTCACATTTACAAAGCCCCTGAGGGGATAAAACAGTGGAAACCCCCCACAAGTGACCCCATTTTGGAAACAACACCCATTGAGGAAATTATCTAGGGGTATAGTGAGCGATTTGACACCACAGTTTTTTTGCAGAAATTATTGGAAGTAGGCCCTGAAAATAATAATCTACATTTTTTCAAAGAAAATGTAGGTTTAGCTAATTTTTTCTCATTTCCAGAAGGACTAAAGGAGAAAAAGCACCACAAAATTTGTAAAGCAATTTCTCCCGAGTAAAACAATACCCCACATGTGGTAATAAACGGCTGTTTGGACACACGGCAGGGCTTAGAAGGGAATGAGCACTATTTGACTTTTTGAGATCACATTTAGCAGGAATGATATGCGGAGGCCAGGTCACATTTGCAAAGCCCCTGAGGGGACAAAACAATGAAAACGCCCAAAAAGGGACTCCATTTAGGAAACTACACCTCTTGAGGAATGCATCTAGGGGTGTAGTGAGCATTTTGACCCCACAGATGTTTCATAGAATTTATTAGAATTAGGCAGTGAAAATAAAAACAGTCCTTTTTCTTCAATAAGACGTAGCTTTAGCGCAAATTTTTTCATTTTCTCAACAAATAAAGGAAAAAGAGAACCCAACATTTGTAAAGCTATTTCTCCCGAGTACGGCAATACCCCATATGTGGTCATAAACTGCTGTTTGGGCAAACCGCAGGGCTCAGATGGGAAGGACCGCCATTTGGAGTGCAGATGTTGCTGGATTGGTTTCTGGGCACCTGTGGGCCCAAAACAGTGGAAACCCCCCAGAAGTGACCCCATTTTGGAAACTACACCCCTCAATGCATTTACCAAGGGGTGTAGTAAGCATTTTAACCCTGCAGGTGTTTTGTAGAAATTAGTGTGCGCTCAATGTTGCAGAGTGAAAATGGGATTTTTTTCCATAGATATGCCAATATGTGGTGCCCGGCTTGTGCCACCATAACAAGACAGCTCTCCAATTATTATGCGGTGTTTCCCGGTTTTAGAAACACCCTACATGTGGCCCTAATCTTTTGTCTGGACATATGACAGGGCTCAGAAGTGAAGAGTACCATGCGGAGTGGAGGCCTAATTTGGCGATTTACAAAGTATTGGTTCACAACTGCAGAGGCTCAGATGTGAAATAATAAAAAGAAACCCCTGATAAGTGACCCCCACTATGGAACTGCACCCCTCAAGGCATTAATTAAGGGGTGTAGTGAGCATTTTCACCCCACAGGTCTTTTCCATAAATGAATGCGCTGCGGATGGTGCAAATTAAAAATTTATATTTTTCCCTAGATATGCCATTCAGTGGCAAATATGTCATGCCCAGCTTATGACGCTGGAGACACACACCTCAAAAATTGTTAAAAGGGTTCTCCCGGGTATGACGATGCCATATATGTTGAAGAAAACTGCTGTTTGGGGACGCTGTAGGGTTCAGGGCCGAGGGAGCACCATTTGGCTTTTGGAGAGCGGATTTTGCTTGGTACTATATTTGTTTGAGTATTGCTGGTGTTTTATAATGTGGGGGTACATGTAAGCGGGGCGGAGTATATAAGGGGCATAGTCAGGTGGTATAAAAAAATAAAAATAATCCATAGATGTGTGTTACGCTGTGAAGCAATCCTTTCTGCACAGGCCGGTGTCGCACTGATAAATGGTGTCATTTCTTATCCCCCTTTTGGTCCACACTCCGCGCCTTTGTAGTTTGGGGAATTTTGCTGGGAAAGTATTATCCTGGTATAATACGGGCACCGTCGCTTCCAGCGGATATGTTTGGGCCCTCCCCTTCCTGGTTCCCTAATTTTAGGTCCTTGATAAATCGCCTCTTGAAACAGAAGAAATGTTCCCCTCGGGCACAACTGCATATTTTTTTATTTCCTGACTTATTGGAGCCATAACTAATTTTATTTTTCATAGACGTAGTGGTATGAGGGCTGGTTTGTTGCGGGACGAGCTGTAGTTATTATTGGTACCATTTTGGGGTACATGCAACTTTTTGATCACCTTTTATCCTATTTTTTGGAATGCTAGGTAAACAAAAAAACGCAATTCTGGCACAGCTTTTTTTGGGTTTTTTTTATACAGCGTTCACCACGCATTATAAACTACATGTTAACTTTATTCTGCGGGTCAGTACGATTCCGGCGATACCTAATTTATAGCACTTTTTTATGTTTTACAACTTTTTGCACAATAAAATTTCTTTTGTAAAAAGAATGTATTTTTTCTGTCGCCAAGTTGTGAGAACCATAACGTTTTAATTTTTTTGTCGACGGAGTTGTATGAGGGCTTGTTTTTTGCGGGACGAGCTATAGTTTTTATAGGTACCATTTTTGGATACGTGCGACTTTTTGATCACTTTTTATTCTAATATTTGTAGGGCAAAGTGACCAAAAAACAGAAACTCTGGTAACGTTTTTTACGGGTTTTTTTTACGCTGTTCACCGCGTGCAATAAATAATATAATATTTTGATACCTCCGGTCGTTACGGTCGTGGCGATACCAAATACATATGGTTTATTATTATTTTTCAATAATAAAGGACTTGATAAGAGTAAAAGGGGGATTGTGTGTTATTTGATTACTTGAAACTTTTATTGTTTTCAAACTTTTATTTTTTGCACTTTTTTTTACACTTTTTTATACTTTTTTTACACTTTTTCTCAAGTCCCACTAGGGGACTTGAAGGTCCAACGGTCAGATTTTTTTTTTTCTAATACATTGCACTACCTATGTAGTGCAATGTATTAGATCTGTCAGTCATTCACTGACAGCAAGCCGTTTAGGCTTCGCCTCCCGGCGGGGCCTAAATCGGCTTCCGTAATGGCAGAGCAGGAGACCATTGTGTCTCCTGTTGCCATAACAGCAGTCGCCAGTCCCGATTGCCTGTCAGGGCTGGCGATCTGCTTGTAACCGCTACGATGCAGCAATCGCTTTCGATTGCTGCATCGAAGGGGTTAATGGCAGGGATCGGAGCTAGCTCCGGTTCCTGCCGTTACAGGTGGATGTCAGCTGTACAGTACAGCTGACCTCCACCGCTGATGACGCCGGATCAGCTCCTGACCCGGCGCCATCTTGCCGGTAGCTACGGAAGCCGATCAGGCTCCGCCGCTGGGCGGATCTTGACCGGCTTCGGTGCTAGGCAGACCGGGAGGCCAGTATTAGGCCTCCGGTTGCCATTGCAGCTACCGGAACCCCGGCAATTTCATTGCTGGGGCTCCGATGAGCTGCAAACACCTTAAGTGCAGCGATCGCGTTTGAGCGCTGCACTTAAGGGGTTAATGGCGGGGATCGAAGCTAATTTCGGTCCCCGCCGTTACAGTCGGATGTCAGCTGTAAGATACAGCTGAGATCCGACGATGATGGCACCGACTCAGCTTCTGAGCCGGTGCCAAACGTTTGACGTACATGTACGGCATTTTGCGGGAAGTCAATGCTTTCCATGACGTACATGTACGTCAAATGTCGGGAAGGGGTTAATGTGCTAAATGACTATTCTAGCTGCAAACGTCTGGTTTTTAATGCAATATCTACATAGGTGTATAGTGGCCCATTTCCAGCAACCATCACTCCAGTATTCTAATGGTACATTGTGTTTGCTAACTGTGTTAGAAGGCTAATGGATGATTAGAAAACACTTGAAAACCCTTGTGCAATTATGTTGGCACCGCTGTAAACAGTTTTGCTGTTTAGAGGAGCTATAAAACTGACCTTCCTTTGAGCTAGTTGAGAATCTGGAGCATTACATTTGTGGGTTCGATTAAACTCTCAAAATGGCTAGAAAAAGAGAGCTTTCATGTGAAACTCGACAGTCTATTCTTGCTCTTAGAAATGAAGGCTATTCCATGCGAGAAATTGCCAAGAAATTTCCTACAACGGTGTGTACTACTCCCTTCAGAGGACAGCACAAACAGGCTCTAACCAGAGTAGAAAGAGAAGTGGGAGGCCACGCTGCACAACTGAGCAACAAGACAAGTACATTAGAGTCTCTAGTTTGAGAAATAGACGCCTCACAGGTCCTCAACTGGCAGCTTCATTAAATGGTACCCGCAAAACGCCAGTGTCAACGTCTACAGTGAAGAGGCGACTCCGGGATGCTGGCCTTCAGGGCAGAGTGGCAAAGAAAAAGCCATATCTGAGACTGGCTAATAAAAGGAAAAGATTAATATGGGAAAAAGCACACAGACATTGGACAGAGGAAGATTGGAAAAAAGTGTTATGGACAGACGAATCGAAGTTTGAGGTGTTTGGATCACACAGAAGAACATTTGTGAGACGCAGAACAACTGAAAAGATGTTGGAAGAGTGCCTGACGCCATCTGTCAAGCATGGTGGAGGTAATGTGATGGTCTGGGGTTGCTTTGGTGCTGTTAAAGTGGGAGATTTGTACAAGGTAAAAGGGATTTTGAATAAGGAAGGCTATCACTCCATTTTGCAACGCCATGCCATACCCTGTGGACAGCGCTTGATTGGAGGCAATTTCATCCTACAACAGGACAATGACCCAAAGCACACCTCCAAGTTATGCAAGAACTATTTAGAGAAGAAGCAGGCAGCTGGTATTCTATCTGTAATGGAGTGGCCAGCGCAGTCACCAGATCTCAACCCCATAGAGCTGTTGTGGGAGCAGCTTGACCGTATGGTACGCAAGAAGTGCCCATCAAGCCAATCCAACTTGTGGGAGGGGCTTCTGGAAGCATGGGGTGAAATTTCTCCCGATTACTTCAGCAAATTAACAGCTAGAATGCCATAGGTCTGCAATGCTGTAATTGCTGCAAATGGAGCATTCTTTGACGAAAGCAAAGTTTGAAGGAGAAAATTATTATTTGAAATAAAAATCATTATTTCTAACCTTGTCAATGTCTTGACTATATTTTCTAGTCATTTTGCAACTCATTTGATAAAAATAAGTGTGAGTTTTCATGGAAAACACAAAATTGTCTGGGTGACCCCAAACTTTTGAACGGTAGTGTAGATAACACAGAATCCACTTTTCACAATAGGTGATGGACACGGCTCCCCCTATAACTTCCTGCACAATGACCTCTCCACAGGTCACAAATTATGCCTAGAAAGCTCTCCCATAGAAGTCAATGGGTCCCCTCCTGTTCACAGGTTCCGATGGTCCATGTGACTGCTGTAAAGCATATCTCTAAATTGTGTTAACAGAAGCACAGGCAAGATGGCTGCCCCTATAATCATGTACAGAAAATAGAATAAAAAAATCTACAATCAAAAAATAAAAACAGATTAGAAATTCAGATTTCTTCACTTTCTGGTTTTAATTAGAAAAATATAATATTGGTTGTACATTCCCTTTAAGACGAAGGAAGTTTGAATTTGGCTACCAACTGCAAAGAATGATTGCCAATAAATTCAGGACCATGAAAAATTCATTTAGCAATGCCTTTTACCACTGATTGCATCCATGTATTCATACATTTTGGCTAAAGATAACACTTATTGGTCCTCACACACCGGATGCACAGTATTTGGTTTCAGTGAATCAATAGTACAGTCTTTCTTTGTCAGAGCAATGACACATTATGATTGATTTCTTAAAAGCTGTACTGCTTTATGAGACAGTAACAAATTACATGAATGGTTGTTAAATGTTAACACGATCTCTCGCTTTAAAACTGCTACCATCATAACCTCTTTTGTATGGCAGAACAGTAATAATTTATATTGATGTCATCGGTTAATGCTATTAGCCAAAACGACAACCAATTTAATCTGCTTTTCACAGATCTATGTATGACATGTGTTTATCTTTGATACGTAGCTATTGGGAGAATATATAGGCAGTGATAATGTTGAGAAATATGTGTCAAGGTGTCAGCAATTCCAGTCATTTCAAAAATTAGCGTACTCCAAGTATAACTGCAGTTAGGGATATAAAACTGTAGCATTATCGTCAGATTGGAAGTTTGTTGGTTGGGGCAGGTCCTCACATATGTAATGCGATTCACTTAGGCCCCATGCACACGACCATAGAATTCATCGGTAATTATGGACACAGTTATGGACCCACTCATTTCTGTTGTCCATGGACACCTTCCCGTATATTTACGGGAAGGTGTCCGTGCCGTAAAAAGGCTCCGCAAAAGATAGGACATGTCCGAATTTTTGCTTTTTACGGACCGTGCTCCCATACTTTATATGGGAACACGGCCTGCAAATGCAGGTGTCTGTCAGCGGACGAGCGTGCCCATAATCACGGACTGTGGGGGACTGTGGGGGAACTTAGGGGTTGTTTTTTTACTAGTAGGTCACCAAGGTATTATCATAGTATAAACACTTAGTTCACATGATTACTAGTGGCTAACCCCAAAGTATCACTAGGTCATCAGGAACAAATGCAGAATTTAGAAACACTAGGGTAGGTCTCCAGAAATATCATTTTTACGTGATCAGTACATACTAACAGATCATCAACAACAGACCCCTATATGTTCATACTTCTAAAAGTAGCTGATTTATTCTGTATTATCATATACTGTGTATACATAGTGCTTTCCACGTTATTGCTCCTTCTAGTCCACACCTATCAACACAAAAAGACTTAAAGGGGTTATGTGGGGACCAAAAAGTATTAGGAGTATACTCATTGCAGTATGTGAGTACACTCGCTAATATACATTCTGGTCCCCCGTCACGATGATTATGAAAATTTAATAGATTTATATAACGCTGGTGGGGGACCGGAAGTGTAGTTGCGCAGTCTTTCTTCATGATGACATGACTCTTCAACATGTGACCTGCCCCGCTGTACTCTGTGTAATCGATGTAGCAGTAGTTCATTTCATTCAGAAATCACAAAACACCCAAAGAGAACATTAATGAGTCCACAATGAGAAAGAGACGACAAAACCATTACTATTCAGAAGTAACATCAATGGCGTAATTTCAGTGACAAGTGAATTGATTTTTTTATCCCATTTCAATGGTTTACTCACAATGTATTTTGACACAAATATCTGCAGTGAATCACAGGAGACAATTGTTCAGGCCTGAGACTACAATATAAGCCAATTACTCCAAAACGTATGTAAATGAGGGAACCTCTAAAAATGTTTTCACTTCCAGGAAACTCCTACTCTAATTCCTACCTTAAAAAAGCTTGGTGTAGAGGCAGATATAGCATTCATTTATCCTTGCCCAGGACTATATTCTGCTCCAGCTTTGGTAACTGATGCCAAGCATCTTTGATCAGGCTGAAATCAGTGTGCCATTCCTAGATCAAAAGTGGCAAGTCTTGCTGCTGCTGTGTTCTGGGGATCTCCTAACCAGTTCCCAATTAATGCCGGGTGGCAGTCAACCCTGATTGGGAGAGAATAACTAGATAAACACAGAAAAAATGGATCCGAAACTGGGCTTACCAACGTTTCCATAAATAACAGTAGATAAAGTAGTTCAGGGTCTTGATATATATGTGTTTTTGGTAAAATTATCAAATTTAGCGACTATCTGCATACAATATCTATACTGACTGGTTATGGAATATTTTTTTTTCTAATATTACAATGGTTTGCTTGCAATGTACAAGAACACAAAAGTGCAGCCATGTTGATATTTACATAACTGCAGTATATCACTTAGGTTTCAAGATTTAGAAAACTGTAACACGTTACAGATGTAGCCATCTTTATCTTGACTTTTAACGCATTAAATACACAGCAATTTTAACTGGACTTTTTCCAATGGCTTTTGTTGTGTAATATCACGCTGCAGCAAGTTATCAGAGTCAAGATAAAGATGGCTACATCCATAAATACAATATTAAATTGCAATACTCAAATTTCCTAAGATTGATAATTATTGGAATGAAGCAGAATTTACTTGATTTCACCACTTTCTACCCCAATAATACATCAAACCAGGCCCATTAAATACATAAAAATGTATAACCTAAAATACAAATGTTTCCCATCATACATTGTATGAAAGATCAAATGGACCATTAAACAACTGGTGAAGCCTGCTAGCAGAGAATGACCGCCTAATTATCTATTCTCATTTACTGTATACGGCTCTTTCACAATGTATTTGATGCAAGTGATATATAAAAATGTCCTGAACAATTGATACTAAATAATTTAGTGTAGGTGACTGCAGAATGGGATTGATAATGATGTTCACGAACAAGTGAAGAAGAAGATGAAGAAGATGAGTTGCACTGCTGTCACATCGAGTGAGCAGAATGTGCAAACACAACGTTGTTCTTTATGAAAAGGCGTCTTCTATTTTGCATCATCCTCTTCTATTGGAGAGTGCATTGGGCCTACAGAGAGCACCTGTCACTTGCCTATTACATTGGCGCTATGTTATGGCTCCAGGTTTCAAGTATGTCATTCTGTAAGAAGTTTCTGCTGACGTAAATAAATCACTTGACCTTTAGATCTTTGGTTTGTAAAATCACAAGTCGTTCTTAGCAGAATTGTCCTGCACAAAAATAATGCAATGTTTGATGGCTGTAATTCTGCCCTGTTTACACGAGGGTATGCAGATTTATGCTTATGTATTAATTCAAGTTATGGCCCTGGCAACATGTTGCTGCCTGGGGCTGCCAGTCTCAGTGACAGATAATGTATATACAGGAAGCTCTCAGAGGAAATATACTCAAATATATTTCAGCTCTGTACAGATTATGCTTATATTTCTAAGCCTCGTGTTTTTGCACTTATATCATATCAGCTCATGTATTTTTAGACTGTATTTTTCAGTGGAAGGAAGCAAAAAAATCCTCATTTAAGTGTTTGAACTGCTGCAAGATGACTCAAAAACATTGGACCTCAAACATACTTTTGAAAAGAAATAAGCTGCGCATAATGTCAGTACAACGCGCTATAATGCAGGCACTAAAAGGTGGCAAATCTGAAGACATTGGGGTAGATTTACTAATGTGTTTGTGCCTAGAATATAATGTAAAATGAGCCAAAGTGCACCAAAATTGTACCATAAATCTGGCACAAAATTCTGTTGCAAAATAAGCCAAAATCAAAGTGGGTGTAAGGAAGAGAAAAATGTCTAACAGGTCAAGCGAAATCATATATCATACAGTATACACCACTGTGATTTATGATTTTGGTCATTTTAGGACTGCCTGGTCTAAGCTGGTTTGTATCTTATACAGCATTAGTAAATCTGCCCCATTATCCTCCTATCAATTTTATTACAAACAGATCTGAAAAATGCCATTGTCTTTGTGACTTATTTGCTGTTTTTGGTGCAGTTTCCACGCCATTGTTTTGTGCATTTTTTTAATGTCTGAAGGAGGCCTGAGTCTCTTTCCTTCCTATTCCTGCTTCTTAGAAAACTGGTCTCAAGGAGTCTTGATTTGCAAATCTGCTCAGTTGTTCATTGGTTCATTTGCTCACTTCAGAGGAGTAACTTGAAGCTCCTGGATCCTAGTGCAAAATATTTTCCAGGGCCCCCAAATATCACACTTTATAGTACTGGTCACATCATTTGGGTCAGTGGGAACATTTAGGCCCCTTCATGCTGCACCCTCTATAGTTATTGTTCAGTTACTAGGCAAGTTTGTATTTTGGAATCTAGGAAAGATGAATGACAACAGATCTGGGAGTTGCAATTGAAACCATATAAATTGCTGTCCCAAATATAAAGTAGCTGTTCCAGAATCAGCAAAACACTATTTTATAATAGCATTGTAAGAGGCTTTTTAATTATAAAACTGGGTGTGTGCGTTGCTTACGTGGGGAAGAGATGGCGCTAGGATTCACTATGGGTAGAAGGCAAGCTGCGAAGAGGCAGTGTGATGTTTTAGCAAATAGTTTGCTGGGAAACATTGGGTCCTGGTATTCATGTGGATGTTACTTTGATATGTTCCACCTATCTAAATATTGTTGCAGACCAAGTACACCCCTTCATGGCAATTGTATTTTCTAACGGCAGTTGCCTCTTTCAGAAGGATAATGCGCTCTGTCACACTGCAAAAATTGTTCAGGAATGTTTTGAGCAACATGACCTTAAAGAGAATGTGTCGCTAGAATTTTTATTTTTATTTTAGTTAAACAATTATTATTTAAGTGATTACATATTGTTTTCATTTCTTTTAATTTCTTCACAAGTAAGGAAATATTATAAATTAGATTCTAATTTATAACATTTCCATGTGCTGGTCACTAGAGGGAGCAGTTCCTAAAATTGCAGCATGGTCAATGTGGTAAAGCAACCTCATTTCATTATGCTGCAAATTTGGGGTAGACACACTCGCTCTAGTGTCCTCACACAATCCCCCTCCCTTATTCTGGCTAGTGCCAGGAGAAGGAGGGGTTTGAATCTTCATACCTCCTACACTGTGTGCCACCATTTTCTGAGCGACTGCACAGTGTAGGAGGATTAGATACAGTGCTAAGCAGACAGTATAACACTAACATACACGAACATAATACACACATCACATACACAAACATAAATTACCTTCTCCTGCCGACGCTGCCGCCTCCGCTCCTATTCCTTGCATCTTCGCTTCCTTGAACATATGGCCGGAAGCCGCGGCCGGAAGTCGTCATCTTACTGTCCGGCAGTGGTTTCCGGTCCACATGAAAATGGCGCCGGATTGCGCTCTGCTAACGAGCTTCATTTTGGTCTGTGTGGGAGCGGCGCATGCGCCGTTCCCACACAGATGGCGTACGCTGCAGAGAATGGAACGGTTCCCGTATTCCATCTCTGTATGTGTCATTAGTCAACACATACAGAGATGAAAAACAAATGGCAGCTCCCATAGAGAAGTAAAAGTAAGAAAAAAGTAAAAAGTAGAACACAAGAACACAAATAAATAAAATTTATGTTCATATCATACTAAAAGCAGTATGATAAAAAAAAAAATTCATGACACCTTCCCTTTGGCTATCTTCACACGGACTATTTTGCCGTGTTTTTTGACGCGGAAACCGCGTCGCAAAACTCGGCAAAAACGGCCCGAAAATGCCTCCCATTGATTTCAATGGGAGGCGTCGGCGTCTTT
The DNA here is from genome assembly GCF_050947455.1 of Rhinoderma darwinii. Lineage (NCBI taxonomy): Eukaryota > Metazoa > Chordata > Amphibia > Anura > Rhinodermatidae > Rhinoderma > Rhinoderma darwinii. The sequence goes on from NC_134690.1 coordinate 114,178,079, forward strand.
TTCCCGCGAGCAGTAAAACTGCCTCGCGGGAAAAAGAAGCGACATGCCCTATCTTCGGGCGCTTCCGCCTCTGACCTCCCATTGACTTCAATGGGAGGCAGAGAAAGCGTATTTCGCGGTGTTTTATGCCCGCGGCGCTCAATGGCCGCGGGCGAAAATGCAGCGAAAAACTCTGCGAAAATCGGCGTGCAGGGAGAGGAAAATCTGCCTCAAACTTTCAAACGGAATTTTGAGGCAGCTATTCCTCCTGCAAAATACTCTGTGTGAACATAGCCTTTAAGAGGTCTTGTGGAGTCCATGTTTTGACCGGTCTGAGCTGTTTTAGCAGCACGAGGGGGGTCTACACAATATTAGGCAGATGGTTTTTATGTTATATCTGAACGATGTATATTCTAGTTTACCCAGTGCATTACTTCACTATATATTATTGAGATCCGGCTGCATTTGTTTCCCAGCACAAGATTGCCCTATGCCTGGCACTAAAACTATTCTTTCAGTAAAATCCAATTTTTTAGATATTTCTGCCCTGTCTTTTAGTTCATGTGGATAAAATAGAGGGGAAAGCCCTGCTTAGAACTGCTCTTTTAGGGTATGTGCACACGTAGTGACCAAAAACGTCTGAAAATACAGAGATGTTTTCAAGGGAAAACAGCCCCTGATTTTCAGACATTTTTTGAGCAACTCGCATTTTTCGCTGCGTTTTTCGCGCCGTTTTCGCGCCGTTTTTTACATCCGGTTTTGGAGCTGTTTTCATTGGAGTCTATGAGAAAACAGCTCCAAAAACGTCCAAAGAAATGTCCTGCACTTCTTTTTACGAGGCGTAATTTTACGCGTCGTAATTGCCGTACGACGCGTAAAATTACGCGTCGTGGGAACAATACAGCGTTATACCCATAGAAAGTAATGGGCAGATGTTTGACAACGTATTTGAGACGTATTTTCAGACGTAAAACGAGGCAAAAAACGCCTCGTATACGTCTGAAAATAGGTCGTGTGAACCCAGCCAGAGCCAGAGTGGAAACTGCTACAAGGAGTGGTTCTCACTCTGGAGCATCTACGTATTACATAAGAACTCTGTAATGCTTTATTCTCCCAGCAGAAAGGATTGGCCTTAAAGGCTATGTAAACCTTTGAAAGGGATTTTGTTTTTGTTTTTTTTTAATAAAAAGGTCAATTAGTGTATTTGGTGAAATTTAATACTTCGTTTTTATTAAAAATTATTTTTACTTTTTGAGATACAGCTGCTTTGCATTCTGTATACAGAGCAGCTGTATAGTTCGCTAAGACATGAATCCGTCAGTCCCGCCGATCTGACGGGTTCAGTGTCAGCGAGACACACAGAATCCACCTGTAATCTATCACATCTAAGTTATGAACTTAGGTGTGATGGATAACAGATGGATCCTGAGTGTCAGAGACACACAGGGCCCGCTGACACTGAACCTGTCAGTCTCGCAGACCTGACGGGTACAGGATTCAGCGTAAGAAACAGCTGCTCTATATACAGGATACAAAGCTGCTGTATCTCAAAAAGTAAAAAGAATTTTGAATAAAAATTAATTATAAAGTTGCACAAAACACACGGATTAACCTTTTTATAAAAAAAAAATAAAAATGCCTTTCAGAGGATTACATACTGTAGCCTTTAATCTTTGCCAGGGTGATAACAGTTGATTGTAGGGAATCCCAGCAGTGAGTTCTTCATGATCTGCTCATTGTAAAAGGGACCTTTGTAGCACTATTTTATTTTTAGAATCCGATGGGGTCTCGCCAGTCAAACCCCACTCATCTTAAAGTTAGGACATATTCTAGCAAGATGCCATCATTTTCTGGGATGGGAAAACCATTTTAATTCTGACACATCAGTAGTGTAATTATTTCAAATATATCAAAATAGATAAACATGCATTTATTTTTTTTACTTTGACCTAACAAATCTATGGAGATTATTCTGAATAAGTAAGAAAAAGAACAAAATTATAATCCTATATCCAATTCACATACATGCCCTAGATATCATAAAGGTTGGTTATACCTTTTGCTCCCTCGATCTGTGCCTGGACAATTTAGTCCAAAAATTGATCCTGAACGAACTTCTGTGCACATAGTAGATATATACACAGGTATGACATACATCTATATTGTTGATACCTTACATCACTTATTATACCTCAGGTTCTATGATGTATGTAACACTGATAATAATTTAGTAAACATGTTCTTGCAACCAGGGCCAGCCCTAGGATAGATGGCGCCCTGTGCGAAATTATCTTTCGGCGCCCCACCCCATCATTAAAAAAAAATGCTCCATAAAAAAATTATAATGCCCCTTTAATTACCCCATACAGTATAATAATAATATTTAATAATATATTACAACCCCTTCAAGGACACAGTATTTTGTCCTCTAATTGGGCCCACAGTATTATGCCACCTGTAGAACCCCTACACAGTATAATGTCCGCTTAGTGGCCCCCACAGTATAGTGCCCCCCTGTAGATTTTGCCATATAGCCTCCCTGTAGACAGTGCCATAATTACCCACCTCCTTTTTGTAGATCATGCCATACAGCCCCCCCACCTCCCCCTTTTAGATAGTGCCATACAGTCTCCCACCTCCCCCTTCTAGACAGTGCCCCCAAACAAAAACAAAATTGTACTCACCTAGGCCCCGTTCCCATGACGAACTGAGCTGCTCCACGGCGTGATCCTGTAGCCTAGTACAGTTTCCCAACCTTTTCGGACTCGAGGCAGCACTGGAAAAATCTAATTTTCTCAGGGCACCCTTACCAAAATTGTTTAGAGAAAGACAGAAAACGGCTAAGAACAAGCACTACACTCGTAGGGTATGTTCACACACGTTTTTTTCTATGGATAAATCTGCCTCAAAATTCCTTCAGCAACTGACAGCGTTGTTTGACCTTTTTTTGTATTTTTTCTTAAGACGTTGAAGCGAATGCAAAAGACGCAGGAACAAAAGCTCCAAACGGGCGACACAGGTAATTTCTGCCTCCTATTAATTTCAATTGGAGGTCAGAGGCGGAAACCACTTGAAGACCATCAGCCCCTCACTCACAGTAAAGTGACCATCAGCCCCCCACTCACAGTAAAATGACCATCAGCCCACCACTCACAGATTCCCCCTGTAGGTAGCGCCACACAGCCCCTTGTGGGTAGCGCCACACAGCCCCCTTACGGGTATGACCACACAGCCCCTTGTAGGTAACACCACACAGCCCACTTGTATGTAGCGCCAGACAGCCCCCTTGTAGGTAGCGGCAGACGGCCCCCTTGTAGGTAGCGCCACACAGCCCCCTTGTAGATAGCACCACACAGCCCCCTTATAGATAGCGCCACACAGCCCCCTGTAAAGAGCACCACACAGCCCCTGTAGAGTGCGCCACACAGCCCCCTGGTAGTGAGTGCTGCACAGCCCCCTGGTAGGGAGTGCCGCACAGCCCCCTGGTAGGGATTGCTGCACAGCCCCCTGGTAGGGAGTACCACACAGCCCACAGCCCTTTGGTAGGGAGTGCTACACAGCCCCCTGGTTGATAGTGCCACACAGCCCACAGCTCCCTGGTTGGTAGTGCCACACAGCCCCCTGGTTGGTAGTGCCACACAGCCCACAGCCCCCTGGTAGGTAGTGCCACACTGCCCACAGCCCCCTTGTAGGTAGTACAAGGATTACGAAATGACCCTGATAGCTGGCGCGCAATAGACATTCAAAAAAGAACAACTGTGCAAGAGCACACAAAATACCCAGCTTTCCCAGCTATCAAATAAATGTGTGGAAATAAACTAAGATATAACTTTTATTTACTCTGGCTAAAAGGATTAATCCTTTTAGCCAGTGTTGCCTGGTCACAGCGTCGGCAACGCTGTGGATGGGGATTCCACTTCAGCAGTTTCCCCTGATGTCACTGTCCATATATGGACAGAGACATCAAGCAGCGCTCCAGGAGCGGAATCCCCGGCCACATGGGGATTCCGCTCCTTCAGGAAGCTACAGTGGCGCTAGTAGATACCAGAGCAGGGAGATACCCCCCCTCATGCATGGTGTCGCCGCTAGCAGCCGCTGTGGCTGCTACAGCAGTAGCAACGGCCACTAAGTGAAGAAGCGCCCGGACTGCTAAGGCTGGCCCTGGGTGCAGTTAGTGAGTGGCACCTTACCCGCTGGTAGTTGCAATGGCGCAGGGATACACACACCTGCTGGTGCCCCTTTTGCAGTGTGGCGGCTGATGCCCTGTGCGACCGCACTGGTCGAACGTATCTAAGGCCGGCCATGCTTGCAACGCACCAGTTCCCTGATAATGTAAGGGTTAATTTTTTCCTAAAGATCACATGTTTTTGTAACACCTGGTTTAAAAAATGGACCTCTCCTGTTGGAAGAGTAGCTATGAGTAAGAACCGAATGGTTCAAAATGCGTAAGCATCCTTCTTCTGGGATTTATTATTTATTTGATTACAATTTTGATACAATCATGCAGTATTGATTTTAACTGCATCGTGTGCCGGACCACTTGTCTGCTGTTTTGGATTTCTGCCTACGTCCGACATAGAATCTTTGTCCGAAGCACCGATCAAACACAGACGTGGTGTTCAGATCCTCATAGGTGGTGAGTGGACCAATTTGTTCTCTTTTTTTGTTATATTTGCTATCTTAGAATGTGCAGAACAAATGCACTTCTCAGTTTCTGTACATCCAAGTACTCTCCCTTCAAATATTTATCTATGCTCCTAGAAAATTATGAAAGGAAAATGGCCTAATAAAGTTGGCGACTAGATTATCTCAAGTGCTATCTCATGTGTAATCACTTTTCTATTTTATATCATAATAAAATGAAAGGACTGTTTCATGTATTGGAACATTATTACAGCTGTCCGGTAACATCTGTTTCATTAATACGGCTCCAGACAGGAACACACAGGTTGGTTTCTGTAAAGAAGGTTTCTTTTGATGTACAGCACACATTGATTTCACAGATTGATATTTTATGTGAATCTCAATAATACAGTAATTCATCTCTTTGTATTTATGACTCCATTGACCCTAAAATAATGCAAGGTTAAACTATTAGGCAGAGTTCAGATAAAATACCACAATTGCTTGTGACTGCAACATTTAATGGTGATCTGAACGACATGTTTTTATGTAATAAGTATAAAGAGTTTTTTAAATAAAGAACTGGGACTATAATTTTGTAAGGTCAGTCACCTTCACAGAATAAATGTATTGCTTTAAATGTCACCTATAAACTTTCTTGAGATTAGGTATATTACAGAGTAACTTTTATAGGGAAAAAAAAACTGTCAAAAAGATCTTCTGATACATCACTGATCCATATAAGACCACATTGCTGAAGCCTCATCCCAGACCACCACTGATTTCCAGAATTAAATTCCTATATAGAATGCTCAATCTACTTTGACACAGCTGAGAGATTTCTGTTACTGGAAATCTGACACAACATTGTATGCACAGGGCCATTGTAAACAGGGCCGATTTAAGCATAGGGCAATGGTACAGTTGCACCCGGACCCCTGTGGCACATCACATGACCTAAAATTTGGTGCAACTGATGATATCTACTTATTACGGATGTCTCGATCCATCAGCGCAGGGCTGCTGATATATAATGAAGTCGCTCAGTGGTCGTACACTGACGTCGCACGTCAGCATTCAACTATGCAGCCTCCACTGCTGTTATTATGGCAGAATTAGCATAATTTAATTTGCATAGAATTGGTGCGGCTTGTCGAATAGCTGTCAGCAGTTATTTAAAGGAGGGGAATGAGGGAAGATGCCTGTCAGCACTGTACAGAGGTAGCAAATTTTAACTTGACTCTGATAACTTGCTGAAGCGTTATATTACGCAACAAAAGCCATTGAAAACCCATTTAAAAAGTGAAGTTAAAGGGTTTTCCGACTAATTCAAAAAGGTGGCCAAGGAAGAAGGGATGCAATATTAGAAAAACAAAACAAAACATTACTTACCCCACAGATCAATTGGCATTCCAGCGCCACCGCGCCAGTCCTTCCCGCCACTCTCTATTGACATGGCTGCAGTAATGACATGCCAGAATACCCACGTGATCACTGCAGCCAATCACTGGCCTCAGTGGTCCTGTGCCGTATACCCACTGAAACCAGTGATTGGCTTCAGCGATCACGTGGGTATACAAGTATGTCATCGCTGTAGCCATGTCAATAAACAGTGGCAGGGAGGACTGGAGCGGCAGCGCTGCAACATCAGGGGATCTGTCGGGTTTTATTGCAATTCTCTCCCACTTGGCCACTTTTTTTATTAAGTCGGAAAACCCCTTTAAAACTTCTTGCTAACGCGTCAAGATAAAGATTGCTACATCTGTACTTCCAGTATTCGAGTATTACAATGCTATAGATAGTGCTGCACCTGTCTTCTGGGCTACAGTATCTGCTGTTTGCTACCATTATCCCGATGCCCAGCACACTTTGACCCATCCTCCTGTCCAAGAGTGCCCACAAACTGCCCTTCTGGAGAGACTGCTCTGACCTATTGCTTCTGCACTGTGTGCGCTGCTGATGAGTGGGAGAGATGCTGGAAAAGAGCTGGAAATCTTATTTGCGCAAGGGAAGTGAAGAGTGGAGTAAGGGATGCCCAGACCTGTCAGTGCTCATCACCCTGGCATGTGTGTGTAAGTGATGGCAAGACATACAGCAGCCTGTGCAAGCTGCATGCAAAGAGTGAAACAATGCAGCCAGGGATCTGCAGCTATCATCCTATCCTGAGGGGAGACTGCCATCAGGATAAAGACAACTGCAAAGCCCTGTTCACACAGAGTTTTTTGCCGCGGTTTTTTTGCCGCGTAAACGTTCCATCTTTCCGTGGAAGATATAGCTAAAAAAAAATCCTCAAAAAAACGCGTCAAGAAACGTGTGTGGTGCAAAACCACTTCAAAAAAACCGGAGCTGATTTTTCCAGGCAGAATATTCTGCCTGCAATAATCTCCGTGTGAACATACCCCAAGAGGGCTATTCTCTTCTTTTAGAAAGTCTTTTCAGTTGTTTCTTAACCCCTTCCCGACATTTGTCGTAAGTATACGTCATGGAAAGCCAGTGCTTCCCGCAAAATGTTGTATACTTACGACAAATGCATGGCACCGGCTCAGAAGCTGAGTCGGCGCCCTCATCCCCTGTGCCCTCATCCCCGGATAAGATACAGCTGACATCCTGCTGTAACGCCGGGGACCGAAGTTAGCTTCGATCCCTGCCATTAACCCCTTAAAGGGAAGGTGTCGTGAAATATATATTTTTTATCATATTGCTTTTAGTATGATAAAAAAATAAAATTTATTTATTTGTGTTCGTGTGTTCTACTTTTTACTTTTTTTTAATTTTTACTTCTCTATGGGGGCTGCCATATTTTTTTTTCAACTCTGTATGTGTCGATTAATGACACATACAGAGATGGAATACGGCACATACATCCCCATAGAGAATGGAAACGGGAGCCGTTCCATTCACTGCAGCGTACACGTCTGTGTGGGAACGGCGCATGCGCCGCTCCCACACAGACCAAAAGGAAGGTCTTTGGCAGAGCGAAATCCGGCGCCATTTTCATGTGGACCGGAAGCCGCGGCCGGACAGTAAGATGACGACTTCCGGCCGCGGCTTCCGGCCATATGTTCAAGGAAGCGAAGGCGCAAGGAATAGGAGCGGAGGTGGCAGCGGCGGCAGGAGCAGGTAAGTTATGTTTGTGTATGTGATGTGTGTATTATGTTCGTGTGTGTTCGTGTTATATTGTCTGCTTAGCACTGTATCTAATCCTCCTACACTGTGCAGTCGCTCAGAAAATGGCGGCCCACGGTGTAGGAGGTTTGAAGATTCAAACCCCTCCTTCTCCTGGCACTAGCCAGAATAAGAGAGGGGGGATTGTGTAAGGACACTAGAGCGAGTGTGTCTACCCCAAATTTGCAGCATAAAGCAATGAGGTTGCTTTACCACATTGACCATGCTGCAATTTTGGGAACTGCTCCCTCTAGTGACCAGCACAAGGAAATGGTATAAATTAGAATTTAATTTATAATATTTCCTGACTTGTAAAAAAATGAAAACAATTAAAACAATGTGTAATCACTCAAATAATGATTGTTTAACAAAAAAAAAAACATTTCTAGCGACACATTCCCTTTAAATTCAGCCGTCAAACGCGATGCTGCATTTAAGGTGTTTGCAGCTCATCGACACCCCAGCAATGAAATCGCTGGCTTGTCGGTGGCTGCAATGGCAACCGGAGGCCTAATACTGGCCTCGCAGTGTGCCTAGCACGGAAAAATTCCAGGCTCCGCCCGGAGATGAGCCGGCGTCATCAGCGGTGGATATCAGCTGTATGTTGCAGCTGACATCCACCTGTAATGGTAGGAACTGGAGCTAGCTCCGATCCCTGCCATTAACCCCTCAGATGCAGCGATCGGTTACTACAGATGATGATCTTTTATTACATCGGTTATTACAGATTTAGATTAATCTTTGTGGTTACTAGCAGATCGCCAGCTGTGCCCTGCAATCGCACGATTGCTGATTGCTATTATGACAACAGGAGACCTAACAATGGCCTCCTGTTTGCCATCATGGAAGCCGATTATGCCCCGCCCGGAGGCGAAGCCTATTCGACTTGCTGTCAGTGAACGACTGACATATCTAGTACATTGCACTACGTAGGTAGTGCAATATATTAGAAAAAAAATCTAACAGTTGGACCTTCAAGTCCCCTAGTGGGACTAAAGTAAAGTGTAAAAAAAAAAGTGAAAAAAAGTTGTAAAAAATATAATAAAAGTTTTAAGTAATAAAATAAAACATAATCACCCTTTTTCCCTTATCAAGTCCTTTATTATTGAAAAAAATAAATAAACCATACATATTACCGTAACGGCCTAAACTATAAAAATATTATGTTATTTATTCCACGCGGTAAACGGCATAAAAAAAACGTAAAAAAGAATGCCGGAATTTCTGTTTTTTCGTCACTTTGCCCTGCAAAAATTGAAATAACAAGTGATCAAAAAGTCACATGTATCCAAAAATGGTGCCTATAAAAACTATAGCACATCTCGCAAAAAACAAGCCCTCATACAGCTCCGTTGACAAAAAAATTAAAAAGTTATGGTTCTCACAACATGGCGACAGAAAAAATACATTCTTTTTACAAAAGTAATTTTATCGTGCAAAAAGTTGTAAAACATAAAAAAGTGCCATAAATTAGGTAGCGCCAGAATCGTACTGCCCGGCAGAATAAAGTTAACATGTAGTTTATAACACATGGTGAACGCTGTATAAAAAAAACCCTAAAAAAACTATGGCAGAATTGCTGTTTTTTGGTCACCTTGCCTCTCAAAAAATAGGATAAATAGTGATCAAAAAGTCACATGTACCCCAAAATGGTACCAATAACTACAGCTCGTCCCGCAAAAAACAGCCCTCATACCACTACGTCTATGAAAAAATAAAATTAGTTAAGGCTTCTATAAGTCAGGAAATAAAAAATATGTAGTTGTGCAGATCAGAGGGGAACATTTTGTCTGTTTCAAGAGGCGATTTATCGGGACCCTAAAATTAGGAAACCAGGAAGGGGAGGGCCCAAACATATCTGCTAGAAGCGAGGGCGCCCGTATTATACCAGGACAACATTTCCTAGAAAAATTCTCCAAACTGCAAAGGTGCTGAGTGTGGACCAAAAGGGGGATAAGTAAGGACACCATTTATCAGTGCGACACCGGCCTGTGCAGAAAGGATTTCTTCACAGCGTAACACACATCTATGGATTATTTTATTGTTTACCCCATTATTATACCACCTGACTATGATCCTGATGTACTCTGCCCAGCTTACATGTACCCCCACATTATAAATGGAAACACCAGCAATACTCAGATAAAACTACTACCAAGCAAAATCTACGCGTCAAAAGCCAAATGGCGCTCCCACCCATCTGAGCCCTACAGCGTGCCCAAACAGCAGTTTACTTCCACATATATGGCATCGAAATACTCGGGAGAACCGTTTTAACAATTTTTGGGGTGTGTGTCTACAGTGGCATAAGCTGGGCACAACATACTTGCCACTGAATTGGCAAATCTGGGGAAAAATTTTAATTTTAAATTTGCACCATCCTCAGCGCATTTATTTATGGAAAAGACCTGTGGGGTGAAAATGCTCACTACACCACTTAATAAATGCCTTGAGTGGTGTAGTTTCTAAAATGGGGTAACTTCTCAGGGGTTTCTTTTATTATTTCCCATCTGAGCCTCTGCAATTGTGAACCAATTCTGTGTAAATCGCCAAATTAGGCCTCAATTTCGCATGGCACTCTCTCACTCCTGAGCCCTGTCAAATGTCCAGACAAAAGATTAGGGACCCATCTAGGGTGATTCTAAAACTGGGAAACACAGCATAATAATTAGAGAGCTGTCTTGTTATGATGGCACAAGCTGGGCACCACGTATTGGCATATCTATTGATAAAAACCCATTTTCACTCTGCAATATTGAGTGCACACTAATTTATGAAAAACACCTGCAGGGTTAACATGATCACTACACCCCTAGGTGAATACCTTGAGGAGTGTAGTTTCCAAAATGGGGTCACTTTTGGGGGGTTTCCACTGTTTTGGTCCCACAGGGGTTTTGAAAATGCTACGTAGCGACCAGAAACCAATCCAGCAAAATCTGTACTCCGAAAACCAAATGGCTCTCCTTCCCTTCTGATCCCGCCCTGTGCCCAAGAATTAGTTTATAACCACATATGGGGTATTGCCATACTCGGAAGAAATTGCTTAACAAATGTTGGGGTTCTTGTTCTGCTTTATATTTTGAGAAAATGTAAAATTTTGCTCTAAAGCTACGTCTTACTGGAAAAAAAAAAATTTTTTATTTTCACTGCCCAATTCAAATAAAATCTATGAAACACCTGTGGGGTCACTACACACCTAGATTAATTCCTCAAGGGGTGTAGTATCACAAATGGAATCCCTTTTGGGTAGTTTCCACAGTACTGGTACATTAGGGGCTTTTCAAAAGCGACATGTCAAGAAACCAATCCAGCAAAATCTGTCCTCCAAAAGCCAAATGCCGCTCCTTCTCTTCTTATCCTTACCATGTGCCCAAACAGCAGTTTATGACCACATATGGGATATTGCCGTACTCCAGAGAAGTTGCTTTACAAATCTTGGGGTTCTATTTTTCTTTTATTTGTTGAGAAAATTAAAAATTTTGAGCTAAAGCTACGTCTTATTGAAGAAAAAGGATTGTTTTAATTTTCACTGCCCAATTCTAATAATTTATTTGAAACACCTGTGGGGTCAAAATGATCAATACACCCCTATATGAATTCCTCAAGGGGTGTAGTTTTACTAAATGGAGTCACTTTTTGGGCGTTTTCACTGTTTTGGTCCATCAGGTGCTTTGCAAATGCAACATGGCCTCCGCAAACCATTCCTGCTAAATTTGAGCTCCAAAAGGCAAATGTCGCTCTTTCCCTTCTAAGCCCTGTCGTGTGTCCAAACAGCTGTTTATTACCACATATGGGGTATTGTTTTACTCGGGAGAAATTGCTTTACAAATTTTGCGGTGCTTTTTCTACTTTAGTCCTTGTGGAAATGAGAAAAATTAGCTAAACCTACATTTTCTTTGAAAGAATGTAGATTTTCATTTTCACTGCCTAATTCCAATAATTTCTGCAAAAAACCTGTTGGGTCAATATGCTCACTATACCCCTAGATCATTTCCTCAAGGGGTGTAGTTTCCAAAATGGGGCCACTTGTGGAGGGTTTCCACTGTTTTGGTCCCTCAGGAGCTTTGCAAATGCGACATGGCCTCTGAAAACCAGTCCTGCTAAATTTGAGCTCCAAAAGCCAAATGGCGCTCTTTCCCTTCTAAGCCTTGTCGTGTGTCCAAACAGACGTTTATGACCACATATGGGGTATTGTTTTACTCGGGAGAAATTGCTTTACAAATTTTGCAGTGCTTTTTCTCCTTTAGTCCTTATGGAAATGAGAAAAAGTTAGCTAAACCTAAATTTTCTTTGATAGAATGTAGGTTTCAATTTTCACGGCCTACTTCCAATAATTTATGCAATAAACCTGTAGGGTCAAAATGCTCACTATACCCCTAGATCATTTCCTTAAGGGGTGTAGTTTAATAGGGTCACATTTGGGGGATTTCCACTTTTTGGCACCGCAAGAGCCCTTGAAACCCGACATGGTGCCTACAATATATTCTAATAAAAAGGAGGCCCAAAATCCACTAGGTCTCCTTTGCTTCTGAGGCCGGTGCTTCAGTCTATAAGCATGCAGTGGCCACATGTAGGATATTTCCTAAAACTGCAGAACCTGGGCAATAAATATTGAGTTGTGTATCTCTGGTAAAACTTTGTGTTACAAAAAAAATTGATTAAAAATGAATTTCTGCAACAACAAAAAATGTAATTTGTAAATATCACCTCTACTTTGGTTTAATTCCTTTGAAACGTCTAAAGAGTTAAGAAACTTTCTAAATGCTGTTTTGAATACATTGAGGGGTGAAGTTTTTAAAATTGGGTGACTTTTTAGAGGTTTCTAATATATAAGGTCCTAAAAGCCACTTCACAACTGAACTGGCCCCTGTAAAAATAGCCTTTTAAAATTTCCTTGAAATGTGAGAAATTGCTGCTAAAGTTCTAAGCCTTGTAACGTCCTAGAAAAATAAAATGATGTTCAAAAAACAATGCCAATCGAAAGTAGACATATGGGGGATGTTAGTTAGCAACAATTTTGTGTGTTATAACTGCCTGTCTTACAAGCATATACATTTAAGTTGAGAAAAATGCTAATTTTTGCAATCTTTTGCTAAATTTTGGTGTTTTTCACAATTAAATACTGAACATATCGAGCAAATTTTGCCAGTAACATAAAGTCCAATGTGTCACGGAAAACAATCTCATAATCGCTTGAATAGGTAAAAGCATTCCGACGTTATTACCACATAAAGTGAAACATGACAGATTTGAAAAATGAGGCTCTGTCAGGAAGGTCAAAAGTGGCTAAAGAAGGAAGGGGTTAATATGTAGGGGAAATTTAATGTATTAATAATGTCTTTGGCATCTCCTTTGTGTTACAATATACAATCTAATATAGACATATGGGGGATGTTAATTAGCGACTATTTTGTGTGGTATAACTGCCTGTCTAACAAGCAGATACATTTAAATTTCGAAAATGCTAATTTTTGCAATTTTTCGCTAAATTTTGGTGTTTTTCACATTTAAAAACTGAATGTATCAAGCAAATTTTGCCAGTAACATTAAGTCCAATGTGTCAGGAGAAAACAATCTCAGAATCGCTTGGATAGGTTAAAGCATTCCGAAGTTATTTCCACATAAAGTGAAACATGTCAGATTTGAAAAATGAGGCTGTCAGGAAGGTCAAAAGCGGCTAAAGAGGGAAGGGGTTCATTATGTTGCTTCTAGGAAAGCTGGGTGACAGCCAGCTTTATAAGCTGGGGAGGAGTACTCATTGTAAATGTGGATGATGTCATATGTATATTAGACTTTTACTGCCTGCCAATTGGGACAAGTGGTAGTCTAGATATACTAGTAATACTTGAATTATTTTTGGTATAAGCTGTTATACTGGATGTACACCACCAATGGATTGATACAACGTGTAAAGGGAAAGAGAAATGGGGTTTGGAAAGTTGGTATAACACTAAAAATTTACTTTTATTAAATATGTCTAAAATATTGCAGAATATACGAATTAAAATAAAGTATGGATAGAGTAATATTTTTACCCTTCAGAATCAATAGGTGGAGTATCGCTAATTATTAAACCAACCTATTTTAGAAAACCTCTTTGATGATCCAAAACTTCTTATAATTTATTGTGGCCCTAATGTGCACCAGCAATGGTGGATAATTAACAAGAAGGGGAGACAAGAGGGCAAGAGGCATAGGATCATGTATCTGATCTGAAGTTTTCAATAAAATTATATGTCATAATCAGTCAAGTGAGATTTACAAGTGATATAGGGTGTTCCAAAGGGACCGTTCACCCTATCCCTGCATGGCAAACTATACCAATCACAGCCAGGTGGCATCAGATACATGATCCTATGCCTCTTTCCGTCTCATCCCCCCTTCTTGTTAATTATCCACCATTGGTGGTGCACATTAGGGCCACAATAAATTATAAGAAGTTTTGGATCATCATAGAGGTTTTCTAAAATAGGTTGGTTTTTAATTGGGGATACTCCACCTATTGATTCTGAAGGGTAAAAATATTACTCTATCCATACTTTATTTTAATTCGTATACTCTGCAATATTTTAGAGATAATTTAATAAAATATAATTTTTAGTGTTATACCAACTTCCCAAACCCCATTTCTCTTTCCCTTTACACAAGTGATAGTCTAGAATCATGGTCACATTATTGACATTGTAATTACTGAAGTATTTCATTGCTGAATTTAACTACCCAGACCGTGACATATTTTTGAAAATGCTTCCCCTATTTGTACCTCATTTTGACTAGAAGCATAGCTGGAGGGGAAAGAGCAAATGGGGCTGTCAGGGTGTGTGCCCTGTGTGCTAGGTGTCATGTCCGTGGCTGTGTGCCATCAGCGCCACTCTCCCCATGACAGGGACAGCCACGAGTCGGCGAGCGCTGGCCCCAGTCTCCTCCTAAGGAGACGCCAGCACTAGTTTCAACTCACCTCAGCCGGATCCCGTAGGGGCTGCGCACGCACCGGACTTTAATGAAGCTTCAGGCCGTGAGTACCCTTGACTATAAAAGGGGTCCAGCCCACTGCTTTGATACGTGAGCGTTGTTGTTGTTTCCCTAGTTTGTCTATGCAATGGTCTCCTAGTGTGTTCCTGTTCCTGTTCCCTGCATTCCGTACTATCCTGGTCGAGTACTGTGCTGAGCCAAAGTCATGCCATGCTTTACACCCCGTCTGACCTGCTTCACCACGCCTGATGTCTACCTACTGCCTAGTCCCAGCCGAGCTACTGTCCGAGCTGCCACAGGTACCCTATACGAACTATAGACATTGACCTGTGCCCTGTTGGCCAGCTGCCATACCACAAAGGCGGTACGGCCCAGTGGGTCGACAGACCCTACGTGACACTAGGATTGTGGGGGAGACATACTATTCTGAAAAAAGACTCAGTTTGCATTATGGATGAGAATAGGGGTTTTTTTTTGCACTGTTTTATGGGTACTGAACGGGCAGGAAAAAAATATGAGCACTAATAATGATGATAATTGGACAGTTCTAATTGGGCATTAAAATATATAGAAAAAAATCTTATTAGGTATTTTGTTTACTTTGTGGAGGAGGCGTACCAAACTGAATCTATGCCCCGGATGAAAGAAAGACTAGCTTCATCCCTGACATTAACATCAGCAACACCTGAATGATATTTATCATCTTTTTACTTTAGACAGTTTATCTGCTAAATTCCCATGAATATTAGTACAGATAAACTATAAAGCAATATGTTCATCTACATAAATATCACAACTTAGCAGTTGTTATTGTTTAGGCTGATGAAACTGCAAATAACAGATATGGAATTGCACTATAGAATAATGTGTTCTAAGAATTTCTGTTTTTCTTCCTTCTGCCACATGGACATTCAGATTTGTAAATTGTCACGCTACCGAAAATCAGTGTGTAACAGTTCCCAAGTTTAGATAGCCACATGACATCACATGGCAATTGACATCACTAAGATTTTATTTTTATATATGTTGTAGCACGTTAGCATTGAATTAAAGAGTAACTGCATTTTCATCAAACTTTTGATATGTTATAGAGATCCAAAAGTTTGGATCAGTGGAGGTCCAGGTGCTGAAACGAAGGTGCAGAAGCGCTCAGCTGGGCGCCCTGCACCTTCAGCTGCGATCAGCGCTCCCTGTCAGCTCTCTTTGACCAGTTATGCCTAAATATTGTAAAGTATGGAGGAAAGGATTTAGAACGGCAAAAGTCTTCAGACCCTTTAAATATTTTCACATTTTGTTATGTTGAGGCCTTGTGCAAGTTTTCCCCCATCACTCTGCAGTCAATACACCATAATGACAAAGTGAAAACAAAATGTTAGTAATCTTTGCTAATTTATTGAAAAGGAAAAACTAAAATATTGCATTGACATAAGTATTCAGACCCTTTACTCAGTACTTAGTTGAAAAACCTTTGGCACCAATAACAGTCTCCAGTCTTTTTGGGTATGATGCCACAAGGTTTGCACACCTGGATTTGGGGATTTTCTGTCATTCTTCTCTGCAGATATTCACAAGCTCTGTCAGGTAGGATGAGGACCGTCGTTGGACATGAATATTCAGGTCTCTCCAGAGATAATCGATTGGGTTCAATTGAGGGCTCTGGCTGGGCCGCTCAAGGACATTCACAGAGTTGTCCCTCCTGTGTTGTCTTGGCTGTGTGCATAGGGTAATTTTCTTGTTGGGACGTGAATCTTCAGCCCAGTCTGAGGTCCAGAGCACTCTGGATCATGTTTTCATTAAGAATATCTTTGTACTGTGCTCCATTCATCTTTCCTTCAACCCTGACCAGTCTCTCTGTCCCAGCCGCTGAAAAACACCCCCACAGCATGATGCTGCCACCACCATTCTTCACTGTAGGATGGCATTGGGCATGTGATAAGCAGTGCCTGGTTTCCTCCAGACATGGAGCTTAGAATTGAGGCCAAAAAGTTAAATCTTGGTTTCATCAAACCACACAATTTTGTTTCTCACCGTCTGAGAGTCCTTTAGGTGCTTTTTTTGCAAACTCCAGATGGGCTTTCATGTGTCTTTAACTGAGGAGAGTTTTCCTTCTGGCCACTCTGCCATAAAGCCCAAATTGGTGGAGTGCTGTAGTCATGGTCGATCTTGAGGAAGTTTCTCCCATCTGCACACCGGATCTTTGGAGCTCAGCCAGAGTGACCATTGGGTTATTGTTCACCTCTCTTACCTAGACCATTCTCTCCTGATTACTTAGTTTGTTGGAGCGCGCAGCTAAAGGAAGAGTCCTGGTTGTTCCAAACTTCTTCCATTTAAGAATTCTGGAGGCCACTATGCTCTTGGGAACATTAAGTGCAGCTGAAATTTTTTTGTACCCGTCTCCAGATCTATGCCTTTACACAATCCTGTCTCTGAGCTCTACAGGCAGTTGTTTCCTCCTCATGGCTTGGTTTTTACTGTGATATTCAATGTCAGCTTTGAGACTTTATATAGCAAAGAGTGTGTCTTTCCAAATCATGTCCAATCAAATGAATTTACCACAGGTGGACTCCCATCAAGGTATAGCAACATTTCAAAGATGATCTAGAGAAATGGGAGGCCCCCATATCTAAATATTAAGTGTCATAGCAAAGGGTCTGAATACTTATGTCCAAATTTTAGTTTTCAATTTTTAATAAATTTGCAAAAATTTATAAAATTCTGTTTTCACTTTGTTGTTATGGGATATTGAGTGCAGAATAAAAAGCAAAAACATATTTTTTTTTTATTTTAGCACAAGGCCTCAACATAACACAATGTGAAAAAAGTGTATGGGTTTGAAATGCACTGTATGCTAGTCAGGAGTTCTATGGAGGAATGACAGAGCATGCGCCGGGCCTGCTCTATACGGACACACTCGAGTGAGCATACTAACATCGCCTTGCTGAATTCAAAAGCTAAATCCACATGTGATCACAAAGGATTATGAATATGCTTTATATCATGTTTTCCGTCAAGGAGAGCTAATAACTAATAGCTTGTTTAAAAAAAATATTGCACATGTATGGGAATAATTTAGGGAAAATTAACAAATTATACACCATATGTCCAAAAGTACAGTATGTGGACACCCCTTTTAATTATTGAGTTCAGGTGTTTCAGCCACACCCATTAGAAAAAGGTGCATAAAATCAAGCACACAGCCATACAATCTCCACAGACAAACATTGCTAGTATTTAAAGGGAATGTGTTGCCAGAAAAACATGTTTTTTTTTTAAAAATTAAACATTTAGTGTGTGGGTGATTAAACATTGTTCAAATATTTTTTTTTTTTTTTGCACGAGCCAGGAAATATTATAAATTATTTCTAATTTATAATACTACCCATTTTTGGTCACTAGATGGAGCTGTTCCCAAAATTGCAGCATTGCAACATTGGGTTAAAAGCCCTCGCTCTAGTGAGCTCTCAGCAACCCCCCCTCCTTTATCCTGGCTAGTGCCGGGATAAACGAGGGGTTTGAACGGTGTAACCTCCTACACTGTGTGTCGCCATTTTTTGAGCTAACCCACAGTGTAGTAGGTTTACATACAGTAGTAAACACACACAAACACGAACATACATTGAAATCTCTTACCTGCTCCTGCCGCCGCGGCTCCCTCCGGCCCGTCCGCTCCGTTTGCTGCCGTTGGTGCAAGTGCACAAATCCGGAAGCCGCGACCGGAAGTAGTAATATTACTGTCCGGCCGTGACTTCCGGTCCACAGGAAAATGGCGCCGGACGGCGCCAATTTCGAATAGGACTGTGTGGGAGCGGCGCATGCGCAGTTCCCACACAGACGCCGTACACTGCAGTCAATGGGACGGGAGCCGTTCGCAGTCCCTATGGGACTGTGGCTGCTGTATTCCATGTCTGTATGTGTCGTTAATCGACACACACAGAAATGGAACAAAAAATGTCAGCCCCCATAGGGAAGAAAAAGTGTAAAAATAAGAAAAAGTAAAACACAAACACACAAATGAATATAAACGTTTTTAATAAAGCACTAACATCTTTAACATATAAAAAAATTATTTGTGATGACACTGTTCCTTTAAGGGTCATACTGCAGAGCACGGTGACATTAGATGTGACAATGTCATAGGATTCCACCTTTGCCAGTTCCTGACATTTCTAATCTGCTGTATCTGCCCCAGTCAACTGTAAATCTTATTATTGCGAAGTGGAAGCATTTTGAATTATCTACAACTCACCCACAAAGCGGTGGACCACGCAAACTCACATAGCAAGGCCGCCAAGTGCTGAAGCATGTGGCACGTTAAAGACTCCTATCCTCTGTTGCATCATTCACTACAGAGTTCCAAACTGCCTTTGGAAGTGAGATCAGAACAATAAATGTGCGTCACGAGCTACATGAAATGGATTTCCATAGTCGAACAGCTGCACACAAGCCTAAGCTTACGGTGTACAATGCCAAGTGTCAGCTGGAGTGGTGTAAAGAATGCCACCACTGGACTGAGGAGCAGTGGAAATGTGTTTCTGAAAGTCTGATGGAAAAATCTGGGTTTAGTGGATGCCAGGGGAACGCTATTTACCACAATGCATAGTGTCTACTGTAAAATTTGGTGGAGGAAGGATAATGCTCTGGGGCTGTTTTTCATGTTTTGGTCTAGGAGCCTTCTTTTGAGTGAAGGGCAATGTAAATGATACAGCATACAAAGCCATTTTAAATAATTGCATACTTCCAACTTTGAATACACAAAACAACTCATACAGCACGTGTGGGGCTAGATGCTTGAAGTGTAGCATACTACCCAGGTACTGGAAAAAGGCATCTCCCATATATACTTATATACACTGGAGAAAAATGGAGCATAATAGCCAAAGGTAAAAAAGAATAGCTTTATTAAACATATAAAGACATATATAAGGGATATTAAAAAGGTACAAGGCTGGACAAGAGGACTCTATATAATTTCAATGTGACAAAGCTAGAAGACTCTCTACATAGTACAAGGTGATGTAGGGTTAATAGAGGCAATGGATGGACTATAGGAGTGGTAAGAAAGGTAGACTACACACGATACCATGACACGGTAAAAGTACAGCTAAAGCCTATAGAGGTTAGTGGCATGGAATCGGGTGACGATAGAAAACCAAGTAACAACACGGAGACCTAAAAAATGAGTAAACATAGGTCATATGCAGAAAGGTAAATGTTCGGTCTAAGACCTAAATAAACCACTCATCCACCCACTCCTAAAATGCGTGGGGTTCATTTCACAACAGCCCAACTCTCCTAGCTACCTTCTTTCATGGGTAAGTAATTTTAGGAGTGGGTGGATGAGTGGTTTATTTAGGTCTTAGACCGAACATTTACCTTTCTGCATATGACCTATGTTTACTAATTTTTTAGGTCTCCGTGTTGTTACTTGGTTTTCTATCGTCACCCGATTCCATGCCACTAACCTCTATAGGCTTTAGCTGTACTTTTACTGCGTCATGGTATCGTGTGTAGTCTACCTTTCTTACCACTCCTATAGTCCATCCATTGCCTCTATTAACCCTACATCACCTTGTACTATGTAGAGAGTCTTCTAGCTGTGTCACATTGAAATTATATAGAGTCCTCTTGTCCAGCCTTGTACCTTTTTAATATCCCTTATATATGTCTTTATATGTTTAATAAAGCTATTCTTTTTTACCTTTGGCTATTATGCTCCATTTTTCTCCAGTGTATATAAATACTTCCAACTTTGTGGCAACAGTTTGGAAAAGACCCTTTCCTGTTCCAGCATGACTGTATCACTGTGCGTAAAGCAAGTTCCATAACCACATGGTGTGATGAGTCTGCTGTGGAAGAACTTCAGTTCCCTGCATAGAGTTCTGATCTCAACCCTATCAAACACCTTTGACATGAACTGGAACGTTGATTACCAGGTAAACCTTCTCGTTCAACATCAGTGCCTGACCTAACAAATGCTCTTTTGGCTGAATGGGCACAAATTCCCATAGGCACACTTTAAAATTTTGCAGAAAGCCTTCCTAGAAGAGTATAGGCTTTTACAGCCGCAAAAGAGGGCCTGACCCATGGTTCTGGAATGGGATGTCCAACAATCTCATATAGGTATGATGGTCAAGTGCCCACATACGTTTGGCCCTATAGTGTATATAAAAAAGGCTGTCCAAAAGTGTACATTTCCTTAAAAAAATTGTCTAAAAGCAAAAAGCAGTATGCTGTACATTTTACTACTCTTCCCTCAGTCATTAATTTGCAAACCATGCCTGATGAAGGGGCTTCTGTCCTCCAAAAGCTTGCATTTATAATTTTTTTGGTAGGCCAATGGAGGTATTACGCCTATAATACGTTTGTCTTTTTAGACACAAATGTATTTAACAAAGTATTTACATAAATGTATACTAAGTTATTTTAGTTGTAAGAAAGAATTGAAAATCTTCTTCTAGGATAGACAATTGTTCCCAGGCTATACGTAATTTCGTTTTACTGTAGTCAATAAAATTTTAATTACATTTTAATCATTGCTGTTTTGGGGTTTTACAGCAGAAAAACGTTTTTCTAC
Source organism: Rhinoderma darwinii (assembly GCF_050947455.1). NCBI lineage: Eukaryota > Metazoa > Chordata > Amphibia > Anura > Rhinodermatidae > Rhinoderma > Rhinoderma darwinii. The sequence continues at coordinate 114,199,392 of NC_134690.1, forward strand.
CTTGATAGGAGTAAAACGGTTGCTGGAATTCTGTTTTTCTGGACACGTCTGTACAGGGGTAGAGTGTGGATCAACAATAAAGTCCTTGTCAGCTTCTATAATCAGATGTAAATAAAACCAAGTCTAGTGAGAGTTTATTTAGACTTGACGCTCATTAGGTGGCTGACTGCACGGTCTTAGAATAAACAGTCAGCAAGGACGCCGAGAGTCAGATAATACAAGAACAACCTCCCAGATCATGAACCGCACAATATTTCTACAGTATGGCAGAACACTGGAGTTCTTTTATAAGTTCTTTTATACAGATGTTAGAGAAACAAGTATACAGCAGACCCTCAATTATATTCCTACATTTAGGTTGAAAATAGAGGTGTTTAATCAAAGGTGGCAAATTACCAAGTTCTTCAGCTCACTGCCAACTTTAAAAGGGTCCTCTCTTTTGGCACATAAAACTACTGGATGATAGTTCAAGTCTGTAAATAACCTGTAAAAATTAACAGCTATTAAGCAAGTGAAGGTCGAATGTAAAACTAACGCCCTCTCTGTACAAACAAACTGCAAGTGTCCATACTAATCATCTTCTCCGATAATAAGGACACTTGAAGACATTATCAACTACTTTCCATCTTCCTTTTCATGTTTAAGATGCCTGTACAAGAGTAAACCAACAAAAGATCAACATGTGTAATTAAAATCAACCAAGCAATTGATATGTACATTTTGTTAATTCATCCAAGGTGAACGTTAAATCCTTAAACACACTACATTAACATATGATGGTTTGAAGCTAGCATCAATTCTCTTGTGGATTTGCAGCCTTTCTGCTTTAATCGTCCTATGTTTTTTGCTTAAAGAGGCTCTGTCACCAGATTTTGCAACCCCTATCTGCTATTGCAGCAGATAGGCGCTGCAATGTAGATTACAGTAACGTTTTTATTTTAAAAAAACGAGCATTTTTGGCCAAGTTATGACCATTTTTGTAGTTATGCAAATGAGGCTTGCAAAAGTCCAAGTGGGTGTGTTTAAAAGTAAAAGTCCAAGTGGGTGTGTATTATGTGCGTACATCGGGGCGTTTTTAATACTTTCACTAGCTGGGCGCTCTGATGAGAAGTAACATCCTCTTCTCTTCAGAACGCCCAGCTTGTGACAGTGCAGATCTGTGACGTCACTCACAGGTCCTGCATCGTGACGGCCACATCGGCACCAGAGGCTACAGTTGATTCTGCAGCAGCATCAGCGTTTGCAGGTAAGTCGATCTTACCAAGGCTTACCAAGGCTGCCACACTATCTAACTTTCAGTACTGTTTCTGCTAGTTTATTTGCTGTTTTTAGTGTAAGTTTCATTCCTGTGACAAGTGGTTATAAGGCCAATACCACATGCCAGGCTGTACATACTCCTCTAAGGCCAATTCTGTTGAAGAAGTTTTTGTGTCAACTGTCTATAATCAGTACAAAATGACGTGAACTCTTATTTTTAGTTTCATGATGGCCTGTGATATTGCCTTGATAAGGTACAGCCTGCGATTTTGCCATGATAGCGTCCTTGTTTTAAGTAATTTCAATAACATTTTCAACTGCTGTTAGCCAATTCTGATTGTTCAGTTATATAATTAATTTGTGTATTAGCTGGTCATTTATGATATGGCTGATCACATTCTCAAGCTTAAAGGGGAGTTGATATACTGGTTATATTACCAAGTATAATAAAATGGATTGACAGATTTTGATACTATTTAGTCCATTTAGACTGGTTATTTCCATCACTAAAAGTGATGGCATATCGTAAGGAAATGTCATCACTGTTCATCATGGAGTCCAACTGCCAGGACACCCACTGATCCTGAGAATAAGATGTGTATTGCAGTGCCAGCCACAGTGACTCCCAAACAGTGTCATCAAGTACCTCTAAGCGGTGTCAGCCACAGTGCCCTCAAAAATATCCAGCCACAATGTCCTCCATATAATGACATCCAAAAATGCCCCTATACACTGTTAGCTAGTGCCCCAAAAAAGTGCTAGCCGCAGCGCCCCGTATACAGTGGCAGACACAGTTGCAATGCCAAAGAGTGCCAACCACAATATGCCTCCAAAATACAGCAGCTGTTGTGTAATCATCTTCCCATGTTCCATTAACACTGTTCACTCTTAGAATTTTGCATACCAGTTAGAAGCCACTCACATGTAACGTGTTTCACACGAGATGAGCAGACTATGTATATTTTGGTTTTGAAGTGGCTGTTGTCGGATCACATGTTTTTAATTCATTTTTGTTTTATATATTGGACATAGTTTTATCTGACGGAAAACACAACACCCAAATGTTACCTGTTGCTGAATGAGAAAATATAAATTTCCATTTGCACAATGATTGTTTGACACATTTTTAGCATGATATTAGTTTCTGGTGCATTCTATGGCATGCTAAGGCATGGCGTTTCAAGCAAATTTATACCCAATTGTTTCCCTGTTGGCTTCAACTGAGAAATCCTGCAATGCAGAAAAGGTATGGTTTATTGAAATGTTACTTATAATATGCAAATAAGATACAGGATGAAGAAGTGCTGGTATTAAAATGCATTGAAAATGCTGAAAAATGCAAAACACAAAAAAACCTATAATAAATAGAAAAAAAATCACCAAAAGAAACACAAATGCACCACAAAAAGTAAAGTACATATCAAATCTGCATGTGTTTTCAGGCATGAAGGCTAAATCTCTTGTTTGAACATAAAATGCTGTATACAACTGAAGCAGAGCAGATGACATTGCTAAACTTCATCTTGACCATCCAATAAGGATTAAAAAAGAAACAGTAAAGAAAGACCCTATAACATAGTTATATCTTCCTCTATCTAAGGGCTCGTCCACACGCTGTGGAATTGCTGCGTTTTTTTTCTGTCCGGAATTGTGGATGGAAAAAAACGCAGCAGAATACAGTAGCAGCATAGTGGATGAGATTTAACAAATCTCATCCATATGCTGCATAAAAATGCCGTAATTTTCAGACCGCAGCATGTAAATTCCTGCTACTGAAAGTTGGCAGAATTGCTGTGTTTTTCAGCGCAGATGTCATCATCTCCCAGCATTGCACGCAGCAAAATACGTACCACTTTCTGCAGTAAATACCGCAGGAAATTGTGTGTTTTGCCGCAGCGGAAAGTCTGATACTTTCAACGGAATTGCTGCAGAAATTTTCTGCATCAATTCCGTTGTGTGTGGACAAACCCTAATTGTCCGTTGTAGCATCAATATTACAACTGGTTATAACCTATAAACAAAGGCAGTTACCATGCGTTAACACTCTATAAGAGGTCATACAGGATATCACATTAGCATTGAAGAATTGAACGTGGTTACTTTTTATACAATTCTTGCAACAATTGAAAATTGAATTATAATGCATGAACATCAGCGTAGAGGGAACAGGCACAATGTTCTGAACTATACCATTGCTCATTTAATAGCCTGCAGATTGCATGATGTCATTTGTGCTAAATAGTAACTGAACTTTATACCTTAAACTCAGATGGTTGAGCAATACTTTTTCTCCTCCTTTCCCCCTTCTACTGTGGGATAGCAAAAGGCAAGGGCATTCTCAGTCATTCACAAACATTATAACATGCCCTCTTCTTCAATATTCATTATTTCCAGTTAGATGGCTTTAGTGTTACTGAACAAATGGACAAAGCAGGGAGATTACTGTGAGCTCCTCTGTCAGATTCGTATTATGAGGGTCAATGAATATGGATGGTGTGCTCCAAATAAACTTCACTGAAAGAGTTCAAATGATATTTTTAGTTCTGGAACGTAACAATAAAAGGCACAGATGAACTGGTTCAGTAGAGATTGAATGAACTGCTCTACATTTGAAATACACTGCTACAAAATGTTTAACAAAAGTCACATAGTCTGATTCAAATTGTGATATGTAAAGAAAAAAATAGTGCTGTACTGTATAACATATTCATGTCCTTTTGTATAAAAGGGTTTTCCCACAAAAGTATCCACAGGATATGCTGAAAGTGGCTGATAGATGGGACCCCCACTTCTGGGACCCCTACTGAATGAATGGAGAGGTGGCCATGCATGTGCACAGATTTCTCCATTGAGGTCTAATGGAGGGACAGAAACAGCCAAGCAAGCCCATCCCCCCTCCACCACCCTGTGAATATACCATAAATTTCTACGGTAGGAAAAAGTCCTTAAATTGGTGAATTTAAAAGAGTATTATGTACTAGTTAGACATATGCAATGCACTAGAACCACACAGATGCTTTCAGTAGTCATCCACACCATTTTATATTAACATGTCACAGGCTGATATTTAGAAATAAGCATTGCAGAACTCCAGGAATAACTATAGTCACAACTTGAAAGAACTATGTATGCTGTATAATTACATCTTATTGTATATGAAAAATGTATCGATTCTTGTTAAAGGGAACGTGTCACTAGCATTTTAGCTATAAAGCCAGCAATACCTGGTGAAAGTGGGTGAAAAATCATTGTCATCTGAGCTATAAATATGTTCTAAGTAAGCTCTGTACCTTTAGGATTCCGTTTTTCAGTGGTCCCGCGCCGTATGCAAATGAGCAGAAAAGAGTCAAATCTTCATCCGAAAAGAGTCAGATTTTCATTCATCCAGTGTCTCAAAGTGGACTCCGCCTTCTTCTTTTTGATTGACAGCTCCTCTCACTGCACCGCACATGAAATCCCGCGCTTGCGCATTGACCAAAGCTGCTGTTCTCACATTCTTTTACTGTGCATGCTTGGCGCTCAGTGTGACGTCATCACCGTCTGTTCGTTTCCGAATCCAGCCCCCGTTTCCTGACAGCAGAGTGGACGAAGCAGTGCAGAGGTAAGCGTTTGTTGCTGTGCTGTATTGCTCTCCACCACGCTTCTCGTCGGCAACAGTCATGCTACAGCTGGGTAGTGTAGCACGCATGCGCGATCTTTTGAACGAGATTTAGCCAGACAGGGCCGGACAGGTGGCGGCGGTGGGCGGGGTTAAGAAGCTGCGTCCCAGAGGGGAAAATAATTACCATAAAAGGCGGGAAGAGTTTAAACGACTATATTTACCGACAGAGGAGGACTTCAGGAAAGAAGAGAACAGGAACGAACTCTGGACAGCTGCGGCCATTGAGGGGTCAGGCGAGTTTAAAGAGGCTCTGTCACCAGATTTTGCAACCCCTATCTGCTATTGCAGCAGATAGGCGCTGCAATGTAGATTACAGTAACGTTTTTATTTTTTAAAAACTAGCATTTTTGGCCAAGTTATGACCATTTTTGTATTTATGCAAATGAGGCTTGCAAAAGTCCAAGTGGGCGTGTTTAAAGTAAAAGTCCAACTGGGCGTGTATTATGTGCGTACATCGGGGCGTTTTTACTACTTTTACTAGCTGGGCGTTCTGACGAGAAGTATCATCCACTTCTCTTCAGAACGCCCAGCTTCTGGCAGTGCAGACACAGCCGTGTTCTCGAGAGATCACGCTGTGACGTCACTCACAGGTCCTGCATCGTGTCGGACGAGCGAGGACACATCGGGACCAGAGGCTACAGTTGATTCTGCAGCAGCATCAGCGTTTGCAGGTAAGTTGATGTAGCTACTTACCTGCAAACGCTAATGCTGCTGCAGAATCAACTGTAGCCTCTGGTGCCGATGTGGGCGACATGATGCAGGACCTGGGGCAGGAAGTGAGTGACATCACAGATCTGCACTGCCAGAAGCTGGGCGTTCTGAAGAGAAGTGGATGATACTTCTCGTCAGAACGCCCAGCTAGTAAAAGTAGTAAAAACGCCCCGATGTACGCACATAATACACGCCCAGTTGGACTTGTACTTTAAACACGCCCACTTGGACTTTTGCAAGCCTCATTTGCATAAATACAAAAATGGTCATAACTTGGCCAAAAATGCTCGTTTTTTAAAAATAAAAACGTTACTGTAATCTACATTGCAGCGCCGATCTGCTGCAATAGCAGATAGGGGTTGCAAAATCTGGTGACAGAGCCTCTTTAACAGGTAAGATGTTGATGACAGGATCCTTTTAACATGATCCCTAAATGATCATCTATGGAATTCAATTATTGAAAATGGTGATCTGAAGGCAGTTAATATGTTGCATATCCAGGGAACTGATGTCACTTATTAAAGATCATGGTATGGGCCTGTTCACATCAGCGTTCGCTTTCCGTTGATGGGTTTCGTCGGAGGAACCCGTCAACGGAAAGGCAAACGGAAACCGCAGTCGACTATGCTATTGATTCCGTCAAAACAACGGAAACCTTATGGAACGGAAACAAACGGAAAACCTTAGCAACGGAAGCGTTACTATTAAAATCAATGGTAATGCAAACGGAAGGTTCCTTCGACGGAAAGCTCAGACATAACCCATCAACGGAAAGCGAACGCTGATGTAAACAGGCCCTTATATGGTGATGGTGATTAACTCTATTTGTTTTATTTGTACAATTTTTACTTGAAATTAATAATTTTCTTAGTGAATAAAATATATTGAGCATGCACAACCTTCAGTGTACAGTATGTGTATGTTTGTTTTGGTGCTATGTGTGCTGTATAAATAGTTACCATATTCCTGCTCCAATATTGTCTTATGGATCTCCTTAGTAGATGCATAAAAAAACATTAATAAGCATAGGGTGAAGTTACTCCTTGGAAGAAATATAATGCTTGCTATCCCGATTCTCACCGTCAAATAACATTTGGAATCTGATTGGTTGCCATGTACTACATCACTATTTATATTTTTCCCATTTGTTAATTATTACCCCATTGTATTTTTTGCATTTCCAAGATTCTTTATTGCAAAATTACTCTTCACATTTGGGATTTATTTGACAAACTGAACAAAATTATGTATAAACTACCTTGGCCAATAAATCAATTACATACCGAGGACGCTACAGACATCTAATTAGAATTATCTTCCAAGGTTATGTATTTATTTTTTTATTATATTTATGTATTTTTCACAACATATCAATACAAATATCCATAAAATAGAATCACTAGACATATTTACATGCTCTGTTGAAAAAAAAAAAAAAAAAGAGATAGACATGTCTTTAGTTAGCTTGCCTTAAATTTCTCCAACCATTTTACCCAGCACAATGGTAACTCCCTGCCTAGCTCTACTGCAGACAGTTTCTCCATTATGCTTTTGAATGTCATTAAGTTTATCTTGTGAGATTTTAATGTAAAGAATAAACACATTGCTTTTCTTTATACAGCCACCAGATGGCAAAGCATTGATACATTGAAGAACCATCTTGTGGATTATGGTTTGCATATTAAGGACATAGATAAAAGGAATAAGCTGAGATGTTTAGGCCATCTACCTTACCCATAAGTCTTAAGAATAAATATGAGCAAAAAAATATATATATATATTAATTAAAAATTTACAGAATTATTATGTTTCCATATAATTCTTTAAACACTGTTTGCTAATTTAACAAATACAGTATACAGATGTGTATTTTCTTACTTCTCCTCTTATCTCAACATATCCTGAGATGTGTGGCACGAGATGACCAGCTTTGAACAAAAACATGATTTTAAGATACTCTGTCTTGAGATGTCTAAGCTATATTTATCTGTGTGTGTTCACCCAGTGGTTGTGATGTGCATTACAGCCCGTCAATGGTTTTGCTAGCAGGTGTGCATTGAGTTGGTTTCATGAGAAATTAGAGTCCTAGACCTAATTTAAGCAAAGGTTAGGGTGGACGCATCTTTATACTTAATGCAGATGAAAAAAAAATGGTTTGTAATAAAGGATTGTCTCCGATGTGACTTTTTAGGACATGCCATTAAGTTTATTTGATTAGGTCTGAAATGGGACCCGGATATATATATACATTTTTTGCTATTAGGGTATGTTCACACGCAGAGTCGAAAACATCTCAAAATACGGAGCTGTTTTCAAGAGAAAACAGCTCCTGATTTTTAGACATTTTTTGTGCCACTTGCGATTTTTGCGGCGTTTTTCACAGTTTTTTACGTCCGTTTTTGGAGCTTTTTTCACTAGAGTCTATGGAAAACGGCTCCAAACACGTCACAAGAAGTGTCCTGCACTTCTTTTTTGTGGCCGTTTTTTTATGCGGAAAAAAACGCCGCGAAAAATGCTTCGTCGGAACAGAATGCCGTTTTCCCATTGAAATCAATGGCCAGATGTTTGGAGGTGTTCTGCTTCCAATTTTTCGGCCGTTTTTCGGGCGTTTACAGCCGTGTGAACATACCCTTACAATACTAAGCTCTGCAGTTGTATTAGCAGGATTTGAACAAGAAAGGTTTGCCAATTCTAAATATAAACAATTAATATTTTGACTGACTGCAAATAGAGACTTAAAGAGGCTCTGTCACCACATTATAAGTGCCCTATCTCCTACATAAGGAGATTGGCGCTTTAATGTAGATGACAGTGATGCTTTTTATTAAAAAAAGATCTATTTTTACCACTTTATTAGCGATTTTAGATTTATGCTAATGAGTTGCTTAATGCCCAAGTGGGCGTATTTTTACTTTAGACCAAGTGGGCGTTGTACAGAGGAGTGTATGACGCTGACCAATCAGTGTCATGCACTCCGCTCCATTCATTTACTCAGCGCATAGGGATCCTGCTAGATCCTTATGTGCTGTCTTAGGGGAGATACAGACGGACGTTGCGTTTTTGCGCGCCCAAACAACGCAGCGTTTTGCGCGCGCAAAAACCATTTGACAGCTGCGTGTGTCATCCGTGTATGATGCGTGGCTGCGTGATTTTCGCGCAGCCGCCATCATAGACATGAGGCTAGTCGACGCCCGTCACTGTCTAAGGTGCTGAAAGAGCTAACTCTTTCAGCACCCTCGACAGTGAATGCCGAACACAATATCGAAAAACCTTTTGAAAAAAAAGAAAAAGTTCGTACTTACCGAGAACTTCCCGGCCGTTGCCTTGGTGACGCGTCCTTGGTGACGCGTCCTTGGTGACGCGCCTCTCGACATCGGGCCCCACCTCCCTGGATGACGTGCCAGTCCATGTGACCGCTGCAGCCTGTGCTTGGCCTGTGATTGGCTGGAGCTGTCACTTGGACTGAATTGTCATCCCGGGAGGTCAGACTGGAGGAAGACGCCGGGAGTTATCGGTAAGTCAGAACTTCGTTTTTTTTTCTACAGGTTCATGTATATTGGGATCGGAAGTCACTGTCCATGGTGCTGAAACAGTTTAACTCTTTCAGCACCATGGACAGTGACTATCTCCTGACGTCGCGTACCGATAATTTTTTTGCCGGGTTCGGCCAAAACGAGTTCGGCCAAACCCGGTGAAGTTCGGTTCGCTTGTCCGGCTTCGCTCATCGCAAAGACACTCTGTTTGGATGTTCGGAAACAGAAAAGCACATGGTGCTTTTCTGTTTACATTCATCCTTTTGACAGCTGGTGCGCTGTTTCAGTCGGTTCGCACGGAAGTGCTTCCGTGTAACCTGCGTGGTTTTCACGCACCCATTGACTTCAATGGGTGCGTGATGCGCGAAATACGCAGATTTATTGAACCTGTCGCGCTTTTTGCGCAGCAGACAAACGCTGCGCAAAAAGCCCCATAGACTTGTATTGGTCCATGCGTGCCGCGTGAAAACCACGCGGCCCGCACGGACCGAATACACGCTCGTGTGAATCCCCCCTTATACTAACACATTAACAATACTGAAGTGTTTAGACAGTGAATAGACATTCCACGGAATGTCTATTCACAATCTCTGCACTTCGTTACTCTGTCTGTGGTAGTTACAGCAGAGGAAGCGTGATCTCGCAAGATCTCGCTGTAAATGACAGGTTACAACGAGATCACGCTTCCTCTGCTGTAACTACCATAGAAACAGTAATGAAGTGCAGAGATTGTGAATAGACATTTCGTAGAATGTCTATTCACTGTCTAAACACTTCAGTATTGTTAATGTGTTAGTATAAGACAGCACATAAGGATCTAGCAGGATCCCTATGCGCTGAGTAAATGAATGGAGAGGAGTGCATGACGCTGATTGGTCAGCGTCATACACTCCTCTGTACAACGCCCACTTGGTCTAAAGTAAAAATACGCACACTTGGGCATTAAGAAAGTCATTAGCATAAATCTAAAATCGCTAATAAAGTGGTGAAAACTGATCGTTTTTTTAAAATAAAAAGCACTGCTGTCACCTACATTATAGCGCCGATCGCCTTATGTAGGAGATAGGGCACTTATAATGTGGTGACAGAGCCTCTTTAAAAAAATTTTTAGAACAAATCTAAAACACATGGGTGCTCATTTAGCTCAATCTAAACTGTCTAAACTTTCTAAAACTAGCCAAGTTGCCCATAACAGCCTATCACAGAGCAGCTTTTATTTTTCCAGAGCAGTTTAAGAAATTAAATCTGGCAATATGGCCAGTCTTTTTTATCAGACAGTTTTGGTAAATCAGCCCCAGAGGGTTTGTTACAGAATATGTAATAAAACGGCATTATTTGTCTAGAGAATTTTTTTTGTCTAACTAGTATTTTTGTTCCAGCTCTACTTTTTTTTACAATATTATAATTGGAAACCTCTAGGTACTGCCCTGCTAGGACCTTACTCCTCAATGACATCACCATATAGGCCAACAATTGCCAGTACTCCTTGGTGGGTGAGGAAGTTAGTTGCCAATTTCTGCACAGTTAAGGGCATGACCACTGGGACATGAGGAGAAGAGGGAGGAGACTAGGGAATATGCAAGCATGTAACCTGAGATAGACTGAAGATACATTAGACACAAACTTTGCACCTACTTTAGAAATAATATACATTGACAGATGTGAAGTAGAGATAAATAAAACTTGGAAAATGTAAATTATAATAACATTTTTCAGCATTTTAGCTTCTGTTGTCTTTTATGCATCACAAATATCTATATCATATAAACTTCACCTGTGGAGAAATAGACATCACGTAATCACTACAGACGTGAATCCTGGAGGGATGTAAATTCATTTTTGCATTAAGGATGCGTTTTAGTGAGAGTGCTTGGTGATGCTCCCAGCAGCTGGAGTACCGCTAATCAGATCCTTGTGACTTGTCTTATTGACATCTCATATTGAGGATTACCCTTTTATACCACAGTCAACAAATTCCTGGCTAACTATGAATACTTTGGCAAGCCATTACTTTTATAATAAACTAATAAAAAGGTTGTAAATTGCAGTTATAATTATTGGAGCACAATGTTGCATACTTTATTCTTTGTCCACACAATAGAGCCATGAAGATGGATGATAGTAGTTGCCCTGTTACTTATATATCAATATAATTCAGGAGCATTGTAAAATACAAAACAAACTTCTTCTGAATCGTGAAATCAGGAGATAACCTCAGGGCATATCTTTGGGAGGGTACTGAAATCAGGGTGTTGTGCAATGCTGATACGCTTGAGGAAGAGAGTGCGGTCTCCCTAAACTCTATGTGGCTTTTAGTTGCTGAATGTAGAGAACTCGGATATTTGTCTTGATGATTGTATATTTCTTAATTGTCTACAAAGAAAATTAATATAGGTGAGATAGAAATGAGCGAACCAATTCGGCACAAATTGTACTTTGTCCAAATTTCATAAAAGTTTTGGATTCATCGAAATCTTAACTTTTGGGGTTCCCAAGGCTGGAATTGTCAAAATGGCGGCAATCGGTGAGAGCCGGCCAAATTTTGCACATAAATAAAAGAAAACTAATAGGGTAGAATATGAGACAAAAAAAATAACATACTCATCACCTACCCTGGTCTAATATAACAGGGCATCCCTGCCAGCCTCCTGAGATTACGTTGTGTTGTCCCATGTGATTGCTGCAGCCAATCACAGGGCAAAATTACATCCTATCAGGAGGCCGGCAGGTTAAATTACATCGTTTTGTCCCTTATGACTGCTGCAGCCTGTGATTGGCTGCAGCGATCACATGGGACAGTACAACGTCATCTCAGGAGACTGGCAGGGACGCATCACTATGGGAGACCAGAGCACGCATTGTATTTTAATTTTTTTAGGAGTAGAATCGCAAGTGCCCCAATTGCCTTGTTTGACTCTCTGATCTCTTCTAGGACTGTTTCTCAGACATCAGAGAGTCTGAAATGGCGATGTGCAGCAAATTTATACGGACCAAAATGAATTTCAGGAAATTCGCTCATCACTAATGTGAGCATAAAGAAGAAGTTTGTTCTTTTAACCCCGCTTCTGAACAAGTATGGACATGTGGTGTGATAGATATCTGGTTGGTAAACACCTGGTTAATTACAGGGGCAGGGCCGGCATTAGTATGGGCAAACTAGGCAATTGCCCAGAGCCTCTTAGAGACTCCTGCCCGCGGCTGCTACGGGGCCCACGACGCCCACCATTATGGGTGGGGCGGAACAGGCCCCCTCATGCCGAGTGGTATTGCTAGCACCTGAGGGGGCCCCGGTGCTAGCGACAGCCACATTCACGAATATCTGCTTCCTCAGTATGCAGATACAAATAAATATTATAGGCTGCAGGCCACGTTAGGCTTGCAGCCCATAAGGTGCTGGAAAGAATCCCTGCACAGGCCGGTGTGATGACGCCACTGCATCACACTGGTCTGTGCATGCATCCCTCCTGGGAACGGCGCAAGGTAAGTACAAATTTATTTTTATTTTTTTGGTGGCTGTCTGGCAATATACAGGGGGGAATTGCTGTGTAGCACTATATTCAAGGGGTGCGCTGTGTAGCACTATATACAAGGGGGCACTGTGTGGCACTATATACAAGGGAGGGGGGCTGTGTAACACTATATACAAAGGGGGTTCTGTGTGGCACTATCTACAAGGGAGGGGTGGCTGTGTGGCAATATGCAGGGGGGATTGCTGTGTAGCACTATATACAAGGAGGGGGACTGTGTGGCACTATATACAAGGGGAGGGCATTGGGGTACTATATACAAGAGAGGTGGCTGTGTGGCATTATATACAAGGGAGGGAGGCTGTGTGGCACTATATACAAGGGAAGAGCATTGTGGCACTATATACAAGGGGGGGCTGAGTGGCACTATATACAAGGGGGGGCTGTGTGGCATTATATACAAGGGAGGTTCTATGTGGCACTATATACAAGGGAGGGGGCTGTGTTGCAATATATGGGGGGATTGTTGTGTAGCACTATATACAAGTGAGAGGGTGTGGCACTATATACAAGGGAGTGCTGTGTGGCACTATATAAAAGGCAGGGGGCAGTGTGGCACTATATACAAGGGAGGGGCTGTGTCGCACTATATACAAGGGGGCTGTGTGGAACTATATACAAGGGAGGGAGCTGTGTGACACTATATACAAGGGAGGGGACAGTGTGTCACTACATACAAAGGGAGGGCATTGTGGCATTATATACAAGGTGGGTGTGTCACTATATACAAGGAGGGGCTGTGTGGCACTTTATACAAGGGATGGGGGCTGTGTAGAGCTATATACAAGGGGGTTTTGTGCGGCACTATATACAAGGGAGAGGTCTGTGTGGCAATATGTAGGGGGGATTGCTGTGTAGCACTATATACAAGGAGGGGGGTGTGACACTATATAAAAGGGTGGGCATTGTGGCACTATATACAAGGAGGGCTGTGTGGCACTATATACAGGGGGGCTGTGTGGCACTATATACAAGGGGGGGCTGTGTGGCACTATATACCAGGGGGGCTGTGTGGTGTTTTATACAAGGGGGGCTGTGTGGCACTTTATACAAGCGGTGGCTGTGTGGCACTATATATACACAAGGGAGGGGCTCTGTGTGGCACTATATAGAAGGGAGGGGGCTGGTCCCCTCATGCCCGGTGGCGTCGCTAGCACCTGAGTGGGCCCTAGCTTTAGCAACAGCCACATTCACTTGTATCTGTATCCTCAGGACATAGATACAAATGAATATTAAAAGGGCTGCAGGCCACGTTAGGCCTGCAGCCTATAAGGCACTGTGAAGAATCCCTGCACAGGCCGGCGTGATGACCTCACCGCATCACACTGGTCTGCGCATGCATCCCTCCCGGAGGCTGTGCATTGCTCTGTCCGTCGCGGGAATGGTGCAAGGTAAGTACAATATTTTTTTTTTATTTTTTTTGGTGGCTGTCTGGCGATATACAGGGTGGGGGACTGCTGTGTAGCACTATATACAAGGGCTGTTGTAAAGGATCTGCCAGGCACAACTTCTGTGTATACGCCCATAGGTAATCAGTCTGCACCTGAGTCTATGTCTCTGAGACTGACTCCATCTTCCAACACTCAGGATGGCAGGCTTAGGGGTGGGAGAGCCTATCGCAGCCTGGCCAGACGGAGCTAGCTCCCGCCCTCTGTCTATTTATACCTGCCTTTCCTGTTCCTCCTTTGCTTGTGATTCTTCTCGTGTGGTTTCCTGGCCCTGCTACAGCTCCTAACTATTTGACCCTGCTCCATACTGACCCTGGCTTACTGACTACTCTCCTGCTCTGCGCTTGGTACCTCGTACACTCCTGGTTTGACTCGGCTCATTTACCACTCTTGTTGCTCACGGTGTTGCCGTGGGCAACTGCCCCATTTCCCTTAGCTTTGTGTACCCTCGTCTGTTTGTCTCGTGCACTTACTGAGTGTAGGGACCGTCGCCCAGTTGTACCCAGTCGCCTAGGGCGGGTCGTTGCAAGTAGGCAGGGACAGAGTGGCGGGTAGATTAGGGCTCACTGGTCTGTTTCCCTACCCCCATCAATACAGCTGTGCTATGTAGCACTATATACAAGGGGGCACTGTGTAGCACTATATACAACAGGGGTTGCGCTGTGTAGCACTATATACAAGAGGGGGCACTGTGTGACATTATATACAAGGGGGGGTTCCGTGTGACACTATATACAAGGGAGGGGGGACTGTGTGGAAATAAAAGGAGGGATTACTGTGTAGCACTATATACAAGGAGGGAGGCTGAGTGGCCCCATATACAAGGAGGGGGCATTGTGGCACTATATACAAGGAGGGCTGTGTGGCACTATATACAAGGGAGGGGGCTGTGTGGCCTATATACAAGGGAGGGGGCTGTGTGGCAATATACAGGGGGATTGCTGTGTAGCACTATATACAAGGAGCGGGGCGTGACACTATATACAAGGGAGGGCATTGTGGCACTATATACAAGGGGGGCTGTGTGGACTATATACCAAGGGGGCTGTGTGGCACTATATATAAGGGGGGCTGTGTGGCACTATATATAAGGGGGGCTGTGTGGCACTTTATACAAGGGGGGTGTCGCTATATATACATGGGAAGGGCACTATGTGGCACTATACAGAAGGGAGGGGGGCTGGCCCCCTCATGCCCGGTGGCATCGCTAGAATCTGAGTGGGCCCTAGCATTAGCGACAGCCACATTCACTTGTATTTGCGTTTTCAGTATATAGATACAAATGAACATTATAGGCTGAAGGCCACATTAGGCTTGCAGCCTTTAAGGCACTGGGAAGAATCCCTGTGCAGGCTGGTGTGATAACCTCACTGTAACACACTGGTCTGCGCATGCGTCCCTCCGTCCGTCGCGGGAACGGGGCAAGGTAAGTACAATTTTATTTTTATTTTTTGTCTGGCTGTGTAGCACTATATACAAAGGGGGGCACTGTGTAGCACTATATACAATGTGGGGCGCACTTTATATACATGGGGGATTCTGTGTGGCACTATCTACAGGGGAGGGGGTCTGTATGGAAATATACAGGGGGATTGCTGTGTAGCACTATATACAAGGAGTGGAGGCTGTGTGGTCCCATATACAAGGAGAGGGCATTGTGGCACTATATACAAGGGGGGCTGTGTAGCACTATATACAAGGGAGACGGTGTAGCACTATATACATGGGGGTGCTGTGTGGCACTATATATAAGGGAGGGGGGCTGTGTAGCACTATATACAAGGGGAGGGCATTGTGGCATTATATACATGGGGGTTTGGCACTATATACAAGGGGGGCTCTGTGGCACTATATACAAGGGAGGGAGGCTGTGTGGCACTATATACAAGGAAGGACATTGTGGCACTATATACAAGGGGGGCTGTGTAGCACTATATACAAGGGAGGGGCATTGTGGCATTATATACAAGGGGCGGCTGTGTGGCATTATATACAAGGGAGATGGGCTGTGTGGCACTATATACAAGGGGAGGGCATTGTGGCATTATATACAAGGGGGGTTTGGCACTATATACAAGGGGGACTCTGTGGCACTGTATACAAGGGATGAGGGCTGTGTAGCACTATATACAAGGGGGGCTTCTGAGTGGCACTATATACAAGGGAGGGGGCTGTGTGGCAATATACAGGGGGATTGCTATGTCACATTATATATGAGGGGGTGTGGCACTAAATACAAGGGCGGGCATGGTGGCACTATATAAAAGGGGGGCTGTGTGGCACTATATAGAGGGGGCTGTGTGGCACTACATACAAAAGGGGGCTGTGTGGCACTATATATGAGGGGGGGCTGTGTGGCACTAAATACAAGGGGAGGCTGTGTGGCACTATATACAAGGCGGTGCTGTGTGGCACTATATACAAGTGGGGCTCCGTGGCACTATATAAACGGGAGCAGGGCTGTGTGGCATTATATACAAGGGGGAGTGGGGTGGCACTATATACAGGGGGCTGTGTGGCACTTTATACAAGGGCGGCTGTGTGGCACTATATATACAAGGGAAGGGTGCTGTGTGGCACTATATAGAAGGGAGGGGGCATTGTGGCACTATATACAAGAGGGGCTTTGTGGCACTATCTACTAAGGGGGGGTTGTGTGGCACTATATAGGGTGAGGACTGTAGCGATATCTACAGCGGGCTGGGTGTGGCACTATCTACAGGGGGCTGTGTGTGGCGCTATCTACAGGGGGCACAAATGGGGCATTACTGCTGTGGGGGCACAAAGGGGGCACGGTTACTGATGGGGCACTTTTATTGTGTCAAGCACTGAGGGATCATTATTACCATCTGGGGCACTGTAGATTTCAAGTTTGTTTAGAGGATGGCGTATAGATGTGGATGGTGCTTGAAAAGCTAGAATTCAACATGTCTGTGTGTCAAATTCTGCAGAGACGAGTCGTGGCTGGAATAAGTTGTCATAGTGGTCTGGATGGTGAAAAAAAGGGAAAGTGAACGACTCTAATCAGAGAGAACATCACATGTGAGTCACTAGATATAAATGTGCTGTAACCACTTATATAGTCTGCAGAGCTCCTGTGTATATTTGACATCTATCACTATATGGTCACTACATAGTGTTAATATTGGTCTTTGTATAGTGGTTTTTATTCAGTAACAGTATGTGGATATGGTGTGGAGGTATTATTCAGTAACAAATGGGGGTATTAGTCAGTCACTATGTGGTTATAGTGTGGAGATATTAGTGGAGGTATTAATCAGTAACAGTATGGGGTTATTAGTCAGTCACTAATCGATTATAGTGTGGAGGTATTCAGTAACCTTATGGGGGTATTATTTCATCTGGTATAGTGGTATGATTTAACAACTGTATATGGATATAGATAATTTTTTGTTTGAGAGGGGGGACATATGCTTTCGGTCTTGCAACACTCTTGGACGTGCTAGAAATCAGTGATGCAGTTCTCTGCACATCGCCTTCTGAATTGACTGTATTATTGACACAATAATGCCGGATTCACACACGTGGGCCGCATTTCCCTGACAGACCACAGTGCAGGGAGCCGGGCTGCTAGCATCATAGTTATGTACGATGCCAGGAGTCCCAGCCTTGCTGTGGGAAAACTGTCCTGTATTGTAATCATGTTTTCAGTACAGGACAGTTTTCCGCAGCAAGGCAGGGACTCCTAGAGTCATAGATAACTGTGGCGCTAGGAGCCTGGCTCCCTGCAGGGTGTTCGGTCTGGGAAATGCGGCCGACATGCGGACCGTATATCACCGACCGAACATGCTCGTGTGTTCACATCTGCGTCGGGATTCCATTGATGGCTTCCGTCAGACCTTTCCGTCAGGGGAACCCATGAACGC
Organism: Rhinoderma darwinii; assembly: GCF_050947455.1. Classification (NCBI taxonomy): domain Eukaryota; kingdom Metazoa; phylum Chordata; class Amphibia; order Anura; family Rhinodermatidae; genus Rhinoderma; species Rhinoderma darwinii. The sequence goes on from NC_134690.1 coordinate 114,217,416, forward strand.
AAACCAAACGGAAACCATAGCTTCCATTTGCATTACCATTTATTTCAATGGCAATGTTTCCGTTGCAAATGGTTACTGTTTGTATATGTTACGTAAGGTTGAGGTTTCTGGGAACTAATCAATAGCGCAGTCGACAAATATTCATTACTTGTTACTACAGTAACAAAAAAATCGGTAATTTATTCTAGTTAGAGACATATTTCAAAGAAAGTTGTCCTGTAAAGGGGGTAGAGCAGTGGAGTGACAAACTACTTTGGCACCACATAAATCTTTACAAGATTACCTTTATGCCTACCATTATAACAATTGACTATTGGCTATGGCCTCGTGCAGACGGTCCGCGATTATGGGCACGGCAGGCTGCTGGCGGCCGCGGACAGCCACCCGCATTTTCGGCCCGTGCTCCCATACAAAGTATGGGAGCACAGTCCATAAAAAGCAAAAGATAGGATGTGTCCTATCTTTTGCGGAGGCTTTCTATGGCCCGGACACCTTCCCATAAATATACGAGAAGGTGTCCGTGGTCAATGAAAGTGAATTGGTCCGGTCCGCAATTACGGACAAATTCTAAGTTTGTGTGCATGGGGCCTTAGAAACTATGCCCTATGGCTCTCCAATAACTTTTATTTTCTTAGACCTGCTGTCCTCTGCTTCCTTTTGTGTCCACATTTTTATTGTCCAGTGATATTATAGTTAGTTGTTTTTTTTTTTACACATCTCTATATAGTAAAGTAAGACTTGGTAAATTTTACCAGATTTGCTGAGATCATTTTAACAGCATAAGGCATGGGCGTAGCTTGGGGGGGCAGGCGGGGCATGTGCCCCGGGGGCACCCCGGTGGTAGGGAAAGGGGGGGCGCCGAAGAGAAGCTGATCGCAACTGATAGGCGCCCCGTATGTTGGACACCTGCAGCAGCTTAGGAAGAGCCAGGAAATTACGGCGTTCTGACTGTGGTCTGTGACGGCCAGGGAGTGGACCAGTCCAGTCACCTGACTTGTCACCTGACCTCACATCAGTGACATGAGGTCAGATGACTCAAGTCAGGGGACAGGTCCACTCCCGTCATGCAGCCTTCCAGCATCTGCCTCTACTCTGTGCTCTACACACACGCCGAGAAGCAGAGGAAGCTCCGCCCACAGCCCGTCCTGACCTGTGATGCTGTCAGCAAGGAGACATGGTGAGTGTCTGTGTGTTTATGTGTGTGTAGTGTGAATACAGTGTGTGTCTCTGTCTTTGTATGTCTATATATCACAGTGTGTGCGTGTGTGTGTGTGTGTGTGTGTGTGTGTGTCTCTGTCTCTGTCTGTCTGTGTCTCTGCATGTGTTTGTCTCTTACATCTACTACATTGTCTGTACTCAGAAAGTAATCACTGTGTGTTATCTGTGGTGTTACATAGGACTGCAGACAACATCTACCACATAATCTGTACTCAGAGAGTTATCACTGTTATCTGTGGTGTTACATAGGACTGCTGGCAACATCTACCACATTATCTGTACTCAGAGAGTTATCACTGTGTTATCTGTGGTCTTACATAGGACTGCAGGTAATATCTACATTATCTGTGGTCTTACATAGGACTGCAGGCAACACTACTACATTATCAGTACTCACAGAGTATTCACTGTGTTATCTGTGGTGTTACATAGGACTGCAGGTAACATCTACTACATTATCTGTGCTGTGTACATATGTGCCTGTGTGGGTATATATGGGTCTGTTTGTGAATGTGTCTTTGTGCTTGTATATTTGTGCCTTTTATGTATTTTTATATGTCCCTGTCTGTTTATTTAACTGCCGCTGTGTGTGCATATGTGTCTGTACGTCTATATATTTACCTGTATGTATATATTCCAGATGTGTGTATGTATATTTGCCTGTATGTCTAAATATCTGTCTTTATGTATGTACAGTATATATGTTCCAGCGTGTCCATATATGTGGTTAATTTTTGGTTTGTGTAGGTGGCGGCAATAGAGAGGCCCGCACAGGTCGCCATCCAAGCTAAGGCCGGCCCTGGCTGTCACCAACCCTAGTCAGAAGGAACTCCGTCGCTGCCTGCGAAGCGTGACCTCCTCGGCTTCTCCAGTAAGTCACACCAGGCAGAACGGAGAGTGGTAGCGGTAGGCTACCGCTCACCACTCTGTTCACAGTGTGGCGCTAAGTACAAGGGGGGGAGTGTGGCACTATTTACAAGGGGGGGAATGTGGCACTATTTACAAGGGGGGGAGTGTGGCGCTATTTACAAAGGGGCAGCGGGCTGTGTGTGGCACTATCTACAAGGGCGGGGAGTGTGCCGCTATCTACAAAGGGGCAGCGGGCTGTGTGTGGCACTATCTACAAGGGGGGGAGTGTGCCGCTATCTACTAAGGGGAAAGCGGGCTGTGTGTGGCACTATCTACAAGGGGGGCTGTGTGCGCTATCTACAGGGGGTTGTGTGTGGCCTCTTTAATTTATTTTCTTTTAATTTATTTTTATGTTAATTACATTATAGAACTAGATCGCTTGTAGAAATGCTTTTATACTCGAGTTACATTAACAAAATTGTGAAAAAAAATTACACCTCGTTGATTGGTAGGGAAAGAAAACATGGCGAGGGGAAAGGAAATGTCGGGAAATAAGTTCGGGGGGGGGGGGCGCCAATCTGAATCTTTGCCCCGGGTGCAGGAGAACCTAGCTACGCCTCTGCATAAGGCCTCATGCACAGGGCAGAGCCTGTACGGCGGCACATGGAGTCCGTCCAGTTCTGTATTACATATAGGATGATATTTGCCCCTAAAGGCAAAAATAATTAGGGGAGAATACCTCCATAATATGGCTTGTGATTAGAGATGAGCGAATTTCCCGAAATTTGTTTCAGGTCCGATGCAATTCTGAAAATATTCACTGCAAACACCCAAAATTTGTGTCTGATTCTCTGAGTTCTTCTATGGCAGTATACAACCCTTTTCAAGCTCTTTAACACCAAGCTAGCATTAGTAATGTGAAAGTTACAGAAACATATATGGGTAGAGGGAGAGATAACCGCTGTGCATTTTGGAAAGACTGCCTGCAAGGTATTATGGGGAAGCCCGTCTGAGGTCATGTTATCCTTTTTCTAAACAGTAACATGGGGACCGATGCTCGACGGCAGACATAATTTTTCTATTTGTGGGCTACAAACCCCTGAAATTTCGGAGTTCATTGAATTCAAAACTTTTTCGAAATTAGGGCCAAATTTGATTCATGTCTAATTGATTCGCTCATCTCTACTTGCGATGGAGCATGTCCAGATTTTGTTTCTCATGGATTCCATATAAACTTGTATTAAAAAACAAAAAATAAATATATATATATATATATATATATATATATATATATGTGTGTGCATGTCTCTATATTAAATCAGAGGCATTCAGAGGTATAGTGTGAACCTAAGGATTTCTTTGAGTGACATATTACAGATTTTCAATGGGGAAGTAAAATTCTGCAACAAATAGCACGTTTTTTTGTTAAGAAAAGCTGCGAATTCGCATCAAAAATCGAAGGTAAGACATTCTACTTTAAAAAAAATAATAATAATATTGATACTGCTCCATGGCCAGGAGCAGATATCACACTCCTCCCCCCTCTGGTCTCTGTGCTGCCAGCCTCCTGTTAAATAGCTACAAAAATGAGACCTCCACTAAGAATGATAAAGTAAGCAGTAAGTTAGAAAATTATCCAGTCCACATTTGTAGTAGTAAATCAAGCAGAGTTTATGAAAACATCTTACAGCACTTCTGGGAACTCAATCCTTGGGTATTTTCCAATTAATTAAATTTTCAACATCTTCTCAAAAGCACTCTCTCTCTTTCCAGGTGTCCAGTCCAACAACTGACGGTGAGAATCTGTGAGCCTACTTAAATATATAAGAGCCAATAAGCAAGACTGCCATTTTGGAAGACTTGTATTTGAAAAGCTTTACCTTAATGTCGGAACTTAATGTTATGGCAGAAGTAACCAAAACTCCCATGTATCAGATCTCATGTTAATTTATGGAATCTGGGCAAAATGTCTATTTTCGTAAATAATACAAAATCTTTCAAGAATTGTGGAAATTTAGATATCATTGTAAAACGAATTCTTACAGAATTAACTATTAAAATATAATGGTAAAAAAAAAAACATAAGCATAAATGTTTGGCTTTTCTAAATGCGAAAGTATCGTTATTCACTTATATACTGGGCGAGGTGTGGACCCACTGGGCCGTACCGCATAGCGGGATTGCAGCTGGCCAAACAGATATAGGCAATGTCTATAGTTCTAGAAAGGGTACCTGATGCAACGTGGACAGCAGCTGTGGTTTCAGGCTGAGATGAGGCTCCGGCAGTAGACAGACACCCGGTGGGGTGCAACGTAGCAGATGCAGCATAGAGCACAACACGACTCCAACACTTCAAGGCACAGGGGCACAGTAGCACGTGATATAGGGTACAGGCAGCAGGAATGGGAAACACTGGGAATTGGAAAACACTTAGAAGACCATTTGCAAAGACAAACTAAGGTAACACAACAACGCGCAGGCAATGAATGGAAGGGCAGAGCCCTTTTTATAGTCCAGAGGCATTCTGGGCTAATTTGCAGATATTCTGCATGTGCACGTACTGGCCCTTTAAGCTCCCCGTGGGAGCCAGTACCACTATGCGTAAGTGAGTGCCGCCCGGCACTCACTCGTTCATGGCCGCGGCCATTAGAGGGTAAGTCAGGACGTTACCGTATCCCCCCTCATACGCCCCATCTTCTTGGGACCAGAGCGGGAGAGAAACTTCTTCACGAGGGCAGGAGCATTGATGTTCTCCTCTGGCTCCCTGGACCTCTCCTCTGGACCAAATTCCCTCCAATCCACCAAATAAAAAGTCCTTTCTCCTACTCTCTTGTTGTCCAAGATCTCCTTCATGAGGCGGTGGACTCACTATTGTGGTTGTTGTAGGAGAACGCAGGCCCTCACATTCTTGTGGCAGGGCGGTAGTGGAGCTCAAACTGGAACCGAGCAAATTACAGCGACCACCTGGCCTGACGGGGGTTCATCCGCTGGGCCGTCTGGAGATAGGTGAGGTTCTTGTGGTCCGTGAATATTAGGATTGGATGCGCCCTCTAGTAGGTGTCTCCACTCCTGCAGAGCCAGCTTGATGGCCAGTAACTCCTGATCCCGAATTGAGTAGAGAGAAAAATCTTGGAGAAGTAGCCACATACCACTGTCTTGCCTTTGGAGCCTCTCTGGAACAGAAGTGTGCCAGCATCAACAGAGGAGGCTCCACCTCCAACGAAAATTGTAGAGACACTTTAGGATGATGGAAGATTGAGGCTGATGTGAAGGCCTTCTTTAGGCTCTTGAATGTGGCCTTTGCTTTTGAAGTTCACATCTTAGCGTTCATGCTCTTTTTGGTGAGGGTAGAGATAGGGGCTGTCAATTAGGAGAAGTTGGTGATGAACAGCCGGTAGAAGTTGGCAAATCCCAAGAAGCGCTGTATAGCCCTTAAGCCTTGAGGGCGTGGCCATTCCAGGACAGTCTTTACCTTCTCAGGGTCCATTTTGAGACCTTGATCAGAGATGATGTAGCCCAGGAAGGGTAGAGTCTCTCCCTCGAACACGCACCTCTCCAGCTTGGCATATAGGCAATTCTCCCTCGATCAAATCAAAACTTGGCGGACATGTCTTTGATGAGTCACTGGATCTGGGGAAAACAATCTAAATGTCATCGAGATACACCACAACACAGACATAGAGGAGATCATGGAAGATGTCATTGACGAACTCTTGGAAGACCGCGGGAGCATTACACAGGCCGTAGGGCATAACCAGGTATTCATAGTGCCCATCTGGAGTATTAAATGCTGTCTTTGATTCGTCACCCCGACGAATCCAGATTAAATTGTAGGCCCCCCACAGGTCTACTTTGGAAAAAATGTTTGCTCCCCGTATGCGATCAAAAAGTTCTGAAATCAAAGGCAATGGGTATCTGTTCTTTACCGTGACCTGGTTGAAGCCCCGGTGGTCAATGCAGGGTCTAAGAGATCCGTCCTTCTTTTTAACAAAGGAAAACCCGGCCCTGGATGGGGATGAGGATTTGCGGATGAAGCCCCTCTCTAAATTCTCCTTAATATAGGCGGACATAAACTGGGTTTCAGGTAAGAAAAGAGGGTATACTCTACCATGGGGAGGAGGCGAATCAGGAACCAACTCAATAGGACAATCATACGCCCGGTGTGGAGGCAATGTCTCTGCCTCCTTTTTGCTGAAGACATCTGAGAACTGAGAGTATCAAGGAGGCAACCTTGCCAAGGACTGATGCGGAGAAGGCTGAACCGGGTGGATATGCCCCAGGCAGTGTTTGGGGCACTTGGGACCCCACTGCAGGACCTCTCCGGAGTTCCAGTCCAGGACTGGGGCTTGTAGACGGAGCCAAGGCAAACCCAGAAGCACAGGGTTGACGGCCCTGGGCGGGACAAAAAAGGAGATGAGCTCGGAATGAGGGGCTCCCACTTGAAGCCTCAGCGGTTTGGTCACAGACAATATTGGGTCGGGCAGCGGCAGTCCATTTACTGAGGCAACGATCAACGGCCTCTCCAGAAGGGCTGTAGACAAGTGAAGGAGATCCACTAGGTCTCTGTGTATAAAATTGGCTGCAGAGCCAGAGTCCAGATAGGCAGAGGCCGGTTGGGTCCTCTCGCCAGCGACAATAGTCACAGGAATAGACAGCTTGGAATAAAGTTTTCTGTCAAATGCTGTGCCGCCCAGGGTTGTCTCCCCAACCAATCCTAGGCGCTGGAGTTTTTTGGCTTCTGGGGACACAGGCGCACAACATGGCCTCCAAGGCCGCAATATAGACAAAGTCCGGAAGTGCGCCTGCGCTGTTTCTCCTGGACAGCTAGTTTAAGTCGATCCACCTACATAGGTACCTCAGATGGGGCAACAGATGAGGACAAGAGGGGTTGCTTGAAGTTGGGATCCAACCTAGGAAGTCTTCTCTCTTGACGAACCTCTTGGGATCTTTCCCTGTACCTCATATCAACCCGGGTAGCAAGTAAAATGAGGTCGTCCAAGGATGGTGGTAGATCACAGACAGCCAGTTCGTCTTTGATTTCAGATGACAGTCCATGCCAGAAGGAAGCTACCAATGCCTCGTTGTTTCAGGACAGCTCACCTGCCAGGGTCCGGAACTGGATGGTGTACTCGCCCATGGAGGTGTCCTCCTGGCGAGGGTTCAGTAGGGAGGTAGCTGCCGAAGACATTCGTCCAGGCTCCTCAAACACAATGCGGAATAACCGCAGGAACCCCTGGAAGTCACAAGTCTCAGGTCCCTTTCATTCCCAGATAGGGATTGCCCATGCCAGGGCCTTGCGGGCAAGCAGGGAAACAATGAAGGCGATCCTGGTGCCGTCCGAGGGAAATGCTCTAGCATGCAAGGTGAAGTGAATATGACACTGTTTGAGAAATCCCCTGCATGCGCTTGCGTCTCCGTTAAAACAAGGCGGTAGTGGCAACAAAAACATAAGAACTGGTGCTGACAGGAGGTGTAGCAGGAAGATCAGCCGGAGAAACTGGAACAGGAGCAGTGGCGGAAGGAGCTAGCGCCCCCAACAGTTGTGCCATGGTGTTTACGGCCACAAGGAGTTGATCCTGTTGTGTTCGCAGGTCTTGCAGATCCGCTTGCATGGCTTGAGAAGGTGTCAGGCCCATGGATTGACCAGTGGGGGCCATGGCCTGAGCGTAATGTCACGGCGCAGGGTGTGGAACCACAGGGCTGTGCCACGTAGCAGGATAGCAGCTGGCCAAACCGGTATAGGCAATGTCTATAGTTCTGGAAAGGGTACCTGAGGCAAAGTAGACAGCAGTGGTGGTTTCAGGCTGAGATTAGGCTCCGGCAGTAGACAGGCACCCGGCGGGGTGTACACAGCAGATTCAGCAGAGAGCACAACATGACTCCAACACTTCAAGGCACAGGGGCACGGTAGCACGGGATACAGGGTACAGGCAGCAGGAACGGGAAACACTTAGGAAACCATTTGCAAAGACAAACTAAGGTAACAAAACAACGCTCAGGAAATTAATGGAAGTGCAGAGCCCTTTTTATAGTCCAGAGGCATTCTAGGCTAATTTGCAGATATTCTGCATGTGCGCATACTGGCCCTTTAAGACCAGGCACGCACGTGCGCGCGCACTCTGTGGGAGCCAGTACCACGATGCGGAAGTGAGTGTCAGCGTCTCCTGGCACTCACTCTTCCATGGCTGCGGCCGTCAGAGGGTAAGTCAGGACGACGGTCCGCGACCATAGACGTTACATATACACTTGATTGAATATCTAGTCAAGTAACAATTTACTGAATGATTTTTTACTAAATAATTGCATACAATAACAATAGCACATACAGTATATTTAAATACACATTGCTACATAGATACACAAAATTTATACACGTGCACAACTTGTCTCCAATGGGATTCAACATCTATTTTCTCTATCTCAGACACAAACATTAGACATCCAGTGAACTTCAAGAAAACCAACCGAAGAACAGGCAGAACCCACAGTCTCCATGCAGATATTGCCCTGATTTAAGCCCAGAACCACAGTACTGAGCTACCATATTGAAATAGTTATTATTACATTATAATAGACAATGGTGAACCTATAGGGCAGCTCCTGCAAGTAGAATGGAGTTCCTATTAAGAGAGACTCTTCTATTATCTCAAGCCATCATGAACATGGAAGGCAAAAATTCCTGTAGAAAATTAGATTAAAAATAATGAATATGGGGTACAAATAACCAATTTCTGTAGTAAATATTTCATAATTCTTAATATTACATAATGGGCTCGGCGCACAGTGTAATTGAAATCAATGAATAATGGGACTTATGAACAGGTTGTAAATCCAGGATTTGATCAGTATATTTAAAGTGCTTATATTTTATGTCACCACAAGCTCACACAAACGTTCTTTCGTATAGTTGTGTGATTTTACATCCATCTAAATGGGCATCACTTCACAATGTAATTTGTTAATGTGCATACAGCTGCATTCAGTGTAGCATGAAATTAATACATTATTGATCATAATATGCCTTCTGCCGGGGAATCAATTAATTCCACACTTGGAAGTATTTATTTTAGTAGTTGTTCCTTTAACATTATTGAAACAGTTAATTATTATGGTTAATAGGGAATATTTTATGTGAGATTGCTAATCTGTATAGCACATAATGTGTTTCGCAGTACATATTGAATTGGTACTGTTTGTACTATCCAAATAATTTAAAGGGAAATTGTAGTATTGATTTACATAGTTCTCACTGAAATCACGGGCTGTCCTTGTAATGAACAAATGTGCCTAGTTCACGACTGGACTAGAGCAGGGTCCTGAATAGGGGACATAAGGAGACACCATACAGTAGCACATCGAGAGCCTACAGCTCCAGACACCATGTGCCACTATATTGGCTCTATCCACACTTTACGTGTCTTGTATTGCTTTTTTATGAAATGATATTTAAATAGCCATTCACACAGAAAGGCTTGAACATTGTAGTATTGTAGGAGCTCAAATCACAGGCCTCATGAACATGACAGAGCTGGGAGAATCCGCTCCTAGAGGCAGCCCATATATGGACAGTGACGTCAGGGGCTCCCTCTAGTGGGGGTCTGACCGCTAGGATCCCCACTGTTCCTGAGGACGGCTTACCTGGCCATTCTTTTGCTCCCTGTATGAATGTAGCAAAAGCTCCATTCATTTATTATGGGGCTGCCGGACGCTATCTCCGGCAGCCCCATAGAAAGTGAAAGGAGTGGTGACTTAAATTTAAGTTTTGCTACACTGATAATTTTCGCCTATTTGTGTAATAAATTGGAAGGATTTAAGCCATGACAATGTTGTTATAAATACCAATGTTCCAAATTGGACCAATTTATCTTTAAGACAAGATCGCAGTCAAAGCAAAAATCCTTCCAGTTAAGGAAAAAGATTTTTGCTTGTCAATAACAAATGCTGCTTACCATATACCGAAGACTGTCTGGACACCACAGCGTTCACAGACCAGTTTCACATAGAAAACACATGAGTTCTTGCCCAGGCCTCCAAGGTGAGACTTTAGTAAATCTCTTTGGCACGCATGCACAAAAGGAGACAGTAGCCACTACCACTACCCACCAAGAGGAGAACGTAGAGAAGTTAAACATCAAGTGAATTGGAGACAAAGACGGAGTGCAATGGAACTCAAAGACGTGATATTCCTGACACGGAAAAACATAGGACCAAGGGTTGAGACATAGCTGGATAATTGAGCCATGTTCCCCTGGTTTGACTACTAGGCATAACGTCCGCGGTCGCGGCTCGTCATCCTAACTCACCCCTTGACGGCCGCGACAGCAGACCTCTGTGTTCTGGCCGCGTCTATCTCCTACGAGACGCCAGCACTCGCTTCCGCTCTGCTCTGCAGGGCCATCTAGGGTACATGAAATTAATTACAAATTACTACCAGATCACCTAGACTATAAAAGGGGCCCTGTCCTTTCTCTCCTTGCCTGTACGTTGTTGTGTATTCTCATGTTCGTCTTAGCAAATTTTCCCTTAGTTGTATCCTGTTACCAGTGTTCCCGTGCCCTGCTACATGTATCCTGCATCCTGTGCTGTGTTTGTTCCTTTGACTCTTCTAGTGTTGGAGTCATGTTGTGCCTGCTGTCATACACCACGTCTGGTGTCATCTGCCATGCCTGTTGTTGTACACCACATCTAGTGTCATCTGCCACGCCGGGTATCATCCGCTACATTTGGCGCCATCTACCTTCAAGTTCCATCTGTGCCTAAGCCTCTCCTACTGTCTGGACTTTTACAGGTACTCTTGTGCTAGGACTTTGCATAGACTGTTGCTTGGGCAGCTGCTACACACTACGGTGGTACGGCCTAATGGGTCCACATACCCTCGGATCGTGACACTAGGAAATGAGGATAAATGTCAGAGTGAGAGACCCTGGAGGAAATGCAGTTTGTTTAGTAAGGGCAATAATGTGTCATTACTGAAGCCCCAAACAATAGGTTCACCAAATCTGGAAAGCCCATGGCCATCTGAGCTTTAGGTTTTATGTAGTCTATAACTTAGTGTATGAGCAAAGCCGGCCTTATAAAATCAACGTAAAAGGAATAAAATTCCCTAAATAAACTAGATGAAAGGGGATAGGGATATTTTGGAAAAAGTATAGAATTCTGGGAAGTTGGCACTGTTATTTTGACAATTTGTGACACTATTATGAATTATATAGCAGTATTACACAGTTTATGGATGTATAAAATGTTCTACTACAAAACGAATAGTGTTATACAGTCCCTAAATTAATAATGCCTTACAGTGCGCTGATAAATCATGCACACATTGTCCAGAGTTCCATACTCTGTCCAGATAAATAGTGCATACAGTGCCCTAATGGCGACCCAGATGTTCATATTGAACACCATCATATCTAAAGAGACTGTCACGAGGACAGGGCATTTTACACATTCCAGTGGGTGCTCTCACACCCACTGAGTACCACCCTTCAAACTCATGTTTGGGGAGCCGCTATAAAGTATGTACTGTAGAGCAGATTTAATTAGATTGGTGTTTCATGCGCCAGTCTTAATCCAGTCTTCGCAGGAGTAGAATGCTCAAAATTTAAAAAGAGACACATGCATCTTAATACATTTAGTGCATTTTTGGCTATCTGTTCGCCAAAAGTTCAGATTTTCTGGTGGAAATTACAGCAAATATGTTGGTTATCTCCGCCCAGTTTTCTTGCCACTTTTGAAAGTAGTGAGAGGAGTTAAAAGTTGCACATTTTAGCGCAAATATGGTGTGCACCAAAATGTGCGAATTTTTAACACAACACAGTGGCTTAAAGCCGTTGCTAAATTTCCTCCTTTTATATTATTTATGAAAAGTGTATATTGAGCATATATATGTTTATTGAGCTCTTCACTTGGAGTTGGTTAATTTTCTGAGTGGGACCAGCTTATCAGTAGATCTAGGAGATGTGTTTTTTTCCACGTAATGTCTTCTGATTCTAGCTTCCATTTATTAGGACATCTTTTGAGTATGTTAAATAAAGGATTAATACTTCAGAACACTGTGGGTGACTTCACAATGAATGAGGCATGCAGTGGTAATAAACACCTGTAGTAATGATGATAAATGTGCTGATGTCAGAAAAATGTTTATGACATAAAGAAGATTCCATATTAGAAGGTTTTACTGCCACGTTCAGTGCCATATTTGATGCAACTGAGGATCTTGAGCTTGACTTTCCCACCAATGCCTACCTTGATGTAATTTGGAGGATCTAGCAAGGAAGTACCTTCACCCAAGAACAGTTTTTCATCACAGAACGGAGACAGCTGCTACAAAGAGGCATCTGGAGGACCCCTCTGCAGAACCCGTCTCATCCGTGCATTCAATAGATCGCCGATTCATGTCAATTGGTGCCCAGGAAGAAAGAAGACATCTGCCTAGCCAACCATATTAGCTGAATTAAAGGGGTTTCACATGAAGAACATTTATGACATATCCACAGGATATGTCATAAATGTCAGATAGATGCGGATAAATGCCGGAAGTTACATTGAACAGCTCTAGCTCCTGTCTCCAACGCTCCACTTTGCTGCCTAAAATTGTTATCAATATACCTAATATCAGCAACTGGTTGCCGCGGCCCTAAACACCTACTGGAGAACGGGCCCTGGGGGGCATATGTCTCCTTGTCCCAGCCCGCCCCTTTGTACCAAGGAAGAGGCCCATCTGTGTATTACACGGAGAGCCCAGTGATTCCAATAAGAACTATGTAATTCCTCAATTTAGTGCTAACTGGGGGGGAATTGAACACTTGCTGATGGGTTCCCCTGCAGATTACAGGTAATCGATGGGGTCTCAGTAGTGAGACACCCTGTGATCAGCTTACCATTTGGGAGATGCAACATATTTTAGAAGACACAGGACACAATTACTTTTTATCACCACATAAACTACTTTCTTTGTTAAAGGGGTGTTAAAGGGGTTACCAAAGAAATTACTCATATTTTTTTATTTATTTCCTGTTGCTTAAAAAGCACCAACATATTTTGCAGTACTGTACAGAGATTGTCATCACTCTCCATTTCACACAAGCTAATATCCCCATCTCAGACATATTAGGGCCAATTTTATAGGGAGTCTATTAACCTATTAGCATGTTGAAGTGTGGGAGGAAACCCACTCAAACACAGGAATAACATACACAATCCATAAAAATTTTGCCCTTGAGATTTGAATCCAAGGCAACAGTGCAGACCATTACACCTATGACAAGTCTCCATGACTTTCTCCGGAAAATGTTCTGCTGTTGACATTCAATGGAAAATTACAACATATGTGGTCTAAAACTATCCTAGGATCCATGGGGATTCCAATAGCCGGATCTCCAGACACCAGACTTTTATCAAATATACTGTATAACTGGCATGTCATAAGTCATTTTGGAACAACCGTTTTAATGTTGAAATGGATCCTTTTATGTTTATAATGGTGAACATTACATCAAAGCCTGTTCAAGTGTTCATCTAGATTTGTATTTAACTCATTGTTCTTGATAATAGAAAATCTCTAATTGCCCAACCTACAGAGATGTTAGAAAAATGTAAATGAGTAGATTAATATATTACAATATAACATGGTAAATCACAATTACGAAGGCCTCATTCACAGTGGTAAACAGACTGACATATAGGCCCATAATATGCTCCCACAGGTACTCTGTGTACCATCATGTGGTACCTACTTGAGGCGCTAAATTCTTCCTTAGAGATATTGAATATCTCCATAAAGCAGCATTTAAGATAGCGCATACCACAATTATAATTTTTTGTGGATTTTCACAGAGGCTCATGGTGGTGCAGAATGAACTAAAGACTTTTATTACAATATTAGGGATCCATTTGACAAGGATCCTTAATATGACCATGTTGCATACTCTTTTTGGATGACAGTTTTGTTATGGGCTGTCAAAAAAGTGTAATTGAACCTATATTTTTATATGTCCTAGGTAGAAAGTTTGCTGGAAAAAAACTTCTTGCAATGTCCACATAAATTTATATTATAATAAATATATATTATTTTTTTTAATTGGTAAAAAGCATTTGTATATTTAGTGCTTTGACAAAAGGGCTGCCTTGGCTGTCTATAGCAAACTGGTCCCTTTCAATAAAGCAGCTATACAAAATAAAAGCGATAATTTGATGTATTTGATTATGTAGGTCATACCCTATTACTTCAGTAGAGCAGGTAAGCATTAAGATCTAAAACAGCAAATTCTGTATTGCCAAAATACGGATGCAAATAATAAAAAGATGCATCTGTTATCATAGCTGCGGCTGTTTATTTCACTTAAGAATCCCCAGGGCAAATTCACTGAGAATAAAGTAGAATGTGGTAATAGAAACATTTTTCTTGTATTATTTACTGTGTCAGCGTATGACAGATAAAACAGATGAACTGCAAGATGTTGCGCTTCATTAAACGACATTAGCCTTTTCTCTTCTGATAAAAGTCTACATTTATAAAATTTACAGGCCTGGTCCTATGTACAAAACAAACACTTAGCTATAATACTTTATATTTAAATGTGCCGTACCACACATTCTTCAATTGTCATACAGTATCTGGCACATAATTATATTTCTAATGCACTTTTTTATTTTCAGGTAATAGTATGTGTGGGTTTATTATGTACTTTATTATTAACATATACTTTATGCATGAAATGACCAGAATTGTAGTCCATGCACATGCAATAGTTAAACTTTCCAACCTAACTACAGATGAAAGATGAGTTTTAAGGTTAAATGTACCCCTCTGTGGCCACAATGGGAAAGTGGAGAAGACTGCTGTGACTACTGGTGGTAAGGGGTTGGCTGTAGTGACACTGTCAATGTTGGAAGAGGGGGATCCTTCTTTGAATACTGTCCCTTACTTCTAACCAATAGGTTTGTATAAGCAAAAGAAAATCCAGGTCCCTAATTATTATAATTAGTGGGTATCACAGGGACTGAACCCATACTGATCAGGCATAAACTATATGGGGAAAACCTGACCATCAGACCTATATAAGGTTGTTGGACATTCCATTCCAAAACCATGAATTGGGCCCCCTTTTGATGCAATAACAGCTGACACTTTTTTTGGGAATGGTTTCCACAGGATTTTTGGAGTGTTGTCATCTGTGCTAATTCAGTTAAAAATAAAAACATTCAAGAGGTCAGAGAGTGATGTTAGATGAGAAGATTTGTCTTGCAGTTGGCGTTCCAGTTCATCCAACAGCAAACTCATTTATACCATGTCTTTATGGGCACAGTCAGGCTGGAACAGGAAAGGGGCTTCCTTAAACTGTTGCCACATGGTTGGAATCATACATTTGTCTAAAATGCCTTTGCATGCTGTTGCATTAACATTACTCTTCACTGGAAATAATGGGCCTGGCCCAAACCCTGAAACACAGAGACGCTGACCATTATGCATCCTACACCAAATTTTACATTAGGCACTGTGCATTCCGACAGATAGCATTCTCCAAATATCCGCCAAACCCATATTCATCTATCAGACTGCCAGATAATGAAATGTGATTCATTGCTCCAGAGAACATTATTCTTGATGAAGATGGCTGCCCTTATACACGTGGAACGGTGTTTTAATACTTTTTGCTACTTTAAATATTTATTCTGAATTACGATTGGTGACCTGGATGCTATTTTTTGCTGTATACTGTGTCCCAGGAATTTTTGTGTAGATTCTGGATTAGAGGAGAGCATGGGATCTGGCTCCCCTCCCCCTTATGAGTACCATACAGATCAATTGTTGTTACCTTCCCTGCACCGAACCCTGGGCCGCCATCAGGGAGGTACTGGGGGTACTGCAGTGAGGGGCCCGGGCATAAATTTAAAAAAAAGGGGCCCGCACTCTGCCGCTGGAATTAATATACTCACGGCAGTGTGGCTCTTACAATTTCATTTCGGTGAAAGGAACAGGTCCTATCACGAAGCAGGGGACCATTCATTACATCAGAATAAAACCGTAAGGGCCCGCTGGAGAGTGAGATGTGCCCGCCCCTCCTCCTCCACAACAGCGTGACAGCATGTCGGGAGGAGACAAGGGGTGGAGACATCACAGCAGCGGGAGTTATGAGCTCAGCCTCGGAGGATACGTCCAGCAGCAGCAGCAGTCGTCGCCTTCAGTGAGTACTAAGTTATGTCTGTGTCCGGCTGCTGCTGCCCGGAGCCTCCTGAAAAAATCTCCTCCTACCCCCATAGAAAGTAAATATCATACCCACGTCTGTATTATGTTAACACTGCAGCATAGGATTCTATCAGCTCTACGGCTCTTATCTCCCGTCCTGTGTAACATGTGACAATAAACCTGTCTTCTCCCTCTGTTTACACTGGACAGGAGAAAAGAGCTCGTGGAGCTGAGTGATACAATCCTATGCTGCAGTGTAAACTAATACAGACGTGGGTACGATTTTTGCTTTCTATGGGGATGGGGTAGAGTTAGATGATAATGGGGCAGGGAGATGATAATGGGGTAGAGTTAGAGGATAATGGGGGCAGGGAGATGATGGGGCAGGGAGATGATGGGGCAGGGAGATGATAATGGGGCAGGAAGATGATAATGGGGGCAGGGAGATGATAATGGGGGCAGGGAGATGATAATGGGGCAGGGAGATGATAATGGGGGCAGGGAGATGGCATTGGGTAGGGAGGGAAATGATGCTAGAGTGGGAAGGAGATAATAATGGAGGGAGGATGGCACTTGAGTAGGGATGCACGATGCATCAAAACTTCGATACGGTTTCGATACCGTGCACCCCCAAACGGTTCGATATCGTTATTTCATGTATTTCGATACTAAGCTGTGCCGATACACAGCTCAATATTGTAATACATGAATTTATGAGAGCGGGGCTGTGGCTGTGTAATACAGTTACGGCCCCGCTCCGGAGTCCTGACATGTGCGCGCTGCCAGGATTATGTGATGCAGCCAGCAGTGCACTAATGAGCGGCGGCACTGAAAACAGAACATGGCGGGTGCACTACAAAACACCCCCACATGTTCTGTCTTCAGTGCCTGAACCGCAGCTTATTAGTGCAGCGCCGCCCGCATCACCTCGTGCTGACCGCGTGCGGGGCAATGACTGTATTATACAGCCGCAGTCCCACTCTATAAAGGCAGAGATCAGAGAAACCTCTCATCTCCGCCGCTATTCCCCTGAATGCTGCGATCACAGCGGACTGCAGCATTCAGGGGAAAATGAGAAGGGGGGATGCCCCTTGGATCACGTCACAGGAATCCCTGTGACGCGATTGAGGGACATACCATATATGGGCAGACAGCTCAGGGTCCATTGAAGGACCCCAGGGCTGTATTACCATATTTCCTGTTAGGGCATACTCAGGTCTGTCCTAACAACTGCCTGTGTACTATCCGTATATAGATATATACCAATACATTAAAGTTTAAAAATAAAGTAAAAACATAAAGTAATGTTAAATTAAAAAAAATACACATACACCTTTTTTACAATACACATTAAAATAAGTCTCAATACATAAAATATACACATTCAGTATTGGCACGGCCATAATAACCTGCACAGCAATTTTTTGCGTCATTTATGATGTGTGCGCTGTAAAAAAATAAAATGAAAACTTCTTTCACTTATCAATGTGGGGCACGAGGTGTGATGAATTTAACCTCCATGTGCCTCACATTAATAGTAATTAACCCCAACATGTACCTTACACATTAACCCATTATAATTGAGGAACATGATGGGGTTAATTACTATTAATGTGAGGCACGTGGAGGTTAAATTTACCATCACACCACACGCCTCACATCAGAAAATGGAAGAACTGTTTTGTTTTTTTATTACTGTTGGCAAAGTATCGCTTTGTTATCGAAATCGCAATACTACACAAAGTATCGTACCGAAGTCCAAATTCTGGTATCGTGACATCCCTCCACTGGAGGAGGCATTATACAATGGGGGGGGGGCTAATAATTGGGTGTAGATAGTGCCACACACTGCCCCCCTGTAGATAGTGCCACACACAGCCCCCTGTAGATAGCACCACACACAACCCCCTGTAAATAGCTCTACACACATGCCCCCTGTAAATAGCTCCACACACAGCCCCCCTGTAAATAGCTCCAAACACTGCCCCCTGTAAATAGCTCCACACACTGCCCCCCCGTATATTAGCTCCACACACACAGCCCCCTGTAAATAGCTCCACACACACAGCCCCCTGTAGATAGCGCCACACACTCCACTGTAGATAAAAGTCTAAATGCTAAACTCTGGCCACAGGTAGGGGTCTGGTGGAAAGGTGTCTGAATTACCTAACAGTTCTGGTCTAGGATCTGAATTTTTTTCTGGTTTGGTGTCTGAATTAATTTTGTTATGTGGTTTTTACACAGATAACGTGTGCAAAAACATCATCAAGGCATGCCCGTGGCGGTGGGAGATCTTAGGGACTACATTTTGGTGAGTGACTCTGCTGTGTATAGGGCTTCAGTGCAATGATCTTTGTTTATATTGCCCTCCTACACCCTGACAGATTCTTTACACACACACACACACACACACACACACACACACACACGAACACACACACACACACACACACACTTTCACTTTTTGCCCCCCACAGAGCCGCTGTCTCTTCCCTGTCACTCCACAGAGCCCCTGTGAGGTTGCATCTCCTCCCCCCTGGCTACCACTGCTACTTTCAGTTCTCCCAGCCCTGGCACTTAGTCTCTCCCCTTTGCCCTCCGACACCCACCTCCTGTCTCTGCCCTGCTCCTCCAAAGAGTATTCTTTTTAATGTGCCCTACCTCCCGCCCCTTTACATTTCATCCCCCCCTCCTAATAACGAGGGGGCGGGGGCCCAGACTCATTGGCAGTATGGGGCCCAGAAATTCCTGATGGCAGCCCTGACCGAACCCCTATGGATTCGCTTTCCGAGAATTTTGTTATTGTCTAAGGAATGATTTACATGTCTCTGTCCACTATCCCAGAATGGAGATTTATTTTTATGTTGACATGTTGTGTAAGTGATCATGTTAATACATTCTACAGTCCTTGCTGTGGATAAGCTAACAGAGATACATTTATAAAGCAATGCTACTTTTACTAGCATTATAAAGTATTGAGCAGAAACATACAGTGCAAAATAAATAGTAAAAAATCCAAATTAGACTTGGAAACAGTTTCTTAGAAATCTATCAAACACAATTACCATTAAATGAAGCAGAAATGATCATTGTATAACAGGTATTGAACATAGGTATGTACAAATAATTGAATAAAAGCACGTGCAGCCTTCTCTTTAATGATATTAAGAGTAGATTATCAGAAAACGAACTGTTGTTTAACTCAAGATATCTGATTTTTTTTTTTTTTTAAAGTGATGGTCGGTGCTTTTTAAATTTCCTTGTAACTATCTATATAATTACTTGGTGCTGTAATAGTAGACTAAATAAAATATTGATTAAAAAAGTGAAAACCACATTTTTTTTAAAAATAAAAACATTTGATTAAATATTAATTTACTAAATGGAACAGGTACCGTGCCATTACCCTGTTAATTTATGTGGGGCAGACGGGAAGGGCTTAATCAACGCAAGATTCAACACTGCACCTGACAGAAATCAAAAGAGGACATGTTATCATCAGTCCATGCCAATAGTGCCGACTCAGGTGTTAGACTTGTAACCTAAAGCAATTATATTTCAGTATAGAAGACATGTTTTACTTTTTTTTTTTCTGCCAATTGGAGATAAATGCTGCATACATATACATTAAATATGTCTGTTATGTGTTTAAAGTTTTTACAAATTTCCAAACAGTTCTTGAATAAGTCTAAGAAATTAAAGGGAATGCATCATCAGAAAATTACTTATTATTCAAATAAATAATTTTTTTTAGAAAAACATTTTCGAAACTTTTCTCTGACTATCCATATAAAAAAGATCTTGAAATATTCCACACTGGCCACTAGATCAAATATAATAAGCTGACCCTTCTTTTCCGTAGCACACTCTTCAGCTCTGCTGTATAGATTGTGAAAGTCATCCTTTTATCATTAAAGGGTGGGGGATTAAGGGCCCATTCATGCGAACGTGAATAATGTCCATCTACTGCGCATTGAAATCACGCGAAGCACACGGGCCCATTGATATCAATTGTGCCGTTTACACATGCGTGAGTTTTCAGGCAGTGAAAGTCCGCTGCATAAAACTCACTGCATGTCCTATATTGGTGCGTTTTCATGCAACCTGCAAGCCCATTGAAGTCAATGGGTGCGTGAAAACCATGATTTGCGCATCAATTCAATTGAAAATAATAGAAAAAATATGTGCTTTGCGAGTGCGTGAATAAAGCATGCCACTCGCAAAGGACACTGATGCATAACACAACACACACGTACCAGATTCATGCACGTTTTTCACACGCATGAATCTGATACGCTCGTGTAAATGTAGCTTTAATGACGGCTCTATTATAATGCAGGAGGCCTAAATAAGGTGGGATAGTAACACTTTATACTATACACACAGATAAGGCTCTGTATTTATCTTCCCTGCCACACCCTGGTCTCTTTGGTAGGGAGATGTACTCTAAATGGGGTTTTACACTGTACGATTATCGGACAGACGAGCGATCACAGAATGCTCGTTGTCGATAATTGCCCTGTGTAAACAGGGGAACGATCAGCAGATGAACGAGAAAACGCTTGATCATCCTCTGGTCGTATAGTTTTAAAAAAGTTAAATATTACCATTGTCGGTAGCACATCTCCCTGTGTAAACAGGGAGACGCGCTGCCGACATGATAATAATGTATGAGGACGAGCGATCGGAGTAACGACCGCTCGTCCCCCTCCATAGCTCTGTGTGACAGGAGCAAACGCGCGCCGATCAACGATGTCTCGTTATCCGGCGCTCGTTGCACCGGCCGCTTATTGGCCGGTGTAAAAGGGCCTTAAGTATATCACTTCCTGGAAACTGTAATAGTTTATTCTCTGTAAATTAACTACAAATCATTGCCGCTGCCATAAAGTACACACAAACTGCTGCACTGTTCCGGCAGACAATGAAGGAAGAGTGCAAATCCAATATGGCTGCCCTAAGGAAAGCTTTAAAAAT
Source organism: Rhinoderma darwinii (assembly GCF_050947455.1). Classification (NCBI taxonomy): domain Eukaryota; kingdom Metazoa; phylum Chordata; class Amphibia; order Anura; family Rhinodermatidae; genus Rhinoderma; species Rhinoderma darwinii. The sequence continues at coordinate 114,238,645 of NC_134690.1, forward strand.
AAGCAATAAATGGCTTCAACATTTAGAAAAAAAAAAGTGCCTTATTTCTCTTCTGCTACTCACATTTAATTAATTAAACTAAAATTAAATTAATTATACAGTCCCTTCAAAGAAGAACTTCATTACTTCTTCTAAAGAACAATATTGTCAGCCTCTCCACAGCCAAAATCGCTGTTTTCAAACAACACAAGATTGCATTCAGCTGCAAATATAGATAAGATACGGTATGCAGTATGTTGTATCTCTTAAAGTATACTTGTATTCTTGTTTGTACTGCAGCTACATTTTTAAGCTGGCCTTCTACATTAGATCAAATTTGTCTGAACCCGCAGATTTCAGAAAAATAGGTTGATGATCTAATGTGTTTGTTAGCCTCCTAACAGTCCCTCAATGACAGATGTTCGGAGAAAGGAGAATCATGCATGTTGGATTGCAACCTGCCCAATCGTTTGTTCCTGCAGCAGATAAACTGGTACGAGTGGTGTCTGGCAGCAGCTTATTTCCATCTCTCCATTGAGATAAACACGCTCAAGCCCAACATGCATGTTTGTGGGGTGGTAGAGGGAAATAGCTGTCGGCTGAATGGCTGCCAGCTATCTAATGTGTATCGCTAGCTTTAGGGAATTGCATTATGTTCAATTCCATAATGTTCGGGACTGTTATTAGCCACATTTCTTCTCCTGCAAGAACTGGTATGAACTTAGAGCTTGCTAATGGGCTAAGTTTTTAATAAATATAATGTTTGAGACACGCAGGACCCGCTTTCACTGAACCTGTCCTTCCAACTGACCTGACGGAATCAGGTATCAGCGCAAGATACAGTCGCTCTATATACAGAATACAAAGCAGCTGTTTCTCAAAAAATAAAAATAATTTTTAATAAAAAGTATTTTCAAAGTTGCACCAATCACACTGATAAACATTTTTATTAGAAAAAAAAAAAAAAGAATTTCAAAGGTGTACATAGCCTTTAACATGAACAGTCAAGGTCATTAATTTTAAACTATATCACTGTGTGATGTGATGCATGAGCATACAGCAAATGCACATAATGTTTCCATTATATGCGGTGTGTTCCTATATTGTTCATTTTCTTGCACTGCGGTTAATCTGCTTAGGCTTTCTAATGACTTTTGTAGAATGTATAAATATTTTCTAGCGCCCAGGAGAAATACTTCATATCCTCTTATTGTATATTCATGCGCACCGGGGACATGTACATCAAGAATCAAAGTTCTTGCTCCATCTGCTCATTCAACACTAACCATCTTCATATAAATAAATAATAGGAAGTTTTCCATATAGAAACACATTTTACTAGAGTCTTCTTAGGTTTTAATGGACTAGAAGAAAATAAAATTTTCCTGGGATGCGCAACCATAGGATTCCCAAAAAATCTGATAATATTAAAAAATGTTTCAAAGTTAGAAGGTGTTTCTGAGCTTGTAGTTTTCCTCTTTATAAAGAAGGGCAATCCACAAACCCAGAAAAGCCTGATAATTATGAGACTTTTTGGAACTAATAGACATTTTTTGATATCAGATTTTCTTTGAATCTTCCTTTATGGTTGCACATCTCAGAATTTTCCCTTACTTCTTTTCCATTATCTGATGCTCTTGGATTTTCTACACCGGTGTCTTGGAGATTTAGCAGCATGATTGACTGAAAGCGACTTTTGTTGTTTTGTTGCCCTTCTGCACTACACTACCACAATGTTTTAAAGGTTATTTCCTTATAAAGCACTATGCCTTTTTACTCTTTTAGCTCTTCTAAAATATTTTTTATATAGAGCATTGTATTGGGAAGATACGTTGTTATATGTAAAATTGATCTTCTAGTTGAGGATGATCTTAATGGAAAATGTATTATTTACTGCCCATTTTTTTTAAATTATTAATTAATTACAGCAATTCTGTGTCAATCCTGAATGGAAAGTCGGGTGAATTCCCCTAGAATGAGTATAAGCCAGTCCTGCAATATTTGCCTTCAACAAGACAAACTCTTCAGGCAGATATTGTCAAGGAATCACTACTTGAGCAATTCCCCAGAGTGCAAGTTTTTAGAACTGCTATGCAAGAAATTCCCCAAAGACAGCTGGAGACAGTCTGGATCAAGCGTGCAGGTAAATCAGCCACCTCAAGTTCGTCACCACTCTGGTCAGCAGAGTCTAAGGCTACTCTATGGTCTTCACCAGAGCCCACCGGAAGGCAGTTTGGATTTGGCTGCATAGAACCCAGGTTGCTTTTACAGAATACGGTGTTGGACAGGAAGTGCAACTGCAGGAAATACCAGAACGGTTAACTAGAAAAGCCAGAGGGGTAATCAGCAAGCAGAGTACAAAACCAGGAGATACCAAAAGTCCAAATCAGTGAGCAGACGGTAAATTCAAAGACAAGCTAAAGTCCAGTTAGAAGTATCCAAACAGTCAAGGTGATTCAGGGTGTAACTAGGAGCTTGATCAGAAACATGCATACACAAGAGAATCACAAGCAACACTGAGAAAACTGAACAGATTCAAATACTACACTTGGTCCTGATAGGTTGCAGACAGAGAAATGAGATTGGCTCAGTATCTCAAACTAGGGCCACCCAGAAGCTAAACTAGTAGGCATGACAACCTTAAAGTGACTGACATTTCCTAACAAGTATATTCCACTCTGTCATGTCTATAAATAAGTAATATTGCTCCTAACAAGTGATGGAGAATGACAACCATCTTCTGCAAAATAGAGCGGGGCATATATCGGGTGTCAGCAATATGTACTATAAGCACTGGCCTCAAGAAACAGATGAAGATGCAATATGGTCAACTGTTGTCATAAGCTCCCCAGACTCTTTTGAATACTTGGCACTTGCATAGAATACTCATTATGGAGAGTGACAGATAGCAAAAAAAACAAGTTAAAAAAAAATGTGGATTTGAATTCCCTTAAAGAACCACCTTCCCCCTCAATTGTAGAGAAATATGCCACTACTCCGAACTGTCAACAATGTTTGCCCTAAAAACTTAACATGTATTTTAAGGATTACTGAGGCTCATTTCAGTATATGGGTGTCAGTTACTGGATAATCTTCATTTTTTCACTATAAGTTAGATCCTCTTGTACTGCAGACCAAGAACTATGAGTAGAAAGTGAAGCGACATGTTGCACCGAGGAGTACTGCAACATTTTTATTCTAGCAATCCGTGGGGGTCACATGTCACACACTTCACCAATGACACCCCCCTCAGTAATATGTCAGAAATACTGGTGTACTTTTAAAATCAAGCTACACGGGTAATCATTACATGAATGTTTTTTCACAGGGGTTTTATCATCAGCGCTCAGATCTCTACATATAATAAAAGTGTAAACTTTGCGTGTCTGTACATTGAAAATATTTGCGAAGAAAAATAATTGGGGGGTTGAAGGATAAGTGATAGAATGCATTAAGATAATTTTTGGAATTTTTGTCTGTTTGTTTGTGCACTCATGACATAAAAACTACTGACCGAATTTGGATGGAGTTTTTAGAAAAACATAGGAGTCAACTTGAAGTAACATTTAGTTTTTATTTCATCGCAATCGGTTCACTCAATCAGAGGATATGCGAATTTAATATTTTGAATAATTATTTTACATTGCATTAGTACAACAACAACAAACACATGGAAACCAATCACATTTTTACTTTCATTTTGTATTGTCTTGGAAAAATAGACACCAGTAGGTTGCAATCAATCAGATCCAAATTTAATCTATACTGATTGTTATATAAGGGAGAGGTTGCAATCAATCAGATTGCTGCTAATTTTTCAAGCTGCCTCAGACAAATTACAGCTGTGATCTGATTGGTTGCTAAGGACAACAACTCCAACTTTCGTCTATATTGGGGTATTTTATGCATCGGAGGCACATATAACTACCAATCAGGTTTCTGCTTTCATTGTCCAAGCTGCTTCAGTAAAAAATAACTGTAATCTGATTGGTTGTCATGGACAACAGCTCCAAAATTTGTCTACATTGATTTCTACACATACTAAGGAGATATAGCAACCAATCAGATCTCTGCTATCATTCACCTGCTGCCTCACAAGAATGTAAACTACAATCTGATTGGTTGCTATGGACAAAAGTTCCAACATTTGTTTATTTTGTTTATTTTGGTTCTTACACATAGAAGGGAGATAAAAATCAGGTTGCTGCTTTCATTCTCCTAGCTGCCTTACAAGAATCTAAACTGTAAGTTGATTGGTTGCTATGGACAACAGTTCCAACATTTGTCTGTATTGGATATTACACATAGAAGAGAGATAAAGCAACCAATCCGCTCGCTGCTTTCATGCACCTAGCTGCCTCAAAAAACGGTAATCTGATTGGTTGACTCAAAGGGCTTGGACAGCGGCCTCTCGGTCTCAAGAGAGTAAATGCCTTCCAGAAAAAGATCAAATATTTCTCAATATAGCAGAAATGCAAAAAGAATGAGACTAATTAGGACTCAAATCTGAAGAAGAACATGAGGCAACAGCTTACTGCAGCTCAAGAACGTCAGGCCAGAACTCACGCATCTGAAACTTCTACCCAGCGTGAGTCTCGGCTAGCAATTGTGAAACTTTCACCAACAGAGAATTGTCAGAGAGCTCGCACAGCGGCCTCTCGAGAGCTTGAAAATAGTGAAGAACGTAAAGCGCAATTAACCGCCGATCGCAAACATCATAACTATGCCAGAGCTCTCGAAAGTCAAGACCAATATCAACGACGATTGGAATCAGCTAGAGAGAATTATGAACGCACGCGCCAAGATAATGAAAGTTATTTATTTGACTGAAAGGGAAAGAGTAGATGAAATACGGTGTAATGTCCGTGGCTACGGGCTGTCAGCTCCAACCTCCCCCTGACAGCCGCAGCCACGAGTCGGCAAGCGCTGGCCCCAGCCTCCTCCTCAGGAGACGCCAGCGCTCACGTCCACTCACCTCAGCCGGATCCCGTGGGGTGCTCGCTCTTAAAGGGGCAGCGCGCGCACCGGACCTCGTTGATGAACTTTGACCCGTGAGTACCCTGGACTATAAGAGGGGTCCAGCCGCCTAGTTCTATGCCTGAAAGTTGTTGTGTTCCCTAGTTTGTCTATGTGATGGCCTCCTAGTGTTTTTCCTGTTCCAGTCCCTGTCCCTGTACCTATACCTGTTTCCAGTTCCTGCACCTAGCAATCCATACATTGCTGGTCTAGCACTGAGTTGTGCCAAAGTCGTGCTGTGCTGCATCCACGTCTGACCTGCTCCACCTCGCCTGACATCCGCCTGCTACCTAGTCCCAGCCGAGCCTGTCCTGCTGCTGTCTGAGCTGCCACAAGTACTTATAGACCTATAGACTCTCACCTGCTCCCTGTTGGCCAGCTGCCTTACCGCCAAGGCGGTACGGCCCAGTGGGTCCACAGACCCTTCGTGACATACGGCAGGCAGAAACAGCAGATTTTATACTGTTCCATCATTGCAAGACCTCATTTCTTGTGTGTATGGTGACCCAACGCAAATAACAAATCATGAAAACTCTTGGCTATGCGAAAGAGCTATTTTGACCCCTCGCAACGACCAGGCAACAGCAATAAATGCTGAAATATTGACGTGTGTTCATGGAGAAAGTGCGGAATATATCTCCATCAACAGAGTCATTGAACGAGAAGATGCTACCAACTATCCGGTGGAATTTTTAAGTTCCCCAAGCACACCCGGTCTTCCGTCACACAAAATTAATTTAAAAGACAGTGTCCCCATTATTTTCCTTAGAAATGTAAGCCCACCAAAACTATGTAACGGCACCCAACAAAAATCACACATCAACAACAAAGCGTGACAGAAGGTGAGATTTTAACAGGATGCGGCGCAGGTGATAGCGTTTTTATACCCCTAATCCCCCTCATTCCAAATAATTTTCCCTTCAGTTTTAAACGAGTACAGTTTCCTGTCAGCTTATGTTACGCTATGACCATCAACAAAGCGCAGGGCCAAATGCTGTGCATTGCGGGCGTGGACCTCAGTGTTAGCTGCTTTGCGCAAGGCCAGCTCTTTGTGGCTCTCTCCCGTGTTAGCAACTCCACCAATCTTTATGCACACATCCCTTGCGGTTCTACTGCTTACATTGTTTACAGGGAAGCGTTGTCGTAGTGAACCGGACTACTGAAAGAAAACTATTTTAATTTGTTTGTTTATTGTTGTTATGGTATAAATATACATATATATAATGTATTTGGGACCATAAGGAGTGAAATGTTAGAAAGGAGAAACATGTGTTACAATAGAATGGGTATTTTAGAAAGGTTAAGAGAAGAAATAGTTTGCAGATGCTCTGCCGTCCCTTGAAATTGCAAACAGATGGTGGTCAATCACTTGACCACCCCCCCCCCCTAAGCATAAAGGAAACACAAGGGAATACCTGGTGCTCCACCAATGAGCTATATGGGAAAGGAAGATGTAAGGCTTGAATATACAGATGACTCATATGTTATGGAATGTTCTTTGTTCATCTGATGCTATAAGTAGGAATGTTTGTAGTTCAATAAATTAGAAGGATTTTTACCTTGAGAAACGTCTCAGTGTATCTGTTGCTTCTCCGAGCTCGCACCCCCCCACCTGATTTGAACCTGCATGGAGATCAAGGTGTAAAGTGACCTCATTGCGATCACAGAAATTGGCGCCCGAAACAGGGACTTGACCAGGAGGACGGCACCCCACCTAGGGGATCTCCCGGGACTTGAGTGGCGACCTCCCGGACGAAGGAACGTGCAGACCACTGCTGCAGCAAGGTAAGAAGACTTAATTCTTACAAACTCTGCTCTGCACCTTCCTGTCTGGTAGGTCACCTTCCCGGTAGTACTCCTAAGGAATAGAGGGGCCACATGAGGGTATTTTTAGTGTAAAAATCTGGTCAAGTCTAAAATAAATCCTACCCTCAGGATAAAGTGCCTGATCTCCATGACAGTATTTGTATGAATGTTGTAGAAACCCAGTTTTGTGTCACAAATGCATTTTAGAATAAGGAAATTGTTTTTGGAAAAAAAATTCAGATAATCCGGCAAATTACCAGAAACATGTGTACATGCTTCAGGTGACTACGGGGATTATGATAGGCTAAATTTTAGCCCGGAAATTGAAAATTTTGTGCAGTCCGATAATCCGGCAAAATACCGAGAACGTGTGTACACGATTGGAGTACTTGCGGGGATTATCATGCGCTGATTTTCAGCTCAAAATTCCAGAATTTTCTGCAGTCCGATAAACCGGCATGTCAAATGAACAGCTTGATTTTACGTTTGCCTTGTTATTTGGATTAGGAATATTTGTCATATTACTCTTGTGGTGCGGAGGGCACGTATTCGAGTGGTGTCTCAGACGAAGAAAGTAAGCTAGTTATAAAAGGACTGTAAAAGGAAGATTCTCTGGCCAGAGTAGAAAGTAAGTACGGAAACTAGAAACTGTCTAAAATAGATGAGAATGGAATTCATCTGTCAGTAGCTAAAATCTGTAACAAAATACGGGTGTGCCTAAGGCCACCACTTACAGTCACAAGATGGGAAACTTGGTTACCCTCTTTAAAAAGAAGTTTCGAGGGGATAAGTAACTGTCTCAAATAGGTGAGAAAGGAATTCACCTATCAGGAAAATTACCCCCTACATAACCTAGGGTCTGCCCATAGGCGACCACTTATAACTAGGCAACGATGGGGAACTTGGTGTTTCTATTACGAGATGAGCACCCACAAGGACTGACAGCCAAACAGGTAGTGGCGGAAAGAGAGGGAAAGGATGTGACAAAAGGAACGAATCAGTTAATGAAGGCATGTGGAAGCGGGAAGATAAGATCTGGAAAAATGGAATGAATGTTGTGACACAAAACGTGGATGGTTAAAAGATAAAAAGTTACAGGGGAAAGCAGAAGCATGGAGAAAAGTGTCAGAAGAAGTAGTACGAGGAGGTTTCAGGGAAACAGAATGTAAAGATAAGTTTTACTACACTTGTTATAATGAAGGTGGTAAACAAAGAAAGAAAAAAGCAAGTAGCCCACCGGGGTATGGGGTAGTCACGACGCAGGGACCAGGGGGATGGACGTGTAGAGTGTGTGGTCAGCAGAATCAAGCATGGAGGGATACTTGTTTTGCATGTGGGGCAGCAAGACCAGGAGGGCAAAATCCCCTAGGGATATATCCAGTGGTACCAAGAATGAGTAGCACAAACCCCTTTGCCCCCTCACCTCAACAAGTACCAGAACCATATAAACAAACAATAGGGTTGGCCCCTGTAGTGTTGGCAGGAATAACCCCAGTAACAGGAGGAGCCGAGGGCTCAACGGATGAAAGAGTAGAAACTAGAGCGTATAGAGAGAAAAGGGAAAAAGAGGAGGCAGAAGAGAAAGAGGAAAGGGAAAGACATCAGCGTAATATGGATCAGGCAGAAGCAGCAAGGAAGCTTCCCGAGTCAAAAGATACGACGCAAGCATTAGAAAACGTGGGAAAAAGGTTACAAGTGCTGACAGACCTGTTTGCGACTGAAGCTGGCAAGAATTTTAATAAAGATAAGGAACATAAATATAAGCCATGGAACCCTAGGGATGCGTTGACTTTAGTTCAGAAAGCCCCCGACCCGGAGACAGAGCCTGTCCCTTTTTGGAGATATATAGAACAAATTCAGAAAATGTATTCAGCAACATGGGAAGACTTAGTGCAGCTCATACATACCAAAATGGGAATCTATAGCTCTACAGTCATGGATGATTTGGATCCCCCGGTAGGAGGGAATTGGGCTCAGACAGAGCCATCGGGGCAGAACATGGTGGATCAATTGAAAGAATGGGCAGTGAAAAAGCAGGCAGAGCTAGGACTTAACCTGACAGACCTTACGCAAGATGGAAGTGAAACAGTGGAGAAATTTTACTCTAGACTCCAGACAAGCTGGAAAAATATGGGATACAGAAGAGACAACCAACTAGATACTAGACTACTGACAAACTGTTTTGTAGACGGGCTAAAACGACACATAAAAGACACATTGTTAGTAGCTAGACCCGAGTACCGAAGTTTGGCCCCAGGAGCCCTGTTAAAAATAGCACAAGGTATAGAGCAGAGTCAAAAAGCACAAGGACAAAGAAAGAAACAAGTTGTTGGTGCTGGAGTATACCAGCCTCAGTACCAGCAACAGGAACAGGCACAAAGGCCATTACGGAAAGATATAACTTGTTATAATTGTCGGAAGAAAGGACACATAGCCAGGGACTGTAGAGGTCCAAAACGCCCACGACAGTTCCTGCAAGTGGAGGGCGCGCAGCCTACGGCACCTCCGCAGACACAACAAATGCAAACATATCAGGCGTAGGACAGTGGCAATCCCGAGGAAGGGGTAGTAACACAGATACAAGTAGTTTCCTTAGGTCCCGCTCCTACGGTCCCGTTAAAGATAAACGGAGGTCCCTCCATACCCTTCATTATAGATACGGGAGCAGCCATGACTGTCATCAAAACCCAATTACTTCCTTCCGAGATGTTGTCCCCAGATTATCAAGAATGTGTGGGTGTGGGAGGAGTTGTGGTGAAAAATCAAATAAGTAAACCTGTCACACTCCAATTTGGACCACACAGCTCGCTCGTTACTAGGTTGGTCACTTGTGATACTACTCCCGCTTGCTTGCTTGGTGCTGACCTGTTACAAAAATTACAGGCCACCATCGAGTATTTGCCGGATGGGACGGTAAAACTATGTGGCCAGCTGAATGAGGAGGAGTTGTGTTTGGTAGCGGCTTGTGACACCAATCCATGGAGTACCTCTACGCAAGCATACGTCCAAGCATATACTCCCACAGAGCAAGAACAATGTTTGAAATATGTACCACACAAGTTGTGGTCAAAAAGTCCTACAGATGTAGGCATACTGCCAGTACCCCCGGTAGAGGTCAAACTGAAACCCAATCATCCACTACCTCAAAAGAAACAATACCCCCTCAGCCAAGCCCAATCAGATGCTATAACCAGTAGCATCAGGGACTTCCTACAAGCAGGAGTACTAAGGGAAATAGTGTCCCCATGTAACACTCCCTTATACCCTGTTAAAAAGAAATCAGAAAAAGGCCAACCTGCAAAATATAGGATGGTCCAAGACCTGAGGGCAGTAAATGCGGCAACAGTTTTTAACACACCGATAGTGCTAAATCCCCATGTATTATTGGCTCAGATCCCAGCAGCATCTTCGCATTTCACGGTGGTGGATCTGGCAAATGCCTTCTTCTCAGTCCCATTGCACCCAGATAGTCAGTATCTTTTTGCTTTCACACATGAGGGAAAACAGTATGCATGGACTGTTTTGCCCCAGGGAGCACATAACTCTCCAAGTACCTATACGGCCGCAATGCAGTCGGTACTTGCAGAATGGGTGCCTCCCGAGGAAATAGTATTATTACAGTATGTTGATGATCTACTCCTTTGCTGTCCCTCCCAACAAGAGTGTGCAGAGGCTTCTGTGTCACTCCTCACGTTCCTAGCTAACCATGGCTGCAAAGCATCAAAAGACAAGTTGCAATTTTGTTGTACTCAAGTTGTATTTTTAGGACACTGTGTAGCACAAGGCACGAGGCATCTCACACACAGCAGAGTAGAAACTATTGTACAAATACCAGTTCCAAAATCTTTAAATGCTTTACGTACATTTTTAGGTTTAGTCTCTTACTGCAGGCCCTGGATCAGATCAGCATCGATCCTCATGCAGCCCCTGTATGATTGCCTAAAAAGTCAGCCATTCGGACTCACCCCAGAAGCTGAAGAGAATTTTCATAGCCTTAAATTAGTAGTACAAACAGCTCCAGCCCTTGGTACTCCAGACTATGACAAACCCTTCAGGTTGTACTGTACTGAACAAAATGGACATGCCACTGCAGTTCTCACACAAAGTCATGGACCACAGCAGCGCCCGGTAGCATATTATTCAGCTAGACTAGACCCTGTGGCCCGAGGTTCCCCATCATGTGTGAGAGCTATCATTGCTGTAAATTCAATGTTAAACAAGGCCTCAGATTTGGTCCTGGCATTTCCAGTCCAAGTTTTTGCACCACATGATATTACTGCTATTCTTACTCAAGTACAGCCGAAGCACTTGTCAACAGCAAGACATTTGAGATTAACCTGTGCACTTCTTCTTCCTGAGCAGGTTACTTTACACCGCTGTACTACATTGAACCCAGCTACCTTACTGCCTTTGGAGCAAGGGGGAGAAGACGTAGGTAAAGTATGGTCACAATTTTTGCCTGAAACTGATGAACATGATTGTATGGCCCTTATGGCCCAGGAAACAGTGGGGTTTGCACATGTAAAAGATACCCCACTCCAAAACCCAGACCTAATACTCTTTGTGGATGGTTCAAGGTATTTTGTAGAAGGATCTTTTCTTACAGGATATGCAGTAACCACCGAAGATGTAGTCCTAGAAGCAGCCTCCTTACCAGCGTCCCGCTCAGCACAAGAAGCGGAGCTTAAGGCACTGGCAGCAGCATGCCAACATGCAGAAGGAAAGACAGCAAATATATACACTGACTCTCGATATGCATTTGGGATTGCACACGATTATGGCCCTATATGGAAGGCTAGACAGTTTTTGACCTCTGCAGGTACACCTGTAAAGAATGCAGACTTTGTAAAATACTTGATGGAGACCCTGATGTTACCCACAGAAGTAGCAGTAGTAAAAATTAAAGCTCACACTAAGGTGAGTTCACCAGAGACAAAAGGAAATGCTTTGGCAGACCAAGCCGCAAAAGCAGCAGCCTTAAAGCCAGTAGGTCCAGTAACAGTTATGATGTACCAACATCCTGAAGACTCCGTGGTCAACATCAGCCCCACAATACTACAAAATCTGCAAAACCAAATATCCAAAGAAGAAATAACTAGATGGCAGAATCAGGGAGCTACCCTGAGAGCGGATGGACTATGGCAACAACAAAATAAGCTGTGTCTGCCACAAACAATGTTCCCTATGATGGCACAGGTAACGCATGGACAGACACACCAGTCAAAAACGGCAATGATGGACTTGGTTAACAAAACCTGGTATGCTCCAGGGTTTAGCACTGTAGCGAGTAAGTTTGTACAAGGGTGTATGGTATGTGCCACCAATAACGTGGGGAGAACAGTGAAAGTGCCACAAAAACACACCCCAAAGCCAATTTACCCATTCCAGAGACTACAGATAGACTATATTCAATTATCAAAAGTCGGTACCTATGAGTATGTGCTTGTGTGTATTGATCTCTTTTCAGGATGGCCAGAAGCATTTCCAGTAACCAAAGCTACAGCCGTAGCCACAGCAAAGAAACTGATCAACGAGGTGGTGTGCAGATATGGAGTTCCAGAGGTGATCGAGAGCGACAGAGGAACTCATTTTACGGGTGAAATCATGAACCATGTGTTGTCAGCTCTAGGCATAAGTCAAGCCCTACATACACCATACCATCAACAGAGCAGTGGGAAGGTTGAGAGACTAAATGGGACTCTCAAATTGAAAATCCAAAAAGCAATGGTAGAAACCGGGAAACCATGGACCGAGTGTCTACCATTAGCCTTGTTCTCAGTAAGATACACTCCAACAAAAAGAACAGGTCTCAGCCCATATGAGATCTTATTTGGATCGGCTCCCAGATTAGGATGTTATTTTCCACAGGTGCTCCAAATGCAGTATGGTAGACTAACAGATTATGTATCAACGCTGAACAAACAATTGACCAAGGTGCATGCACAAGTCTTTGCTTCCATTCCAGATCCTGATTCAGTTGAAGGGACGCATAAGTTAGAACCGGGAGATTGGGTGGTCGTTAAGAGACACGTGAGGAAAAGTCTAGACCCAAGATTTGACGGACCGTTTCAAGTCCTACTTACAACAAGCACCTCAGTGAAGCTCGAAGGAAAGGCAAGCTGGATTCACGCTAGTCATTGTAAAAAGGATCTTCAGCCAGAAGAATGAAGATCTTTGCGGTTGTTGCAGCGGTTGTTGCGTGTGCTCTTATACAAAAAGGCAGAACTGCTACTCCTGTACACGTAATCAGTACAGAATCACTGGAACAGTTCAGGACAGGGTGGGCGAATGCCACAGTGCATAGAAAGCAGGGTAACTACACCTGTAAGGCCAATGCCCCGTGTTATACTACAAATGTGACTACAACCGAAGGGACTTGGAAAAAAGGACCACATGGAGGGACTGTGTACCTTCACATAGACAAAACAGCCAACATTAGCATACAAGAAGAGACGCCGGGGCTGTTGCTTTGTTGTTATGAACCAGATTTACAGTATCTACAGAAATATACAACCAGTAAAAATAGAAACGAAATGATAAATAAGACTTATGAAAGATGCAACAAGGAGAGGCTCAACTCTACGATTGTAATAAAAGAAACTGATGGGATGATATGTATGAATAATAGCGAAATAAGAAATAGAATATATTTTGTATTCTTGATAACAATTTTAAGAGATAGTTTTAAGCCACATATAACAGTACAAAGTCTGGAAAGAATCCCACACACTTGTAAGAGCGCTGTAACCCAACAGCAGAAAAAGAATGTACACTTCAATATTTCCTTCCCTGAATCCCCCAGCTGTCATAGACAAAAAAGAGAATGGTATGACCCGCTATTAGGAGGGGTAGGAACAGGATTAGGAGTATTGAATGGTATACAGTTAGAAACAGTTATGAACAAATTAAACTCAGTGGGAGATGACACACCTACTGCATTAAGGATAGGTGCGTCATGGTTACCTACTACCTTTGACTTACAGCAAAAAGGGTTAGCTATAGATGAACTGTTTCTAAATGTTTTTAATGAAAGTATGCTAACCGAATATAGAACATTACAGAATGTATCAACTTTTGTAAATTGGACAGTATGTACGCTTAAAACGATGTGGCAACAAGAACAGATGAATAATTTTAAGAATAAATTGTTTAGTAGTCATGTTAGGCAATGGACAGACATTCTGCCCATAGGAAAGAGAAATGATACGTGGTTATTGTTACAGCCTGAGTATACTGAGTGTACACCTAAATGGTGTGCAGGAAGACTAATAGCATTTAATGTGAAAAATCCTACTCTATTATGCAAATTTATTGTTATGCCAATGGTAATGATTGATCCGGTGACATTATTAGGACAATATTGGATGCCGGAAATGAAAGGAACACACATAGATTCTCAAAATAAGACAAGGAATATAGATTTGTGCCAATTAACAGAGCAAGGATATGTATGTAATCAACAGTCAGGGATATATGAACCCTGTCTAATGCAGCACCAGGATAATGTATGCGCACTCACTATAATCCCAGAAGCTAACCTACAGGTTTATATTGAAGTAGGTCCACAGCATGTATGTTTAATAACTAACAACAAGCAGACCCTTAGCCAGTTTAAACTCACAGGACCATTTTCAGGATGTCTATACAATGTGACGGATTTGACTTGGGGGAACCAAACTATAGTGTTCCTGCCTACTTTAGAAGAAATAATGTCCACTATATGGGTACCTGAACCTTTGCCCTATGGAAATTTTAGTTTATCTTTAGACAAATTGAAAAAGGTGTTACAACGATCAGGAGAAGTTGAAAAACTAATCCAAGCCCATAATGTAACTCTAAGTAGGGTGAAAATATTGGCTACAATAGCAGCTAGGGAAGTGATACATTTGTCATCAGCAATTAAAGATGCTAGTGCCCATCACTGGTATGACGTTTTTACAGGATTCTCACCTAAAGCTACTAAAATATTACATGTGCTTTTCCAACCATTGATTTGTTTAATGATATTATTTGTATTGCTTACATGTTTTAATTGTTATGCATTTTGTAAAATAAGGGAAGCATTCAATCAGAGGCCTATACATTATGATGAAAGAATGTGTGAATCAAGTGAAGAAATGGATCGAAGCCTTGCTATCCGGAGATAGAAGTAGCATTGGAATTTAGGTGTTGGTAAAATCACAAAAGGAGGGATTGTTATGGTATATATATACATATATATAATGTATTTGGGACCATAAGGAGTGAAATGTTATAAAGGAGAAACATGTGTTACAATAGAATGGGTATTTTAGAAAGGTTAAGAGAAGAAATAGTTTGCAGATGCTCTGCCGTCCCTTGAAATTGCAAACAGATGGTGGTCAATCACTTGACCACCCCCCCCTAAGCATAAAGGAAACACAAGGGAATACCTGGTGCTCCACCAATGAGCTATATGGGAAAGGAAGATGTAAGGCTTGAATATACAGATGACTCATATGTTATTTAATGTTCTTTGTTCGTCTGATGCTATAAGTAGGAACGTTTGTAGTTCAATAAATTAGAAGGATTTTTACCTTGAGAAACGTCTCAGTGTATCTGTTGCTTCTCCGAGCTCGCACCCCCCCCACCTGATTTGAACCTGCATGGAGATCAAGGCGTAAAGTGACCTCATTGCGATCACATTGTCTTTGTTTTTTGTTTTTTTTCAGTGGTCTGCGCGTACAAAGTCGCAGGCACAGTTTTTCAGTGGTCTGCGCGTACGAAATCGCGGGCACAGCTAGTAAAGAGTATGTCCATCATTGAGCACCATTTTTATAGATACACCTAGAGATAATATACAAAGCAGCAAGGCTTCAATGGTCATATAAATAGTCTGGGTGAGACTCATCTGCCATTTAAGTTCAGATTGACAAATGATTTCAACATTTTCTGATATTCATCATTTAATAAGGAACCCATTCATGAATGATGCCAAGCAAGAAAGGCATGAATAACTACTTCCATGAAAGAAGGTTTGTTATTGTATGTAGAGTAACTGAGCCATGCAGAAATACCCAATGTATCCTTTTATAACAACAGATATACATGAATAGAAATACTGCATTATTTCTCAAAAGAACACTTTTCCCTGACAAGGATATAGGATAATGCATCCTCCGGGATTCTCTGTAAGACCGTAACCAAATTTCTTCATTTTCCTTATAAGATTTTATTAGTCATTTGTTTCAAGTTAATGCTCAGTCAGTTAAAACAACATGCCCCCTACTGATGTGAACATTTCCATCTCCCTCATAAGCAGTATGTGTGGAGAAAAGAGAAATTCTCAACGGAGCCATCATCATTTATTTCTTTGTAATATGCACATAAGAGCAATTAAAAGCATATCTGAGCCTATTAACTTATTCTGAATTCTTAATAGCAGAAATATATTCATGTAGATCATTCAATAGAATAGATATAGATTAAGTTGTATATTATTTCCACAGCGTCAGTCATTCAGTAACCTCATCAGCTACTAATGGCCCAGTGTATTCCTCCATTTCATTGCTATACAACACAGCGTTCCAGCCTGACTAATTTATAGATTTTAATTAGATAAATGCAGAGGCTCAATTTAACTAATTAAAAAATAAGATTGCTACAGTATATCCAAGTAAAGAAAGCTGGGTTTTCCTCTGCATCGTCTTCCTCCTGCAAGTCCTGAAATGTGAATGTATTTTTATATATTTATATACAGTATATATTTCTATAGAAACTAAAATAGTGTCAAATTCAGGCAAACTCTATAAATATTTTTTTACTAGGAGACATGATGTATTGATCTATTAATTCAATGGATACATATATATTTATTGGCTATAGTAAGATTAGGCAGTAAAATATAAATAAAAAATATATAGTTAGCTGTTTATCCATGGTGAACCAATACTAGGCACTGGTATGTAGTAGTTCAGAGCGCACAAGACCAGGGTAGGTGCACGAATAGGGTCCCAACCCAATCTTATAGCAAAGAAGTATTCGGCACACAAGTTAGTGATTTTTAAAAATCTTGAATTTTATTTAATCAATAGTTGATGCCAGAGATTTAGTGCAATGTTTCGGTCATAATTTAGACCTTCATTAGGCACTATCTTGGTCCTCCTGGTATCTGGTGCATCCAGTCGTTGGCGCTACGTCTTTCAAAGGCAGCTGACCGCCAAATACAGCGGTCAGCTGCCTTTGAAAGATGTAGTGCCAACGACTGGATGCACTAGACACCAGGAAGACCAAGATAGTGCCCGATGAAGGTCAAAATTACGACCGAAACGTCGCACTAAACCTCTGGCATCAACTATTGATTAAATAAAATTCAAGATTTTCAAAAATCACTAACTTGTGTGCCGAATACTTCTTTGCTACAATACTAGGCACTATTAGAAGTTCTACAATTTTGTTCAATCCCACTGTTGCCTAGTTTACAGTAAGGCCTCATGCACACAATCGGGCTGCAATTTATCTGCATTTTTGCAGATAAATTGCGGACCTGTTTATTTCTATGGGCCCATGCACACCACTCTGGTTACACGGATCCGTGTGGGGGGCCTCAAATCCGGACTACAAAAACTCAGGTCCGGATTTGCGGATTCGCCAATACTGGTGAATTGTTGTGGATTCGTGAGTCCTGATGACACACGGATGCAAAACAAATGTTTAATGCGGTCCAATGGACTGCAATTGACCCATGGTTTTGCGGACCGCAAAACCAATGCGGTCGTGTGCATGAGGCCTTATTTGTGTTCTGTTGCTAGAACCAAAATAACTAGTCTTTAATAATGGAAAACTTTGGGAATTTTATTATTTTTACATTAAGGCCTCATGTTCACAGGTGTATTACGTATCTGTGTTGTACAGATGGAAAATTTGCACATACTGTAACATAGCATGCCTCCGATTTTATAAGGCGGTACACGGATTCCATATAAATGCTCTAGCACAATTGTATTATGGAGGTATTCGCCATAGCATGCCTTACCGGGGTACCATATGACAGCACGCAAAGTACTGTCATATGGTTCATAATATATTTCTGTTCTGTGCACATGACGTGTGCATAAGCCCTAAAGCTGTGTTTAGAAGACACAAGATATGAATGTATCTAGCAAGAATCTTCCCATTCAAATGGGCTCTAATAGATCTACAGTCATACCACATGCCATTATTTTTTTCATCTGACCCTTCTTTCCCTTACTTCAGGCACTTATCCTCCCATCTTATTCAAAGATCAGGTACCATCTCTCCACTCCCTATTTTGTCATATAGATCAATCCACAGTGCTTCACAGAATAACTGCAGATGACCATAGTTATTGGGTCTGCTCGCTGCTAGAGAGTTGCTAGAGTCTATTAAATGAACACTAAATGTAGAAAATACACAATAAATAAAACAAAAAAATCTCAGCTATTTCCCCCTTGCTATCAATGTGAAAAATATATTATTAATTCTGCTTTATGTGCCATAGAAGATCACACATTTCCCCCTATCTTTTCACAAACCTCAGATCAGACCTATCACAGGCTGTAAGGAAACTTTTCTAAATGTGATTCCAGATTCTATACTGCCCTACAGTGCTCAAACAACGCCAACATATGTGTTCACTATGTAGGTAAAGCCGGCAACCCAACTGGCTCTGCTACAGAGATCAGTCAAGAGTTGCAGACATCGCTGAAGAGTGATGTCTTTCAATCAAACACTGTCATACAGTGCCCAAAAACACTACCAAAGCAATACATTTATTAAACTATGTTAAGTGGCGTAGAAAAATAACACATTTTGGCGCACACCATATTCTCACTCCTCTCATCCCTTTTGATAAGGGGAGAATCAAGCCTGTGGGGTTAGATGAAAAAGAAACCCACCGTAGGTCCGACAAATTTACTATATTTTATGTGCTAGAAATTGGTGTAAATTTCAGTGAAAATCTTTGCCTTTGCCTCTAAATTTGACACATTTTACTGAAACTATGTTTGGATTAAGAATAAACTATGAAACACCAGTCTAGGTATATCTGCCCCATAGGGTGCAAAAATAATAGCACCATACAGCTAGTATTACTGCCATACAAGGCTCAAATAATACAGCCATGCAATTCACATGTATAGTAGGTGGCCCTTGATAATACTGCCAGCCCGAAGTTTGTCACAAGAAACAGTTTATACTACTAAAGGTTGGGGGAGGCAGTTCAAGGCTATGTTCACACTGAGTATTTTGGGGGAGGAATATCTGCCTCAAAATTCCGTTTGGAACTTTGAGGCAGATTTTCCTCTCCCTGCACGGCGATTTTCGCCCGCGGCCATTGAGTGCTGCGGGCATAAAACAGCGCGAAATACGCTTTCTCTGCCTCCCATTGACGTCAATGGGAGGTCAGAGGCGGAAGCGCCCGAAGATAGGGCATGTCGCTTCTTTTTCCCGCGAGGCAGTTTTACTGCTCGCGGGAAAAAGACGCCGATGCCTCCCATTGAAATCAATGGGAGGCGTTCTCGGCCCGTTTTTGCCGAGTTTTGCGACGCGGTTTCTGCGTCAAAAAACTCGGCAAAATACTCTGTGTGAACATCGCCTTAGGATTCAGCGTAATGCCCCTGGTACCCAAGTTTGTCAATGTAATATCTTATATAGGTCCTTTATAGACTGTGTGGTCACTAATACACTAAGTAATTGACGACTAGGGCGAAGGAGAACATCAGTAGAAACAACATATTGCAAGGTAATTTTTTTTTTAGACATTTTTTTGCAGGTGAGTTGGTCTATAACTTTAACTAATCTCTCCTAGGCTATAAAAATAACACATTTTTACTGAACGCATTTTCTCTACTTTAAAAGATGAGCTTGAAAAGAACATATATATACAATATGTTAGATATGTGTTAATTGCCTGCGGTAAATATCTGTCTATGCATTTTGCTTTTAAATTGTTCTATTTAGTTGCATGAAAAAAACATATAAGTTAATAAGACTACCACACAGGTTAAAATGTTACCTAAATGCATTAAAGCATGCCAAGTCATAACAGCTACACATCAAACAAAAAGCATGAAATTATATACTAAGGTCACAGTGACCGTCCCAATGTGCTGCCAAAATACTCTTGCTGGCTTGCTTGCAACTTGGCTCTCTTTCATTAATGATGCATACACTAAATTAGTCCAAATAAGTCTTTGCGGGCTTTCAAAGTCCAATTCCTTGCAGCGCAGACTGGCAACTAAACTTTTATAAATATAAACAGGTGTGCAATGTGTAAAGCAAGATATTGTTTTTTAATAAAACGTCATTATAAAAAACATTTAACATAGGCAATAAGGTCACCAAGAGAATATTTCAATGGTTCCAAGCACAAACTAGTTATCTTGAGAAAATGAGTTCTATATACCCTATTAGCAAGGACATACATACTATAGACGCAGCATATGTGGCATGAGAAAGGGGGCCCAGGGATGGTTGGCTCATCCCCTTTGCTATATGATTACTTGTACTAAACCCACCCCTTTAAAAAAAATAAAAAAATACATACATACATACATACATACATACCCAGTAAAAACCTTTATGTTCAGCCATTTTGCTCCAAACCTGTCCTGCCTTCTATTTTTTAAACATGAAACTACTTTTTGCCAATTCAAATTTTGCTGCCACCCTGTGTTAATATGTAATCACTCCTGGCTACTCCTGCCTTTCCACTGCCAAATTTATTGTGCGATGGATATCACCACAGCGTGATGGACCCCATTGCCTTACAAAGAATTTAATTGTGCTTTCCGTTGTTTTGATGGGAAGAATAGAGCTGCATGCAGCACTATTCTTCCTGATAAATCTGCAGGGGCTGCCTTCGACAGTGTGAACACAGCTTTAATGAGCACATTAGTCAAGTACCTGGTGTCCAGTAGTTCACGCACCTTCTCAGGCTCCAGCACTGTTTGGTGCCCCAATTACTGGTACACAACTCAGGCTGGCAGGAGCTAAGAGTGCAGGGATTGTGCCGTATAGAGAGCCACTAACATGTAAGTACAATCAGGGACAGGCTAACACTCGCAACAAGTACACACATATACAGCACATACACACATAGACTTACACACCATATTTGCCTAATTTTGAGTGGTGACATCATAGAGATTCCGAAAAGCGGTATAATAAGTAATGCACAGAATTTTTTAACATAGAGTATGTTGCCTTTTTCATAATTGAGAGGAGAATGTAAAAGCAGTCTAATAAAAGGACAGGCCCAGCAGGGGTGCATAACAAAGCAGTAGAAATAACCAAAAGCAATAGCAAAAAGCAATGAAAGAATGTGCAAATTAAGCTTCAATATGATATAGCAAGGAAATCATAAAATCGTATAAATTTCTTTTGGGGGAAGTCCCAACGGGATGTTAGGCTATGTAAGCACAAGCACTGTATAAAGTAATATCTTTCAACTGGTAAGCTACTCACGATCCTCACAAAACAAAATCATCCCTACAAGCCTATTTTGTCCCTACGTAATCCCCTTACAGGAATTGTCTCTACTGACACAAACAGAAATAGCAAACATTTTTATGGATTATTATGAAGATCTAGAGTGGCCCCGGCCTCTCCCCCTAGACATTAACTCCTTTCTGGACACGGTTGAATTGCCCTCCCACTCTGTAGAGCAACAAGCTTTATTGAATGCAGAGATACAGGAGGATGAGCTGAGGAGAGCTATTTCGACAGCCTCTAATGGGAAGACTCCGGGTCCAGATGTATTTTCATCGGAATACTATAAAATTTTGGCGCCTCAGCTGATTCCCGTTTTGACTAATTTATATAATGAAGCGTTTTTACATTCCATGCTCACTGAATCGCGCACAGTGCTTTTACCAAAACCGCACAAAGATCTTTCCCTGACTCAAGCATACCGTCCTATCTCGTTACTTAACCACGACTACAAGCTGATGGCTAGAATACTGGCGGTTAGGTTGCAATGCTTCCTTCCTGTTGCTCAGACGGGTTTTACACGAGGGAGGACTTGTATAAAAAAAATTCGATCTGCCGCTACGGTTGCGATGCAGGATCCCGCACAGCCGGTGACTATGTTAATGAGTCTCGACACTGAGAAAGCGTTTGATATGGTGGCATGGCCGTTTTTGGACGAGGTGCTGGTCCGTGTAGGGGTGGGCTCTATTTTTACCAACTTCATCCAGTCCGTTCGCGTGGGGGCGGCGACCTATGTGGCGGTCAATGGGCATAATTCTGTTCCTGTAGATATTTTTAGAGGCACCAAGCAGGGATGCCCCCTTTCCCCCCTTCTGTTTAATCTTTCTATAGACCCCTTACTGCATCACCATTCCAAAACCTCAAAATTTCAGGGCCTTATTATACGGGATCTAGAACTAAAAGTAGCCGCTTTTGCGGATGACATCCTGTTGGTAGTTGCGGACCCTAAGCGGTCACTAATTCCCCTTCTTGAAGAACTAGACCAGGTGGGCCGATTATCGGGATACTATTTGAATAGGGACAAGACGGAGGCACTGTTGTTGCGAGGGCCTTCTAGACCCCTTTGGGCGGCCGCCTTTCCATTTAAATGGAACACTTAGGCGATCAAATATTTAGGAGTCCAAATCTCCAGACACCCTACTAAACTATACAGACTTAATATATCACCTTATATAGAGGACTTGGAAAAGACTCTCTCAAATTGGAAACACTTCACCCTTTCATACCTAGGGAAGGCCAATCTTCTTAAGATGAGAGAGTTCCCTTGTCTTCTATATATTATCCATACCCTCCCAATATATCTCACCCCTAAAGATGAAAAACGTATTATCTATTTATACAGGACATTTGTGGGGGGGGGAGATCCCGCATAGCCTACCAGACCTTACAACAACCAAGAGCCAATGGGGGCATTCATTTCCCCGACATTAGGCAGTACAACCTGGCGGCCTTGTTCCCTTATGTCTCGGACTGGCTTGGGAGCACCTCTCATTATACTTCGTACAATCTGGATTCCAGATTATTTTCTGGACGGGCTTTGTCAGGACTCTTGCACCTCCCATATGAAGGCTTATCTGTGGAGACTAGAGCTAACCCACTACTTTTTGCCCCTTGGAAAGCCTGGCAGAAAATCAGACGACATCACAAGCTTTCTCCTCTGTTATCTCCCCACTTGCCGCTAATCTGCAATAATCATTTACAGGATGGTAATTTTCCATAGTGGCACAATGTAGGAATCACCTCCCTAAAACAGCTTGTACATAAGAACGAACGAAGGGCTCTTACACTTTTAGAACTCCGCTCTACATATCCCGAGTTACCTGTAGATCACTTTAGTTTTCTTCAAGTTGACAGTTATATAAAAAAGGTTTTGCCGCAATTGCCAGAGTTGGAATGGAATCCTTATTTGCTTCTAAAATTCTCGAGTCCCAACTCCCCGAAGGGCCAAATAACTAGAAACTACCAATTCCTTCATGTTCTCCTTGATTATTCACAATCCCAGAATCCTCTAACTAAATGGCAGGGTGACGATCAGACTCTGACTCCTACCACGATATTGGCGGCCCTAGAGCAGGCACATAAACTTCTTCCCTCTGCCCGTTTTCTGGAAATGCGACTTAAGATTGCCCACAGGTCGTATCTGACTCCAAGTGTGGGGTATAAGATTGGTATCTATGAATCGTCGTGTTGCTTCAAATGTCAAGCACCCGCAGCCAATCTCTGCCATTGTTTGTGGTCGTGCCCGCACATTCGTACATCTTGGTCTAGCATATGCACATTCACTACTACTCACCTCATCAATTTTGTCCCTGATACGATACTGTGGGCGGTGTTTGGGTACATGGATCCTGAAGTTCACGGGTGTTCCCCGGGGCACACAAATTGTTGCATTATGTGGCTGCGGCGTGGACGAAAGCCATATTACAAACCTGGCTTGCTAATCAGTCCCCACCTTTCAAATTATTTTTGGATAAATTATCCTATCTCTTGAAAATGGACTGGGTGGAGGCCTCTCTCCATAAGGAATTACAGGTCCAGCAGTTTTTTGAGACATGGGAAACATTCATTGCATTACTCCCACAAAACATTCAGATACAAATACGGAAATGCTTTGAATCAACGGTCTGGTTCCATGGACAGGTGCTCCTGGGGAGTGCACCCGTGTAGGATGTGGTCAGGATACTGGTGGTTCTCTGGTGTGGGCGAGAGCCATGCTCCTTCATGTCCTTACGATTTCTCCCCTGTCCCCGTATAGATACAATGGGTTCTGTTGGAGTGGATGTGTGCGGTGGGCTGGTTCCCGCGGACGCCTCCAGCCCTGATTTATGTTTTCCTTTTTCGAGTTCACTGGGGTGGGGAATTGCATACAACTTACAGCAAGTGTGAGTATTTCATCTGCATTGTTTCCTTCATGAGCACAGCGAGATAAAAAATTGTAAGTTATTTCATTTTCCTTTCTTCCCCCCCCCCCCACTTCTCTCCCTTCCCCGTCTCCCCCCCCCACTCTATTTATCCTGCTTGGCCATTTACGTAAATTTCTTGATGATGTGTAATTTGTGCTTACTAGACATCTAACTGGTCCTCTGGACTACTCATTGTATTACATTGTTCCCCCTCCCTTCTTTCCTTCTGTTTTCCCTACAAACTTAATTGTTTGGAAAAAATGTTCAATAAAAAGAAGTTTTAAAAAAAAAAAAAAGTAATATCTTTCATTCACAAACTGTAGCGTGGTTGTATCATGTACGGGAAGATTTGAAGATATTAATATCTCTTAAGCTGGCCATACACATTAGATATATTTAGTCCAAAACCCACCAATTTTGGTGGGACCGGCTGATCATTTAGTGTGCATGGCGGCATCCCAACTCTCCCTCAACGGCAAATGTCCCGGAAAGGAAGGGTCGGGCATGTAAACTTCAACATGCACAAACCTTTTGTTTGTCAGTAGTTAAGCCGCTTTTACCTTTTCACTATTGAAAACACATGCACACTCAGCAGAGTCATGTGTATGGGGGAGTCGGGAGCAAAAACTTACGGCCAAAATATAGTAAGACCAACAGCTATATAAAGGGTATGGCCAGCTTTAGAGCCCTGTCCTGATCTCCCAATATACCTCCGCAGAGAAATTAGAATTTGTTGGCCACTTACCTCCATAATAACTGCTCATCATTGGAGGGCTAATGAAAACCGATGAGCTTAAAGGGGTTGACCAGTTTAGACAACCCCTTTAAGATCTTCTTTTGGCTGCAAAACTGCAAGTAGAAACCAATAATATCCTTAACAGAAAAATAGTGACTCCTTTGTAGAGCCTATAGAGCTAGTGCTAACTAACAGGCAGCCATATGAACAGTTAGATTAGCCCTCCAGTCCAAATTTCTTCCTGAATCCCTGTGATTTGGGATGATTGGGTTATTGAGCTTAGCGCCAGACAAACTTCAAATGGTTAGGTTCTCTTTTTGTTTAGCAATTAAAATAAATTCTGATGGATGATAAGTTGTGAAAGTATTAGTAATCAGGTATTTTATGCTAATGTTGTTAAGGATCTGCCAGGCACAGCTTCTGTGTCTACGCCCATAGGTAATCAGTCTGCACCTGCTTCTATGTCTGTGAGACTGACTCCATCTTCCACCACTCAGGATGGCAGGCTTAGGAGTGGGAGAGCCTATCACAGCCTGGCCAGACGGAGCTAGCTCCCGCCCTCTGTCTATTTATACCTGCCTTTCCTGTTCCTCCTTGCTTGTGATTCTTCTCATTTGGTTTCCTGGCCCTGCTGCAGCTTCTTGAACTATTTGACCCTGCTTCATATTGACCCTGGCTTACTGACTACTCTTCTGCTCTGCGTTTGGTACCTCGTACACTCCTGGTTGGACTCGGCTCGTTCACCACTCTTGTTGCTCACGGTGTTGCCGTGGGCAACTGCCCCTTTCCCTTGCTTCTGTGTATCCTTGTCTGTTTTTCTGTCGTGCACTTATTGAGCGTAGGGACCGTCGCCCAGTTGTACCCCGTCGCCTAGGGTGGGTCGTTGCAAGTAGGCAGGGACTGAGTGGCGGGTAGGTTAGGGCTCACTTGTCTGTTTCCCTACCCCCACCATTACATAATCACAAGCCCATATACCTAGTCTACCCTGGTCCCTCACACTACTATGGACCCCCTTGAGACCCTGGCTCAGCAAATGCAGGGTCTCTCCCTACAGGTCCAGGCCCTGGCTCAGAGGGTCAACCAGCCTGATGCTACCATGGTAGTGCCCCTCACCTCTTGAACCCCTCCTCAAGTTGCCTGACTGGTTCTCAGGGGACCGGAAGACTTTTCTCTCCTTTCGGGAGAGCTGTAGGCTCTATTTTCACTTAAAGCCCCACTCCTCAGGTTCTGAGAGCCAGTGGGTGGCTATAATTATGTCCCGGCTCCAGGAAGGGCCCCAAGAATGGGCCTTCTCCTTGGCTCCTGACGCCCCTGAACTTTCCTCCGTTGATCTTTTCTTTTCTGCTCTCGGACTCATTTATGACGAGACTGACAGGACTGCCTTTGCCGAGAGTCAGCTGGTGACCTTACGTCAGGGTAAGAGACCTGTTGAGGAGTATTGCTCTGACTTTAGGAAGTGGTGCGTAGCTTCTCGGTGGAATGACCCTGCCTTAAGGTGCCAGTTTAGGTTGGGTCTGTCGAACGCCCTGAAAGACCTGCTAGTTAGCTATCCCTCTTCTGACTCCCTAGACCAGGTTATGGCTTTAGCGGTACGACTTGACCGACAACTCAGGGAATGACAACTTGAAAGTTTTTGTGTTTTCTCCTCTGACTCCCCCATGATGCCTCCCGAGGTTCCGTTGCTTCGTTCTTCCACGGAAGACTCGGAGGTACCTATGCAACTCGGGGCCTCCGTGTCCCCCCAACAAAGTAGAGAGTTCCGCAGGAAGAATGGTCTCTGCTTCTATTGTGGGGATGACAAGCATCAAGTGAACACCAGTCCTAGGCGTAAGAATAAGCAGCCTGAAAACTTCCGCGCCTAAGTGATCATCGGGGAGGTCACTTGGGCGCACAGGTATTTCCCGTAAATATGAAACGTAATAAAATCTTGCTTCCCTTTCAGGTCTCTTTTGGTGGTAGGTCTGCTACCGGCAGTGCCTTCGTGGATTCAGGGTCTTCTGCTAATATCATGTCTGTGGAATTTGCTATGTCTCTAGCTATGCCTTTGATTGATTTGCCTAAACCTGTCCCGGTAGTGGGTATCAACTCCACTCCTCTTGCTAATGGTTATTTTACACAGCATACCCCTTTTTTTGAACTCCTTGTTGGCTCCATGCATTTGGAGCAGTGCTCTGTACTGTTGATGCAGGGATTATCGTCCGATTTGGTTTTCGGCCTTCCCTGGTTGCAGTTGCATAATCCCACGTTTGACTGGAATACTGGGGATCTTACCAAATGGGGTAATGAATGCTTGACGTCATGTTTTTCTGTTAATTCTATTTCTCCCCCTGAGGAGGTGAACACGCTACCTGAGTTTGTTCAGGACTTCGCTGATGTTTTCTCTAAGGAGGCCTCCGAAGTGTTACCTCCTCATAGAGAATACGATTGCGCTATCGATTTGGTACCAGGAGCTAAGCTCCCTAAGGGTAGGATATTTAATCTCTCTTGTCCCGAACGTGAAGCCATGAGAGAGTATATCCAGGAATGCCTGGCCAAGGGTTACATTCGCCCCTCTACTTCTCCGGTAGGTGCTGGCTTCTTCTTCGTAGGGAAGAAGGATGGTGTTCTTAGGCCATGCATTGACTACCGTAACTTGAATAAGGTCACTGTAAGGAACCAGTATCCCCTTCCTTTGATTCCTGATCTCTTTAATCAGGTTCAGGGGGCCCAATGGTTCTCTAAGTTTGATCTACGTGGGGCGTATAACCTTATCCACATCAAAGAGGGGGATGAGTGGAAGACTGTGTTTAACACGCCCGAAGGTCATTTCGAATACCTCGTCATGCCCTTTGGGTTGTGTAATGCTCCCGCGGTCTTCTAGAATTTCATTAATGAGATTTTAAGAGATTACCTGGGGGTATTTCTTGTAGTGTACCTTGATGACATACTTGTGTTTTCCAAGGACTGGTCCTCCCACATTGAGCATGTCAGGAAGGTGCTCCAGGTCCTTCGGGAAAGCAAACTGTTTGCGAAGACCGAAAAATGTGTGTTTGGGGTGCAGGAGATACAATTTTTGGGTCAAATCCTCACTCCTCATGAATTCCGCATGGACCCCGCCAAGGTCCAGGCTGTGGCGGAATGGGTCAAACCTGCCTCCCTGAAGGCGTTACTGTAAAGGATCTGCCAGGCACAGCTTCGGGGTTAACTCCCATAGGTAATCAGTTTGCTCCTGAATCTACGTCTCTGAGACTGACTCCATCTTCCACCAATCAGGATGGCAGGCTTAGGAGTGGGAGAGCCTATCGCAGCCTGGCCAGACGGAGCTAGCTCCCGCCCTCTGTCTATTTATACCTGCCCTTCCTGTTCCACCTTTGCTTGTGATTCTTTTCGTGTGGTTTCCTGGCCCAGCTACAGCTCCTAACTATTTGATACTGCTCCATACTGACCCTGGCTTACTGACTACTCTCCTTCTCTGCGTTTGGTACCTCGTGCTCTCCTGGTTTGACTTGGCTCGTTCACCACTCTGGTTGCTACGTTCTTTGCCCATTCCCCAGAGACCTTGGACCCATATCTCCATGGATTTTATCACCGAATTGCCTCCATCTCAAGGCAAGTCGGTGGTGTGGGTTGTAGTAGACCGCTTCAGTAAGATGTGCCACTTTGTGCCCCTCAAGAAACTACCCAATGCCAAGACGTTAGCTACCTTGTTTGTCAAACACATCCTGCGTCTCCATGGGGTCCCTGTCAATATTGTTTCTGACAGAGGGGTACAATTTGTTTCTTTGTTTTGGAGAGCCTTCTGTAAAAAGTTGGAGATTGATCTGTCCTTCTCCTCTGCCTTCCATCCGGAAACTAATGGCCAAACTGAGAGGACTAATCAGGTGTTTTATCTCTGACTGTCAATATGATTGGGTCTCATTTATTCCCCTCGCTGAATTTTCCTTTAATAACCGGGTCAGTAACTCGTCAGGGGTCTCCCCCTTTTTCTGTCATTTTGGGTTTAATCCACGGTTCTCCTCCGTTTCACCTGGTAGTTCCAACAATCCCGAGGTAGAGGTCGTTCATCGGGAACTGTGCACAGTCTGGGCCCAGGTTCAGAAGAACCTAGAGGCGTCCCAGAACATACAAAAAACTCAGGCAGATAGAAGACGTTCTGCTAACCCCTTGTTTATGGTCGGGGATCTGGTGTGGCTATCGTCAAAGAACTTGCGCCTTAAAGTCCCGTCCAAGAAGTTTGCTCCCCGGTTTATAAGGCCGTACAAGGTCATTGAAGTCCTCAATCCTGTCTCCTTCCGACTGGAGTTGCCCCCATCTTTTCGAGTACACGACGTGTTTCATGCCTCCCTCCTTAAACTCTGCTCCCCGTCCTTGGCTCCCTCGAGGAAACCTCCTGTCCCCGTTCTCACCCCTGAGGGGGTAGAATTCGAGGTGGCCAAGATTGTGGACAGCAAGATGGTCCAAGGCTCCTTCCAGTACCTGGTCCATTGGAGAGGATACGGGCTGGAGGAGAGTACTTGGGTACCCGCCCGGGATGTTCACGCTGGGGTATTGGTCAGGAGGTTCCACCTTCGTTTCCCCAATAAACCAGGTCCATCTAGAAAGGGTCCGGTGGCCCCTCATAAAAGGGGGGTACTGTTAAGGATCTGCCAGGCACAGCTTCTGTGTCTACGCCCATAGGTAATCAGTCTGCACCTGCTTCTATGTCTGTGAGACTGACTCCATCTTCCACCACTCAGGATGGCAGGCTTAGGAGTGGGAGAGCCTATCACAGCCTGGCCAGACGGAGCTAGCTCCCGCCCTCTGTCTATTTATACCTGCCTTTCCTGTTCCTCCTTGCTTGTGATTCTTCTCATTTGGTTTCCTGGCCCTGCTGCAGCTTCTTGAACTATTTGACCCTGCTTCATATTGACCCTGGCTTACTGACTACTGTTCTGCTCTGCGTTTGGTACCTCGTACACTCCTGGTTTGACTCGGCTCGTTCACCACTCTTGTTGCTCACGGTGTTGCCGTGGGCAACTGCCCCTTTACCCTTGCTTCTGTGTACCCTTGTCTGTTTGTCTGTCGTGCACTTATTGAGCGTAGGGACCGTCGCCCAGTTGTACCCCGTCGCCTAGGGCGGGTCGTTGCAAGTAGGCAGGGACTGCTCACTTGTCTGTTTCCCTACCTCCACCATTACAAATGTCTTCTTAATTTTAATTCTAAAGACAACCTGGAAGAAAGCTGTGCTATAAAATGGAAAGATTGTCAAAAGTGCTGAGATCTCTGTCTGTACAACTTTAATATTAAAAGGCATTGGATCTGTACTTCAAACTATTTCCTGGAACTATGTTTTACTGAAAAATCTATGCGTTCAGCTCAGCAATAAAAGTTGGTCAGCATTCAAGAGCACTTATCTAATGTTTTCTGAGTTAAAGTCCCGGGGCCATGCTTGTAAAAATAAATACTAGTCAATATATAACAGCTAGAGATACACGTACCGAATTCTGCGAAATCTAACCACTAGTAAGCTTAGGTGCACGAAATATGTCAAAAAGGAGTGCAGCATTTTACAGATTACAAAAAGGATTACGTGACCTTGGGCGCAGTGGCGTAACTAACGCAGTAGCAGCCATAGCTGCCGCTACGGGGCCCGCGGCTTAAGGGGGCCCGTGCCGCCAGCCGACACGCCCCCCCATATGCCCGGTGGCGCTGTTAGTAGCCGTTATGGCTGATACAGCGGTAGCGCCGCTACTATGGGGCCCGCGCCGCCGAGTCTCCAACAAGTATGGGCCGGGCGACACAGGCCCTCTCATGCCCGTAGGCGTCGCTGGCACTGGAGGGTCCCCGGTGCTAGCAACAGCCAAATACATGCATTAGCGCTGAATGGCCGGGCATGTTTCGTGCCCCACCATTCAGCACCTTACAATGATGCTGATTGGCTAGTGGTGCGATGACGTCATCGCGCCGCTTCCGTGCTTGAAAGGCGCTGATTGGTGGGACAAGTCATTGTGCCCCGCCAATCAGCGTCATTGGACGACGCTCGTTCAGCTCCAGCAGACCTGCTCAGAAGAGAGCATGTCTGCATTGCCAGCGGACAGCGTGGGAACGAGATCATGTGAGTATGTAAAGTTTTTTGTTTTTTTCTCATAAAACTGTGAGTGGCATTATCTATAGTGGGGGCTCTATCTACAGGGGAGGTCGTCTATATGTGGGGATGTGGGGCACTAGCTACCGGGGTGGTCTGTATGTGGGGATGTGGGGCACAATCTACAGGGGGGTCTATATGTCGGCCACTATATACAGGGGGGTCTATATGTCGGGATGTGGGCCACTATATACAGGGGGGTCTATATGTGGGCCACTATCTACAGGAGAGTCTATATGTGGGGCACTATCTACAGGGGTGTCTATATGTGGGGCACTATATACAGGGGGAGCTATATGTGAGACACTATACAGGGGTGGGCAATATGTAGAGCACTTTCTATATGGAGTAGCTATTTTTTAGGCCACTTTCTATAGGGGTGGGCTATATGTGGGACACTATATACAGGGGTGAGTTACCTGTGGGCACTAGCTACAGGGTAGCTATATGTAGGGCACTGTCTACAGGGGTGGGCTATATGTGGGACACTATATACAGGGGGAGCTATATGTAAGACTATCTACAGAGGTGGGCTATATGTGGAGCACTAGCTATAAGGGAAGCTATATGTAGGGCAGCACGGTGGCTCAGTGGTTAGCACTATTGCCTTGCAGCTCTGGAGTCCATATGTGGGCACTATCTACAAGGGCTTCTATGTAGGTCACTATCTACAGAGGCTTTATGGGGATCACTATCTACAGGGGGCTATGGGGCACTATAGGGGGCACGGTGTGTGTGTGTGTGTGTGTGTGTGTGTGTGTGTATGTATGTGTGCGTGTGTGTGTGGTTGTGTGTGTGAGTGTGTGTGTGTGTGTGACAGTGTATGGTACTATTATAATCAGGGACACAGTGTATGGCGCTATTATAGTTAGAGGTGCAGTGTATGACGCTTTATTATATTTAGAGGTGTTGAGAATTTTAACTTCATTTATAGGTGCAGAAATGTTTTAAAAGTGAGAAGCTGAAGATATCTGAGCGGAAAACTGCAGAAATGGGTCATGGCCGGTAGAAATCCATCATAGATGTCTGGACCGGAGGGAGAAGAAAAGAACTAGTATCTGAGACGTCACCGGTGAGTCACTTAATGTAAATGTTTATTCTGCCTCTAGTCAGCACTATAGTCACTGTATGATCTGCAGCGATATGATGGTGGTATGATTAGGATATGACTTGTTTTTGTGAAACAGCATCTCCCATCATATCCTCACCATTGTTCGGACCATGCTGGGAGCTGTAGTTTTACACCGTACAAACCTATACGGCAGGGGTTGCACTAAATTGAGCTGTATTTGTTCTGGTTTTGTATATATGTATTGATCTTGGTTCTGATGCTGTATGTAAGTACTGAGCTTTGTTCTGGTGCTGTATATACGTATGAGATTTGTTTTGGTGCTGTATATATGTACTGAGCTTGGTTCTGGGGATGTATATATGTAATGAGTTTGGTTCTGGGGATGTATTTATGTACTGAAGTTGGTTCTAGTGCTGTATTAATGTACTGAGTTTGCTTCTAGTGCTATATATATATGTATTGATCTTGGTTCTGGTGCTGTACATATGTCAGAGCTTGGTTCTAGTGTTGTATTTATGTATTGAGCTTTGTTCTGGTGCTGTATATATGTCAGAGCTTGGTTCTAGTGCTGTATTTATGTACTGAGCTTGGTTCTGGTGCTGTATATATGTACTAAGCTTGGTTGTGATACTGTATATATGTCAGAGCTTGGTTCTGGATCTGTAATTATATAGGATATATTTATAATAACAAAATTGCAGGGCAGATGGATTTGTTCTCAATTCATTGTATATTTAATGGGAATCTGTCAGGTAGTTTTAACCCCTTGAACCTCCACCATGCAGTAATACATGACCTGTCAATATTTCCAAACATTCCCTTGTATGTTTTTTTCAGATGCAGCAAAATCCTTAAAATACACTTTTAAAACGACGCACACTATATTCTAATTACTCATTAGAGGGTCATGGGGCGGTGCCGCTATCCTGAAGAGTCACATAGTTCTGTCTCCAAACCTACCTTTCCATGTTTGATCGACATCTCCCTGGCTGATACAACTTTCTCGGATGCACCATTGCCTTGTGGCACTATACACAAGGATGCGGGCTGTGTGCCACTATGCACAAAGGGGGCTGTGTGGCACTATACACAAAGGGGAGCTGTGTGGCACTATACACAAGAGGGATCTGTGTGGAACTATACACAAAGTGGCTGTGTGGCACTATACACATGGGGGAACTGTATGGCACTATTTGCAAGGGGGAGGGCTGTGGCTCTATCTACAGGGGGCTGAGTGTGGCACAATCGACCGGGGTCTGTGTGTGGCACTATCTACTAAGGGGGGCTGTGCTGCACTTTCTACTAAGGGGGGCTGTGTGGCACTATATACAAGGGGGAGGTGGTGGCGCTATCTACAAATGTGGTGTGACACTGTCTATAGGCAGGGCTATATAGGACTGTCTACAGGGGGGCTGTATGGCACATTCTACATGGGGCACTATCTATAAGGGGGTCTGCTTGTGGCACCTGGGGCGACCCCGGTCAAGAGTTTGCTATGGGGCCCAGACTTTCCTAGTTACGCCCCTGCTTGGGTGGGTTTCCCCATAGTGCCTAGCAGGCAGCCTTTCCAAAAATTCACTTCCGTTATCCTGCCCTCTAGCACAGCCAATATTTAGGGTCATAGGTGGACGATATTTATTCATATCCAGTATAAAAAGCCCACACCAGGAAATGCTACAGTCTTAGATGACATCAGAGAGTCAGAAACAAGTTTTCAGCGCAGTTAGGGAACTTGCAATTTGTGCCGAATTTATTCGGGCCAATTTGCCCATTACTAATAGCAGCCATGATTCTGTTTCCAAAAAAGTTGTAAAGCAGCCCTGTAAATTGATTGGGGAGATCTGTGTCTGTGTCGCTCCCAATACTTCTGCAAGTTTGATCTAAAATCTGCTGATGGGGATGCATTGTGCATTAGTTCACAGAGGGTTAACATAACAGAAGTAGTTATCTCTACCTAGATGAAGGCGCCTGTGTGGCACACTCTTTCAGTGAAGGCGCCTGTGATGGGCAGCAGTTTTACAATACAGATTCATTACAGTGGGCTGCATGAGGTTGGATTTTAGTAAGAGGACAGCTATAATATTAAAGCATATATATTACAAAGTTAGTTATTTTTGCACATGCAGGCAACTTAGCAGAATTTCTATAAAAATGAGTTATTGTCTTGAATTTAATGGTTATTACCTCTTAAGGGCCATATCAAAGCATACCCTCAGTGATACACTAAAAAAATCTTTCAGGATATGGACCTCAGTGGGCAGGGGCGTAGCTAAAGGCTCATGGGCCCTGGTGCAAGAACTCAGCTTGGGCCCCCGTACCCCTCATAATTCTCCTCATAGCTGCCCCCACAGTATAATGCCCCCCATAGCTGCCCCCACAGTACAATGCTCACCATAGCTGGCCCACAGTATAATGCCCGCCATAGCTGACCCCACAGTATAATGCCCCATAGCTGACCCCACAGTATAATGCCCCCCTAGCTGCCCCCACAGTATAATGCTCCCATAGCTGCCCCATAGTATATTGCCACCGAAAGCCCCCACTGTATAATGCCCTCCATAGCTGCCCCCACAGTATAATGCTCTCCATAGCTTCCCCCCACAAAGTATAATGCCCCCCATAGCTGCCCCCACACAATATAATGCCCCCAGGGCTGCCCCCACACAGTATAATGCCCCCATAGTTGCCCCCACACAGTATATCCCCCCATAGCTGCCCCCACACAGTATAATGTCCCCCATAGCTGCCCATAACAGTATAATGCCCCCATACAGTATAATGCCTCCCATAGCTGCCCCATACAGTATAATGCCCCCCATACAGTATAATGTCCCTCCCTCATATCAGCCCCCCTCCAAGACCCAGTATAATGCCCACATATGTGGCTAATAGAAACATAATTGCTTACCTATCCCTGTTCCCACGAAGGGTGGAGGATCCTTCTCCTCCTCTGCACTGTGCTGTGAGTGACTCAACGCAGACAGGCGCGATGACGTCACTACATTGCGCCTGCCTGTGCCGAGCCACTCACGGCACAGTGAATATTGGAGCAAGGCTCCAGCATTGAATTTAACTGTGTCTGCATCCTGGGGATGCAGATACAGTTGGAAACGGGACCGGTGCAGTCAGCGCTGTGTGGCAATGTGGGCCCCCCCACTCTCTAGGATAAGACCAAACTTGAATTACCCTTTACTTCATCCCTGCTAAGAGAGAAACATAGAGATACAGCTAAAATAACTTTAATGTCTTACCTAAACAGGAAATAACAAGCTGTCTGTGGTTTTATAGAGGGAACTTGCAAGCCAAACGTAGGGCAAGCTCTGTAAGTGCTCGAGGCAATGGTTTTAGAATATCCCCTACCATCCTCAGCCCCTAAAGTTAAGTTCAGCATGATAGTTGTCAGTTGGACAATCGTTAAATGGATTGTCCCCTGTTGTACCTTTCCCAACAAACCCTAGCTTTCTTATTTATACAGGGAAACACTAATTAGTAAAAAATGTAAAGGCAAAACATTGATTGTATTAATTTTTAATTCATAAGTTGCACCCCGCCCTTCGCTTACCACTTCTCCCACCTATGTTGCTAACTAATAAAGTCCTGTGATCACTGCAGCATGGACAATGGAAGCATAGTAGGAAGGAGGAGGAAGTGTAATCGAGCTAGGAGGCTTGTATAAAAAGAGACTGATGACGTGCTGCAGCTTCACTATCTGCAATGGCAGATCATTATTAGGGAATTTTGGGTGGCCGCCCAGGGCTGGAGGCTCCCAGGGGGCCCATGGCCATTTAGAGTGCAATGCAGTTTTTGTTGCATTTTCGCCAGGATTTTGCCGCGAATCGCGGCAAAAACCGCGACCACACTACATTGTGTATGTCCTGCAAAAGGACCTTTAGACATAAGGTCACGTGACCTTATCTCTGGGTCATTATTAGTGTAGGGGGTCAGGTCTGGGGCCTGTATTTAGGGGTCTGGTCCGAGGTCTGTATTTATTTAGGGTGCTTGTTCTGGGGTCTGCACTTGTTTAGGGAGTCTGGTCTGGGGACTGCAATAGTTTAGAAGTTTTGGGGTCTGTATGTATTCTATGATCTAGTCTGGGGTTCGAAATGTATTAGTCTGAGTAAACGGGTTTGTCCAGGCACATAGACAGGTCATCAGTATAAAAAACGGTCCGTGCCCGGACAACCCCTCTAATGTATGGGCCTGGGCTTTGGTGTCTGATTTTGTGTGTTTCTATAGAGGCTGGAAATGGCTGCAGAAGTGATGGGCAAAGATGTCTTATCAGGAGAAGTCGCCATAACGGTCTGTGTCAGATGCGGAAGAAAAGAGAACGACTCCCATCAGAGAAGACATCCCTTGTGAGTCACTGGATCTATAGGGGATCTGTCCCCTTTCCTGACATGTCTGGTGTAGGAAATCCTTGTATTCTACATATCTTTGTGTATCCAAGACTGATAGACAAATGCGTGTTTCCATTCCCATTGTCAAGAGGAAGTGTCTCTAAACTGTGTGATACTGTCAGCGATGGTTGGAGACTGTCAGTATGTAGGGACACAGCCCTTTGACAAGAGGAATTGTAACACCCATTTCTCAATGCTTGCACAGAAAGGTGGTGTTCACTATAGACACAGCAGAGTGGCGGTGGGGAAGGGGGGCCCAAGTTTTTGGAAAAGCCCAGCGCCTATGGTCTACTTAATCCTATGATCTACCTAATCAGCCACTGACTATCTGTTAGTGTAGTAGTGTAGTAGTAAGAAGGAGAGGTGTGCAGCACAAATAGCTGAGCTTTAATGGTAAATGTTCCACAAGGGTACTGCACACTGATCTATAAGCACTGTGAAGTTTTATTTTTCACTGAAGTTATGCTTTAACCCCTTCCCGACATCCGCCGTATATATACGGCGCTGCCGGGAAGGTGTTCCCGCAAACCGCAGTACAGTTACGTTGCGGTGATGGTGCGGGCTCAGAAGCAGAGCCGGCACCATCACCGCGGGGTGACAGCTGTATTATACAGCTGGCACCCTCCTGTAACTGCCAGGACCGGAGCTATTCTCCGATCCGGCTGATTAACCCCTCAGATGCTGCGCTCAATATTGCGCAGCATCTGATAGGTTTTAACCCGACCGGCAACCCAGTGACGTAATCGCTGGGTTGCTGTGGCAATCGGACGCCAGATAATAGCTTCCGAGTCTGCCTTGTATGGGAGCCGATGAGGACCCGCCTGCGGCGTGTCCTCATAGGCTTGCTGTCAGTGAATAACTGACAGCGCTAATACACTGCACTACATATGTAGTGCAGTGTATTAGAGTAGCGATCGGGGCATCAGGCCCTCAAGTCCCCTAGTGGGACAAGTAAAAAAAGTAAAAAAAAGTTAATAAAAATGTGGTAAAACAATAAAAACACACACGTTTCAAATAAAAACAAAGCTAAACTGACTTTTTCCCATAGTAAGTCTTTTATTATGGGAAAAACCGTAAAAATTAAAAACAACTATACATAATTGGTATCGCCACGACCCAAACTACAAAACTATTATGTAATTTATCCCGCATGGTGAACGCCGTAAAAAAGAAACCATGAAAAACAACGCCAGAATCTTTGTTTTTAGGTCGCATCTCCTTCCAAAAAATGCTATAAAAAGTGATCAAAAAGTCACATTTACTCCAAAATAGTACTAATAAAAACGGCAATCCGTCCCGCGAAAAATAATCCCTGACACCGCTTTGTGCACGCAAAAATAAAAAAGTTATGGGTCTTATTTATAAAAAAAGTGATTTTATTGTGAAAAAGCTGCAATACATAAAAAAAACTATATAAATTTGGTATCGCCGTAATCGTATCGACCCGCAGAATAAAGCTAACATGTAATTTAGGGCGCACTGTGGATGCCGAAAAAAAAAACCAATAAAAAACTATTCCAGAATTGCTTGTATTTGGTAATTTCCTTTACCAAAAAATGAAATAAAAAGTGATCAAAAAGTCGTATGTGTTCCAAAATGGTACCAATAAAATCTACAGCCCGTCTCGCAAAAAACAAGCCTGCACACCGCCCAATCAACTGGAAAAATAAAAAAGTTATGGCACTAGTAATGCGGTGATGAAAAAACATCTCAATGCGCAGGCCGGAGGGGAACATTCCTTCAGTTTCAGGGCCCTAGTATTTAGGAACTAGGAAAGAGAAGGGACATAGCACATCCGCTGGAAGCGAGGGCGCCCGTATTATACCAGCGCAAAACTTTCCCAGCAAAATTTCCCAAACTACGATGGAGAAAAAGTCCCCAAAAGGTGTAGAGCGTTACAAAAGGGGGATAAGAAAGAAAACCGTTTATCAGTATGACACCGGCCTGCGCATAACGGATCGCTTCACATCGTAACACACTTCTATGGATAATTGTATTATTTATCCCCATTATTATACCCTCTTATTATGCCCTGATGTACTCCGCACAGATTACATATACCCTGATGTACTCCGCACAGATTAGATATGCCACCACATTATAAACTGAAATACCTGCTAAACCCCAAACAGAACTATTACCAAGCAAAATCCATGCTCAAAATGGCGGTCTTTCCCTTCTTAGCCCTACAGTGTGCCCAAAAAGCAATTTATGGCCACAAGTAAGGCATTACCATACCCGGGAGAACCCGCTTAACAATTAATTGGAAAAATTGCAATTTTCACTTTGCAATATCCACTGCGTATTAATTTCTGAAAAACACCTGTTGAGTCTAAATTCTCACTACACCCCTTGATAAATGCCTTTAGGGTGTAGTTTCTAAAACGGGGTCACTTTTGTTTGGTACATCAGTGGTTTTGCAAATGCAACATGGCGTCCGCAAACCATTCCAGCAAAATCTACGCTCCAAAAGATAAATACCGCTCCTTTTCTTCTGAATGCTCCCATATATGTAAACAGCTGATTATAACCACATATGGGGTGTTACCGTACTCGGGAGAAATTTCTTTACAAATGTTGGCGTGCTTTTTCTTCTCTATTCCTTGTAAAAATGAAAAATGTTGATCTAAAACTACATCTTGTTTGAAAAAATATATATTTTTCATTTTCATGGCTTAATTCTAATTAATTCAGCAAAAAAACTTTGGGATCAAAATTTTCACTATACCCCTAGATGATTCCTCAGGGGGTGCAGTTTCCCAAATGGAGTAACTTTTGGGGTGTTTCCACTGTACTAGTACTACAGGGGCTCAGCAAATGTGACATGGCGCCCAGAAACCATTCCAAAATGCAAATGGTGCTCCTTCCATTCTGAGCCCTACCGTGTGTCCAAACAGATGTTTATGACCACATGTGGGGTATTGTTTTACTCGGGAGAAATTGCTTTACAAATGTTGCAGTGCTTTTTCTCCTTCAGTCCTTGTGGAAATGAAAAAAAAAAAACCTAAACCTACATTTTCTTTGAAAAAAAATTAGATTTTCATTTTTACGGCCTACTTCCAATAAGTTCTGTAAAATACTGCTCACTGTACCACTAGATAATTTCCTGATGGGGTGTAGTTTCCAAAATGGGGTCACTTGTTGGGGGTTTCCACTGTTTTGTCCCCTCAGGGGCTTTGCAAATGCGACATGGCCACCGCAAACCATTCCTGCTAAATTTGAGTTCCAAAAGCCAAATGGCGATCTTTCCCTTCCCAGCCTCGCCGTGTGTCCAAACAGTCGTTTATTACCACATGTGGGGTACTGTTTTACTCGGGAGAAATTGCTCTACGAATGATGTGGTGCTTTTTCTACTTTAGTTCTTTTGGAAATGAAAAAAAATTAGCTAAACCTACATTTTATTTGAAAAAATGTAGATTTTCATTTTCATGGCCTAGTTCCAAAATTTTTTGCAAAAACACTGGCAGGTCAAAATGCTTGCTACACCCCTAAATAAATTCCTCGAGGGGTGTAGTTTCCCAAATGGGCTCACTTTTGGGGGGTTTCCACTGTTTATTTCCACAAGACCTGTTCAAAGCTGTCATGGTGCCTAAAATATATTCTAATAAAAAGGAGACCCAAAATCCACTAGGTCTCCTTTCCTTCTGAGGCCGGTGCTTCAGTCTATAAGCAGGCTAGGGCAACATGTAGGATATTTCCTAAAACTGCAGAACCTGGGCAAAAAATATTGAGTTGCATTTCTCTGGTAAAACCTTCTGTGGTACAAATAAAATGGATTGAAAATTAATTTCTGGAAAAAAATAATGAACTTTGTAAATTTCACCTCTACTTTGCCTTAATTCCTGCGCAATGTCTAAAGGGTTAAGAAACTTTCTAAATGCTGTTTTGAATACTTTGAGGGGTGCAATTTTTAAAATGGGGTGACTTATTGGGGGTTTCTAATATTTAAGGACCTCAAAGCCACTTCACAACTGAACTGGCCCCTGTAAAAATAGCATTTTGAAATTTTCTTGAAAATGTGAGAAATTGCTGCTATAGTTCTAAGCCTTGTAACGTCCTAAAAAAATAAAATGATGTTCAAAAAATGATGCCAATCTAAAGTAGACATATGTGTGATGTTAATTAGCAACAATTTTGTGTGGTATAACTGCCTGTCTTACAAGCAGATACATTTAAATTGAGAAAAATGCAAATTTTTTGCTAAATTTTGGTGTTTTTCACAATTAAATGCTGAATGTATCGGGCAAATTTTGCCAGTAACATAAAGTCCTATGTGTCACGAGATAACAGTCTCAGAATCGCTTGGATAGGTTAAAGCATTCCGAAGTTATTACAACATAAAGTGAAACATGTCAGATTTGAAAAATGAGGCTCTGTCAGGAAGGTCAAAAGTGGCCAAAGAGGGAAGGGGTTAAAGACTATAGAACTATTTTAATTGTTGTCTCTTTGCATTCCATCAGCTTTGACTTTTATATTTTTATATTTATGTAGCTATTTGAGGCTGTGTTATGCGTGATGAGTTGTAGATTTTTAAAGGAATAAGTTTGGTGTTCATATAAGTTAAGGAAGCACTGCAGTACTTTTTCTTTTAATAATTAGACACTATTGTGCAAATATATCAAATTACTTTTGTATTACTTTAGTATCTTTTTTTGTAGCTGTAAATGTAATGTTTTCAACATCTCCATTGCGTCACATGATCCAAAAGTGCGATTGAGTTTGAAGAAAAAAAACGGGACCAACGGCGCTGCTTGAATCCACGACCATTCCAGTGGGTGAAGTAAATAAAGAATTTATTGTATACAGGCTACGCGTTTCGACACCGTACCGGCGTCTTCCTCAGGCCAATACAGACTGTGCGGTTCCTGCCTCATTTATACACCAAAGCAAGGAAAAAGACCGCCAGAAAAAGAATAGGTCAAAGGTCACAAAACCAAGAATAAAACAGCATCAGGACAAATTAAAAAAAAAAAACTTATACACACTGATTGAATATACATTGAACAGATATAGTACAGAGTTTGGGAAGTGTTTTGAAGTATTGAAAACATAAACTGCTTATGTCAGAGGATTCTGACAGATCATTACGAGATTTCCGCAAAAAAGAAGAAAAATGAAATTTTCCGGCTTTAAGATATTAACTTATGTTTATACAGATGATTGAGAATGAAACAAACAGTCTTATGATTAGTTCTCAGTAGGGTTTTTTGGTTACGGTCATTATTAACGTAGAAGTGTAGTAACCAGAGAACTAATGAATCAGGCGTCCCTGGTTACCGAGTGTCAGACCAAATAAATACGGAAGCCGTGGTGGGCCAAACGGCTTTCAATGGACCGCAAAGTTGAACCGCATGAAGCCACGGACACCAACGAGGAAAGAATCGGAAGGGGACCGATGCACCAGGGGTGGTGAGTAAAGGGACTTGAATTATAAGCGTTATGAAGAAACATTTGGATAGTTACAAGATGGTTATGAGTCCCGGTTTACCATAGATAATATAAAGAAGGACAATTACTGGCACTATTTGAAACTTCGTGCCGTATTCAGAAAGATGGTTTTTGTCTTATTTGGTTGGAGGACAAATTATGATCATAGTTAGGATGTGATCAATTAATAAAATAATATAATGATAACCTGGGTTTTTTTGGTCAATAAACCATATACAAAGACGTAAAATGTTTGAATAAATATTTGAAAATATATGTAAAAGATATTTAGAAGGAATTTGTGTTTATGTTTGTGAATATAATGTATTTGTTTGAGTGCAATTTTATATTATAAAAAGGACCTTGTATTATAAAAGGAAGAGGTGGTTCATGTATGTAAAAATAACCATTATTGTTAATAAATGAAAATACCCGGAATGATATTTCATCTAGGGATAACGAGGGTTAGAAATCTAAAAATTTATCTTTTACTTGGAACTTTTTCTTTTTATATATATATATATATATTTATTTATATATATATTTACATGTGTGTATTAGGTATTGATTGCAATTTTTATCTCATTCCAACGAAGACTCCGTGAGGTCGTTCAAACCTTTTGGATGTAAAGTTTCTAATTTATAGATCCAAAAATTTTCTCTTTGTTTCAATCTAATGAATCTATCTGGTTGGTCTACTGGTATTTGTTCAATTGGTGTAACCTTAATATCAGAAAAATTACATTTGTGTTTATACATACAATGGCGAGACACACTCTGTTTTAAAAAACCCCTAGTGACATTGAACCTGTGCTTATTAATACGGTTTCTCAGGGTTTGCGTGGTTCGACCCACATATTGAAGGTTACAAGTACATTCGAGTAGGTATATGATATAAGAGCTCCCGCAATTCAGAAAATCTTTGATCATAAATTTTTCCCCCGTTGTTGAAGAAGCCCATAGACTGTTGTCAGATACCCTTTATTACGAAGAACTCAAATATAATCCAATTTCTGAATTCGCAATAGAATATAAATCCTTGATTGAGACCGCTTTCATTAATAACCTTTTATGCAAAAAAGAAAAAACATTTCTGACCGTTCCATTTCCAAGTATCCCATTCATGTATCATCTGCCCAAAATTCATAAAAACCTTCTCAACCCACCAGGCCGACCAATAATATCTGGAATAGGCTCACTGACGAGCAACCTATCACATTTTGTAGACATCCACCTTCAACCCCTAGTTTCAAAATTACCCTCCTTTCTCAAGGATTCAACCCAACTCATAAATGATCTTTTCCAATTACAGTCAACCTGTGACATATCCAATATCAGTTTCATCACAGCGGACGTATCTTCATTATACACCAATATTCCCCATATACAGGGTACACAAGCCACTTTAGATTTTATTGCAACAGATTTACGGTACTCAAACATACAGCTTAATTTTATCATGGAATGTGTAGAGTTTATTTTAACCCATAATGTTTTTACTTCAGATGGAAAATTCTACAAACAAATAAAGGGATGCGCAATGGGGACACGTTTTGCCCCCTCGTATGCGAACCTATATATGGGGGCTTTTGAGGAAGCCCTCATTCTCAGCAA
Organism: Rhinoderma darwinii; assembly: GCF_050947455.1. Classification (NCBI taxonomy): domain Eukaryota; kingdom Metazoa; phylum Chordata; class Amphibia; order Anura; family Rhinodermatidae; genus Rhinoderma; species Rhinoderma darwinii. The sequence goes on from NC_134690.1 coordinate 114,282,167, forward strand.
GCATGTTTTTAGAGATAAAATCCTGCTTTATAAACGTTTTATCGATGACTTATTTTTTATATGGAAGGGCGACTCTAATACTGCCAGTGATTTTATAGAGGTTTTAAATAATAATACTTTTGGCCTCACTTTTACCCATAACTTTTCAGATACAAACATTGATTTTTAGACCTAACAATCGGAAAAAATAATGGCCATTTTACAACTAGGACTCATTTTAAAATGGTCGCTGTAAATAGTTATCTTGATTTTAAAAGTGCACATTATCCCCCATAGCTTAGAAACATACCATTCGGCCAATACCGAAGAATCAGAAAAAACTGTTCAGACGAGGTGGCCTTTGAACAAGAATGTGGGATTTTAAATCAGAGGTTTACGGAGAAAGGTTTCCCTAAAAGTCTCATTAAAGGTGCAGAGTCAAGAGCCAGGAGTCTGACACAAAATGAATGCATCCAAGTAAAACCTATAAACATCAAAATTAAATCAAGTCATGAAATGGTTAAAACTAACTTCATTACGGCATTTACTAAAGGAAGCAATACTATCGCTACCATTCTTAAAACACATTGGCATATTTTGACCAACGACCCCTTCCTAAAACCATTGTTACCAGCCAAACCTAATATCACGTATAGACGGGCGAAAACTATCAAAAATATAATAGCCCCCAGTAGATTGCGAAAAACAAAAACATCAAACCCGAGCCTAACGGGAGTTTTGAAAGGCTCATATCGATGTGGCCAAAATAGATGCCTGTGCTGCAACAACATCACAAATAAATGCAGGGAATATATCTCTACAACAACGGGGGAAAAATTTATGATCAAAGATTTTCTGAATTGCGGGAGCTCTTATATCATATACCTACTCGAATGTACTTGTAACCTTCAATATGTGGGTCGAACCACGCAAACCCTGAGAAACCGTATTAATAAGCACAGGTTCAATGTCACTAGGGGTTTTTTAAAACAGAGTGTGTCTCGCCATTGTATGTATAAACACAAATGTAATTTTTCTGATATTAAGGTTACACCAATTGAACAAATACCAGTAGACCAACCAGATAGATTCATTAGATTGAAACAAAGAGAACATTTTTGGATCTATAAATTAGAAACTTTACATCCAAAAGGTTTGAACGACCTCACGGAGTCTTCGTTGGAATGAGATAAAAATTGCAATCAATACCTAATACACACATGTAAATATATATATAAATAAATATATATATATATGTATAAAAAGAAAAAGTTCCAAGTAAAAGATACATTTTTAGATTTCTAACCCTCGTTATCCCTAGATGAAATATCATTCCGGGTATTTTCATTTATTAACAATAATGGTTATTTTTACATACATGAACCACCTCTTCCTTTTATAATACAAGGTCCTTTTTATAATATAAAATTGCACTCAAACAAATACATTATATTCACAAACATAAACACAAATTCCTTCTAAATATCTTTTACATATATTTTCAAATATTTATTCAAACATTTTACGTCTTTGTATATGGTTTATTGACCAAAAAAACCCAGGTTATCATTATATTATTTTATTAATTGATCACATCCTAACTATGATCATAATTTGTCCTCCAACCAAATAAGACAAAAACCATCTTTCTGAATACGGCACGAAGTTTCAAATAGTGCCAGTAATTGTCCTTCTTTATATTATCTATGGTAAACCGGGACTCATAACCATCTTGTAACTATCCAAATGTTTCTTCATAACGCTTATAATTCAAGTCCCTTTACTCACCACCCCTGGTGCCTCGGTCCCCTTCCGATTCTTTCCTCGTTGGTGTCCGTGGCTTCATGCGGTTCAACTTTGCGGTCCATTGAAAGCCGTTTGGCCCACCACGGCCTCCGTATTTATTTGGTCTGACACTCGGTAACCAGGGACGCCTGATTCATTAGTTCTCTGGTTACTACACTTCTACGTTAATAATGACCGTAACCAAAAAACCCTACTGAGAACTAATCATAAGACTGTTTGTTTCATTCTCAATCATCTGTATAAACATAAGTTAATATCTTAAAGCCGGAAAATTTCATTTTTCTTCTTTTTTGCGGAAATCTCGTAATGATCTGTCAGAATCCTCTGACATAAGCAGTTTATGTTTTCAATACTTCAAAACACTTCCCAAACTCTGTACTATATCTGTTCAATGTATATTCAATCAGTGTGTATAAGTTTTTTTTTTAAATTTGTCCTGATGCTGTTTTATTCTTGGTTTTGTGACCTTTGACCTATTCTTTTTCTGGCAGTCTTTTTCCTTGCTTTGGTGTATAAATGAGGCAGGAACCGCACAGTCTGTATTGGCCTGAGGAAGACGCCGGTACGGTGTCGAAACGCGTAGCCTGTATACAATAAATTCTTTATTTACTTCACCCACTGGAATGGTCGTGGATTATCTCTGTTCAAGCAGCGCCGTTGGTCCCGTTTTTTTTCTTCAAACTCAATCGCACCTACATTTGACAGCAAACTTGCTTTGACTGTGATGTGGACCTGGCTGCAGCTTTCCAAGCCCTACTGACACCTTAAGGTGTCCATCACCCGAGGTGAGCGGAATCATCGCATTCAACAATTTTCTGATAACATATCAGATTCTCATTTGTGGCGCCGTGTCTCCTTTTCCAATTTATCTATGATCCAAAAGTGACTCCCTGGAAGTTCCTTGAATCACTGTAGTGGAAACGGGTTACCATCTCCTGGCGTCACCCACTTCTGGATGTCCTGCAAGCATGCGTTAGTCACTGCACACCACTCTCCCCACTGAATGGCCCTACCTCTGTCTTGACATCAGGTTGGATCTTTGCGAGAGGGAGGACTAAGGGCATGCCCCCACGTGGCGGAATTCCTCCGCAACTGTCCGCATCAATGCCGCACCTAATCCGGGTTGCAGATTACGGCTGCGGATCTGCACAAAATGTGCAGTAAATTGATGCGGACTAGCTGCTGCGGACTGCGGGAAAAGTGCTTCCCTTCTCTCTATCAGTGCAGGATAGAGAGAAGGGACAGCACTTTCCCTAGTGAAAGTAAACAACTTTCATACTTACCGGCCGTTGTCTTGGTGACGCGTCCCTCTTTCGGCATCCAGCCCTACCTCCCTGGATGACGCGGCAGTCCATGTGACCGCTGCAGCCTGTGATTGGCTGCAGCCGTCACTAAGACTGAAACGTCATCCTGGGAAGCCGGACTGGAGACAGAAGCAGGGAGTTCTCGGTAAGTATGAACTTTTTTTACAGGTTGCTGTATATTGGGATCGGTAGTCACTGTCCAGGGTGCAGAAACAGTTACTGCCGATCGCTTAACTCTTTCAGCACCCTGGACAGTGACTATTTACTGACATCTCCTAGCAACGCTCCCGTAATTCCGGGAGCCCCATTGACTTCCTCAGTCTGGCTGTAGACCTAGAAATACATAGGTCCAGCCAGAATGAAGAAATGTCATGGCAAAAAAGCAAGACGCATCCACAGCACACATAACATGTGCATGACAGCTGCGGACTTCATTGCGGAATTTAGAATCTCCATTGAAGTCAATGGAGAAATTCCGCCATGAGTCCGCAACCAGTCCGCCACTGCTCCGCAACAGACAGAGCATGCTGCGGACACCAAATTCCGCTCCGCAGCCTATGCTCCGCAGCGGAATTTTACTCAACGTCTAAACGAACACTTCTAAATTAAAGTGGAAGTCAATGGAGAAATGGCTCCGCTGCGGATTAACGCTGCGGAGTGTCCGCAGCGGAATTCAAGTGCAATTCCGCCACGTGTGAACCCAGCCTTACTCTGAGAGCAGGTGAGAATGAAGATGCTCCAAAGATGACTGCTGAACAGAAAAATGCAGATAATGCAGTTACAGTAACTAAAGCTGAAAACGGGAAATAGATTATTGAATAACGTTACCAAATTGTGTTTAATTGAGCAAAAAAAGTGCTTCTTTCACAATAAATATAAAATATTTTTTTTTATAATGATGGAATGCATAAAAAAAAACTATTTTGCCATTACTTTTTTTTAAATGTTGGAGGTTACATTATTCTTTCCTTGGGATTACAGAATTATGTTTTTAAAGTCAAGTTCACGCAATCTGAGGTAATTAGTCTGCAATAGTGGAGTCAGCTAGACAAGATACTCTATAAATGCATAATAACAGAACATATAAAAATATTTCTACAAAAATATTGCTGCATTTTAAAACTGTTAAAATGAAAACAGATCTCATAGGCAGAAGACAACTTGTTAAATGAGATTTAATAAAACTGCAGACACCTATGGAGAAAGCAAATCACTTTAATCAAAGGCTTTTATTTCTAAATTATGTATGGACTTTATGTCTCATATGTCTCTTGTTATTTTTACCTCATATGCTGATCAACAATTATTAAAAACTAAATAAGTAAAGTGTACCTCCAATGAAAAATAAGAACTACACAGTGCTCTTAGAGCCTCAAATACAGTATCAATAAGAAGCAGAATTGCCAACCGCCTGTTACATTTTTTTTAATTTTTTTTTTGGACAAATGGACAAAAAAAATCATGACTGCCCAAAATGTTTATAATCCGACCCTTTTTAGACACCATGCTCCCATTTCACGCTCTCAAAATGCCCTCAACATAATGCTCTCTTATGAGTTTAAGTTCATTCATCTGGACCTAAAAATTAAAGGGATTGTCTAGTAGTTAAAATAAATCTGGCAGCAGTGATCACATGACATACCAGAAACTTGGCCTCTAGTTGGAGGCTTGTACAGAAAGGAAGCGGCAGGGATAACACACCCAAGTCAGTCATATCCAATTTTCTCGTCTTGAGAATCCAATTAGAAACATGTGTAGAATATTAAAGATTATTGTAGGTGTTTTATACATTGATGGTGCTTATATGCAGCCGATGTTATATATGATATGTACTCGATATGTGCTGGGGGTAACCTGGGAGTAACCTGTGTGCAATATTGTCTGATTAGACAGGGTTATAAGTATTATCCTGTATTATAATATAGCACTGCATGTTATTACATATTATGTTATTGTACACTATGACTGCCTTGCCGCAGTGTGTGCCAGCACCGCATACATCGTGCATTGCACAAATGGCATCACTGCAAGCGCATTGCTGCACAACCCTTCTTCTACTGGCAAAAGTTTTGCTCAATCTATAGAGATGAAGCGTGAACAGCCATGTCTGTAACTACTACTAGTATGCTCTACGGTAAAAAGGCCTATACTGTATTCTTGTAATTTCAACAATCCGATAGAAAATAACATTGTGGTATGCAGGGGTGTAGCTAAAGACTCATGGACCCTGGTGAAAGAATTCAGCTTGGGGCCCAGCCACAACCCCTCACCAACACCACCAGACCCCTGCACGCGCCTATTCCCAGCTGCCATGCCCAACAGCCCCCATGGATGCCCCCACAATATAATGCCCCCCATAGCTGCCTCCACAGTATAATGCCCCCACACAGTATAATGCTCCTCATAGCTGCCCCTGCACAATATAATGCTCCCTATAGCTGCCCCCACACAGTATAATGCCCCCCATAGCTGCCCCCATACAGTATAATGTCCCCATAGCTGCCTCCACAGTATAATGCCCCCACACAGTATAATGCCCCACATATCAGTTCCCCATACAGTATGCCCCCCATATCAGCTCCCCATACAGTATAATGCCCCCTATATCAGATCCCTATACAGTATAATGCCCCCATATGTGCATAATAGAAAAATAATAAAATTACTTATCTATCCCCGTTCCCTTGCCGGGTGGAGGAGATCCTTCTCCTCCTTTGGTCTGTGCTAAGAGTGACTCAGCGCAGACTGGCGCGATGACGTCACTACATCGCGCCTGTCTGAAGGGTAACTAAACTTTCAGAAAACTTCTGACATGTCAGATGTTTTGATCGATGGGGGTTCCAGCTCTGAGCCCCACACACCTTCGTTTCTGATTGGCTTTTCTTGCAAAGACGATGTAACGGTGTACGGGCTTTACAGAAAGTCTATGGGCCCGTACACGTTATATCAGCTTTCCAAAAAAAGCAGATTAAGAACGAAGCGGCTCAGCATTCACCAAAGCGCTTCTGCAACTTTGTTTTAGCTATCGGTGGGGGTCTTAGTGCTCGGACCCGCACCAATCAAAACTGTTGACATGTTACTATGACATGTCAGAAGTTTCCTCAAAGTTTCATTTCCCTTTAACAAATGGGTAACAAATACTGCACAAAAAATGTTTACTTTGTTATTTTGCTCATCGAGCCCTATTCTCCTAAAACCAGGGGTAGATCCACCCACCAATCTCTTAAATATGTATACCACACCAGCAATACAAAAAGGAAAATTGGGAAGTGGAATATAGAAACACCTAATTTACACGGTCGAGGACAAACCTGCAATCGATGTTATAGTCAGGGACAAGGATACACTACCACTATATAAACACCAATAAAACCTGTAATACTGGGATACAGTGACCATATAGTCTTCAGATACCAGATGTACACAGCCCTCTGCAGAGATCTATAATGTCACACACTATACACAAGAATACAGGATTGATCAGATGTAGTCACAGGCAGAATACATAATAATTACACAAGACCTGTCCACTCTGATGACATATCTATTTTCGTAAATAATTGTATTCTCTATGAATTAATTCTGGAGCATTTTTTTCTTACTCTGCGTTGTGCCGTTCCTCTGTTAATCCCCCTAGAAATGTATAAATAAATTGACAACTGGGTGTTAGCATTCTCCTTGTCAAAGGGCTGTGTCCCTACAAACTCTCTACTTTTGCCTACACACTGACACTGTCCAATTATCACTGACAGTTGTCAATTAATCAATTAGGCCTGGGCTACATTGAGACTTTTTGTAACGCTACTGATTAATTTTAATTATTGAGTGACAGCTGCAGTACACAAGACAGCTGTAGTGCTATAGTTAAAATTAAAGGTTGTGTTACCAGGGCCGGAGTCAGCACCCAGCGACCCGAGCAAGTGCCATGATCCACTACCCTTGGGGGGCCCACTCGGCCACTGGGTGCTGATGCCGCCATCATGGCTCCACCAGGAGTGGAGGAGTGGAATCCCCGGCAAGAGCGTTGCCGACGCTCTTGCCGGGCGTTTTGCTTCTAGAGTGTGGCACTGCTAGCTCCCGCTATGGTCCCTACAGTGGTAGTGACCCAAATTCAATAGTATCTGCGTCCTTAGGACGCAGATACTATTGAACACCATGGCAGAGCAGGGAGATATCTCTCTACTCTGCCATTTACTAGACTACAGGCCATGTTCAGCTTGCAGTCTATCATGCACAGGGATGGGATCCCTGCACAGGCCGGCGTGATGATGTCACTGGATCACGCAGGCCTACACAAGGATCCCGTCGGCGTTGATTCGCTCACTTTGTCGCGGGAATGGGTGAGCATCAATATTTCTTGTTTTATTTGTTTGAGTGTCGCTATATGGCACTATTTACAGGAGTGGGGACTGTATGGCTCTCTCTACAGGAGAGGTATATGGCGCTATGGGACCAGAGCGGGAGAGAAATCTCTTCACGAGGACAGGGGCATCAATGTTCTCCTCTGGCTCCCAAGACCTCTCTTCTGGACCAAATCCCCTTCAATCCACCAAATAAAACGTCCTTCCTCCCACTTTCTTGGTGGCCGGGACCTCCCTCACTTCGAAAGTCCCTGACGAGCCGCCAGGGGCCACTGCGGAACTAGGAGTCCTGGAGTAGTGGTTCAGGACCACAGGCTTCAGCAAGGAGACATGGAAAGAGTTAGGGATCTTGAGGATAGGAGGCAGCCGAAGCTTGTAAGATACAGGATTGATTTGTAGCAGAATCTCGAAGGGCCCGAGGAACCTGGGAGAAAACTTGCAAGACTGCACCCTCAACCGGATATTCCTGGAAGACAGCCAGACCTTCGTACCTGGAAGAAACTGGGGTGGTTCTCGTCTTCTAGTGTCTGCCTTACTCTTCATGTGGTCCACCGCCAGCAGAATAGAAGATCGTGTCTGTTGCCATATCTGCAGAAAGTCCCTGAAGGTAGAGTCAGCTGCAGGCACCTGGGACATAGTAGAGACAAGAGGAATACAAGGATGTTGCCCGTAGACGATGAAGAACGGACTGGAGGTGGTGGACTTACTAGTATGGTTATTACAGGAGAACTCAGCCCACAGGAGCAGCTGCACACAGTCATCATGCCGTCTGGAGACAAAGTGCCGCAGATAGTTCTCCTTAATCTGGTTAACCCTTTCGACTTGTCCATTCGACTGAGAATGATAAGCCGAGGAGAAGTCCAACTTTACACCGTGGAGGCCACAGAGTGCTCTCCAGAACTTTGAGATGAACTGGACCCCTAGATTTGAGACAATATTCAGAGGCAAGCTGTGCAGCCGGAAGATGTGTTGAATAAAGAGATCAGCAAGTCAAGCAGCAGATGACAGACCAGTTAGTGGAACGAAAATGAACCATTTTAGAAAATCGATCCACCACTACCCAGACCACACTGCATCCAGCAGAGAGAGGCAGTTCAATAACAAGTCTATTGCAATATGTCGCCATGGGGCATCAGGCACAGGTAGTGGTTAGAGCAGACCAGCTGGTCTGGAGTGCGCAACTTTATTTGCTGCGCATACCATACAGGAGGAGACAAAGTCTGTGATGTCTTTGGGCAGCGTAGGCAACCAGAACTGATGGGCAATTAGGTATCGGGTCTTACGGGCACCCGCATGGCCTGCCAGCTTAGAACAATGACCCCAGCGAAGGATTCTTCCTCTGTCTGCCAGACGTACAAAAGTCCCTCCCGGAGGCATGTCACTAATTTGCAGAGGGTTAACAGAATAGATACAGGAAGGGTCGATAATATTCTGTGGAGACTCTATGGTGTCCTCTGTTTCAAACGACTTAGACAAGGCATCGGCCCTCACATTCTTGTCGGCAGGTTGGTAGTGGAGCTCGAACTGGAACCGAACAAAGAACAGTGACCACCTGGCTTGACGAGGATTCAGCCATTGGGCCGTCTTAAGATAGGTCACGTTCTTGTGGTCCGTGAAGACCAGGATAGGATGCGCTGCACCTTCTAGTAGGTGTCTCTACTCCTGCAGGGCCAGCTTGATGGCCAGTAACTCCCGATGCCCAATCGACTAGTTGCGTTCTGCGGGAGAAAACAGCTTGGAGTAGTAGCCACATACCACAGTCTTGCCTTTCGAACCTCTCTGGAACAAGAGTGCGCCAGCACCAAAAGAGGAGGTGTCCACCTCCAACGAAAACTGTAGGGATACATTGGGATGATGAAGAATAGAGGCTGACGTGAAGGCCTTTTTTAAGGTTTTGAACGCGGCCTCTGCCTCCGGAGTCCACACCTTGGCATTCATGCCCTATTTGGTAAGAGTAGAGATGGGAGCAGTCAATGAATAGAAGTTGGGAATGAACAGCCGGTAGAAGTTGGCAAATCCTAGGAAGCGTTGTATGGCCCTTAAGCCTTGGGGGCGGGGCCACTCCAGGACAGCCTTTACCTTCTCAGGGTCCATTTTGAGGCCCTGATCAGAGATGATATAGCCCAGAAGGGGTAGAAACTTTCTTCCAAATATGCACTTCTCCAGCTTGGCATAGAGATGATTCTCCCTTAATCATTAGAACCTGGCGGACATGACTCTGATGAGTTACTGGATCTGGGGAAAAAATCAAAATGTCATTGAGATACACCACAACACAGACATAGAGGAGATCACGAAAAATGTCATTGACAAATTCTTGAAACACTGCGGGGGCGTTACACAGGTCGAAGGGCATAACCAGGTATTCATAGTGCCCATCATGTGTGTTAAATGCAGTCTTCCACTCGTCACCATGACGAATCCGGATTAAATTGTAGGCCCCCCGCAGGTCTAGTTTAGAAAAAATTTTGCCCCCAAATGCGGTCTAACAGTTCAGAGATTAACGGCAATGAGTATCTGTTCTTTACCGTGATTTGGTTGAGACCCAGTAGTCAATACAGGGTCGGAGGGATCCATCTTTTTTCTTGACAAAGAAAAACCCGGCTCCGGCCGGGGATGAGGATTTCCGTATGAAGCCCCTCTCAAGATTCTCCTTAATGTAAAACGACATAGACTGAGTCTCTGGCAAGGAGAGAGGGTATACTCTGCCGCGGGGAGGAGATGAGTCAGAAGTCGATGGGACAATCATAAGCTCGATGTGGTGGCAGAGTCTTGTCGAAGACATCCGAGAACAGAGAGTAACAAGGAGGCAACCCTGCCAATGACTGAGACGGAAGAGACTGAGGTGGATTGATATGCCCCAGGCAGCGGTTGAGACACTTGGGACCCTACTGGAGAACCTCTCCAGAGTTCCAATCCAGAATTGGGGGGTGTAGACGGAGCCAAGGCAAACCCAGCAGCATGGGGTTGACGGCTTTGGGCAGGACAAACAGGGAGATGAGCTCAGAGTGAAGAGCTCCCACTTGAAGCCTCAACGGCTTGGTCACCGACAAAATTGGGTTAGGCAGTGGCAGTCCATATACCAAGGCAACGATCAACGGCCTTTCCAGCAGAACAGTGGGCAAATGAAGAAGGTCCACCAGGTCTTGACAAATTAAATTGGATGCAGATCCAAAGTCCAGATAGGCAGAGACCGGATGGGGCCTCTCGCCAGCGACGATGGTCACAGGAATGAACAGTTTGAAGGAGAGTTCTCTATTAAATGCTGTATCGTCCAGGGTTGTTCCTCCAAACAATCCTAGGCGTTGGGATTTTTTGGCTTCTGAGGACACAGACACACGACATGGCCAGCGAGGCCGCAATATAGACAGAGTCCAGACGTGCGCCTGGGCTGTTTCTCCTGTACTGTCATCTTGGGCCGATCCACCTGCATCGGGATCTGGGATGCAGCAGAAGAGGAATGCAAAACGGGTTGCTGGAAGTTAGGCGCCAGTCTAGGAAGTCGTCTCTCTTGTCATACTTCTTGAGACCTCTCTCTGAGCCTTATGAACACTCGAGTGGCAAGTAGAATCAAGTCGTCCAAGGAAGATGTTAGATCCCGAGCAGCAAGTTCGTCCTTGATCACGGATTATAGGCCATGCCAGAAGGAAGCTACCAGTGCCTCATTGTTCCAGGACAGCTCTCCTGCCAGGGTCTGGAACTGGATGGTGTATTCGCTCACGGAGGCATCCTCCTGGCGAAGGTTCAACATAGCAGTGGCTGCCGATGAGACTCATCCAAGCTACTCGAACATGGTACGGAATATCCGCACAAACTCCTGGAAGTCTCGGGACTCGGGTCCCTGTTGTTCCCAGATTGGGTACGCCCATGCCAGAGCCTTGCCGGCAAGTAGAGAGATAATGAAGGCGATCCTGGCTGCGTCTGACAGGAATGCTCTGGTGTGCAGGGTAAAGTGGATATGACACTGGTTAAGAAATCCCCTGCACGTACTTGTGTCTCCATGAAAACAAGGTGGCAATGGCAACGAGAACCGCGGATCAGGACCGGCGCTGCCAGGAGGTGTAGCATATAAACCTATAAAGTGTAGGGCACAATTAACACAAATATATTGGAAAAATATATGAATTTTATTGAATATTACAACATTAAAAAATAGGTCATACTGAGCAAAAAACACAAAGACGTCTGACAATTACAGAGGACATACAAAAAAATGGTAAATGACACTGTCAAGGATACAGGTATATGTCTATTTCTAGGTAGAGTTAGCCTGATAAAATGGTAGTTAAAGCCTCTATATATATTTTAGCATATGAATTTGCAAGGTAGAAAATATATATACAAATGAGAGGACACTTGCATAACAGATAAGTATACCCAGTGCAAAGGTGTATCAACAAGCTACAAGCTTGAGGCTAGGGTCCGGTGTAAAGAACACAGCGTACCTACAACAATGATAAAGGCAATTTAAATGCCTAGAAAATAGAGTGTATAACGTACCCATTGTAGTCCTCTGCATGGAGAGAACGTCAGTCCCGACGCGCCTTTCGGCGAGATGCCTTCGTCAGGAGGTGTAGCAGGAGGATCAACCAGAGGAGCTTGAACTGGAGCAGGGAAGGAAGCAGCTAACACCCCTAGCTGTTGTGCCATGGAGTCTACTGCCACAAGAAGTTGATCCTGTCTTGCTCGCAGATCCTGCAGGTCCGCCTGCATGGCTTGAGAGGATGACAGGACTTTAAATTGACCAGCGGGGTCCATGGCCAGAGCGTACTTTCAGGGTGTGGGGTGTGGATCCACTGGGCCGTACCGCGTAGCGGGATTTCAGCTGGCCAACTAGGTACCATACAATGTCTATAGTCCAGAAAGGGTACCTGAGGCAACGTGGACAGCAGCTGTGGTTTCAGGCTGAGGTGAGGCTCCGGCAGTAGACAGACACCCGGTGGGGTGCAACATAGCAGATGCAGCATAGAGCACAACACGACTGCAACACTTCAAGGCACAGGGGCACAGTAGCACGTGATATAGGGTACAGGCAGCAGGAACGGGAAACACTGGGAATTGGAAAACACTTAGGAGACCATTTGCAAAGACAAACTAAGGTAACACAACAACTTTCACTGTAGATGGCATAGTTGATGCAGCGGAAGACACGACTTGACTTTCACTGTAGATGGCACAGTAGATGCAGCGGAAGACATGACTTGAATTTCACTGTAGATGACACATAGGCACGGTAGCACGGGATACAGGGTACAGGCAGCAGGAACGGGTAACACTGGGAACTGGAAAACACTAGGAGACCATTTGCAAGACAAACTTTAGGTATACAACAACACTCAGGCAAGGATTAAGTGGGCAGAGCCCTTTTTTAGCATTCTGGGCTAATTACTGATTATTAACAACTGGACGCGTACTTCCCCTTTAAGGTCATGCACGCGCGGGCGCGCGTGCCCTGCGGGAAACAGTCTCAGAACGCGGAAGTGAGTGCCGGCGTGTCCCTGGAGGGAGATGCCGCTGAGAACACAGATGTCCATGGCCGCGGCCGACAGAGGGTAAGTCTGAACGACGGTCCGCGGCCATAGACGTTACAGGGGGGTTGTGTGGCACTACCTGGGAGGGGGCTATGTGGCACTGCCTGGGAGGCACTACCGGGGAGGAGGGCTGTGTGGCACTATCTGGGAGGGGTCTGTGTGTCACTACCTGGGAGGGGGATGTGTGGCATTACCTAGGAGGAGGGCTGCGTGGCATTATCTACAGAGAGCACTACATTTATGGGGGTATAAACTGAGGGCTTAACTTCTATATGGGGGCATAAACAGGGCCTAACTTCTATATGGTGACACAAAGTGACGTTTTCTGCCATTACACTGCCACTGTGAGTTCCCCCGCAAAGGGGCCCACTAATTCTGTGTCGCCCAAGGGCCCACATAAACCTGGAGCCGGTCCTGTGTGTTACAGGTCTCTATGTACAGTAGGCCAGGCCTAACTCATACATTTACAGAAGGAATAATAGAGAAATTACACAACACATAGTTCTAAGAAAAGTTGCTCAAAAATTGTTATCTCATGAGTAATACAAGGATTTACTGTATCAGACATGTCAGGAGAGGTGACAGGTCCTCTATAAATCCAGTGACGCACAGGTAACATCTTCTCTAAATATAGATATCTTCTTTCCTTTTATTCTCCATCCAGCCCAGACCGCTTTCACGGCTACTCATGACGAATGCAGAATTCTCTGCCTGGACATTTTTGGCCACTCGCTTCTGCAGTCATCCCCAACCTCTGTAGCAACAAAAGCAAACTCAGACTACAGATTTGACTCCTAAATCAAGCAGACCCCAGATCAGACTCCCTAAACCTCCTAAACTAATCAGACCCCAGACCAGATCCCTGGAATTAATCTAATCTCAAATCAGACAATTGTACTTACTGCTCTCGGCTCCAGCTCCTGCTGATCGGCTCCCGCACCTGCTGTCCGGCTCCTGGCTTCCTGCCCTTCAGCTCCAGGTGCCACTTGCCATAAACTACATCCTGTTTCCGATCAGGGTCACGACGTTGTGTTCACCATTGCACCTTATGTCCTGGCGCTGGGTGACGTCAGGACCCAGAGCAACAGCTCCTGGAGCTGAAGAGAAGTGAGGTAGGTAAGCATAATTAAAAACTCTAACTCTTGAATAAAACCGGCGCACTGATCTTGGGGTGGGTGGTTACCCCCATTGTCCTCCCAATTTATCCGGCAATGCCTGAAGCCTCTGTTAACTATTTATTAAAGAATTTATTTTCTCTGAAAATCCCTTTTTATTCGAAGGGTTTCCTAACCATAATCTGATTACATGGTGTCCTGCTGCTGGGACACCCAACGATCAGATGTTATCAGGGGCATAGCTAAAGCCTCATGGGCCCGGCTGCAATAATTCAGCTTTGGCTCCCTACCCCTCCCCAACACCACCATCATCAGACCCCTGCACGCGCCTATGCCCAGACGCCTTGCCCAACAGCCTCCATAGTATAATGCCCCAACACGGTATAATGCCCATAGCTGCCTCCACACAGTATAATGCCCCATAACTGCCCCATACAGTATAATGCCCCCCCATAGCAACCCAATACCGTTTATTGCTCCCCATATCAGCCCCCACAGTATAATTCCACACATAGCTGCCCCCATACTGTATAGTGCCCCCCATATCAGCCCCCATACCGTATAATGCCCCCATATCAGCTCCCCATACAGTATAATCCCCACCATATGAGCTTCCCATACAGTATAATGCCCCCCATATCAGCCCCCCATACAGTATAATGCCCCACATATCAGCTCCCCATACAGTATAGTCCCCCCATATCAGCCCTCATACAGTATCATGCCCCCCCTATCAGCTCACCATACAGTATAATGCCCCTCCATATCAGCCCCCCCATACAGTATAATGCCCCTCCATATCAGCTCCCATACAGTATAATGCTCCATATCAGCTCCCCATACAGTATAATGCCCCCCATATGAGCTCCGCATACAGTATAACGCCCCCATATCAGCCCCCCATACAGTATAAATCCCCATATCAGCCCCCATGCAGTATAATGCCCCCATCTTATCAGCCCCCATGCCATATCACCCCCCCATGCAGTATAATGCCCCGCCGCACCATATCAGCCCCCATATGTGATGATGTCGCTACATCCCGCCTGCCTGCGTCAAGCCGCTCAGGGCAAAGTGAATGCTGGAGCAAGGAGACGTCAGCTACTTGCTCCAGCATTGAATGGAACCGGGACCTCGGTGAGTGACTCGCGACCCCCCGGAGGTCTTCACACGACCCCCCAGGGGGAAGCGAGCCACAGTTTGTAATGTATTGTGTTGTATTGTGCAGTTTGCAGTGGAGAGAGGAGGGGGGCTGTAATTTAACGCCCCCCCTTCTCCACCGCAACAGCACAATACAACACAATACATTACAAGGCAACACAATACATTACATTACAATACATTACAAGGCAACACAATACAACACAACACAATACATTACAATACAGAGTCTGCAGCTCACCTGGAGTCCTCCACAACGGCTCTCTACTGCACTGGCTGGAAGACGTGTCACGTGACAACACGGTCACATGTCACACTAAGTGTACCATGTGACCGTAACCAGGAAGTGCCTACTTCACGGCACAGAAAATGTATTCAACAAGCATGCTGTATGGCAACGGGGGCCTGTGGGCCCCCCAGACTTAGGAGCCCTGTCGCAACTGCGACCACTGCGACCCCTATAGCTACACCACTGCCTGTTATCTGCAAGGGAGCCTAGAAGCAAGTGTTTAACCCCTTAATGACCAGTTCAATTTTAGTTTTATCATTTTGTTTTTTCCTCCCTGTCTTCCAAATGCCATAACTTTTTTTTTTTCCTATGACCATCAAACAGGTAACATTTAATATCAGTGTACAAATCTTAATTTGTTATTCGGTAGAATCAGCACAGTTCATGCATAATGTCTGTAATGTGTAAGAATTGGTATAAGTTGTCACATTTTATTCCACAGATCAGGGAATTTTTAACAATTTCCCATATCTGCCTAGAGAAGCGGCGAATGATCTAGAATAGAGTCATATTTGCTCACAGGGTATATCCACTCTATGCTTGCAATGTACGTCAGAGTTATATGTCGGGACTATTACCGACGTATACCTGTGAACAATGGCGGATGCCACTGTACAGTTATTCAACGGCATTCGCCACCTTATAGGCTTCTATGTTAAGAAAAATCATATATTGTGCAATATATGTTTTTTTTGCGGGCTGTCTTTATGTAATAGCGTAGCAGACTGCGCTGTTCTATACAGATGAGAAAAAGGTATATCTACATTTACCAGCATGACGGAGGCCAAAAGGACACACTTTATTGTGCCATTGTTGGGTGAATAGGGACCTATGGATACAGTTTATGTATGCGCTGGGAGCTTGGATTCAACCTTACAGACCAAATGTATTGTATACCACTATGTTATCCTTTATTGAGACCCCCAAAATGTGCTACTTTTTGTCAATGTACCTATTGTTCCAAATAGAAAAACCTCACAATCACTGTTTATGCAGCTGCAGATTTATATTAGATGTAGTGTAGACTACACTTGTAGTCTATATTTCGCTTATTTTTCCATCTCTTTCTATTGCTTTTGTAAATGTATGAGTCTCTGTTCACACTAGTATCATGGATTCTATTTTTTACCGTAAACATGACAGATGTGATAAATCTGTTATGATTTCATAATGAATCCTGATGCCATTGGCTTGTCAGGTTTTTCAAAGTGCTGTGCATGTTTATAGCCAAAATCTGTGAAACAGACCTTAAAAGGTCAATTAGTATTTTGTGCAATGAGTCCTGTAATTTCCTAATACTTACATGCGTTATGTATATATTACCAATATTGATACGGTGTTTCTGTCGCCATGGCGATGATCAGGAAATTTACAAATAAAGATTAAATTCAGTATGATCATGTTTTAATTTAATCACTAGCATGAACAATATAATGTTATGTGATGATATATTAAGGTTGATCATATCATTGATTATTTTCTGTTCTACCATATACAGTATGTACATGTTTTCTCATGACTTCATCAGTGTCTAGATCTTTCTATTCCTGATGTTTTTCTTCTTTCTTCTGTCAATTACTCTCTATAGCATTTTATTTGGATTTGTCTGGAGCCATACTGTGATTTAATCACTAAGCAGGATATTGCGATAATGCTGCCATCATTGTATTCTTACCATTACATTTAGTTGGTAATCTAACACTACAGCATATCGAATAATTTAAATTGAGAGAAAAAGATAACAAACACGGTTTATATTCGTATTTATTACCAAACTCAATTTCTTTCAGGGTCTAGCATACTCAAAAGATTAAAGCATTTACAGTTCGGTCCAGAATTACTTGGACAGGGACACAAGTTTTGGCATTTTAGCTGTTTACCAAAACATATTGAATATACAATTATATAATCAATATGGGCTTAAAGTGCAGACTGTCAGCATTAATTTGAGGGTATTCACATCCTAATTTGAGGAAGGGTTTATGAATTACAGCTCTTTAATATGTAGCTGCCTCTTTTCTAAGGGACCAAAGGTAATTGCACAATTATCTAAAAAGCTATTTAACAGGCTGCATGGGCTATTCCCTCGTTAAGCCATCATCAATTAAGCAGGTGAAAGGTTTAGAGTTGATTCCACGTGTAGCATTTGCATTTGGAAGCTGTTGCTGTGAACCAACAACATGAGGTCAAAGGAGCTCTCAATGCAAGTGAAACATTCCATCGTTAGGCTGAAAAAAATGAAGAAATCCATCAGAGAGATAGCACAAATGTTAGGAGTGGCCAAATCAACAGTTTGATACATTCTTGAAAAAAAATAGCGCACTGGTGATCTCGTGAACTCCAAAAGGCCTGGACGTCCACGGAAGACAACAGTGGTGGATGATCGCAGAATCCTTTCCATGGTGAAGAAAAACCCTTTACAGCATCTACCCAAGTGAAGGACACTCTCCTGGAAGTAGGTGTATCAGTATCTAAGTCCACCATAAAGAGAAGACTTCATGAGAGAAAATACAGAGGGTTCACCAAAAGGTGCAAAACATTAATCAGCCTCAAATATAGAAAAATGAATTAGAAAAGAGACACGGCGCCACACATAAGGGTCTGATAGATTATCGGAAAAAGGGTTGATGCGATGATTACGCTCACCTCGAGTGGTGGACACCTTAGGGTGTCAGTCAGGCTTGAACAAGCTGCAGCCAGGTCCCCATCACAGTCAAAACGAGTTTGCTGTCAAATGTATTGCTATTGGGTTTGAAGAAGAAAAAGGTGGGGGACACCAACGGCGCTGCTTGAATATGGAACATCCACGAACAGTCCAGTGGGTTTAGTTTTAAAGGTTTATTGCTTAACAGGCTACGCGTTTCGACGCCGCACCGGCGTCTTCCTCAGGCCAATACAGACAGTGCGGTTCCTGCCTCATTTATACATAAAGGCAAGGAAAAAAGACCGCCATAAAAGTACCAGGTCAAAGGTCACAAAAGTGAAAATAAAATAAACATGATAAAATTTTGAAAATACATTCTTACAAAGATAGCAAATAAATCGGACATACACAGTATACAGTTCAATAGATGTTTCGGGTGTTTGACACATCTAGTGCTTGCGTCAGAAGCAAGTGTCAGGTCATTACGAGATCCCCTGAAGGGAATTTTTCAGAAAAAATGTTGATTTTTATATGTACAGAGGGTTACAAGCATGTGAAAGGTCATATTATTACTTCACAATCGGGGTTTCCTTATGTTTTTTGGTCACTGTTACGATATATATGTGTGTTAGTAACCAGAGACGTGCTGAATCAAGCGTCCCTGGTTACCAGAGGTCGGAAGAGTTACGGAAGCCGTTGCGGACCAAAAGGGCTTCTGATGGAACGCACAATTGAACCGCAAAGCGCGTACAGGTCACTCGATTGGACTAATTTGAAAGGAGAAACCGAAATAGCAAGGGTGGTGAGTGATATTGACTCATATTCTAAATATTGTACAGGGGGCCTTGTTTTATTGGGCTACTATTAGTGATTATTATTAACACGTAAATGTTACGTGCTGTACTTGGTACATGGTTTTTTCTTTTTTTGAAAAAAAGAGAGAGGGAGGGGGGGGGGGGAGGAGAAAAAAAACAACAATGTGCTTGTAGTTATGATGTGCCTAAATTTCTACAATCATATATATCATTTGTATTAAAAATTATATGTATTAAAAATTAAATATTTATGTTTGGATAAAAGGTTTGAAAGGGAATTTGCCTGTATTTAAACTGTAGGTAGGATTTTGTAGTGTGGATTGTAGAAGGGACCTTATATTATAAGAGGAGAGGGTGATTCATATATGTCTAGGGAACCCTTATTAATACATGCGGATCCCAGAGGGATATTTTTCCTAGGATCAATGGAAGATATATATTCACTTATGTGTTAGTGGTTTGTACTTTTCTACCTTTTTTATAAGAATCTATATATGTATTATTCGGTGTGTATTTGGTTTTATTTCATTCTAAAGAGGACTCTGTGAGGTCATTTAGACCTTTCGGATGTAGGGTTTCTAATTTGTAGATCCAGAAATTCTCTCTTTGTTTTAATCTGATGAATCTGTCAGGTAGATCCAATGGTATTTGTTCGATTGGTGTAACCTTGATAGCTGAGAAATTACAATTGTGTTTAACCCCTTAAGGACGCAGCCTAGTTTTGGCCTTAAGGCTCAGAGCCCATTTTTCAAATCTGACATATTTCACTTTATGTGGTAATAACGTGGGAATGCTTAAACCTACCCAAGCGATTCTGAGATTGTTTTCTCGTTTGGGCTTCATGTTCGTGGTAAAATTTGGTCGATATATTCAGTGTTTATTGGTGAAAAATTGCAAAATTTAGAGAAAATTTTGAAAAAATTGAATTTTTCAGACTTTAAATGCATCTGCTTGTAAAACAGACGGTTATACCACCCACAATAGTCACTAGTTCACATTTCCCATATGTCTACTTTAGATTGGCATCGTTTTTTGAACATTCTTTTATTTTTCTTGGACGTTACAAGGCTTAGAACATAAACAGCAATTTCTCATATTTTTAAGAAAATGTCAAATGCCTTTTATTTAAGGTACCTGTTTAGTTCTGAAGTGGCTTTGAGGGGCCTATGTATTAGAAACCCTGATAAAACACCCCATTTTAAAAACTAGACCCCTCAAAGTATTCAAAACAGCATTTAGAAAGTTTTTTAACCCTTCAGGCATTTCACAGGAATTAAAGCAAAGTGGAGGTGAACTTTGCAAATTTCATTTTTCTTGCGGAATTTCAATTTTATTCATTTTTTTTTCTGTAACACAGAAGGTTTTACCAGAGAAACACTACTAAATATGTATTGTCCAGATTCTGCAGTTTTTATAAATGTCCCACATGTGGCCCTACTGCGCTCGTGGACTAAAACAAAAGCCCTAGAAGCTAAGAAGCACCTAGTGCATTTTGAGTCCTCTTTTTTATTAGAATGTATTTTAGGCAGCATGCCAGGTTTGAAGAGGTGTTGAGGTGCCAAAACAGTAGGAATCCCCCAATAGTGACCCTATTTTGGAAACTACACCCCTCAAGGAATTCATTTATGGTTGTTGTTACCATTTTGACCGCACAGTTTTTTCACAGCACCTATTTGAATTGGGCTGTGAAATGAAAAAAATGTCATTTTTTCCAATAAAATGTCATTTGTGATCAAAATTTCTTATTTTCACAGGGAACAAAATACCCCATTTGGTTTCCCAATTTGTCCTTAGTGTGGCAATACCCCATTTGTGGTGATAAACTGCCGTTTGGGCCCATGGGAGGGCTCAGAAGGAAAGGAGCGCTATATGTTTGTTGGAGTCCAGATTTTGCTGGATTGGTTTTCGGGTGCCATGTCGCATTTGCAGAGCCTCAGGGGTATCAAAGCAATGGAAACCCACCAAAAGTGACCCCATTTTGGAAACTACACCCCTCAAGGAATTCATTTATGGTTGTTGTTAGCATTTTGAGCACACAGTTTTTTCACAGCACCTATTTCAATTGGGCTGTAACATTTAAAAAATGAAATTTTTTCCAATAAGATGTAATTTTTTAGCAAAATTTCTTATTTTCACAGGGAACAAAATGCTCAGTTTTGTTGCCCAATTTCTCCTGAGTGCAGCAATACCCCATTTGTGGCAATAAACTGCCGTTTGGGCCCATGGGAGGCCTCAGAAGGGAAGGAGCGCTGTGTGTTCTTTGGAGTCCAGATTTTGCTGGATTGGTTTTCGGCTGCCATGTCGCATTTGCAGAGCCCCAGAGGTATCAAAGCAATGGAAACCCACCAGAAGTGACCCCATTTTGGAAACTACACCCCTCAAGGAATTCATTTATGGGTAATGTGACCATTTAGACCCCATAGTTTCTTCACAGAACTTATTTGAATTGGGCTGGGAATTAAAAAAAAATATATTTTTTCCAATAATATGTCATTTTAGCTCAAAAATTCTTATTTTCACAAGAAACAAAATACCCCATTCTGTTGCGCAATTTGTTCTGAGGGCCACAATACCCCATTTGTTGTGATAAACTGCCGTTTGGGCCCATGGGAGGGCTCAGAAGGAAAGGGCCACCATTTGGCCTACTGGGGATTTTCTAGTGCGAAGTCATGTATGCAGAAGCACCTGAGGTACCAGTACAGTTGAAACCCGCAAGAAGTGACCCCGTTTTAAAAACTACACCCTTAAGGCATTCATCTAGAGGTGTAGTGAGCATTTTGACCGGAGACCTACACCCCATAAACTGTAATGTGGGTTCTCCCGGGTATGGCAATACCCTACATGTGGCTGTTATCAGCTACCTGGGCACACAGCAGGGCTCAGAGGGGAAAGACGAGGGGGGATAAGCTGTGCGGAGTGCATCAGGGTAAGTAAAATTGGGGTAAATTATAAACCAAGGGATGTATGATAAATTTTAAAACACTCTTTCATACAGAGCTCTGGTTATTCGGGACACAAGTCACATTGATATATTGTGTCATCCCTTATCGCCCTCTTATAGCAGTCTTTGCACCTCTTTTGACTTTTTCCCTTCTTGCCAGTTTGGGGAACTTCCCCTGGAAAATGTTGCCGCCCTGGTACGATGCGTGTGGCCCCGCTTCCAGAAGTACTGGGTGCCCCCCCTTCTTGGTCCCTAAAGATTAGGTTCTTGATAATCACCTCTTGAAATTCCAGGAAAGTTCCCGTCTGGCCTGCACATCGACGTAGCACGTACGCATTGTACAAAGCCATCTGTATGATGTGCCCGGCCAGCTTCTTATACCACACCGCATGGCGCTGTAGGGCTTCAGGGCTTGATCTTACAAGTCCATCCCTCCCATGTACCTATTGTAGTCCAGGATGCAGTCTGGTTTGGGGGTGGCCTTTCCTTCATATATCCTAAACCTGTAGGTATACCCTGATACACTCGCACAGCTTATACATCTTCACGCCATACCTTGCCCTCTTACCCGGCAGGTACTGGCGGAATTGAACCCTCCCTTTAAAATGTACCAGGGACTCATCAATAGAAATACACTTCTCGGGGGTGTATGCTGGGGAAAACCGGGCACTGGAACGGTCTAATAGGGGTCTCCGTTTATACAAACGGTCAAAACTGGGGTCATCTCAGGGTGGGCACGGCTCATTATCAGTATAATGTAAGAAGCGAAGTATTGCCTCATTTATTTATTTTTTTAGGTTCCAGTTCAGTTCTGAAGTTGCTTTGAGGGGCCCATATATTAGAAACCCCTATGAAATACCCCATTTTAGAAACTAGACCCCTCAAAGTATTCACAAGAGCATTTAGAAAGTTTATGAACCCTTTAGGTGTTTCACAAAAATTTAGCGCAAAGTAGAGGTGAAATTTACATTTTTTTTTTTTGTCAGAAAATCCTCTTTATACCATTTTTTTTATAACACAAAAGGATTTATCAGTGAAACGCAAATTAATACGTATTGCCCAGATTCTGCAGTTTTGAGAAATATCCCACATGTGGCCCTCGGGCGGTAATGGACTGAAGCACCGGCCTCCGAAGCAAAGGAGCACCTAGTGGATTTTGAGGCCTCTTTTTTATTAGGCACCATGTCCGGTTTGAAGAGGTCTTGTGGTGCCAAAACATTGGGAACCCCCCAAAAGTGACCCCAATTTGGAAACTAGACCCCTTGAGGAATCCATTGTAGTTTTCTTGGGGTGCATGCGGCTTTTTGATCAGTTTTTATTCTATTTTTAGGTGGCGTGGTGACTAAAAAACAGCAATTGTACTATTGTTTTTTTATTCTATTTTTTTTACAGCGTTCACCGTGCGCTATAAATGACACATTCACTTTATTCTGCGTGGTGATACGATTACGGCGATACCAGATGTTTATAGTTTTTTTTTATGTCTTATGGCGTTTGCACAATAAAATACGTTTTGTAAACAATCATTCACTTTTTGTGTTACCTTATTCTAAGAGCCAGAACGTTTTTATTTTTCAAACAATAAAGCCGTGCGAGGACTTATTTTTTGCGTAACGAACTGTAGTTTCGATCAGCACCATTTTTAGGTACATGCGACTTTTTGATCTCTTTTTATTCCATTTTTTGGGAGGTGAAGTGACCAAAGAATTGTGATTGTGGTACGGTTTATTATTATTTTATTTTACGGCGTTCATCGTGCGGGATAAATAACGAAATAGTTTTGTAGTTCAGGCCGTTACGGACGCGGCGATACCAATTATGTATAGTTTATTTGTTTGTTTATATATTTTTATTAATAATAAAGGACTGATAAGGGAAAAGGGGGGATTTTTACTTTTATTACTTTTAAATCTTTTATTTTCTTATTTTTACACATCTTTTTTTAACTTTTTTTTTACTTTATTACTTTGTCCCACTAGGGGACTTGAGGGCAGGAGGCCCTGATCGCAATTCTAATACACTGCACTACATGCGTAGTGCAGTGTATTAGAACTGTCAGCTACTCACTGACAGCAAGCATAGTGGGTCCTGACGTTGTCAGGACCCACTAGGCTTCCGTCTATGGCATAGCCGGACGCCATTGTTTGGTGTCCGGTTGCCATAGTCACCATCGCCGGCCGCTATCGCGTAGCAGGCCGGCGATGGCAGCTTAACCCCTAAAAAGCCGCGATCTCTATAGAACGCGGCTTTTAAGGGGTTAATCGGCGGGGACACAGCGATCGGTCCCCGCTGTAGGAGCTATGACAGCTGCTGAACAAGACAGCAGCGTCACAGCTCCTGTATGTGTCGGGAGGACGGCCGAAACGGCCGTTACTCCCGTGACGTACTATTACGTCATGGAGCGCGAACGATACAGCTGCCATGACGTAATAGTACGTCAAGGAGCGGGAAGGGGTTAAGCATACAGTGACGGGACACACTTTGTTTTAGAAAACCCTTGGTGACATTGGACCTGTGTTTATTGATCCGGTTTCTCAGGCTTTGCGTGGTTCGACCCACATATTGGAGGTTACAGGTGCATTCGAGTAGGTAAATGATATAAGAGCTTCCGCAGTTTAGAAAAAAATTTATAACAAATTTTTCTCCTGTTGTTATGGAGATGTATTCCCTGCCATTATTTGTGATGTTGTTGCAACACAAGCATCTACTTTGGCCGCATCGATAAGAACCTGGCAAAACTCTCGTAAGGCTCGAATTAACTGTTTTGATTTTCCGTAGTCTACTAGGGGCTATTAGGTTTTTGATGGTTTTCGCCCGTCTATATGTGATAGTTGGTCTAGCTGGTATCAAAGGTTTTAAAAAGGGGTCATTGGTCAGAATATGCCAATGTTTTTTGAGAATGCTGGTAATCGTATTGCTTCCTTTAGTGAATGCGGTAATGAAATTGGTTTTAACCATTTCATGATTTGATTTGAAATTGGTGTTTGTAGGTTTCACTTGAATGCATTCAATTTGTGTGAGGCTTCTGGCTTTTGATTCTGCCCCTTTAATAAGACTTTTAGGAAAGCCTTTTTCTGAAAATCTCTGGTTTAGTATCCCACATTCCTGATCAAAGGCTAAATCATCTGAACAATTTTTTCTGATTCTTCGGTATTGGCCGAACGGTATGTTTCTAAGCCAAGGGGGGTAATGTGCACTTTTAAAATCGAGGTAACTGTTTACATCGACCATTTTGAAATGGGTTCTAGTTGTAAAATGGCCATTCTTTTTTCCGATTGTTAGGTCTAAAAAGTCAATGTTTGTATCTGAAAAGTTATGGGTAAAAATGAGGCCAAAAGTATTTTTGTTTAAAACCTCTATAAAATCACTGGCAGTATTAGAATCACCCTTCCATATAAAAAACAGGTCATCGATAAAACGTTTATAAAGCAAAATTTTGTCTCTAAAAACATGCTCACTGAGAATGAGGGCTTCCTCAAACGCCCCCATGTATAGGTTTGCATATGAAGGAGCGAACCGTGTCCCCATTGCGCATCCCTTTATTTGTTTGTAAAATTTTCCATCTGAATTAAAAACATTATGGGTTAAAATAAACTCCACACATTCCATAATGAAGTTGAGTTGCATGTTTGAGTAACGCACATCTGTTGCCAGAAAATCCAAAGTTGCTTGTATACCTTGTGCATGGGGAATGTTGGTGTATAGTGAGGTTACGTCCGCTGTGATAAAGCTGATGTTGGATATATCACAGGTGGACTGTAAATGGAACAGATCATTTATGAGTTGGGTCGAATCTTTAAGGAAGGAAGGTAGTTTTGAAACTAGGGGTTGAAGATGAATGTCTATGAAATGTGATAGGTTACTCGTGAGAGAGCCTATTCCGGATATTATTGGTCGACCTGGTGGGTTAAGAAGAGTTTTGTGTATTTTGGGAAGATGGTACATGAAGGGGATGCTTGGGAATGGAATGGTTAGGAATGTTTTTTCTTTTTTGCATAACAGATTATTAGTGAAAGCGGTCTCTATCAGGGATTTGTATTCTATTGCAAATTCAGAGATAGGGTTATATTTGAGTTCTTCATAGTAAAGGGTGTCGGACAATAATCTATGGGCTTCTTTCAGATAGTCTGACCTGTCTTGCAGGACTATACCCCCCCTTTATCTGCGGCCCTGATTACGATGTTTTGGTTTTTCTTTAAATTGTTTAAAGCTCTCCGTTGGGCACAAGACAAATTATCCTTGCGGTTACCGGAATGTTGGATGGTTTTGAACTCAGTGCTCACCAGGTTGGAGAAAGTTTCTATGGCCGGTCCCCTATGGTGTAGGGGATAAAATGAGGATTTGGGCCGGAGATCTGTCGTGACAGGTGTGTTGATGTCTGTTATAATCGGGTTGGGTATAGTTGTTGCTGGAGAGATGGCAAAATGACGTGTTAGGGTTATTTTCCGCATAAATTTGTTTAAATCCATGAATAGATCGAATCCATCATGGGATGAGGTGGGGCAAAAGGAAAGTCCTTTGGACAATAGACTGATCTTGTCTGCATTAGGGGTGTATTTGGATAAATTGAAAATTTTGGTTAGGTTAGTTTGTATTTCTTCTTTGATGATAGTGGTGGAATTTTTGATGCGGTGTCTCCCCCCTCTACACCCTCTATGTCTAACCCTAGTTTTCTCTTTGATTGTGTTCTTTGTACTAATGGGAAATAAGAGTTTATGGTTTGAGTTGGAGTTGTATGCCTTACCCGGGACTGAAGGAGGGGCGTGATGGGGGGCATTGTGGGAATGTGGGGAAGATCTAAAAAAGAAGAGGAGGGGAGGGTGAATTTATTTGGGTTGGGATAGGACGGGAAATTTTGGGGGGATTAATATGGGGGAAGATCCAACAAAATGGGTCGTAAGATCTAGTAAGGATGGTGAATGGTCCGGGGTGATGGTGTTTGTGCTAGAATCATTGGATCTGGGATAGTTAGGGGTTAGGGATAGAGGAGTGCTGGGGAGGAGATTGTGGAGAAGGAGGTGTGCATCTAAATCGCAGGATTTGAAGGCGAATTGGGGTATAGGGCCTGGGGGATTTTTGTTTGGTATATTAATCCGTGGGGAGATGGGGGCATGGGGCAGAGGGGTCATTGGTTTTGTAGGAATGGGCCTACTGGTGGTGGGTGATTGGTGATTGGAGTGGGTGGGAAGGGACAGAGATGATGTTCGACCTAAAACCTGGAAGGGAATTTTGGGTTTATTATTTGGATGGATCCTAGGTGACAATTTGGATCTAGGTGTGTACTTGGTGGAATGGATGGACGGAAATGTTTTTTTATTTGGAATGATGCTAGCTGGGGGTTGGATGGAGGTCCGGTCCCCAATTGTACTAGTCTTATAGTCATTTCTATCGCGTGTGAGTTTGCGTAATTTTTTGGAGCTGATGGATTTTTCGAATATTTTGAGACGATCACATGTTGATTTCTCAAGTTTTTTGAAATCAGGATGAGAGGAAAAAGGAGCAAATTGGTCAATAAGTCCTTCGATATTGGTTGTAGAAGCAAGTAATAGTTCGGATCTTTTAAAGGGTTAGGCGGTCAATAAAACCTAGGTTGCAGTCCTCCAGGTATTTGAACCAATTTAAGCTAAAATCAGTATCTGTAGGAAAAGGGGAATCAAGTGTTATTCTGAGGCCTCTTGGTGCCATTTTTTCACATACATATACATTTAGAAAGTGGCAATCAATGCTCTGGAAAGCTTCCTCTTTTAAGAGGTCTTCCAATTGTAGAAACAATGTGGTCATAGTCTTGGTTGATTCTGCATTGAAAGGATTGTCGTGAATAGTCAGGATATCCTTTACCACATCAGTGTTAGTCATTTCATATAATAATGTTTCACGGGATTTGACTCTCTCCAGTAACGATTCCATCATCGTATGGAGAAGTCAGCAGGATGCAAAAAATTGCAAAGAGTGAGTTGTAATACAGCACGTATTTGAGATTTTTCCACGGTACAATATTGATAGAAGAGTAAACGGGAAATTTGAATGGGGCAGCCACTGTCCGAGGCTCCTGAACAGTAGGATTACTGTGTCCAAACAGGAGTTCCTCGTATGCCAGGAACGGACACTTCAAAAGGACTTTGTGTACAACGTCCAGCCGGAGTGCTAAATGAATTAGAAAAGAGACACGGCGCCACACATAAGGGTCTGATAGATTATCGGAAAAAGGGTTGATGCGATGATTACGCTCACCTCGAGTGGTGGACACCTTAGGGTGTCAGTCAGGCTTGAACAAGCTGCAGCCAGGTCCCCATCACAGTCAAAACGAGTTTGCTGTCAAATGTATTGCTATTGGGTTTGAAGAAGAAAAAGGTGGGGGACACCAACGGCGCTGCTTGAATATGGAACATCCACGAACAGTCCAGTGGGTTTAGTTTTAAAGGTTTATTGCTTAACAGGCTACGCGTTTCGACGCCGCACCGGCGTCTTCCTCAGGCCAATACAGACAGTGCGGTTCCTGCCTCATTTATACATAAAGGCAAGGAAAAAAGACCGCCATAAAAGTACCAGGTCAAAGGTCACAAAAGTGAAAATAAAATAAACATGATAAAATTTTGAAAATACATTCTTACAAAGATAGCAAATAAATCGGACATACACAGTATACAGTTCAATAGATGTTTCGGGTGTTTGACACATCTAGTGCTTGCGTCAGAAGCAAGTGTCAGGTCATTACGAGATCCCCTGAAGGGAATTTTTCAGAAAAAATTTTGATTTTTATATGTACAGAGGGTTACAAGCATGTGAAAGGTCATATTATTACTTCATAATCGGAGTTTCCTTATGTTTTTTGGTCACTGTTACGATATATATGTGTGTTAGTAACCAGAGAGGGTTAGACATAGAGGGTGTAGAGGGGGGAGACACCGCATCAAAAATTCCACCACTATCATCAAAGAAGAAATACAAACTAACCTAACCAAAATTTTCAATTTATCCAAATACACCCCTAATGCAGACGAGATCAGTCTATTGTCCAAAGGACTTTCCTTTTGCCCCACCTCATCCCATGATGGATTCGATCTATTCATGGATTTAAACAAATTTATGCGGAAAATAACCCTAATACGTCATTTTGCCATCTCTCCAGCAACAACTATACCCAACCCGATTATAACAGACATCAACACACCTGTGACGACAGATCTCCGGCCCAAATCCTCATTTTATCCCCTACACCATAGGGGACCGGCCATAGAAACTTTCTCCAACCTGGTGAGCACTGAGTTCAAAACCATCCAACATTCCGGTAACCGCAAGGATAATTTGTCTTGTGCCCAACGGAGAGCTTTAAACAATTTAAAGAAAAACCAAAACATCGTAATCAGGGCCGCAGATAAAGGGGGGGGTATAGTCCTGCAAGACAGGTCAGACTATCTGAAAGAAGCCCATAGATTATTGTCCGACACCCTTTACTATGAAGAACTCAAATATAACCCTATCTCTGAATTTGCAATAGAATACAAATCCCTGATAGAGACCGCTTTCACTAATAATCTGTTATGCAAAAAAGAAAAAACATTCCTAACCATTCCATTCCCAAGCATCCCCTTCATGTACCATCTTGCCAAAATACACAAAACTCTTCTTAACCCACCAGGTCGACCAATAATATCCGGAATAGGCTCTCTCACGAGTAACCTATCACATTTCATAGACATTCATCTTCAACCCCTAGTTTCAAAACTACCTTCCTTCCTTAAAGATTCGACCCAACTCATAAATGATCTGTTCCATTTACAGTCCACCTGTGATATATCCAACATCAGCTTTATCACAGCGGACGTAACCTCACTATACACCAACATTCCCCATGCACAAGGTATACAAGCAACTTTGGATTTTCTGGCAACAGATGTGCGTTACTCAAACATGCAACTCAACTTCATTATGGAATGTGTGGAGTTTATTTTAACCCATAATGTTTTTAATTCAGATGGAAAATTTTACAAACAAATAAAGGGATGCGCAATGGGGACACGGTTCGCTCCTTCATATGCAAACCTATACATGGGGGCGTTTGAGGAAGCCCTCATTCTCAGTGAGCATGTTTTTAGAGACAAAATTTTGCTTTATAAACGTTTTATCGATGACCTGTTTTTTATATGGAAGGGCGATTCTAATACTGCCAGTGATTTTATAGAGGTTTTAAACAAAAATACTTTTGGCCTCATTTTTACCCATAACTTTTCAGATACAAACATTGACTTTTTAGACCTAACAATCGGAAAAAAGAATGGCCATTTTACAACTAGAACCCATTTCAAAATGGTCGATGTAAACAGTTACCTCGATTTTAAAAGTGCACATTACCCCCCTTGGCTTAGAAACATACCGTTCGGCCAATACCGAAGAATCAGAAAAAATTGTTCAGATGATTTAGCCTTTGATCAGGAATGTGGGATACTAAACCAGAGATTTTCAGAAAAAGGCTTTCCTAAAAGTCTTATTAAAGGGGCAGAATCAAAAGCCAGAAGCCTCACACAAATTGAATGCATTCAAGCGAAACCTACAAACACCAATTTCAAATCAAATCATGAAATGGTTAAAACCAATTTCATTACCGCATTCACTAAAGGAAGCAATACGATTACCAGCATTCTCAAAAAACATTGGCATATTCTGACCAATGACCCCTTTTTAAAACCTTTGATACCAGCTAGACCAACTATCACATATAGACGGGCGAAAACCATCAAAAACCTAATAGCCCCTAGTAGACTACGGAAAATCAAAACAGTTAATTCGAGCCTTACGAGAGTTTTGCCAGGTTCTTATCGATGCGGCCAAAGTAGATGCTTGTGTTGCAACAACATCACAAATAAAGGCAGGGAATACATCTCCATAACAACAGGAGAAAAATTTGTTATAAAAATTTTTCTAAACTGCGGAAGCTCTTATATCATTTACCTACTCGAATGCACCTGTAACCTCCAATATGTGGGTCGAACCACGCAAAGCCTGAGAAACCGGATCAATAAACACAGGTCCAATGTCACCAAGGGTTTTCTAAAACAAAGTGTGTCCCGTCACTGTATGCTTAAACACAATTGTAATTTCTCAGCTATCAAGGTTACACCAATCGAACAAATACCATTGGATCTACCTGACAGATTCATCAGATTAAAACAAAGAGAGAATTTCTGGATCTACAAATTAGAAACCCTACATCCGAAAGGTCTAAATGACCTCACAGAGTCCTCTTTAGAATGAAATAAAACCAAATACACACCGAATAATACATATATAGATTCTTATAAAAAAGGTAGAAAAGTACAAACCACTAACACATAAGTGAATATATATCTTCCATTGATCCTAGGAAAAATATCCCTCTGGGATCCGCATGTATTAATAAGGGTTCCCTAGACATATATGAATCACCCTCTCCTCTTATAATATAAGGTCCCTTCTACAATCCACACTACAAAATCCTACCTACAGGTTAAATACAGGCAAATTCCCTTTCAAACCTTTTATCCAAACATAAATATTTAATTTTTAATACATATAATTTTTAATACAAATGATATATATATGATTGTAGAAATTTAGGCACATCATAACTACAAGCACATTGTTGGTTTTTTTCCCCTCCCCCCCCCCCCCCCCCTCCCTCTCTCTTTTTTTCAAAAAAAGAAAAAAAACATGTACCAAGTACAGCACGTAACATTTACGTGTTAATAATAATCACTAATAGTAGCCCAATAAAACAAGGCCCCCTGTACAATATTTAGAATATGAGTCAGCACGTCTCTGGTTACTAACACACATATATATCGTAACAGTGACCAAAAAACATAAGGAAACCCCGATTGTGAAGTAATAATATGACCTTTCACATGCTTGTAACCCTCTGTACATATAAAAATCAACATTTTTTCTGAAAAATTCCCTTCAGGGGATCTCGTAATGACCTGACACTTGCTTCTGACGCAAGCACTAGATGTGTCAAACACCCGAAACATCTATTGAACTGTATACTGTGTATGTCCGATTTATTTGCTATCTTTGTAAGAATGTATTTTCAAAATTTTATCATGTTTCTTTTATTTTCACTTTTGTGACCTTTGACCTGGTACTTTTATGGCGGTCTTTTTTCCTTGCCTTTATGTATAAATGAGGCAGGAACCGCACTGTCTGTATTGGCCTGAGGAAGACTAAAATTAAACGACTAAAATTAAACCCCACATGGCTTACACCTACTGTAAAAAGGGCAATATATGACAAAAAAAGGGCATTTGAAAAATACAAATCTGAGGGTACAGCAGTAGCCTTTTTAAATTATGAAGAGCATAATAACATCTGTAAAAATGTAATAAAATTAGCAAAAATAAAAAATGAAAGGCAGGTGGCCAAGGATAGTAAAACAAATCCCAAATATTCTTCAAGTATATAAATGCAAAAAAGCCAAGCTCTGAACATGTAGGACCCATAGATAGTGGTAATGGGGAGTTGATCACAGGGGATCAAGAGAAGGCAGAGTTACTAAATGGGTTCTTCAGCTCTGTATATACAACAGAAGAAAGAGCAGCTGATGTAGCCGATGCCAGTGCTGTTAATATATCAGTTGATATATTGAATTGGATGAATGTAGATATGGTCCAAGCTAAATTAAGTAAAATAAATGTGCACAAGGCCCCGGGACCAGATGGGTTACACCCTAGAGTTCTTAAAGAGCTTAGTTCCGTTATTTCAGTCCCCCTTTTCATAATATTCAGAGATTCTCTAGTGACTGGTATAGTGCCAAGGGACTGGCGCAGGGCAAATGTGGTGCCTATTTTCAAAAAAGGCTCTAGGTCTTCCCCGGGATATTATAGACCAGTAAGCTTAACATCCATCGTGGGGAAAATGTTTGAGGGGCTATTGAGGGACTATATACAGGATTATGTGACAAAAATTAGTAATATAAGTGACAGCCAGCACGGTTTCACAAAGGACAGAAGTTGTCAAACTAACCTGATATGTTTACATGAAGAGCTGAGCAGAAGCTTAGACAGAGGGGCCGCTGTGGAAATAGTGTTTTTGGACTTTGCAAAGGCATTTGACACTGTCCCTCATAGACGTCTAATGTGTAAATTAAGGACTATAGGTTTAGAAAGTATAGTTTGTAATTGGATTGAGAATTGGCTTAAAGAGGCTCTGTCACCACATTATAAGTGGCCTATCTCCTATATAAGGAGTTCGGCACTATAATGTAGATGACAGCAGTGCTTTTTATTTAATAAAACGATCTGTCATTGACAGGTTACAGCGAGATTACTCTTTGCTCTGCTGTAACTACCACAGAAACAGTAAAAAAGTGCAGGGATTGTAAATAGACATCCCGTAGAATGTCTATTCACTGTCTAAACACTTCAGTATTGTTAATGTGTTAGTATAAGACAGCACATAGCGATCTAAAAGGATCCCTATGCGCTGCCTAAATGAATGGAGAGGAGTGCATGACGCTGATTGGTCAGCATCATACACTCCTCTGTACAACGCCCACTTGGTCTAAAGTAAAAATACGCCCACTTGGGCATTAAGCAACTCATTAGCATAAATCTAAAATCGCTAATAAAGTGGTGAAAACAGATCGTTTTTTTTAAATAAAAAGCACTGCTGTCACCTACATTATAGCGCCGATCTCCTTATGTAGGGCACTTATAATGTGGTGACAGAGCCTCTTTAAGGACCGTATTCAGAGAGTTGTGGTAAATTATTCCTACTCTGAATGGTCCCTGGTTATATGTGGTGTACCCCAGGGTTCAGTGCTGGGACCACTATTATTCAACGTATTTATTAATGATATAGAGGATGGGATTAATAGCACTATTTCTATTTTTGCAGATGACACCAAGCTATGTAATATAGTTCAGTCTATGGAAGATGTACGTGAATTGCAAGCAGATTTAAACAAACTAAGTGTTTGGGCATCCAGTCGGCAAATTAAGTTTAATGTAGATAAATGTAAAGTAATACATCTGGGTACCAACAACCTGCATGCATCATATGTCCTAGGGGTAGCTACACTGGGGGATTCACTTGTTGAGAAGGATCTGGGTGTACTTGTAAATCATAAACTAAATAACAGCATGCAATGTCAATCAGCTGCTTCAAAGGCCAGCAAGATATTGTTGTGTATTAAAAGAGGCATGGACTCGCGGGAGAGGGATGTAATATTACCACTATACAAAGCATTAGTGCAGCCTCATCTAGAATATGCAGTTCAGTTCTGGGCTCCAGTTCATAAAAAGGATGCCCTGGAGTTGGAAAAAATACAAAGAAGAGCAACGAAGCTATTAAGGGGCATGGAGAATCTAAGTTATGAGGAAAGATTAAAATAATGAAACCTATTTAGCCTTGAAAAAAGACGACTAAGGGGGGACATGATTAATTTATATAAATATATTAATGGCACATACAAAAAATATGTTGAAATCCAGTTCCATGCAAATGCATTGCAGGGGGCTGTCCCCTCTTTCTTATGGCTTAGATGCGGTGGCCGCTATTGACCGTGGCATCTAAGGGGTTAAACAAGTAGAATCCCACATATTGCAGTGAAGTGTTGGCTCTATCATACATATGTCATGCTCAACTTATGGAGCGGTCTCAGGCCATGAGCTCACTCCATACATTCCCTCCCGGCCTCTGCAGTGTTTATATGGTGGATGGTGGAAGGGGTATAATTATGTAATCCATCGCGCCCCAACAACATTATCCTGGAGGCTACAATAACATCCACTGAATTGTCCACTTAGCTCTCAATCAAATGAAAATAAAATAAGTATATATGCTGTATCCCATTTTCTGTACTATTAAATGCAATATATGATTTCATTGTATTTCAGGTTGGGGAGAGGCGGACTGTAGTGAGCTTCAATGGGATTACTGACAGGCGGTCTAGAAAAATATCTATCACTACTTTATCTCACATATCTTCAGTTCTGAGAGCCTTCAGGGATATTTACATATATCTATGATTGGTACATGCAGCTCTATTTATTATATTTTATGATATTATATTGGATTTTGTACCATGTGTTACTTTCTGATACAGCATTAATATGTAAACACATTTTTGCATTAATATTACCTTATAGACACTCGGTGAGCACAGATGTAATCCAGTTTTGGCATGGACACTGATGTAATAATATCAGACTGCAAAATAAGCAATAAAATAGATCTGACAGAATTGTAGCTTGCCATGGATAGTAAGGAATAAATGCCTATTTCGGCAGTGAATCTTTTGCTTTAGGACAGACTTCATATACCCAAATATATGTCCTGCATGAGTGATTTACAGCATATCACGACATTATTGCTGTTCCTATGTTGTATGTCACATATTTTCTCTCTCAGATGCAGAAAAATATAACTATATTTTCCTATTTGCTCATTTTTGTTGATGGCTTTAAATTATTTGAAATTTTATTGAGCTTTTGAAATACAATCTATCAAATATTGAAGAACAAAGACATTGGTGGAATCCCTATGCCTATAGATTTGTATAAAGTATATCCATTAAAATCCTACTGGAATATACTTAACAGGCACAATAGTATAAACTTTTGCCTCATATATTTTAACATAAAATATGAGATTGCTCACTGTTTTTGTAGAATAATTGTCTGAATAGATGTCAAAGGGACTAAGCAAAAGAAGATAATGAGAATAAGTATACAGAAAAAGAAGGGGGAAAGAGGGACAGACAAGAAATTGATTAATGTTCAACCAGTTGACTTCTCAAGATGACCACTGCACCATTATTTTCCAAATGAAAATTTGTGTTCAAATTTTCCATTAAAATGTGCACGGCACTGTTCATACATGTGTTATGCTGTTTCAGTTAGGAGTTCCGGTATTTTTGACAGCAGGAATAGTTCAGTTTGTCCTTCAAGATTTGTTGGGATGAATTTGTTATAGCTTCATGATGAATGGAAGCCATGATGCTAGTGTGAACAGAGCTTAAATCTTTGGAACTGGACACTACACTGATTCTACAATAAAAGTCCTATTTTGATAGTAGCAAGAAACACGATTTGAAAAGAGACATTAATTGTCTAAATGCAAAAAGGTTTTATCCATCCTTTAATGTTAATACATGAAAATAAACTTATTAAATTCCTGGAAAATATTTATCTTTGTTCGAAATAATTCTCTTCAAATCTGTTTGTGCTGCTGTTAAGGATCTGCCAGGCACAGCTTCTGTATCCACGCCCATAGGTAATCAGTCTGCACCTGCTTCTATGTCTGTGAGACTGACTCCATCTTCCACCACTCAGGATGGCAGGCTTAGGAGTGGGAGAGCCTATCACAGCCTGGCCAGACGGAGCTAGCTCCAGCCCTCTGTCTATTTATACCTGCCTTTCCTGTTCCTCCTTGCTTGTGATTCTTCTCTGTTGGTTTCCTGGCCCTGCTGCAGTTTCTTGAACTACTTGTCCCTGCTTCGTATTGACCCTGGCTTACTGACTACTCTTCTGCTCTGCGTTTGGTACCTCGTACACTCCTGGTTTGACTCGGCTTGTTCACTACTCTCCTGCTCTACGTTTGGCACCTCGTACTCTCCTGGTTTGACTCGGCTCGTTTACTACTCTTGTTGCTCATGGTGGTCCGTGGGCAACTGCCCCGTTTCCCTTTGTTCTGTGTTTCCTTGTCTGTTGTCTGTCGTGCACTTATTGAGTGTAGGGACCGTCGCCCAGTTGTACCCCGTCGCCTAGGGCGGGTCGTTGCAAGTAGGCAGGGACTGAGTGGCGAGTAGATTAGGGCTCACTTGTCTGTTTCCCTATCCCTGTCATTACATAATCACAAGCCCATATACCTACTCTACCCTGGTCCCTCACACCACAATGGACCCCCTTGAGACCCTGGTTCAGCAAATGCAGGGTCTCTCCCTACAGGTCCAGGCCCTGGCTCAGAGGGTCAACCAGCCTGATGCTACCATGGTAGTACCCCTCACCTCGTCTCTTGAACCCCACCTCAAGTTGCCTGACCGGTTCTCAGGGGACCGGAAGACTTTTCTCTCCTTTCGGGAGAGTTTTAGGCTCTATTTTCGTTTAAAGCCCCACTCCTCAGGTTCTGAGAGCCAGCGGGTGAATATAATTATGTCCCGGCTCCAGGAAGGGCCCCAAGAATTGGCCTTCTCCTTGGCTCCTGACGCCCCTGAACTTTCCTCCGTTGATCTTTTCTTTTCTGCTGTCGGACTCATTTATGACGAGACTGACAGGACTGCCTTTGCCGAGAGTCAACTGGTGACCTTACGTCAGGGTAAGAGACCTGTTGAGGAGTATTACTCTGACTTTAGGAAGTGGTGCGTAGCTTCTCGGTGGAATGACCCTGCCTTAAGGTGCCAGTTTAGGTTGGGTCCGTACGACTTGACCGACGTCTCAGGGAACGACAACGTGAACGTTTATGTGTTTTCTCTGACTCCCCCATGATGCCTCCCGAGGTTCCGTTGCTTCGTTCTTCCACGGAAGACTCGGAGGTACCTATGCAACTCGGGGCCTCCATGTCCCCCCAACAACGTAGAGAGTTCCGCAGGAAGAATGGTCTCTGCTTCTATTGTGGGGATGACAAGCATCAAGTGAACACCTGTCCTAGGCGTAAGAATAAGCAGCCGGAAAACTTCCGCGCCTAAGTGATCATCGGGGAGGTCACTTGGGCGCACAGGTATTTCCCGTAAATATGAAACGTAATAAAATCTTGCTTCCCTTTCAGGTCTCTTTTGGTGGTAGGTCTGCAACCGGCAGTGCCTTCGTGGATTCAGGGTCGTCTGCTAATATCATGTCTGTGGAATTTGCTATGTCTCTTGCTATGCCTTTGATTGATTTGCCTAAACCTGTCCTGGTAGTGGGTATCGACTCCACTCCTCTTGCTAAGGGGTATTTTACACAGCATACCCCTGTTTTTGAACTCCTTGTTGGCTCCATGCATTTGGAGCAGTGCCCTGTACTGTTGATGCAGGGATTATCGTCCGATTTGGTTTTAGGCCTTCCCTGGTTGCAGTTGCATAATCCCACGTTTGACTGGAATACTGGGGATTTTACCAAATGGGGTAATGAATGCTTGACGTCATGTTTTTCTGTTAATTCTATTTCTCCCCCTGAGGAGGTGAACACGCTACCTGAGTTTGTTCAGGACTTCACTGATGTTTTCTCTAAGGAGGCCTCCGAAGTGTTACCTCCTCATAGAGAATACGATTGCACTATCGATTTGGTACCAGGAGCTAAGCTCCCTAAGGGTAGGATATTTAATCTCTCTTGTCCCGAACGTGAAGCCATGAGAGAGTATATCCAGGAATGCCTGGCCAAGGGTTACATTCGCCCCTCTACTTCTCCGGTAGGTGCTGGCTTCTTCTTCGTAGGGAAGAAGGATGGTGGTCTTAGGCCATGCATTGACTACCGTAACTTGAATAAGGTCACTGTAAGGAACCAGTATCCCCTTCCTTTGATTCCTGATCTCTTTAATCAGGTTCAGGGGGCCCAATGGTTCTCTAAGTTTGATCTACGGGGGGCGTATAACCTTATCCGCATCAAAGAGGGGGATGAGTGGAAGACTGCGTTCAACATGCCCGAAGGTCATTTCGAATACCTTGTCATGCCCTTTGGGTTGTGTAATGCTCCCGCGGTCTTCCAGAATTTCATAAATGAGATTTTAAGAGATTACCTGGGAGTATTTCTTGTAGTGTACCTTGATGACATACTTGTGTTTTCCAAGGACTGGTCCTCCCACATTGAGCATGTCAGGAAGGTGCTCCAGGTCCTTCGGGAAAACAAACTGTTTGCGAAGACCGAAAAATGTGTGTTTGGGGTGCAGGAGATACCATTTTTGGGTCAAATCCTCACTCCTCATGAATTCCGCATGGACCCCGCCAAGGTCCAGGCTGTGGCGGAATGGGTCCAACCTGCCTCCCTGAAGGCGTTACAGTGCTTCTTGGGGTTCGCTAATTATTACAGGAGATTTATTGCTAACTTCTCGGTCATCGCTAAGCCTCTTACGGACCTCACTCGCAAGGGTGCTGATCTCCTCCGCTGGCCTCCTGAGGCTGTCCAGGCTTTTGAGGTCCTTAAGAAGTGCTTTATCTCGGCCCCAGTGTTGGTTCAGCCCAACCAAATGGAGCCATTTATCGTGGAGGTTGAAGCGTCCAAGGTGGGAGTGGGGGCTGTCTTGTACCAGGGTACCAGGTCCCTCACCCATCTCCGTCCCTGTGCCTACTTCTCCAGGAAGTTTTTGCCCACTGAGAGTAACTATGATATTGGCAACCGCGAACTCTTAGCCATTAAATGGGCTTTTGAAGAGTGGCGGCACTTCCTGGAGGGGGCGAGGCACCAGGTAACGTTCCTTACCGACCACAAGAATCTGGTTTTCCTAGAATCTGCCCGGAGGCTAAACCCGAGACAAGCTCGATGGGTGTTATTTTTTACCAGATTAAATTTTTTGGTTACCTATAGTGCTGGGTCTAAAAATATTAAGGCTGATGCACTGTCGCGTAGCTTCATGGCCAGCCTTCCTTCGGAGGAAGATCCTGCTTGTATTTTGCCTCCAGGTATAATCATTTCCTCTATTGATT
The DNA here is from genome assembly GCF_050947455.1 of Rhinoderma darwinii. Taxonomy (NCBI): domain Eukaryota; kingdom Metazoa; phylum Chordata; class Amphibia; order Anura; family Rhinodermatidae; genus Rhinoderma; species Rhinoderma darwinii. Next base: position 114,321,706 of record NC_134690.1, read on the forward strand.
CTGATTTAGTCTCTGAAATTGCTGCTGATCAAGGTTCAGCTCCCGGGAACCTTCCTGAGAACAAGCTGTTTGTTCCCCTGCAATTCCGGCTAAGGGTACTTAGGGAAAATCATGATTCCGCACTATCTGGTCATCCAGGCATCCTGGGTACCAAGCACCTCATTGCCAGAAACTATTGGTGGCCTGGGCTGCCCGAAGACGTTAAGGCCTATGTCGCCGCTTGTGAGGTTTGTGCTAGGTCCAAGACTCCCAGGTCCCGACCAGCGGGCTTACTACGTTCTTTGCACATTCCCCAGAGACCTTGGACCCATATCTCCATGGATTTTATCACCGATTTGCCTCCATCTCAAGGCAAGTCGGTGGTGTGGGTTGTAGTAGACCGCTTCAGTAAGATGTGCCACTTTGTGCCCCTCAAAAAACTACCCAATGCTAAGACGTTAGCTACCTTGTTTTCTCAAACACATCCTGCGTCTCCATGGGCTCCCTGTCAATATTGTTTCTGACAGAGGGGTACAATTTGTTTCTTTGTTTTGGAGAGCCTTCTGTAAACGGTTGGAGATTGATCTGTCCTTCTCCTCTGCCTTCCATCCTGAAACTAATGGCCAAACTGAGAGGACTAATCAGTCTCTAGAACAATATTTAAGGTGTTTTATCTCTGACTGTCAATAAGATTGGGTCTCATTCATTCCCCTTGCCGAATTTTCCCTTAATAACCGGATCAGTAACTCGTCAGGGGTCTCCCCGTTTTTCTGTAATTTTGGGTTTAATCCACGGTTCTCCTCCGTTTCACCTGGTAGTTCCAACAATCCCGAGGTAGAGGTCGTTCATCGGGAACTGTGCACAGTCTGGGCCCAGGTTCAGAAGAACCTAGAGGCATCCCAGAGCATACAAAAAACTCAGGCAGATAGAAGACGTTCTGCTAACCCCTTGTTTATGGTCGGGGATCTGGTGTGGCTATCGTCAAAGAACTTGCGCCTTAAAGTCCCGTCCAAGAAGTTTGCTCCCCGGTTTATAGGGCCGTACAAGGTAATTGAAGTCCTCAATCCTGTCTCCTTCCGACTGGAGTTTCCCCATCTTTTCGAATACACGAAGTGTTTCATGCCTCCCTCCTTAAACTCTGCTCCCCGTCCTTGGCTCCCTCGAGGAAACCTCCTGTCCCCGTTCTCACCCCTGAGGGGGTAGAATTCGAGGTAGCCAAGATTGTGGACAGCAAGATGGTCCAAGGCTCCCTCCAGTACCTGGTCCATTGGAGAGGATACGGGCCGGAGGAGAGTACTTGGGTACCCGCCCGGGATGTTCACGCTGGGGTATTGGTCAGGAGGTTCCACCTTCGTTTCCCCAATAAACCAGGTCCATCTAGAAAGGGTCCAGTGGCCCCTCATAAAAGGGGGGGTACTGTTAAGGATCTGCCAGGCACAGCTTCTGTATCCACGCCCATAGGTAATCAGTCTGCACCTGCTTCTATGTCTGTGAGATTGACTCCATTTTCCACCACTCAGGATGGCAGGCTTAGGAGTGGGAGAGCCTATCACAGCCTGGCCAGACGGAGCTAGCTCCCGCCCTCTGTCTATTTATACCTGCCTTTCCTGTTCCTCCTTGCTTGTGATTCTTCTCTGTTGGTTTCCTGGCCCTGCTGCAACTTCTTTAACTACTTGTCCCTGCTTCGTATTGACCCTGGCTTACTGACTACTCTTCTGCTCTGCGTTTGGTACCTCGTACACTCCTGGTTTGACTCGGCTTGTTCACTACTCTCCTGCTCTATGTTTGGCACCTCGTACTCTCCTGGTTTGACTCGGCTCGTTTACTACTCTTGTTGCTCACGGTGTTCCGTGGGCAACTGCCCCGTTTCCCTTTGTTCTGTGTTTCCTTGTCTGTTGTCTGTCGTGCACTTATTGAGTGTAGGGACCGTTGCCCAGTTGTACCCCGTCGCCTAGGGCGGGTCGTTGCAAGTAGGCAGGGACTGAGTGGCGGGTAGATTAGGGCTCACTTGTCTGTTTCCCTATCCCTGTCATTACAGCTGCTGACACGAATAGATGCTCCAAGGTGTTTGGAACAAGCACAAAAACTGTGTGCAAGTGTACCTAGAAGAATTCGATGCAGCTTTGAATGCAAAGGGTGGTCGCACCAAATATTTCAGCTTGAAAAAGGTCATGTGAGAGGACTGAAACGTATCTTATCCTTTGAAACATGTAATCAGGAAGACGGATAGAATTATTTGTCGCCAAGACCACCTCAACCGAATGGTTTGCTGTCTCCCTGGTGCCAGGGTTCGGCATGTGGTGGAACGGGTGGACAAATTGCTGGGAGGGGCTGGTGATGATCCAGCTGTCGTGGTCCATGTCGGTACCAACGACAGAATAAATGGTAGGTGGAGGAGCCTTAAGAATAATTTTAAAGAACTAGGCTACAAGCTGAAGGGAAGGACCTCCAAGGTTGTATTCTCAGGAATACTGCCTGTGCCATGCGCATCACAGGAAAGACAGCGGGAGCTTAGGGAGTTAAATGCATGGCTGAAGTCTTGGTGTAGAGGAGAAGGATTTGGGTTCCTAGAGCACTGGGCTGACTTTTCATTGGGGTACAAACTGTATTCTGCAGATGATTTGCACCTAAATGGAAGGGGGTCCGCTGTGCTGGGGGAGAGAATTCTAGCTGGGGTGGCGGAGTATTTAAACTAGGGCTGAGGAGGGAGGTCAATGTAGAAAAAAAAGGGGTAGCCAGGTTAGAGAGGGGTCAGACTATATTGGTGGGGGGAGAAACAGAATGTGGGGAGAGGACTGGACAACAGGATAAGGAGATCCTTTCGTTACAAAACATCAGTGTAAATAAAAAGGACCGATTAATGTCAAATCACATTTCTGATAATAAAAGTGAAAAACTGACAGGCAAGTTAAAGTGTATGTTCACAAATGCCAGAAGTCTAGCAAGTAAAATGGGGGAGCTGGAGGCCTTGATACTGGAAGAAAATATAGATATAGTTGGTGTTGCTGAAACATGGCTGGACTCTTCACATGACTGGGCTGTAAATCTACAGGGTTTTACACTTTTTCGTAAAGACAGGACAAATAGGAAAGGTGGTGGTGTATGTCTGTATGTGAGAAGTGATATGAAGGCGAGTGTGAAAGAGACAATAGTGGGTGAAGACTGTGAGGAGGTTGAAACCTTGTGGGTGGAACTAGAAAGGGAGGTAAACACTGAAAAAATTACTTTTGGTGTAATCTATAGACCCCCCAATATAACTGAGGAGATGGAAGTTCAGCTATATAAACAGATGGAGCGGGCTGCACAGGCGGGTACTGTAGTGATAATGGGAGATTTTAATTTCCGGGATATTAATTGGTGTCATGGTTCGGCTTCAACTGCAAAGGGGAGACATTTCCTCAACCTGTTGCAGGAAAATTTTATGGGCCAGTTTGTGGAAGACCCGACTAGAGGTGAAGCTCTGTTGGATCTGGTCATTTCTAATAATGCAGATCTTGTTGGGAATGTCAATGTTCGTGAAAACCTCGGTAACAGTGATCACAATATAGTTACATTTTACCTATACTGTAAAAAACAAACGCAGGCTGGGAGGGCAAAAACATTTAATTTTAAGAAAGCCAATTTCCCCAGGATGAGGGCTGCAATTCAGGATATGGACTGGGAAGAACTAATGTCAAATAATGGAACAAATGATAAATGGGAGATTTTCAAATCTACTTTGAGTTATTATAGTGCAAAATGTATTCCTACAGGTAATAAGTATAAACGACTCAAATTGAACCCCACATGGCTTACACCTTCTGTGAAAGGGGCAATACATGACAAAAAAAGGGCATTTAAAAAATACAAATCTGAGGGTACAGCTGTAGCCTTTGTAAAATATAAAGAGCTTAATAAAATCTGTAAAAATGTAATAAAATCAGCAAAAATACAAAATGAAAGGCAGGTGGCCAAGGATAGTAAAACAAATCCCAAAAAATTCTTCAAGCATATAAATGCAAAAAAGCCAAGGTCTGAACATGTAGGACCCCTAGATGATGGTAATGGGGAGTTGATCACAGGGGATCAAGAGAAGGCAGAGTTACTAAATGGGTTCTTTAGCTCTGTATATACAACTGAAGAAAGAGCAGCTGATGTAGCCGGTGCCAGTGCTGTTAATATATCGGCTGATATACTGAATTGGATGAATGTAGAGATGGTCCAAGCTAAATTAAATAAAATAAATGTGCACAAGGCTCCGGGACCAGATGGGTTACACCCTAGAATTCTTAAAGAGCTTAGTTCAGTTATTTCTGTCCCCCTTTTCATAATATTCAGAGAATCTCTAGTGACTGGTATAGTGCCAAGGGACTGGCGCAGGGCAAATGTGGTGCCTATTTTCAAAAAGGGCTCTAGGTCTTCCCCGGGTAATTATAGACCAGTAAGCTTAACATCCATCGTGGGGAAAATGTTTGAGGGGCTATTGAGGGACTATATACAGGATTATGTGACAATAAATAGCATTATAAGTGACAGCCAGCACGGTTTTACTAAGGACAGAAGTTGTCAAACTAACCTAATCTGTTTTTATGAAGAGGTAAGCAGAAGTCTAGACAGAGGGGCCGCTGTGGATTTAGTGTTTTTGGACTTTGCAAAGGCATTTGACACTGTCCCCCATAGACGCCTAATGGGTAAATTACGGACTATAGGTTTAGAAAATATAGTTTGTAATTGGATTGAGAATTGGCTCAAGGACCGTATCCAGAGAGTTGTGGTCAATGATTCCTTCTCTGAATGGTCACCGGTTATAAGTGGTGTACCCCAGGGTTCAGTGCTGGGACCACTATTATTCAACTTATTTATTAATGATATAGAGGATGGGATTAATAGCACTATTTCTATTTTTGCAGATGACACCAAGCTATGCAATATAGTTCAGACTATGGAAGATGTTCATGAATTACAGGCAGATTTAAACAAACTAAGTGTTTGGGCGTCCACTTGGCAAATGAAGTTTAATGTAGATAAATGTAAAGTTATGCATCTGGGTACCAACAACCTGCATGCATCATATGTCCTAGGGGGAGCTACACTGGTGGATTCACTTGTTGAGAAGGATCTGGGTGTACTTGTAAATCATAAACTCAATAACAGCATGCAGTGTCAATCAGCTGCTTCAAAGGCCAGCAAGATATTGTCGTGTATTAAAAGAGGCATGGACTCGCGGGACAGAGATGTAATATTGCCACTTTACAAAGCATTAGTGAGGCCCCATCTAGAATATGCAGTTCAGTTCTGGGCTCCAGTTCATAGAAAGGATGCCCTGGAGTTGGAAAAAATACAAAGAAGAGCAACGAAGCTAATAAGGGGCATGGAGAATTTAAGTTATGAGGAAAGATTGAAAGAATTAAACCTATTTAGCCTTGAAAAAAGACGACTAAGGGGGGACATGATTAACTTATATAAATATATTAATGGCACATACAAAAAATATGGTGATATCCTGTTCCTTGTAAAACCCCCTCAAAAAACAAGGGGGCACTCCCTCCGTCTGGAGAAAAAAAGGTTCAAGCTGCAGAGGCGACAAGGCTTCTTTACAGTAAGAACGGTGAATTTATGGAATAGCCTACCGCAGGAGCTGGTCACAGCAGGGACAGTAGATGGCTTTAAAAAAGGGTTAGATAATTTCCTAGAACAAAAAAATATTAGCTCCTATGTGTAGAAATTTTTCCTTCCCTTTTCCCTTCCCTTGGTTGGACTTGATGGACATGTGTCTTTTTTCAGCCGTACTAACTATGTAACTATGTATGTAACTATAAACCACATTTTTGTTTGACATCTACCTATTGGAGTGCTGCAATCATTTCTTCACACATATATATATATATACAGTGAAGGAAATAAGTATTTGATCCCTTGCTGATTTTGTAAGTTTGCTAACTGTCAAAGACATGAACAGTCTAGAATTTTTAGGCTAGGTTAATTTTACCAGTGAGAGATAGATTATATATAAAAAAAAAAAAAACAGAAGATCACATAGTCAAAATTATATATATTTATTTGCATTGTGCACAGAGAAATAAGTATTTGATCCCCTACCTTCCATTAAGAGTTCAGCCTCCTCCAGACCAGTTACATGCTCCAAATCAACTTGGTGCCTGCATTAAAGACAACTGTCTTAAATGGTCACCTGTATAAAAGACTCCTGTCCACAGACTCAATTAATCAGTCTGACTCTAACCTCTACAACATGGGCAAGACCAAAGAGCTTTCTAAGGATGTCAGGGACAAGATCATAGACCTGCACAAGGCTGGAATGGGCTACAAAACCATAAGTAAGACGCTGGGTGAGAAGGAGACAACTGTTGGTGCAATAGTAAGAAAATGGAAGACATACAAAATGACTGTCAATCGACATCGATCTGGGGCTCCATGCAAAATCTCACCTCGTGGGGTATCCTTGATCCTGAGGAAGGTGAGAGCTCAGCCGAAAACGACACGGGGGAAACTTGTTAATGATCTCAAGGCAGCTGGGACCACAGTCACCAAGAAAACCATTGATAACACGTTACGCCGTAATGGATTAAAATCCTGCAGTGCCCGCAAGGTCCCTCTGCTCAAGAAGGCACATGTACAGGCCCGTCTGAAGTTTGCAAATGAACATCTGGATGATTCTGAGAGTGATTGGGAGAAGGTGCTGTGGTCAGATGAGACTAAAATTGAGCTCTTTGGCATTAACTCAACTCGCCGTGTTTGGAGGAAGAGAAATGCTGCCTATGACCCAAAGAACACCGTCCCCACTGTCAAGCATGGAGGTGGAAACATTATGTTGTGGGGGTGTTTCTCTGCTAAGGGCACAGGACTACTTCACCGCATCAATGGGAGAATGGATGGAGCCATGTACCGTCAAATCCTGAGTGACAACCTCCTTCCCTCCACCAGGACATTAAAAATGGCTCGTGGCTGGGTCTTCCAGCACGACAATGATTCGAAACATACAGCCAAGGCAACAAAGGAGTGGCTCAAAAAGAAGCACATAAACTTAACTCCCTTCATCCCAATGGTCTCAACATGGATTATCCTTTGAATGTATTCAAACGCTGATTGTTTGTGTACAGTTAGAACTTTTGGATGTGGTTAACCTTTTGGATGTCTGTCCTTCTCTTTTTAAGGCATTTGTTTGATGTACCTTTGTGGACCCTGGGGTTCTCTTGCCTGATGGTACCATTCATTATTTAGTTGTTACTCTGAAAAATTTTATATTTTTTGATGTATGGAATAGGAGTAATTATATTATAAATTGATTTTAATGTGTTTACTAATTTGATTCTCTTTTGTCTTGTAGATTGAAGACTTTGAGATGTTGAGATTAACACTGAAGGACACTTACCAACTGGTATTAGGAAGGCTACTTTTATATGTTTTGTACTTTATTCTGCCTACGAGAATGTTCAAGAGTTTCAAGAAGGGTCTCTACTGTGTAGAAGATGCTACAGCGCTGACCTGCACGGATGATATATATTGTGTACCAGAATTAATAGGGGGGTAGTTGATAGGGGAATAAGCTCTTTCTCATAACTCGAAACACGAAGTAACCTAAAATGTATCCGGGATGAGGATCTGACATATTTGCATGTCGAGATTCTTCATATGACGGTATTCCCTTGATTGATTCATTTGGGGGATACCTTGTCTTTTGGGTTTTAATAAAACTTCATTGTGATGTTATTTACTATCTTTATCTACCTACATTCTTACCACATATTTGTGAATACTGATGTGATATATATCTCTCCGTGCAGGGTTCTTTTTCAGCCATTGCTGCGCATACATCCCGAGAATGGTATCGCATTACTGGCAAGTTTTCCAGTTTTCACTATGGCGTGGCTAAAGCGTTTTATCGCATTGCGCCTGCGCGGGACTGCGGCCCCTCTATGATGTTGTAATCAGATTGCGATGTACAGGGTCATAGTGCTTTGTTTTGCACGTGTTGGCAGCAGCCAATAGACGGTGTGAGTTGGGGCATGCGCAATATGGCGATTATGGCGCCGAAATTCTTTTTCTTTTTTCTTTTTTCACTGACTTCTCGTGGACAGATGGTCCTTGTTTACCTAGATTGGTGAGTGCCAGCTTCTGTGTATCATACTGTGATTGTTGATTAATCTGTAATTAATATGTTTTCACTATTATATGCACATACATGTCACTTAATACAGTTGTGATTATCTACATCTAAATGTCAGTGATTGACTCATATGTTTCTGCACTATACTTTTTGCTACACTTTTATAATATATCGTATTTTTTGATACATTGTATAACTACTACGATTCATTACACCTGTTAATTGGGCTGCGGCTCTGTCTATATATGTAAATGTGTGGTTTTCATTTATTGCTTGAAAATGCTTCCATGGAGGAAGTGAAACGTTGCTGTGTTGGGTGAATAAATTCACATTTTTTTGCTGAGTGCTGCTTCCAGTCTCTTTTTCTTGGATATATGCATGAGGAGCTCGTCACTCCTTGATATTTTGAAGCTAGCACCAACCGTTTCTGGCTATTGACACAGTGCTGCTCCTATGTTTGGATCTTCTATATATATATATATATATATATATGCACATATATACACTTTGTTAAAATTACTTTTCTTTGCTGCATTATTGTTATAAAGTGTCTGCATTCCATTAGTATGGTATATTTTTCATTATCTTGCAAATTTATCATTGCACACAGAGGACATATCATTAATAACGGCGGAGTCACACACGGCAGATTTTGTTGAAGAAATATCCTGCGGCTGAAAATCAGTTCCAATCATCTGAATGAAACTTACAGAAATCCATGCACATGCTGCAAAAACAACCCTATTCAGATGAATGGAACTAATCATCAGTCTCGGAAATTTCTGCAACAAAATCTGCTGCGTGTGACTGCACCCTAGTAGGTTATTTGTAACACAACCCATTAGAATAGATCCTAATAGCAAGTGATTTAAATAATCAACTCCAAGTAGTGTGATTTTCTGCTGGACTTTTAGGGCCCTGGTTTATTAGGGGCACGTAATTGTTTCACAGGGGTTCATCGGGGAATCTTCTGCTATACAAATACAGTACATAGCAAAGTATTGTTATATTCTATTCAGGACAACGAGCTTGAAAACACAACACTGCATACATACAGCACACCTAAATAAAGTATCCTTTTACTCTGTGAAGGGCTGTATAAAGTAGAAGTGTGTGCTGCTAGTGGAGGAAGGCAGACAAACTAAATGTCAGGCTTCAGTCAATCAGCAGTAGTGGAGCTGAAGAAGGCATATTCAGTGCTGTTCAATGGCTCAAGGATCAAGGTTCCTTCACTAAAAATAGCTATAGTGTAGCTCCAATGGCCACTGTCAAGATAAATGTAAAAAAAGGAAAATATGCTCTTTTATTCGTCCTCTGCTCCACCATGTCACTGCTCAAGGTCTTCTGGAATTCTGCCAACTTTGTATGAAATCTATCACATGAGAATTTGCATTAGATTATGGACTGCAACAATGTAAATCTTCAGTATTGGCTGCCAATCCATCTGTACCTACAAAGGAAGCTCAATTAGTTAAATGTTAGCAGTAATAAATAGTTATACCAGATCTTGGAAAAGAGACATTAAATGGTCTAGATCGGAATAGTCTCCATCTAGCCTATAATGTAGTTTATATACATAGTTACATAGTTACATATAGTTACATAGTTTGTACGGTTGAAAAAAGACACATGTCCATCAAGTTCAACCAAGGGATGGGAAAGGGGAAGTAGGATGGGAAAGGGGAAGTAAAAAATTTCTACACATAGGAGCTAATATTTTATTGTTCTAGGAAATTATCTAAGCATTTTTTAAAGCCATCTACTGTCCCTGCTGTGACCAGCTCCTGCGGTAGGCTATTCCATAAATTCACCGTTCTCACAGTAAAGAAGGCTTGTCGCCTCTGCAGGTTGAACCTTTCTTTTTCCAGACGGAGGGAGTGCCCCCTTGTTTTTTGAGGGGGTTTTACATGGAACAGGATTTCACCATATTTTTTGTATGTGCCATTCATATATTTATATAAGTTAATCATGTCCCCCCTTAGTCGTCTTTTCTCAAGGCTAAATAGGTTTAGTTATTTTAATCTTTCCTCATAACTTAGATTCTCCATGCCCCTTATTATACAGTGAAGGAAATAAGTATCTGATCCCTTGCTGATTTTGTAAGTTTGCCCACTGTCAAAGACATGAACAGTCTAGAATTTTTAGGCTAGGTTAATTTTACCAGTGAGAGATAGATTATATAAAGAAAAAAAAAAAGAAAATCACATTGTCAAAATTATATATATTTATTTGCATTGTGCACAGAGAAATAAGTATTTGATCCCCTACCAACCATTAAGAGTTCAGCCTCCTCCAGACCAGTTACACGCTCTAAATCAACTTGGTGCCTGCATTAAAGACAGCTGTCTTACATGGTCACCTGTATAAAAGACTCCTGTCCACAGACTCAATTAATCAGTCTGACTCTAACCTCTACAACATGGGCAGGACCAAAGAGCTTTCTAAGGATGTCAGGGACAAGATCATAGACCTGCACAAGGCTGGAATGGGCTACAAAACCATAAGTAAGACGCTGGGTGAGAAGGAGACAACTGTTGGTGCAATAGTAAGAAAATGGAAGACATACAAAATGACTGTCAATCGACATCGATCTGGGGCTCCATGCAAAATCTCACCTTGTGGGGTATCCTTGATCCTGAGGAAGGTGAGAGCTCAGCCGAAAACTACACGGGGGGAACTTGTTAATGATCTCAAGGCAGCTGGGACCACAGTCACCAAGAAAACCATTGGTAACACATTACGACGTAATGGATTAAAATCCTGCAGTGCCCGCAAGATCCCCCTGCTCAAGAAAGCACATGTACAGGCCCGTCTGAAGTTTGCAAATGAACATCTGGATGATTCTGAGAGTGATTGGGAGAAGGTGCTGTGGTCAGATGAGACTAAAATTGAGCTCTTTGGCATTAACTCAACTCGCCGTGTTTGGAGGAAGAGAAATGCTGCCTATGACCCAAAGAACACCGTCCCCACTGTCAAGCATAGAGGTGGAAACATTATGTTTTGGGGGTGTTTCTCTGCTAAGGGCACAGGACTACTTCACCGCATCAATGGGAGAATTGATGGAGCCATGTACCGTCAAATCTATGAGTGACAACCTCCTTCCCTCCACCAGGACATTAAAAATGGCTCGTAGCTGGGTCTTCCAGCACGACAATGACCCGAAACATACAGCCAAGACAACAAAGGAGTGGCTCAAAAAGAAGCACATTAAGGTCATGGAGTGGCCTAATTCACTGTATTTCTTCGATATATATTAACTTGTGCTCCCATAAAGTATAGGAAATTGTAATTCACTGAAGTGATATATGAGTAAAACGTATACATTTTATTTCATAACTCTCTAAAAACAGGGGTATAGTCACCACTGTGAAAAGCCCCACCGTGTGCATTAAAAACGTATTAAACACATACTCCAAATCCTGGTTCGTTTGTGAACCCTCTCTGACTGGGTATACTTGAAAGATGCAAATATGGGATCAACGTTTCAACATTGGTGTAACAGTGGATTAGACCCTAAAACACACCGGAGCCTGCAGTTACCTCTCCTAAATCTCCTGGTGCTAAGGTACACAACAGTGCCACTGTTCCCTACGCTATGATCCCTCACTAACCTGACCCTACACGTTTCTATACATATCATCAGGGGTCTGTAACTTGGTCATTCTGGCTAGGATGCCAGCGATATTGATTCATTAGCAGATATTCTGCTGTACAACATGGAAGCGTGCACGCATAGATGTCAGCGGCACGCTTCACTTCGGGACTCAGAGTTGATATAACTAATACTCCTCCCCCTGGCCTCGGCAGCGCACTTCGAAACAGCCAATCACACTAGCCCACCTCATTCGTGACGCCTGACCATGTGACTCCCGGCCGTCAGCTGACGTACCCGGAAGTAACATCAACCACATCAGACGAACGCGCAGGCGCAGTGGGAGGCTGTAGGCGCATCTCCTTACTGCACATAAGCACATTCTCATCGAGGATGGAGTATGATAATAGCAAATAGGGTATATATTGCGGATCAGCTCAAAACCGCAACTCGGCTACCATAGATAAAGCACCTTCTCTGTAAATACACTTAGTATGGATAAATAAGCGATATTTATATTTGCCACACTTTAGAATTTTAAAACACTTCTCTTGAAAGGAACGGCTATACCTGTTAACAATGAATGGTGTACTGCAAGTAACTGTATTGTAACCAGAATTGACAGCCACACACATACTTTAACAACCATAAATAGTAACATTGAGATGTGTATTTAAATAAAACAGGTATAGTTTGTTTGCTCATTTAGACCTTCAGGCTGTACACAAGCCAGTCTATAAATCCACTGGGCCTCTTTATGCAGAATAAGATTGTCCCAGTCCCCTCCCCGTTTTGGAGGACGTACCAGTTCAATCGCCTGAAATTTTAAGCATTCTGCTCTGCCTTGATGTTTTGCATGTACATGTTTGGATATGGGAGTATCTCTTTCATTTGTAACATCTCCAACATGTTCTCTAATCCGGCGCCGAAACTGCCGCACCGTTTTGCCCACATAATTCAGTGGGCATGGACATGTTATCAAATAAACCACCCCTGCCGTTTTGAAATTGACAAAGTCTTGAATATCATACTCCACCTTGGTGGTAACACTTTTGAATTTTCTCCCATTCTGAATAAAGTCACAAGCTTTACAACTGCCACATCTATGTGTGCCTGGTATCTGCCTATCCAGCCAGGTTCCTTTTTGTGTTATAGGGTCAAAGTAGCTGTGCATCACCCTATCCCTGATGTTTTTGCCTCTACGGAACGTGACTGAAGGCCATTGTGTAATCTGATCCACCAAGTCCACATCTGCACCTTGGATACGCCAGTATCTTTTTAATATTTGCATGATCTCAGATTGTTTGGAGTCATAAGTACCTATAAGTCTCGTAACCCTTTCCTCTTTTCGTTGTCTAGGTAGACAGTTTGTAAGAAGAGAAATGCTGCCTATGACCCAAAGAACACCGTCCCCACTGTCAAGCATGGAGGTGGAAACATTATTTTTTGGGGGTGTTTCTCTGCTAAGGGCACAGGACTACTTCACCGCATCAATGGGAGAATGGATGGAGCCATGTACCGTCAAATCCTGAGTGACAACCTACTTCCCTCCACCAGGACATTAAAAATGGCTCGTGGCTGGGTCTTCCAGCACAACAATGACCCGAAACATACAGCCAAGGCAACAAAGGAGTGGCTCTAAAAGAAGCAAATTAAGGTCATGGAGTGGCCTAGCCAGTCTCCAGACCTTAATCCCTTCGAAAACTTATGGAGGGAGCTGAAGATCCGAGTTGCCAAACAACAGCTTCGAAATCTTAATGATTTACAGATGATCTGCAAAGAGGAGTGGGCCAAAATTCCATCTAACATGTGTGCAAACCTCATCATCAACTACAAAAAACGTCTGACTGCTGTTCTTGCCAACAAGGGTTTTGCCACCAAGTATTAAGTATTTTTTGCCAAAGGGATCAAATACTTATTTCTCTGTGCACAATGCAAATAAATATATATAATTTTGACAATGTTATTTTCTGTTTTTTTTTTAAAATATAATCTATCTCTCACTGGTACAATTGACCTAGCCTAAAAATTCTAGACTGTTCATGTCTTTGACAGTGGTCAAACTTACAAAATCAGCAAGGGATCAAATACTTATTTCCTTCACTGTATCAAAACAAACAAGATATATATTTTCAGTAGAATGGTTTAATCACCATTTCTTCGTGCTTATCCAGCAGGGGCGTATTGGGAGCTTAAAGTGGCCCTGGAAAAAAATCTAAAGTGACCTTGATAACGTAGGTAGGTCAAAATTGGTGGCAGACGGGGCCAACACAAATCTAGGTGTTGTGTTTACAGGAATATAGTTTTGGAATTGTGATGACGTCCTGCAGAAGACATTTTTAATGGAATTCATTATTAATTTTATGCTTATCCTTTACACCAGTCTTAAATTTGTACCTGGTTAGAGGAAGGTAGTTTTGCAGCGTCCCAATCTCTATATCTGTTCCCTCTCCCCTGCAGTTAAATGAAAAAAGCACCCTTTGTAACTCCTTTAAAGTGTAGCTAAACGTTTGACAAACTTCTGACATGTCATAGAGACTTGTCAGAAGTTTGAATTGGTGGGGGTCCGAACACTGAGACCCCCCACCAATCGCTAGAACGAAGCAGCTGAAGCGCTCGTGTGAGCGCTCAGCCGCTTCGTGTGTGTTCGGCTTTTTCCAGAAAGCCGCTGTATCGGAGTACGGGCTCATAGACTTTCTATTGAGTCCGCACACCGAAATATTTATTTTTGGAAAAGGTCGAACAGACACGAAGAGGCTGAGCGCTCACACGAGCACTTCAGTAGCTTCGTTCTAGCGATTAGTGAGGGTCTCAGTGCTCGGACCCCCACCAATCCAAACTTTTGACATGTCACTATGTCACGTCAGAAGTTTGTGAAAAGTTTAGCTACACTTTAAGCAATAGCCAACATTTTTATTGGTTACAACTGGTTGTGTGATGTAACAATTTTTTGTAATATTCTTCATTGTTTACAATATGTTATTATTTATGACATTTGAGCAGGGATTGATACAAAATAAGAACATACAAATCCAGAGTTGCGGAGAAAATGATACATCTGAATTCTGATGGTATCGTATATTTATCCTCGTATATTTATTCTTGTCGCACAGGAACATGAACAGCAAATTAATTGAGCACAACCTAGAAGGTTCAGAAAAGGCAGTTATTGCAAATGTTTTTTGACACTTATACATGGTTATTTTGAACACAGACATGAAAATACTTACAGCACTTCAGTTACATATTTACATTTATGATCTAAATTGCATCTAATGAAATAAACATACTAACTGCAGCTACACTGGCAAAAAAAATGGTACATAAGTGCTTATATGGTTCTCTTACATTTTCTCGTTTATCTGATTATGTGGCTTTTCGGAGATGTTTGCTTCTGCACTGGATGTATTCTGCTGCTTTTTTAATGTAAACAACCACTGCAATACTAATTGACCATTTTTATTTTTGCCATCAGCAAAGGGCAGTTTACAGTGTTTGATAAGAAGCATTTACCAAGTAGTGATATACACTACCATTCAAAAGTTTGGGGTCACCCAGACAATTTTGTGTTTTCCATGAAAACTCACACTTATATTTATCAAATGATTTGCAAAATGAGTAGAAAATATAGTCAAGACATTGACAAGGTTAGAAATAATGATTTTTATTTCAAATAATAATTTTCTCCTTCAAACTTTGCTTTCGTCAAAGAATGCTCCATTTGCAGCAATTACAGCATTGCAGACCTTTGGCATTCTAGCTGTTAATTTGCTGAGGTAATCTGGAGAAATTTCACCCCATGCTTCCAGAAGGCCCTCCCACAAGTTGGATTGGCTTGATGGGCACTTCTTGCGTACCATACGGTCAAGCTGCTCCCACAACAGCTCTATGGGGTTGAGATCTGGTGACTGCGCTGGCCACTGCATTACAGATAGAATACCAGCTGCCTGCTTCTTCCCTAAATAGTTCTTGCATAATTTGGAGGTGTGCTTTGGGTCATTGTCCTGTTGTAGGATGAAATTGGCTCCAATCAAGCGCTGTCCACAGGGTATGGCATGGCGTTGCAAAATGGAGTGATAGCCTTCCTTATTCAAAATCCCTTTTACCTTGTACAAATCTCCCACTTTACCAGGACCAAAGCAACCCCAGACCATCACATTACCTCCACCATGCTTGACAGATGGCGTCAGGCACTCTTCCAGCATATTTTCAGTTGTTCTGCGTCTCACAAATGTTCTTCTGTGTGATTCATACACCTCAAACTTTGATTCGTCTGTCCATAACACTTTTTTCCAATCTTCCTCTGTCCAATGTCTGTGTGCTTTTGCCCATATTAATCTTTTCCTTTTATTAGCCAGTCTCAGATATGGCTTTTTCTTTGCCACTCTGCCCTGAAGGCCAGCATCCTGGAGTCGCCTCTTCACTGTAGACGTTGACACTGGCGTTTTTTCAGGTACTATTTAATGAAGCTGCCAGTTGAGGACCTGTGAGGCGTCTATTTCTCAAACTAGAGACTCTAATGTACTTGTCTTGTTGCTCAGTTGTGCAGCAGGGCCTCCCACTTCTCTTTCTATTCTGGTTAGAGCCTGTGTGTGCTGTCCTCTGAAGGGAGTAGTACACACCGTTGTAGGAAATCTTCAGTTTCTTGGCAATTTCTAGTAGGGAATAGCCTTCATTTCTAAGAACAAGAATAGACTGTCGAGTTTCACATGAAAGCTCTCTTTTTCTAGCCATTTTGAGAGTTTAATCGAACCCACAAATGTAATGCTCCAGATTCTCAACTAGCTCAAAGGAAGGTCAGTTTTATAGCTCCTCTAAACAGCAAAACTGTTTACAGCGGTGCTAACATAATTGCACAAGGGTTTTCAAGTGTTTTCTAATCATCCATTAGCCTTCTAACACAGTTAGCAGACACAATGTACCATTAGAACACCGGAGTGATGGTTGCTGGAAATGGGCCTCTATACACCTATGTAGATAGTGCATTAAAAACCAAACGTTTGCAGCTAGAATAGTCATTTAGCACATTAACAAACAATGTATAGAGTGTATTTCTGATTAATTTAATGTTATCTTCATTGAAAAAAACTGTGCTTTTCTTTCAAAAATAAGGAAATCTCTAAGTGACCCTAAACTTTTGAACGGTAGTGTATATCCATTTGTTAAAGCAGTTTTCCAGGAAAATATATCAATGGTCTATTCTCAGGATGCCGTTCCTTATGTGTGATTGGTTGCGGTCCGAACCTATAATCAGCAAGGTTGAGTAGGGCTGAGCTGCACTACCAGGCACAGACACTCACACAAACAGTATTATCCGCTGTGTCTGGATACAAATTAAAGGGGTCATGGCACTCCAGCAGGGGCGGATTGGGAAGCTAAAGTGGCCCTGGAAAAAAATCTAAAGTGGCCTTGATATTGTAGGTAGTTCAAAATTGGTGGCTGGCGGGGCCAACACAAGTAGGCAGGCAAAAAAATCATTAGCCGTAATCATATTGGTGGTAGGTAATACAAAGACGCAGAATTAAGCGAGGCATTGCACTGGTAGACAGGGCGAATACTACAAAGCAGTAGGTGGAGCAAACAGCCAAATGATTGACATCAGCAGTCCCATGCCGTACTTTAGGCTGAGTTCACACATTGCGATTGTCGTGCGTTTTTTTTTTTTGCTGCGACCACTATGAAATTATGGCAAAACACAACGATTTTTGCAAAATCACCCAAAAAATTATAGCATTCACCCACTATATTGAGTTAATCACAGCAAAAAAGGACCGAAACTGCAACTTGAAAATCCAGCCTGAGGTCGGGTTCTCACAGGTTGAATACGCTGCGTAAAAACTGCGTAGCGTATCTAATCTGGAACCCACAGCACCTTCCGTCCGGTTTTTCGAACATAGTTTTTGCTGTGGAATGCAGAGCTGGGGTAAGAATAAAAATGTCCATACTTACCCCCCTCCCTCTTTTCTACACGTACTCCGACCTCCCAAGATGACGTTGCAAGCCATGTGACGCTGCAGTGGTCACATGGGATGAAACATCATCCCAGGAGGCCGGACTGCAGGAAGAAGGAGAGTTTACTGGGTAAGTATGATTGTTTATTTTTTCCTGGGTTACGATATTGCAGGCTTTGCATCCCCATTGAATTCATTGGAGACAACCAACAAAAACGCAGCATAAATTGACATGCTGCGAATTTAAATGCTGCACCGCAGGTCTATTTAATAACGTTTACACAGCTGGTTTTTTCTGCGGTGTGGGCTTGAGATTTTTTAATCTCATCCATTTTGCGGTTACTGTAAATGCTGCAGGAATTTCCACACAGAATTCTGTTGCGGAAATTCCGCAGTGTTTATGCCACTTGGGAACCCGGCCTGAGGCTGGGTTTTCCCGGCGCAGTCAAGACACAGTTAGATTGCATTGTGTGAACCCAGAGTTATAGAACAGGTGATAGGAGCGGCGCATATTCATGAGGCTGGGTTCACATTCCATGGTCAAAATGTGTTTTTTTAGCACACCATTTTGCCCTGATTTTTCAAAACAGCACCGTTCTCCCATGATTTTTCCGAATATCGTAAAACCCATTTAAGACTTCTCTTTATACCTAATGAGCACATCAACAAATTACCTTGCATACTTTTTATATCAATTTATATTACTATAATGAAATAACCTATTTATTCTTTCTTTTTTGGTCATTCACGCTCTATTTACTATTACGTTCACCCATTTAACATTAACAAGTATAGACTACAACAGCTACATTCACTCAGTTAGATGCGGGTGAGGGAGCAGGACACTGAAGCCGGAAACTCTTAGGGCATGACCAGACGCGGCGGAATTGCTCTGGAATTCCGCTGCGGACAGTCCGCAGCGGAAATCCACAGCGTACACGTTTCTCCATTGCCTTCCACAGCTTTTTAGTAGGGTTCGTTTACACGTTGCGGACAATTCCGCTGTGGAGCATAGGCTGCGGTGCGGAATTTGGTGTCCGTAGCATACAATGGTTGTTGTGGACGTGTCGCGGACATGTTGCGGACTCATTGCGGAATTTCTCCATTGACTTCAATGGAGAGTCAAAATTCCGCAATGAAGTCTGCAGTTGTTATGTGTGCTGCGAAGCGTATTGGTTTTACTAACATGACATTTCTTCATTCTGGCTAAACCTATGTATTTCTAGGTCTACAGCCAGACTGAGGAAGTCAATGGGGCTCCTGTAATTACGGGTGACTACGTGTGTGCACCCGTAATTACGGGAGCGTTGCTAGGCGACGTCAGTAAATAGTCACTGTCCAGGGTGCTGAAAGAGTTAAGCGATCGGCAGTAACTGTTTCAGCACCCTGGACAGTGACTTCCGATCACAATATACATCAACCTGTACAAAAAATAGAAATTCATACTTACCGAGAACTCCCTGCTTCTTCTTCCAGTCTGGCCTCCCAGGATGACGTTTCAGTCCAAGTGACGGCTGCAGCCAATCACAGGCTGCAGCGGTCACATGGACTGCCGCGTCATCCAGGGAGGTCGGGCTGGATGGCAAAAGAGGGACGCGTCACCAAGACAACGGCCGGGTAAGTATGAATTTATTTTTACTTTTACTAGGGAAAGGACTGTCCCTTCTCTCTATCCTGCACTGATAGAGAGAAGGGAAGCCCTCTTCCCCTCAATACGCAACGGCTAGTCCGCATCAATTTAATGCCCATTTTAGGCAAAGCCGCAACAGAATCTGCAACGCAGATTCTGTGCGGCATTGATGCGGACAGTGACGGAAGAACTCCGCCACGTCTGGGCATGCCCTTAGAAGTGTCACGTTTATCTTCAATAATCTATGTCCCTCTACACAATATCCGCCACATAAAGCACTTATAGCGAATTTTCTTATGTCTATCTTCCTATTTTTGTTTGACGGGGGAAGTACCTGCGGAAGCCTGTGCCACACCACCAAGCCGCAGCCTTGATTAGTGGTCGCTCTGGTACCCATCCACCTTTAACTCTACTACAGGAACCTCCCAAGGCCCGATCACAGCACTCGAGCCGGCCACTGTACATTTCTTAGTCAGCAGGAGGAATTTTATAACTGAGGCCTACCGCTGGATTAAATTTGCGACCTCTGGCATGACATCAGCACTTCCACAGGCTCTACTGTTTGACAGGATCCCTTTGTAATTTGAAAGAATCCTCATTTTTTCTCTGAGTTTATGCTGCCACTTATATATATATGTGGTTGGTGGTTGTGGACTCCGGTGCCCCAATACCTTCATTCATCTCCAATGCTAGACACATCAACCTACTTTTTGTTGCAAGAATGCTTGTAATACACACTTATACTTTGCCAGCCCATGGCGCCCACAACTGATTGACCACACTAACTTTGCATGTTGAAATGTTGTATTTTACTGTGTTCCCTGAAGCCTGCGGTGTAGCGCATTCTTCACACGCTGAGTCCTGCACCATACACTTGCTCCCACGGGTGTTCCTTTGGCGGCACGTGGATCACCCATATATTCTCACTATGTCCTGCTAGTAAGCACAGTGTTTTTATTCTCATTTCTCGTGGGCTTTTAGCTCCTTCTTTCCAGTAACAGGTGACAGATCCCACTTCTCACTGATAACCACATGTTATTACGGAACAAAATGATGCTTGGTGCTTGTCAAACTTTAGGCTACACTGATTGCGAAGGATTTCTCATGCCTTTCTCCTAAGTATACTCTTTGAGGCTACTTACTGCATCGCCCACCCTCTCCCATCCGCTATTACCAGTTTACCCTCCCTATACTCCCTATGTCCTCCCTTTTTTGCCCTTTTGTCCCACACATATACTGTGTCCTCTAATCTAAATCATACCCCAGGAGTCTGTGATGAGATGGCTCCTCGTCTCAACTGACATTTTTTTCTCTCCACTGGTTAAACACGTCCGTTGCTTTGCTTTTTTCTCTCCCATCACTGGATGGCCTGTGAGTTTTGGTCTTCTTAAAAAGCCTCTGTCACGAGATTATCAAATCCCTATCTCCTATTGCATGTGATCGGCGCTGCAATGTAGATAACAGTAACGTTGTTTTTTTTTTAAAAAAAACGATAATTTTTGGCTAAATTATGAGCAATTTTATATTTATGCAAATGAGCCTTTCTAATGGACAACTGGGCGTGTTTTCTCTTATTTCCAACTGGGCATGTATTGTGTTTTAAGCAACTGGGCGTGTTTACTTTCACTGCACAATCACACTGTGCTGTGGATCATGCTGGGCTGGAACAATGAGAAGTGTAGGACACTGATTGGTCACTGATTGGTCAGCCTCATACACTCCTCTGTACAACACCCAGTTGGTAAAAAGTAAAAACACGCCCAGTTGTCCATTGAGAGTCATTAGCATAAATCTAAACTAGCTCATAACTTGCTAAAAAATTATCGTTTTTCAAAATAAAAACCACTGCTGTTACATTACAGTGCCAATCAGATTATGTAGGAGATAGGGCACTTATAATCTGGTGACAGAGCCTCTTTAATCTGTTTTCTTATTAAAGAGGCTCTGTCACCAGATTATAAGTGCCCTATCTCCTACATAATCAGATTGGTACTGTAATGTAGATAACAACAGTGGTTTTTATTTTGAAAAACGATCATTTTTGTTATAAATAATTTTAGATTTATGCTAATTAGTTTCTTAATAGACAACTGGGCGTGTTTTTACTTTTTGACTTTTTGACCAACTGGGCGTTGAACAAAGGAGTGTTTGACGCTAACCAATCAGTGACCAATTAGCGTCATACACTTCTCATTGTTCCAGCCCAGCTTCTTTCACTGCACAATCACACTGTAACAATCACACTGTTCAGTGAAAGAAGCTGGGCTGGAACTATGAGAAGTGTATGACACTGATTAGTCACTGATTGGTCAGCGTCATACACTTCTCTGTACAACGCCCAGTTGCTAAAAAGTAAAAAAACGCACAGTTGTCTATTAGGAAACTAATTAGCATAATTCTAAAATTGTTCATAACTTTGTCAAAAATGATCCCTTTTAAAAAAAACTAAAACACTGTTGTTATCTACATTACAGCGCCAATCAGATTATGTAGGAGATAGGGCACTTATAATCTGGTGACAGAGCCTCTTTAAGACCATGTTTCTTTTTTTCTTATCATTGGTTTTGTTGGTTTGTTCTTTGTTGTTGTGTCCTTGTCTTCCCAGCTTTTCCCTTTTGTTTCCTCTTCTATCCCCTCCCCCACTGGCGAGTTTTCAGCGCTTTACTACATAACTTCTTATGGCTAATTTAAAGTTACTTACCCATAATGTCCAGGGCTTTAATTCTCCTAAGAAAGACTTCAAGATTTTTCAATTTTTTTTAAATCGTGCCATGCAGACATTGTCTGACTTCATGAGACAGACTCTCTTATTCTTCCGGATGCAAATACCTTAGCTCTCATTTTCCCCTATTTTATTTATCAAGCACCCATAAAAGAAGAAGAGTGGTAGCTATTACCTTCAGGAAGAATTTCCCTTTCATGTACTCAAAGGAGGTTTTTGATCCAACAGGTCGGTACATTCTGCTTCAAAGGTCCCTATTCGACGTTGATCCTACTATCGTCACTTGCTATGCACTTAATACACACCAAGTAAAAAATTTTACACATTACCTTAATGTAATGAAAATTCACCAGAAGGGAATCCTTCTTTTTGCTCGTAAGTCCAAACTTATTATCGACCTTTCGATGTATAAGTATAGCGGTTACCCTAACCTGCCCCCTGGTGATTCTACAGATTCTTCCTTCTCAGAACTGCTTCAGAGACACAGTCTATGCAATATTTTCAGAGTATGGATCCCACTATAAAGGACTGTACTTTCTATTCTAATCCCCACTCAACCTCTTACCACATGGACCATCTAGCTTTTGACCACCGCTCCATTCATTTTGTTTAGGGCTGCCATAGCACTATCTCTGGCAGCCCCATAAAAAATAAATTGAGCAATGGCCAAGCATGCACAATCCCGCACCATCCACATAGGGTGCTCCGGGACCCCTATTCTCGAATCCATGGGGAATAGGATAGGTGATAAATAATTGTGAGGAAAAAACCCTTTAAAGGAGCACATTTAGCAGCACATATATATATATCAAATGCAAATTAAACTGGTCTTAGAAATGTCTCATAATCCAAGTAATTGTAAACAAATTCAATGAGGTTGGGGTCTCGGAAGGCCAAGCTTTTGTTCTAATGACATAAGTAGCTTCTTTGTTTGATAAGTATGTCTTGATATTCATAGCAGTTTATTTAGGGTTGCTCAGGGTTGTACATAAAGCAGTTGATGATCACAAATCAAATAGTTAATCCAACAGTGAAAGAAAGGGGCTCCTACCTTGACGCTCCTTTGTTAGAGGTGGATCCAGTGAATCTTTGGTAAATCAAGCTTTACTTGAAATGAAGGTATTTTAGGTTTTGTTTGAAATTACTCTATTTTGACCTTGCACCAAGGTCTTCATCAGGCATATAAAAAAACATATCAGATTGTGTACATATATACAAAGGTTATAGGTTCACAGGGGTGGGGATTTTCATAATAAAATTGCATAAAATATTTTTTCCATGGTACACATAAAATTTATCAAAGCTTTGTTTATCTAAAAATAATTTTTCCCTCATAAGACTGCGGGATGATGTTTCATTACTGATAATCTGCCACGGCCAAGTACGTTTTTCAATGTTTATGTGTATTGTGTCCAGGGGCGTAGCTAAAGACTCATGGGCCCCGATACAAAGGTTCTTCTTGGCCCCCCCCCAACTTCTCATGCCCGATGGCCCGCAGCTTTCAGCTGCATCGTTGGGTCTCCTAAGTGACCCAACGATGCAGCACTAGCAGCAGGGGGCGTCACTAAGGTCTTAAAACATATGGAGAAATAGCCTCAATACATTTGTGTCCCCCCCCAAAAAATATATGCGTGTATGTATATGTGTGTGTATATGTGTATGTATATTTGTGTGTATATATATATATATATATATATATATATAAGACTGCATATCTATAGCACTATGACCCTATAGCTATGGATAGGATTATATACAGCAGCTCATCAGACAGTATCACACATGATAGGATTAGATATAGGGCTCAGCTCGCTGGCATTGCGGCTCCAGCGCTGGACCCAGGAAAGGTAAGTATAAGAATTGTTTTGCTTTTTTATGTGTTACTAATTATTTTTGTGTGTTTGTGATTTTTTTACAAGTTCGGTTGTTGGATTACTTCGGATTCGAGGACTACTTCGATAACGTAATTTTTTATTTTCAATAAAATGGTTAATGAGAGTTGTGTGAAGAATTTTTATTTCAATAAAAATATTATTTCTAAGTCTTTGTATTTTTTTAAACTTTATTACTACCTCCTTATTAATAGCTGGTGGCTGATTGACAATGTCCACTACTAAGGATAAGCCATCAATAGCTGATGGGTCGGGGTCCTGCTGCGCTGCTTCCCCTTAATTTTCCTTGGGCTCTGCTCACATCTGCGTTGGGGTCCCGTTCTGACATTCCGTCCCAGAGGTTTTCGTTTCCATCACCATTGCTTTCAATGGTGACGGATCCGGTGTCCATGGTTTCCGTTTGTCTCTGTTGTGCACCGGATCCGTAGTTAGAAAGCAATGGCGTAGTTGACAGTGAGCAGGTAACTAGCACCCATTGGACCTTTGCTAACCTGCCTATGTTAGCAAAACTATTTCAACCAGGTGCTCTATTTTCTCATAAAACTTTCCAACGTTATGTCCCATTACCTATGATGGGGAAAGCTCACAGTGACCTCAATTTATGGAATTTAAAAAACTTTTTTTCATATGAAAGGTAATTAAAACTCTTTAAGAATGCCTAGAGTGCTTTACGCACCTTGAAGTGGTCTTTGAAACACTTGGAAGAGTTTTTGATGTTTTAACATGAGAGTAACAGACCACACTGGTTGGATAAATAAATCTTCAAGTGTGCTTCAAAACTGGTGATAAATGAAAGTTTTTTTTTAAGGCCCTAATACATTGTAGCTATGTCCACTCATCTTATGCTATACATTATACTATAGATTATATTATTTTATGTTTTTCACCTATACAACTCACAAGTTCAACTATTAGATATTTAAAGGCTATGTAAACATTTGAACACTTTTTTCTTTTTACTAATACAGTGTACTTTAGTGTTTTGTGCAACTTTGTAATTTGTTTTTTATCAAAAAATTTATTCAGATACAGCTTCTATGTATCCTGGATACATAGAAGCTGTATCTTGTGGCTGAAACCTGAATTCGTCAGGTCAGTGGAACTGACGAGTTCGGTGACAGCAGGAACTTAAATTTGATCAATAAAATTGGATCCTGCGTGTCCGAGACACGCTGGACCGCAGTCACGGAAGCCCCGTCAGTCCCGATGACCTGACAGATTCAGGTGTCATTTCAAGATACAGCTTCTATGTATCTAGGATACAAAGAAGCTGTTAAAAAAAAAAAAAAAAAAAAAGTTTTTAGTAAGAAAAAAAAAAAGGATTTAAAGGTGTGCATATCCTTTAACTGACAAAAAGCTTTGAAAGGTTTATGGTATGAGCCAATGAAAAAATTACATATTTTTTAATTGTTAAAAAAAAAAATGAAGAAAAAATGCATTCTAGAACCATTCCCTGCTCAAATGAAAACTGCCCCAGTGATCACCTGATTGCCGTGTTCTAGATCCTGAAACCCTGACTAGGGACACCTCTTTTAACATTTTCATTAATAGGGCTTATGGACAGTAGTTGCCCTTTAAGGCCCTGTTCACATCTGCGTTGGAGACTCTGTTAAAGTCTTCCGCCACAGACTTTGTTGTTTTTGCCGTATATGTGGGGAAATGTACCTCTACGCTGCAGCATATGAATGTGCTGTGCCAGAGGAGAGCACATCCCGAGGGCTGGAAACTGCCCTACTTCACAGCCTGCCTCCGAGACCAGCCTTCATATGAGCCCCAGGATAGATGAGCCCTATTTCCACTGTGCATTTTTTCACAGGGTATCCTGGGACTGGTAATACCTCAGTGTTGCAGTGTGCATTCATTCACTTCTAGGCTATGCTGGGACTGGTAGTACCAAAGTGTTGCAGTATGCATTCATTCACTTCTAGGCTATGCTGGGACTGGTAGTACCTCAGTGTTGCAGTGTGCATTTATTCACTTATAGGCTATGCTGGGACTTGTAGTACCGCAGTGTTACAGTGTGCATTTATGCACAGTCTATGCTGGGACTTGTAGTACCTCAGTGTTGCAGTGTGCATTTATTCACAGGCTATGCTGGGAATTGTAGTACCTCAGTGTTGCATTTATATTTAGTGTACGTCTATACGTAGATACACATAGTACTTGGAAAGTTATAACGAAAAATGTAAGACCTTTGGCACTTTTCTAGCTAGTACTGTGTAATATTTTAGTAGATGTTATAAGAGGTTTAGACAAAGTAACTATTACGATTCTAGAGAAATTCAAGAGTGGAATCCCCTTAGGAATTCCTGTTTTGGCTCAGAGGAGGTATGCTATTAATCTTCTCAAGACATACAGTAGTCTTTGAGTCACACAACTAAATGATACACCTGAAACAAGAGGCCATAGAACCAAATTGCCTGGTCCCAATATTACTTTGCAGCATCATAAGCCGTTTAATAAGTTAGATCTCTCTGTACAATGCCTTCTTTGTCTTTGTTTTTTTCTATTCATTTCTTTTCCACTGGTTATTTGTTTATTATAAAAGAGTGCAGTAATAATCACTAAGGCCTTATTCACACGAACGAGTCCGTTTTGGGCGCGTAAAAAAAGCAGTGTTATTTTGCATTGCAGTTCCGTGTAACATTTGTGTACAGTACGTGTCTGCATTTTTTACGCGCTTATGTCATCCATATGTCATGCGTTTTTTACGTCAGCAAAATAAACTGAAGGTGTTTTTTATTTTCCTCATCATTTCTTTAGCAACTGTTGCGTGAAAAATGCATGGCACACGGATGTGCGTCCGTGTGCTGTCCGTGATTTTCACGCACCATTGACTTCAATGGGTGCGTGATGCGCAAAAAACGCACAAGTATAGGACATGCAGTGAGTTTCACGCAGCGGACACACGCTGCGTGAAAAACACTGAATGTCTAAATGGCCCCTTTGAATTGCATAGGTCTGTGTGACGTCCGTTGTTTTAACGCGCGTAACACGGACGTGAAATACGCTCGTGTGAATAAGGCCTAAAAGAGTAGATAATCTATGGTTAAAGAGGTTATCTCAGGGTATCATTGATAACATATCTCTGCGATATAAAAGCAGGTAATCAAACGATGTCACGTCTGTCCATAATGTAGCAAGAACAAAGCTACTAAAGCCTTGTGCCACTTTATCTCCTCTCAGCTCCACTCAGCTTTTTCTGGCTGGGTGCAAGGTTGGTAATTGTCTATAATGGACCGACCATGCAGCCTCTGGAGAGAGGCGAGGAGAGCTGACAGGAGGTGACGTGGTACAGCACTTTCCAAGGGCTGCTAATATATATATATATATATATATATATATATATATACATATATATATATATATATATATATATATATATATATATATATAATATATATATATATATATATTGTGACAGTCACTGCTGGATGGAGGAGAAATTGTACTGTTTTCCCTTTCATAGCTGCCAGAATATGTGTTTGACCAGGAAACAAGCTAGTTCCCCAGTGTTGATCTCTTCTGGAGGACCTGGAACAAGGGTCTGGTTGCTGGAGGGGGCAGACACGGGTGGGCTTCCACTCTACCAGTATAAACTTGGTATTTTACTATCAGGTGGTTACATTTAACCACCAGTCTGCAATCCCTTAAAGGCAGTCAGGAGGGGATCTCAGTCTGGAAGGGAGAGAAGCCAAAATCTCCCAGCTAGGAGAAGACAGACATTGCCATTGTGAAGGATGGTTTATTTGCATATATTCTCTGTATGAAATTACATTATGAATTATCAAGCAGGATGCCGAATTACTAAGATATGTATTATGTGAAAGTGATTATAATAATGTTTAAATGATTTAGTTTCGTGCAGCAGCCATCTTGTCTGGAGTTCCCATCTTGGTTCTTTTGTAGTGAATAAGAAAGTCATTGTTCCTTTAACGCAAGTA
The DNA here is from genome assembly GCF_050947455.1 of Rhinoderma darwinii. Taxonomy (NCBI): domain Eukaryota; kingdom Metazoa; phylum Chordata; class Amphibia; order Anura; family Rhinodermatidae; genus Rhinoderma; species Rhinoderma darwinii. Next base: position 114,349,520 of record NC_134690.1, read on the forward strand.
ATGTTGATTTCATATGTTTTATCTTTGACCTCCCATACGAAGCTTGCAGAGAAGGCACAGGGAGTGAGATGGGAGGGTGGCAAATATGCTTGTGGGAGTGCCTCCCCCATCTTACAGGAACATTCTTGCCAGGAGAGATAAGGCCACCTGCAAACCTGATGTGTGAAGAATTATAATGATGTATCTGGAATGTATCGTATGTCTGTAATTGGCTGAATAAGAATTATTGTCACATTGCCTCTGATTGGTTAACCTCAAGTCTACACCCCATTTGAATGATATTATTATAGTGGAGTTTAGTAATAAACGTCCAGAGGAGTATTTTGAGCATATCAGCAGCGTCTGTGTATTTTTTCTCCTCTCTTGATATATATCGGTATGAAATATCCTGATTAGGATGCAGGATAAACTTCCTGGCGTGAGTGTCTATTGGAACACTCATCTAAATTTTAGTCTAATATATTTTGAGCCATTGACTTCCACGACAGTAATGGTGCCGAAACCCGGGAGATTGCTCATCTGATAAGCTGTCGCTAGAGAGGTGTGGCTTTGCATCTGTGAATTACAAAAAACCCGCGGTAGGTAAGGAGCTTATTCTTACACCATTCACACATGTATTGCATAAGCCTCGGAATTTAGCTGTCATTACGTCACATCTTCTGGATGTGGCACTTTGTCCAGCAGTGGTATGAAAGATGGATCCAAAAAGGTATGTTGAAGCTTTTTGTGTGATGAAAGATTGCAGGTGCGTACGTGATCTTGAACTGTTGATATGAAAGACATGAGAGAATTTTTGCCAGCAATTACATTGTTAACCAGAAAAAATTGTGAGAAGTGTAAGACCTCCCCCTTTGGAATTCAGTGACGTAGCACATGGCGGAGAGAAGTTGTAACTCACATGTGAAGTATTTGAAATGAAAAGATTGTAGTCTGGACAGTGAAAAAAAAAAAACTTGTGCTTGCTGCTCAGTTGTAGTGTGTCATTTGTTATTTAGTTGTGTAAAATGGTTGAGGATTAATAGTTGTTCTGTTACCCGTTTGCTCTGGGATTATAGTTGGGAGGTACTGACTGTAGGTGAGAGAAAAGTTGGATATTTGTGAGTAATATCCTGTAGTACCACAAGGGCTTCAATGGTTAAGTCCTGATAATGGAGAATCCACTGCAACAGGGAAAACTTTGAATGTAGTTTTGAATAATCATTGATACACTTTTAGCACACACTGCCATCTCGTAATACTGTGTGTAAGGGTCCTTCTGTATGAACCAAAAGCTATACCCCGGCAGTGAGGGGTTTGTAGATGTTTGAAATGAATGCGACCAACTCCTGTTTGGTTCAATGGAGGTTCATGAATGTCGATTGTGTTGAATAATTTGCTCTTGCAATTGTTGATTGGCAGCATTTTGTCTGTTCTTGATGTTCAATAGTGAGGGATCAGAGGAAAGGGGATCCTACTGCTAGAATGTCTGGAGGAACGACTTTTGATATCGTATTGGTAAGACAGTCTAGGAGATAGACTGGTCTGAGATATCTGTCGGCAAACGTGGCCAGTTTGCCTGGAGGTGGGGGATTTACCGGAGATCATCCTACTGCTCTCCGACCATGGGGTCAGGAGGAAGTGAGACAAAAATGCGGGACAGCCTTGGGGCATGGGTCCCGGCCATCATTGTAGTAGAATGAACAAAAGGAGCTGGGGCTTTAATTGTAAAGTATGTGAAGGCAAAATAACACACTGTAAAAAATTGTTGAAGAGGCTGGCAGCCGTAAGATGGTTGTTTGCATGTGATATATAGAATGGTTGGTGGAAAGTTGAGAAAGGGATGGTGGATGGCCAGGACAAGGCATAAGTTAAAATGACAAAGTAAGTGATTACAGGTGGTTACAAGTAAGTTGATGTGAGAAAGAACAATTTGAATACAGGTGTAAATTTTCATTGGAAAAGTGAAGAAAACGGAGCAGCCAGGTACATTGCAGTTAATAACGTGGGTTAGAACGGGGGGAGTGTAATGTGAACGGGTGCGATGTGACATCTGTGTGATGTGTGTAATGTAACATGTGTGAAGTTTGAAACTAGTGGCCTCAATAAAGCAGATCTATATTGTATTTTCTTATTTTTAACAGCAGTAATGTCTAAAAAATAAATAAAAATTCTTAGTGTTTTGTGTATGGGGTTAAAATCAGTTTCTTATCTTTGCGCATGCGCTGTTTTCCGTAACTACACCAAGCGAGAAAAATATTACAGCCGGCTGGATTTGTCTGCAAAAAGATAAAACTTACGTTGCATATTTATGTGTTATGATGTGATAAGATTTAATGTTGGAATGTTTTGATGTTAATTCAAATGAATTAAAATATAGATATTGTGAGACACGGGGTCTTGAACGTGTATGTACCCCCACTGTTCCCTATTCTTATATATAGTTTATTGGTTTGCAGAAATTCATATTATCAGATATATTATTTTCTGTATTTATTGAATAACTAATTACAATTGTTTTGTTTTTGTTTTCACACATGAGGCACGTGCTGCCTAAATGTTATTTTTGAAAATGTGAGATGTTTTACAGTTAAATGGTTGCAAGTCATTTTAAAGATAAAATTTATTTTTGTCAGGAGAAAGTCATTTTTGTTCCAAGCTGTTGTGTATTACAGGGGGCCAAACTAGTGCCCCCCAGATAGAGTGCCCGACTTTATTATGTTGAGATATGTAGTTTTGAACCCTGCTACATTACTTTTGCAGAGTCCAAATAGGAGGGAATGGTGAAGGGACTGATCAGGTAGTTTTGTTTTGTGTTTTATTTTGTTTTGAATTAATGAATTTGGTTCTAGGAGGTCTACAAAATGTGTATGAGACCCCAATGAGTAATCCAAATTAAATGTGTATGACAGTAACCTACATTTTGAGGTATTTCTGTATAGATGGTTCCAGATCCTTCCAGAACGGTAAATATGGCATTTGGTATGCTGTGCTGTAGTCTCCATCCAATATGTGGTATTGTGTAAAAGACCATCCCCCCTCCAGAAAATTTACACAGGAGGCGAGGTGACATCACTCACAGATGAGTCTTTACAGATTTAGATGGGGGAGAAGGCAAAAAATAAAATAAAAAATTGTCTGAACATTGTTCATTTTATGCCAGATTTCAGTAACATAATTTGTTTATTTTTGTATTAATCAGGTATTTACAGAACCTGGTGGGTGGGATTTACAAGTGTCCTGGATCATCAGATGAATGTGGAAAAATAAAACTCTATCCTTTTGAAATGTTCTATCTATATGTGACATGGGTTTCCAATGTAAATTTGTAATGTAGAGATATTTGATTATATACAGTATGTACAAGACAGGCACAAGGTAAATCATCCAGAAACCACTCTCACCTTCTTGTTCATCTCAAGGAGCAGAGCTGGAGGTGCTCGCTGAGACTTGTAACCTGGCAAAAGGTAAGACGGCCAACATTTACATTTACTCTAGGTACGCTTTTGGCATCGCCCACAATTATGGGCCCATTGGTAGTAGGAACTTTATTGGTTCATCGGGTAAGCCAATTGAGAGAGCAAGAGATGACAGACCTGACAACAAGAGTATGTGCAGCCAGGTATCAGTAAATTGGCTTGTCCCTGGATACAATAATGCCACCACTGCATGATGTGCGCAAGGCATGACATGACATAGGTAAAACAGAAAAGGTACCTATGAAAAGTGCAGCCCGGCCAGATTACTCGTTACAGCGACTGCAGAACATACAACTACCCGAGGTAGAAGTGTATGAAAAGGTGCTCGTATGTGTAGACCTGTTCTCAGGGTGGTCTGAAGCCCAGCCAGTACCTTCCCCACTGCAGAAGTTGTGTGTAGTGACAGGGGAATCATTTGTATCCCAAGTATTGAACTGGTGTTTGTACAATAAGATATCAGCAGTTCTCCAGATGTTATCTCAAAGTTAGTTTGTTTAATAACTGTATTCAAGAAGTGTTGTGGGAATATGAAATACTGAGGTTAAGTTTTACGTAAAGTTCTAGACCAGCCTTAGCATTGAACTATTGGAAGCATGCGTCAGATAAAAGGTACAGAAGCGGAATATTCCCATTTGGAATTATTTTATTTATTTATTTATTTTTGTTGTTGTTGTGAAAGGAAAATTTTAGAGTAGAGAATTCTGTGCAGTATATGTATATATATATATATATATATACATATATATATATATATATATATATATATATATATATATATATATATATATATATATATAAACGAAATAAATCCCACAGCACTCCAATGGTTCCAAAAAGTATGTGATTTATTCAGTCAACATATATATATATATATATATATATATATATATATATATATATATAGCAAACAAGAAGGCAGCAGCACTCACACAAGAACAATCGACCAGGTGCCCAGCAAAACGTCCCGATCCTCGGACGTATTATAATATATAGAAAAAGAAACTTTGCAGCACTCCAACATGAAAAAGGTGGTGGTTTATTTCATCCAAAACAACAGCAACGTTTCAATCCTACAATAGGATCTTTATCAAGCCTAGTGACACATCTACTCAACAAACTTATATATGGTTGAGGCTATTTTACATAATTGGCCTCATTATAATACAATAAAGTGTAAAGTGTATGAAAACTTACATAATACATAGTGTAAGGTATCATCATAAAAATAAACATGATACAGAAAAAACAAAAGTGTATATGTGACATCGTGAATAGCAATAAGCAATATCATAAACATTAAAAACAACTGATTACATCATAATCATTTATGCAGCAGTGGTGTAAAATCTATCATCGTATCGCCACTCACCAATCAGAACTTCAGATTTAACTAGTCAATCGTTGGTATATGTATTCATAGGAATGTATTGCAGCAATCAGCTGCCGCCCTCGTGGTAATTAAAGTTTGACACATCAGTGTAATCTCACGAGGCGGAAGTGTGTCATCATTCAGCAGCAGAGAGCATCGATCGCATACATATGATGTAATGCGTGTCAATGCGTTCCACTGAACGGACCCGTATGTAACTGCATCATAGGTTGCTAAGCAACTGTTGCAACTCTGTCACAGATACCTATTGACAAGGCTATGTCGGTCAGGAAGTCATTAATGGCAAAAAAAAAAAAATGCAAGTGTATTAGTCAATGCTCCTCATGGTAAGTGATGGAGATATTAAGGATATCTAAAAGTAACTTTATATTAGCTTTTTAAAGACGATCCACACGTGGGTACAAAGGTCTCTGTTCACAATCAAGTAACCAGAACGATCTTGTTCCCGGAGTTAAGGGACCACATAGCTACGTCTTCACGTGTCCAGGATGTCCCATCACCCTCATCCGTGTAACGGACCCAGATTGTCACATCAGTGACATAGTATCCATAAAGCATAAATCATGAAAAATATATGAGAATCCTTCTCACTTTTCTTACAAAGGCTATCATATCTCTATATCACTTAAAAACCAAATAGGAGACTAGAAAAAATTCAACAAATAATAAATATATTTATTGATATAATAAGGCTCAATGCATTAAACACAGCCCCGTCAGATACCCATAACACAGTAATTTTACTATTTGAAAAAATCATCAAAGAATGAATGGCTTTACACAAAAAAGAATTGAGGTGGATATTTTTATTGAACACATTAAAACCATGTGGGCTTAATGTAGAATTTGTTGTAGATAGGATAGCCTTATGATGTCCTCATGTTCTTTTTCCTTGGGTACTTTGATGTCCTCTTCGGTATGATGATCGTTGACACATGAACATCAATATCTATATTTCTTATGTACTGTCAATGTTTGATAAATACTAAAATTCTATTTTTTGTATTTTTTTAGATTGGAATACCACTCCCAACAGAATTTCGGAACTTCTTTGATGATTTTTTCAAATAGTAAAATTACTGTGTTATGGGTATCTGACGGGGCTGTGTTTAATGCATTGAGTCTTATTATATCAATAAATATATTTATTATTTGTTGAATTTTTTCTAGTCTCCTATTTGGTTTTTAAGTGATATAGAGATATGATAGCCTTTGTAAGAAAAGTGAGAAGGATTCTCATATATTTTTCATGATTTATGCTTTATGGATACTATGTCACTGATGTGACAATCTGGGTCCGTTACACGGATGAGGGTGATGGGACATCCTGGACACGTGAAGATGTAGCTATGTGGTCCCTTAACTCCGGGAACAAGATCGTTCTGGTTACTTGATTGTGAACAGAGACCTTTGTACCCACGTGTGGATCGTCTTTAAAAAGCTAATATAAAGTTACTTTTAGATATCCTTAATATCTCCATCACTTACCATGAGGAGCATTGACTAATACACTTGCATTTTTTTTTGCCATTAATGACTTCCTGACCGACATAGCCTTGTCAATAGGTATCTGTGACAGAGTTGCAACAGTTGCTTAGCAACCTATGATGCAGTTACATACGGGTCCGTTCAGTGGAACGCATTGACACGCATTACATCATATGTATGCGATCGATGCTCTCTGCTGCTGAATGATGACACACTTCCGCCTCGTGAGATTACACTGATGTGTCAAACTTTAATTACCACGAGGGCGGCAGCTGATTGCTGCAATACATTCCTATGAATACATATACCAACGATTGACTAGTTAAATCTGAAGTTCTGATTGGTGAGTGGCAATACGATGATAGATTTTACACCACTGCTGCATAAATGATTATGATGTAATCAGTTGTTTTTAATGTTTATGATATTGCTTATTGCTATTCACGATGTCACATATACACTTTTGTTTTTTCTGTATCATGTTTATTTTTATGATGATACCTTACACTATGTATTATGTAAGTTTTCATACACTTTACACTTTATTGTATTATAATGAGGCCAATTATGTAAAATAGCCTCAACCATATATAAGTTTGTTGAGTAGATGTGTCACTAGGCTTGATAAAGATCCTATTGTAGGATTGAAACGTTGCTGTTGTTTTGGATGAAATAAACCACCACCTTTTTCATGTTGGAGTGCTGCAAAGTTTCTTTTTCTATATATATATATATATATATATATATATATATATATATATATATATATATATATATATATATATATAAAATCAAGAAGAATTAGTTTGCCTGTATCACTTCTAGTTACTGCTCAATGTGAACGTTTAATGTAGAGATGTTATTTGTTAATGTTTTTCTTCAATTGAATTGTCTGATTAAGATCAATTAATGATTATACAATGAAAAAGATTGTTCTCCACAGGAAGTCTCCAACTGGGAGCGGTAGGCGTGAGAACCAGATTCTAACAGAATGTGGACGGATAAAGGAAGGTAAACCGGTAGCACCCAAGGCACTCTTGATGGCACTTGCATTGATGGTGTGACCTCACATATGCCCCAAGATTGCAAGGATCGATGTGGTAAGATCTAATTGGTATGTCCCAGGCTTTACAGCTGTTGCTGTTAAATTCTGTTAGAGCTGTTTGATTTGCCTACAGAACAGTCCTGGCAGACTGGTGCCAACCTTATCATACCCATCTCCCACGAAGAGAACAGACCTTGAGAGGCCTTCCCAGGCAATACAAGTCAGAGTAAGAAAAATTGGTTTGCGACATTTGTCAGATAAACATGTGGAATCTGTGTATATTTTTGTGAGTTGGAGCTGTTCCAGGCAATCAGCTCAGATTAAGGTACTATTCCTGCTGAAAAGTGTAACACCAAGTGCAAATACAATGTACTCAGTAACTACACATTTTCTAGGTGCCCTGTCCATTGTAACAGAGAAGTTTTTCTTATATAAAGGTGTGTTTGATTTAGTTTAAGGGCCTGACATTGTTATTGTATGTACTTAGAACAACTTTTATATTACGTAGATGATATCACCAGATTAGCATTTATTTTAACAATTGACAAGGGTTGGGGGTCCCCAGCAAGTGGCAGTAAACATGAACTAAAAGACTTTTAACACGATGAACTCCATCACTGAGCTTCGGCAGGCGCAGCCGGAGCCAGTACAACACGTTTCTCATGAACTGACGGCAGTATCACAATTCTAAGCAGCCGCCCAGACAAGTAACTTACCAGAGAAAGAGGACAGATGCAGAGGGTTTGTGGTAGTCACAATAAAACTCCACTAATCCGTCTACGTGGGAACTCACCCCAGGCTCATAGTACAGCCCGTGATGTATACTAAAAGAGACGGTGTCTGACAGATGAGCAGGACCAAGCCAAGTCCTGATGACATCAGCAAAGGTCAAAGTAAAGCAAAGACAACTGAGTGAACCCGTTAGCAGAATCCAAGTGTTTTAATAAGTAAGTGAGGGGATAATAATAAATCCCCCACTGGACACCACTGTACAGTCTGACACCATAAATTGTGTGGGTTACCCTGAGGGTGACAGTCAGTGAAGAGCAGAAGATAGAAGAGGATAGCCCTTCAAACCGGAAACGAACCATGTACAGGACTTGTCAATGCACTGGTGGGACCCCATACCCAAACTGGACATTGGTGATGGCATCATATTAGTTGGGGCCCTATTGATATATTGTTTGAGTTTTATAATGATAATATATAATTTCTGTAATTTAATATGAGAAAAAGGGGGGTTTGTGAAGGATGGTTTATTTGCTTATATTCTTTGTATGAAATTACATTATGATTTATCAAGCAGGATGCCGAATTACTAAGATATGTATTATGTGAAAGTGATTATAATAATATTTAAATGATTTCGTAGTGAATAAGAAAGTCATTGTTTCTTTAACGCAAGTAATGTTGATTTCATATGTTTTATCTTTGACCTTGGCTCACATACGAAGCTTGCAGAGAAGGCACAGGGAGTGAGATGGGAGGGTGGCAAATATGCTTGTGTGAGTGCCTCCCCCATCTTACAGGAACATTCTTGCCAAGAGAGATAAGGCCTGATGTGTGAAGAATTATAATGATGTATCTGGAATGTATCGTATGTCTGTAATTGGCTGAATAAGAATTATTGTCACATTGCCTCTGATTGGTTAACCTCAAGTCTACACCCCATTTGAATTATATTATTATAGTGGAGTTTGGTAATAAACCTCCAGAGGAGTATTTTGAGCATATCAGCAGCGCCTGTGTGTTTTTTTTCTCCTCTCTCGATATATATCAGTATGAAATATCCTGATTAGGATGCTGGATAAAGTTCCTGGCGTGAGTGTCTATTGGAACACTCATCTAAATTTCAGTCTAATATATTTTGAGCCATTGACTTCCACGACACCATACTGTGGGGGTCTTGAAGCACTAGTAAAGAACCAAAGTGTCTTTTGAGGTACTGGGCAGTAGGTCTAGAGCTTGATAACGAGGGATGTTGTATGTTTAGAAAGAGGCCAGACGGCCTAGGATTTATTTTGCTTTAGGGTATGTTCACACGCAGTATTTTCAGGTGTGTTTCGGGGCGTAAATGCCTCAAAATACGCCTAAAAATACCAGTAGCTGAACGCCTACAAACATCTGCCCATTAAAATAAATGGGAAAAATGGTGTTATGTTCAGACAGAGCGTTTTTTTTACGCCGCTGTTTTGAAAAACCGGTGCATAAAAAACGCTGTGTAAAAAGGAGCATGTCACTACTTGAGCCATTTTTGGAGCTGTTTTTCATAGGTTCAATAGAAAAACAGCTCCAAAAAAGTCTAGAAAAAAAAGCCTCAAAAAAACGTTTTCGGCTACAAAAACGGCTGAAATTCAGAGGCTGTTTCCCTTGAAAACAGCTTCGAAATTTTCAGCCGTTTTTGATTTTACGTGTGAACATAGCCTCACTATTGATGTGTTTTGTCTTTTCTGCATGAAGAGATAATAAAACTGGCTGGGGCTTGTTGTGTTGGAGTATACTTCCTTTGTGTGCCAACCATCTTACCCAAGAGAGAACGATCCCATGAGCTAATTCCTCTGAAAAGCTCACAATATACTTTATATACAGTATATATAAGATTAATTTTAAAACGCCATTAATTCCAGGGCGCTGAAATTATAATACTGTGTATGTCAATTACCAGAGATGAGTCCTGAGATACCGGCTTCATCTGAGCACTGAGCATGTGCAGGATGCCGTGGGACTCATCTTTAGATTCTACGCTGGTCATTTATATTCAGCGCACGCTGTATTATACCTTTTTTTTAGACCAAATGCTAACACTGAGAGTTTTGAAAGGGGCATGATTAGGACACTATTCGTACGCTGTATAATGACTTACTGGTGAATTAATGCCCTAAAATCTAGCAACAAGTTTCCTTTAATGAATGACAGACTGGTATAGAATTAGAAAGGACCTAACAAAGGTCTGCCTCTATTGAATGCCTGTCATTCTAGTAAATGCCTGTCTAGAGATGTGTGTCAGTTTTACACTGACAGGCAATTATGCACTGCAATAACGAAGTATTGTAGTGTATTATAAAAGCAAACAAATTATTGCATAGTGAAGTCCCCTAGTGGGACTAAAAAATTGCTTAAAAAAGTTTAATAAAGTTTATCACTATATATATAAAAAATAATTTATATTGTCTGATGTCTGTTGTCTGTTGCATGTTCTATTATGCACGGCCAAACGACTGGACCAATCTGCACCAAATTTAGCACATACGTGGCTCACGCGCTTCCGAAGGTTTTAGACTGAGTTTAAGCTCTCTAGGACCTACCGTTCTCGACATATTCACAAAAGCAAATATGACACCACTGGCTTCCACATCAAGGACCTTCCTCTATATCACATGACCCGTATTAGCCAATAGAAGCTTGCAGGTCCTTCATTCTTAACCTCACTCACATACACACAGTTTTAGACCAGATTTCCATAACAACCAAACCATTTTTCTTTACTCGACGTGTTACTCGCTGCAAACGAACTGTACCTATACAGGATTTGAGCAATCTCATGAATTGAAACCCTTTCATACCAGTCATGCCTCCAAAAATGAACCTACACTTGGACTTTATTGTATATGTCTGCTTCATATCAGTAGGAAATTACGTTTTTAACCACACACACACAAACAACAAAAAATAGACCAGTGTGAAGTCGGTTAACTCTGCTATTCTATATTATAAACGTCAATGTCTGTCTGTCCTCTATAGGCATCCAAACCATTTGACCCCAAATTTCGACATAGGTACATCGGGTGTCCGGGGAGGTTTTCGTAAATGTCCCAACCTTGCCGTTGTTCTCTGTTATCTGCCATTATAGCGAATGTCTATTTGTCATCCTCTATAGGCATCCAAACCCCTGAACTATTTGACCCCAAATTTGGCACATAAGTTCATTGGGTGTTCAGGAATGTTTTCGTAAAGGTCCCAACCTTGCTGTTGTTCTCTGTTATCAGACATTATCACATGATCACGATCCAAAACTATAAAAACGAATACAGACATTTGCTCTGATAGTAAAGATGTTTTTATCTGGCAGTAGCGGGTAGTGTACTTTACAAGATAACCCCAGATGGAAAGGTACAGGGTAGCGGTTACCCATAGCAACCAATCCAATTACTGATGGTCAGGAGGAAAGCTGCATTACTAGCTGCAGAGACTCCTCTTGCACAACTGCAAGCTGATCAAATGCGTCATACTGCTGCTCGAGCTGCTGGAACTCCTCAGCAAACTTGGGCTTTCTCAGAAACAGATCAGACAGATGGCTCTCAGAAGCGCAGAGACTCCTGCCCGAACCCAGGCCAGTCAGCAAACTGATAGAGCACATCATGTTCAGCATGCTAATGAGTGGGCTTTCATTCATGATGCTGTTTTCAATTATGATCCAACCATAGTCTATGGCCAACTGGTAATAAAACTGCCAATATTGTCAATCAACAGGCTCTGTAACAGTCTTATGACTCCATTTCATACCAGTTTAGCTGTTAGCTATTTAGGAAGTTAAAATTGAAATAAACAGTGTGTAACTGCCGGGGTCTATAGGGCCACTATCGAAAATACGAGGGCATGGATTAGCCCCCTGGGCACTCTTGGAGCAAATTCAATCAACACACACACACACACACACACACACACACACACACAGAACGACACGTTATACACGGGCAGTGTCGGGTACTTTTTCTAGTAATAAATAAATAAAAATTCCAAGTAAAAAAAAACTTAAAAACCGACTTTTCCCCTTACAAAATGCTTTATTATGAAAAAATAAATAAAAAATAAAGATGTTGCACATATTTTCTGTTGTTGCGTCTATAATGACCCCAACTATAAAACGATGACATTATTTAACCCGCACAGCGAACGCCGTAAAAATATAATAAAAAACAATGCCAGAATTGCTGTTTTCTGTTCATTCTGCCTTCAAAAACGTTAATAAAAAGTGAACAAAAAGTCGCATGTACTCCAAAATGGTACCAATAGAAACTACAAGTTGTCCTGCAAAAAAAAACTCTCATACAGCTGCATCGGCAGAAATATAAAAAAGTTACGACTCCTAAAATATGGCGACACAAAAACAAATCATTTTGAAAAAAAGTGTTTTTACTGTGTTTTTACTGTTTTAGAACATAAGAAAACTATATACATTTGGTATCGTCACAATCGTAATGACCCGCTGAATAAAGTTATTATATTATTTATACCAAACGGTAAACTGTTTAAATTTAGGATGCCAAAAAGAGTGGCGAAATTGCTGGGAGGTTTACTATCCCCCCCCCCCACATTTTTTTTAAATAAAAGTTAATCAATAAATTATATGTACCCCAAAATGGTGCTATTAAAAAATACAACTCGTCCTGCAAAAAACAAGTCCTTATACAGCTATTTTGATGCAAAAATAAAAACGTTATAGCTCTTTGAATGTGAAAATGAAAAAACATAAGCAATAGCTTGGTCATTAAAACCTAAAATAGGCTTGTCACTAAGCGGTTAAAGATGACACAATATTAGAATGTACCGACAATTGGTAGTGCCAGATAATGGGAATTTTATTGTATTCATTTTGATGTTAGGAAATTACGGATATGAGAAAGAATTTGTTTCAATATTAGTTGTTCAAATAGTTAAAAACATTTAAAAAAAAAAGGGGCAGATTCAATTTGAAAATCGTTTTCCCCAACTCTGTCCACAAAATAACTATAATTGCCGCAATAATCTGGAGTATATTATATGAGCTTTGATGTATGGCTCTCATGAAAACATCTTTACCCGGTGCATATTACTGTAATGTAATCAGGACTGTGACTTTAACTACTTGATATCTTCATATGAAACATGTTTTGCTTTGAAGTTCTTGGGTATTAAGGGTGATAAGCTTTTTTTGGTAAGCTAAGTAAACAAATATTTTAAAATATTATATCAAATACAACCAATACCATTACTAAGAAAACAATAGTTACCTTCTCTTAGCTTGCAGTGACACGTGCCGTAAAAATACACTGCAGAAAACTGTGCAATGTCCAATGGGAAAACTATACCACAAATCAAACGGACTTTTTAATTTCTTGCATTATGGAATATTTTCTCCATAGGATTAGAATGTAAAGAGTTCCGCAGTGTATTTTTACGCTGTGGAAATACAATGTAAGTATGCCGCATGTGACTGCACCTTTATAGTAATGAATCCTATTTACATAATCTAAAATTCAACCAATTCTATGAAGTGGCGCAATGAGGGAGATTTATTTAAAAAAAGAGGCATGAATGTAGGACTTGGCGAAAACATCACAAATCATCAAAATGGTGCTCGTGTCTTAATATATTTGTCCCAACTTGCCAATAATGTTAGGCATTTTTCTCTTCCTTATGCTACATCATGCATACACCAATAATCTGCAGAAAAAAATGGCACTCCTTTAACCCCTTTCCATCGCAGTAATTTTTTATTTTTTTATTTTTGTTTTTTCATTCCCACCTTCTAAGAGCCAATTACTTTTAATAATAATAATGATAAGGGCTTGTATTTTGTTGTGGGACGACTTGTATTTATTGTACCATATAATGTACTGAAAAACATTTAAAAAAATATTTTGGGTATTCTGCGGGTTAGTATGATTATGGTGATGCCAAACGTAACTCTTTTTTTAATGTTTTACTGCTTTTACTAAATAAAAACACTTGGTTGAAAAAATAAAAATTGTTTTGTACACCACATTCTGAGACCCTTTGATTTTTGCAGGGGCTTAGTTTTTGTTGGTACTATTTTGAGGTACAAACATTTTATTTATTTTTAGGCCCCCGGCTGCCAGGAAAACCTATCGGAACCCCTTGATTGTGTCGTGGGCGGCCATTGGGTGGGCAGAGGGCGCCCCACTCTGTCTAATGGCTTTGATGCCACGTTCGCTATTGGCCATGGCATCTAAGTAATTGAACGGCTGGGATAGGCGTTATCTCCAATCCCAGGCGTTAGAACAGGGTGTAAATTGTAATATACAGCTGACACCCAGCTCCTGGAGCAGCTCCATACTTCCCCCGCCCGACTATGACGTACACATACGTCAAATGTTAGTGAGGGATTAATAACTTTGGCACATTTTACAAATCATCTCAGTCACATCCGGTTTTCTAAGAAACTTAAAACTGCCGAGGTAGATCTAAAATATGTCTAAAGCACATAACTTTTTTAGTGCATGTTGCATAGAAATTGTCCCGCAATATGTTTCTTTTTTTAAAGGGGTTGTCTCACAGTGACAACTCCTTTCTATATGCCTTATTAGGGCATATGAATGTCATAGAAGGGGGTTCCTTTCTTCGGGACTCCCCTCTATGAGCCAAAGTGGAGAGCTGCCAACACACAACAGCTCTAATAGCAATGGGTAAATTCTGCTGCAAACTGGGGGAAATACAGTAAATGCTACAGATTCCCTCAAATCTGCATGGATTTTTTAATTTTCTGTGTATGGACTTTTGTTAAACCCCATTCACATGCATTGTGCTGTATTTTAGTCAGGGATAGATCATGACTTATATAGCATATTTAAAGAATTGCTATTTTAAAAAAATTATGATAACTGATCTATATAATGTAACAAATATGTTATTTGATTTCTGTATTGCAGAGAAAAATACACTGAAGGCCAGGAACAAAAAGTAAAAGATAAATTTGACTACAAGCCATAAAGAACGACACGCCAGTGGTTAGTGTAGATACAAACACATTTCTTCACAGGTCTCATTACTGCCAAAAACATATCTCCAACAGTCTTCCATAAAATCTGCCTTTAATAAATAACCACTAGATGTTTATATAAATAAGGTTAACACTGCTTGAGTGTTGTGTATAATAATTATCCATGAGACCAACAGTCTACAGAGAATGTTTGAGGCTCCACCACACCATCATTCACTTCTCAGATGGCAGTAAACTATAGAAGATTGGAAGATGTCATCCCACTTGTGGTTCCACAGAAGAAGCTAAATCTCATCTTAGAAGCCATTGAAGTTTTTCGGGGACATTGCCTCGTTGTATGAATAAAAAATCCAAATATCCATATTTGGAATTTATTTATTGAAAGAGTGTTTCTTCTAATTTCATAACTGAATAAAGACAAATAATTAATCAGCACTTTATAAATTCAACTGAATCCTGCCTTATAAAGTGATGGGGATTTCTAGCAGGTAGCTCTGCAGATATTCGAGATAATTTGCTAAGTGCCCAAGATGATGCTGTAGCCCTGGTGGCGTGGGTCTGGAGAAGACGCAGAGGAGTATGATCATGTGCATGTCATGGGCATGTGCATGTGGTCATCTAGGGTGACATTTTTTTTAAAATGATGTCCTGTCTTTGTTAGGAAACGTCTGTCACTTTTAGGGTATGTTCACACGTACTAATTACGGACGTAATTCGGGCGTTTTTGCAAGCAATGGGCAGACGTTTGTCTGTTCATACGAGGCGTAATTTACGCGCCGCTGTCAAATGATGGCGCGTAAATAGACGCCCGCGTCAAAGAAGTGACCTGTCACTTCTTTGGCCGTAATTGGAGCCGTTATTCATTGACTCCAATGAATAGCAGCGCCAATTACGTCCGTAATGGACGCAGCGTTCAAGCGCCTGCACATGCCGTTACGGCTGAAATTACGGGGATGTTTTCAGGCTGAAACATCCCCGTAATTTCATCCGTTACGGACGCCCTCGTGTGAACATACCCTTAGGTTGTCATGACTACTAGCCAAGCTTCTGTGTTGCCCTGGTTTGAGTTGCAGAGCTACTCCTATTTCTCATTCTGCATCTATCAGGGCCAAGGGTGTATTTGAATCTGTTCAGTTTTCTCATTGTTGCTTGTGATTTTCTTGTGTATTCATGTGTCTGATCAAGCTCCTGGTTACTCGTTGTATGATCCTGACTGTTTGGACTTTTAGTATCTCCTGGTTTTGTACTCCACTTGCTGATTACCCCTCTGGCTTGTCTGGTTATCCATTCTGGTATTGCCTGCAGTTGCACCACCTGTCCAACACCGTATTCTGTAAAAGCAACCTGAGTTCTATGCAGCTCTGGTGAAGACCATAGAGTAGCCTTAAACTCTGCTGACCAGAGTGATGACGGACTTGAGGTGGCTGATTTACCTTCACGCTTGATCCAGACAGTCTCCAGCTGTCTTGGAGGAATTGCTTGTATAGCAATTCCATAAACTTGCACTCTGGGGAATTGCTCAAGTAGTGATTCCTGGACAGCCTTTACTTTTTTACCAATTAGTGTTTCTTTGAATAGAACACTAGGGTTTTGTGTGGAAAAGTGCAACAGGCTACAATGAAATAAATGATGTCCATCCAACAACCATTATGCTAAATTTATAAACTGTGGGTGGTGAGGCACATTGTGTGGGCACATCTTGTCTCACGTTCGATCATAGTTTCCTTGAGCCACCTGGCAGTGGTTCGATGAAGTGTTGATTTTAGGAATAAGCCTAAATTGAATTTGTATAACTTCCTTCCCACTCCAGAAACAAGGTCAGCCCAAATTGGCTTTTTTTTTTAGGAACTAAGGCATGGATTTCAATGATCCATCTTGCAGACATGATGGCTACAAGTAAACTACTTATAACTTATATTACAACAACCAAAGTTTAAATTGATATTGGTACAGCCAATAAAGACTAATTGAAGGTCTCATTTAAGAAAAGGATTTGATTTCCTATCTCCGATGTTGAATGATCAAAACACATCTGTTTACAAGTGGCTCTTTTGTTAAGGTACAATGTAAAACATATCCGAAAATTTAACCTTGATTATATTTGGTGCCACACCCTTGTTCAGTCTGTCCTGAAAGAAACTTTAAGGTATCCCACATAGATGGTTCTTCTGGAGCAAAGTGCTAGTGGGATATGATCATAAATCTCTGTACAGTCAGACTGAATTTTATGCTGTCAGACAGTCAGACTGAATTTCATGCAGGCAATCTTGGGGTACAGCCTGAATCTTATCCTCTAGTAGGTACCCTAACTCATATTGAGGAGAAGGAGGAATCAGATATATACTATCTTACCTGACCTTTGGCTGAGCTCTTGAGATGGGTGCTAGAGCCACTGGAAGATGTAATGATGTGAATACATAATGTGACCACTGGATGTGACTTCATCATGTACAACATAATAGAGCAGGTGGATTGTTTACATATGGGCAGGAGTTTGCAGAGGTGACCAGGTGTAAAATGATTCTTTTCATATTTTCAGTGGCTTTTAAATATGTTTTTAACCCCTTCCCGTCGTAAACAACTTTCAGATTTTAATTTTCGTTTTTTCCTCCCCACCTTCCAAAAGCCATAACGTCTTTATTTTTCCGTCGATATAGTGCTATGAGGGCTTGATTTTTGCGGGACTAGTTTTTCATAGAACCATTTATTTTGCCATATAATGTAATAGGAAACAGGAAAAAAAATATTTGTGGGGTAGAAAATGAAAAAAACAGCGATTCCTCCATGTTTTTTTGTGCGCCGTTTTTACGGAATTCACTGTGCAATTAAAACAACATGTTAACTTTATTCTATGGGTCAATACGATTACGGTGATTCCGAGTGCCATAACTTATTTATTTTTCCGTCGATTAAGTGGTATGAGGGCTTATTTTTTGCGGGATAAGCTGTAGTTTTGAATAATAACATTTTGGTGTAAATGCGATGGTTCAATCACTTTTTATTTCATTTTTTGTGGGGGATTAGGTGACCAAAAAAATAGACATTCTGGCGTTTACAATTAGTTTGTTTTTATGGCGTTCACCGTGCGGGTTAAATAATGATATATTGTAATAGTTCAGACTTTTACGGATGCGGCGATACCAATTATGTTTATTTATTTTTTTACTATGCTCTAGGGGGAAGATGGGAAAAGGTTTTTTTTTTTACTTTTAATATTTTAAAAGTAAAATATAGGGTTAATATATTTAGGCGATTGTTTGTATGATCTGTTGCATATGTGCTAATCCCATAGCATTTCAATGTGAGGATTTCTGTTCACGGAATTCTTTATACTTGACAATAAAGTACTATTCTATTTTATTCTATACTTGATATAGCCGGACTCCATAACTTATGGACATGAGCATCCCACTGCTGAAGTAATAGTTCCAATCTGCGGCTGACAAGTATGCATCCAGAAAGAAAATAAAGAGGCTTTATGTAACTATTCCATTGGACCCGCAACCATACGTTATTTAAGCAGAATAATGTACTAGAATCATCTCTATGTGGAGAAGCCAATCCTTTAAAAACAAACCCATCCACCCAAGTAAACAACATGTAAAGATTTCCCTTTTGCATCTAAATTTTTTTCCATAATTTCTTCCAGATAAGAACCAGTCTTCAACCCATAATATCATTTCCTTGGACAAAGCAGCAGACTGACACAGATTCTCTGAGAGGATCTGTACTTTGGAATAAAGCTACAAGAACAAAAGGGCTAGCAACAAAGATCCAAGAGATAAAAAATTTTTTAAAAAAAAGAAAAAATAAAAAATTGTAGTTTTGCAAAAGAAAATAATCAACCAACAAAACGTAAATAATACGTGTGCATTTTGGAGCTTTTTTTGCTCCATTGGTTTATTCAGCCAGCTCATGACATGTATCTTTTAATAAATACTTACAATCCCCATACAATAACAATTGTGGAGCATCTTTACCTAGAACTCTGCATTGTGCCATCCCTTTCTTATTCATCTTTGAAATATATGAATAAATTGTGTCCCTACACAGTCTGACACTTTGAGCACTGATTGGACAGTGTCAAATTGTGCAGGGACTTCATTCATCCTTTTCCAGGTAGAATAGCAGAGGAACATCACAATGTAAAGTTCTATCAAAAGGTTCTCCAGAATTGTTATTTAATGGGAATACAATTATTTACTTAGACAAGTCAGGAGAGCTCACAAGTCCTCTTTGAATATTTTTAACTATTTTTTTAAAGTAAATTAGATGGGTGTCTAGGAGTAAGTATCAAATGTTGTGGAAAGGGCTACTTTGCTGATTTAAGGCAGCCGCAAAGTTATGCTTGTCTCAATGGTGTCAGTACATATGTGGTATGTAATAAAATGCAGAACCAAGAGCCCTTTCTGCACTGCCCTTAACCAATCTGGGGACCTGAGGTTAGACCAACTCCTTTATTCACATACACTCCTGTGCTGCAAATTGTAAAACAGATATGAACTGTCCTATAACTGCACAATATTAGTGCTTCTTTATGATACATGATCATTAGTTTGCAGGCTTTATTCTGGATATTATGTCCGACATTGTTTTAAAGTGTAACTAACTGTCAACAAACTTCTGACATGTCATAGTTAAATGTCAGAAGTTTTGAACAGTGGGGGTCAGAGCACTGAGACCCCCACCATTCGCTAAAACAAGTGAAAACTGTGCTAATTCATTTTTGATTGACTTTTCCGGTGTAGCAGTGTATGGGCCCATAGATTTTCTATTGAGTCCGCTATACCGCTACATCGGGTTTCCGAGAAAAGCCAATCAGAAACCAAGATGGCTCAGTGCTTCTGCCGCTTATTTTCAGTAATCAGTGCTCGGACCCCACCGATCAAAACTTCTGACGTCACTATGACATGTCAGAAGTTTGTTGAAAGTTTAGTTACCCTTTAAGTATTTCAAATTTTCCTTAATGGATCATTGTTAAAAATATATACAGGATTCAGATTTGTTTGGCACTTGAAACTCTTTGTTTGTCTTAAATATGATTTACTCTTTAACTCATAAGCAATGGAGTGTCCTTTGTATGTAGTGCATCTTCATGCTTCAGTTCTCTGCTGAGGTCATAGCACATCCTAAAGTAAGCATGTGAGCAATGACATTATTCTGCAGGCAATAATGTTCTTTGGGTTCATAATTACAGTTGCTCTATTGAATGGAGATTCCCCCATAAATTACCTAAGCAATTGTGCAGAAAGAAAAAAGTGGAAAGGACAAATAATTAGGACAAATTGCTTGCATGACGTAAATGGCGTAAAAAATGTAATTCATTGTGACAAGAATCATTTTAAGCAAAGGTCATAATGATAAAGGCTGAACACACAATTATTATAGACATTTAAATATATGTCATTATTTTACTACAAAATTTAATTTGTGCTTGCATAAGGGTAGGTTCACACGTAACGTATTCGCTGCAGACTTTCTGTCTGGATTTGCGGGCGGAAAATCTGCAGCGTATTACAGTAGCAGCAAAGTTGATGAGGTTTAAACAAATCTCATTCACATACTGTGGAAAAGACTCGCACAGAATGCATAGAGTGACCTGTATTGCAGAAATTGATTTATGCTGTGGATTGGTTGCGCATTTGTTTCAGAATTTCCCCATTGAATTCTATGGGGAAGTCAAATTTTGCTGCAAATGCCATTGTTAGCTGAATTTGCTGCGATTATACTGCAAATTTTCAGCAAATTCTGCAGGTAAAAAAAAACAAATAAAGCTTCTAGCAACGCATTCCTGCTTTTCTGGCTTCTCTGGGCCCAGGCTACTCCCTGTGATAAGATTTCATCACATATGATCCCTGAGCCAATTACAGGCTGCGGCGGTCACATGTAATGACACTTTTCACAGGAGGGGCCCAGACACACAGCAGTTGGAAGAGCAAGGACAGGTTGCTATGGCAACACTAGAAGAGGTGAGTATAAGCTTTTTTTTCTGGAGGCTGTTTTCCACAGCGATGAATCCGGCCGCATATACTCATCAAATTAAAGCAGCATTTGGTGCAAATATTTGACTGGATTTCCCTGCGTCTTCTGAGTCGGACACCCATGTGAACTTACCCAAAATATCATCATACTAACCTACAATACCACACTCAACTTACCAAATCGTGTTCAGATATTTTTTTATATGGTTTTGAGCTAAATATATATATTTAGCTCAAGAGGGGTGCATGGTGAAGTCTGTGTAGAGAAAAACGGCTGCATGCCAGAGCAGTCTGTGGGAGAAAGAGGGGGCATGGGGAGCAGTGTGTGTGAGAAAGAGGGGGCATGGGGAGCAGTGTGTGTGTGAGAAAGAGGGGTGCATGTCTGTGTGAGAAAGAGGGGACCATGAGAAGCAGTCTATGTGGGAAAGAGGGCGGCATGATAGAGCAGTCTGTGTTGTGAGTGTGAAGGATGGTTTATTTGCTTATATTCTCTGTATGAAATTACATTATGAATTATCAAGCAGGATGCCGAATTACTAAGATATGTATTATGTGAAAGTGATTATAATAATGTTTAAATGATTTAGTTTCGTGCAGCAGCCATCTTGTCTGGAGTTCCCATCTTGGTTCTTTTGTAGTGAATAAGAAAGACTGTTCCTTTAACACAAGTTATGTTGATTTCATATGTTTTATCTTTGACCTTGGTTCCCATACGAAGCTTGTAGAGAAGGAACAGGGAGTGAGAAGGGAGGGTGGCAAATATGCATGTGGGAGAGCCATCTTACGGGAACATTCTGCCCAAGAGAGATAAGGCCACCTGCAAACCTGATGTGTGAAGAATTATAATGATGTATCTGGGATGTACGTTATGGTCTGCTTTTTACTGAATAACAAATATTGTCACATTGTCTCTGATTGGTTAACCTCAAGCCTACACCCCTTCTGAATGATATTATTATAGTTTGAGTTTGGAAATAAACCTTCAGAGGAGTATTTTGAGCATACCAGCAGCGTCTGTGTGTTTTCTTCTCCTCTCCCGATATATATCGGTATGAAATATCCTGATTAGGATGCTGAATAAAGTGCCTGGCCTGAGAGTCTGTTGGACTCTTCTGAATTTCAGTCTAATATATTTTGAGCCATTGACTTCCACGACAGTAATGGTGCCGATAAAACCCGGGAGATTGCACGTCTGATAAGCTGTCACTGGAGAGGTCTGGGTTTGCATCAGTGAATTACAAAAAAAACGCGGTAGGTAAGGAGCTTATTCTTACACCATTCACACATGTATTGCATAAGCCTTGGAATTTAGCTGTCATGACGTCACATCTTCTGGATGTGGCCCTTTATTCAGCAGTGGGTTGAAAGAGGGATCCAAAAAGGTATGTTGAAGCTTTTTGTGTGATGAAAGATTGCAGGTGTGTACGTGATCTTAAACTGTTGATATGAAAGACATGAGAGAATTTTTGCCAGCAATTACATTGTTAACCAGAAAAAATTGTGAGAAGTGTAAGACCTCCCCCTTTGGAATGCAGTGACATAGCGCATGGCGGAGAGAAGTTGTAACTCACATGTGAAATATTTGAAATGAAAAGATTGTAGTCTGGACAGTGAGGAAAAAAAACAAAAAAAAAAACTTGTGCTTGCTGCTCTGTTGTAGTGTGTCATTTGTTATTTAGTTGTGTAAAATTGTTGAGGATTAATAGTTGTTCTGTTACCCGTTTGTCTGGGATTATAGTTGGGAGGTACTGACTGTCTGTAGGGGGGAGAAAAGTTGGATAGTTGTGAGTAATATTCTGTAGTACCACAGGGGCTTCAATGGTTAAGTCCTGATAATGGAGAATCCAGTGCAACAGGGAAAACTTTGAATACTGTATTAGAAAATCATTTATATGTTCCTAACTCACTGCCAGCAAGTGATATTGTGTGTAAGGGTCCTTAAACCAGTTGTATGCATTGCCAGACTGGCATAAGGTGGGAATCAGTACTGACTGATTTCTAGCACATGTGATAATCCGGCATATACACTTTGATGTAAAATAACATCCAAGTAATTAAGTCTGTCGTAGAATAACATCAGACCGCTGGATTGAATACCATTGTAATATAACATCCTGTATTCAATGAATGACCCTGACATTTATCCCAGATGCCACCTGTGTCGTAGTACTATAACTATCCATATTAATTACAGTGTAGGCATTGGTATTGGCTCAGACCCAGAGCCCCTAAAGAAATCATCACCAACATACATAATAGGCCCCTAAACTACAACCCACAGAGTGAACGGCTGAGCGGGGAGGATAACATATATGTTACCAAATATAATTTGCATGTGAAACCATTGCAAAGTGCTAGAGGAAAGAGTTTGGGATATATGCTACATCACAGGCTGTATGAACCAAAAGACACACCCCGGCAGCAAGTGTTCTGCATAAATGAATGTGACCAACTCCTGCTTGAATCAATGGAGGTTCATGAATGTTGATTGTGTTGAATAATTTGCTCTTGCAATTGTTGATTGGCAGCATTTTGTCTGTTCTTGATGTTCAATACAGTGAGGGATCAGAGGAAAGGGGATCCTACTGCTAGAATGTCTAGAGGAACGACTTTTCATATTGTATTTGTAAGATAGTCTAGGAGATAGACTGGTCTGAGATATCTGTCGGCAAACGTGGCCAGTTTGCCTGGAGCTGGGGGATTTTTCCTGGAAATCACCCTACTGCTCTCCGTCCATGGGGTCAGGAGGAAGTGAGACAAAAATGCTTTGAGGCATGGGTCCCGGCCATCATTATAGTAGAATGAGCAAAAGGAGCTGGGGCTTTAATTGTAAAGTATGTGAAGGCAAAATAACACACTGTAAAAAAAAAAAAATTGTTGAAGAGGCTGGCAGCCGTAAGATGGATGTTTGCATGTGACAAATAGAAAGGTTTGTGGAAAGTTGAAAAGTTAAAAGGACAAAGTAAGTGATTACAGGTGGTTACAAGTAAGTTGATGTGAGAAAGAACAATTTAAATACAGGTGTAAATTTTTATTGGAAGAGTGAAGAAAACGGAGCAGCCGGGTACATTGCAGTGACTAATGTGGGTCAGAACGGGGGGAGTGTAATGTGAACGGATGCGATGTGACATCTGTGTGATGTGTAATGTAACATGTCTGAAGTTTGAAACTAGTGGCCACAATAAAGCAGATCTACATTGTATGTTCTTATTTTTAACATCAGTAATGTCTAAAATTCTTAGTGTTTTGTGTATGGGGTTAAAATCCGTTCCACTCCGTAATGGAATGTTTCTTATCTTTGCGCATGCGCTGTCGTCTGTAACTACACCAAGCGAGAAAAATATTACAGCCGGCTGGATCTGTCTGTAAAAAGATAAAAGTTACGTTGCATATTTATGTGTTATGATGTGATAAGATTTAATGTTGGAATGTTTTGATGTTAATTCAAATGAATTAAAATACAGATATTGTGAGACACGGGGTCTTGAAAATGTATGTACCCCCACTGTTCCCTATTTTTATATACAGTTTATTGGTTTGCAGTAATTAATATTACCAGATATATTATTTTCTGTGTTATTGAATAACTAATTACAATTGTTTTGTTTTTGTTTTCACACATGAGGCATGTGCTATAGTGCTGCCTAAATGTTATTTTTGAAAATGTGAGATGTTTTACAGATAAATGGTTGCAAGTCATTTTAAAGATAAAATGTATTTTTGTCAGGAGAAAGTCATTTTTGTTCCAGGCTGTTGTGTATTACAGGGGGTTAAACTAGTGCCCCCCAGATAGAGTGCCCGACTTTATTATGTTGAGTTATGTAGTTTTGAACTCTGCTACATTACTTTCGCAGAGTCCAAATAGGAGGGAATGGTGAAGGGACTGATCAGGTAGTTTTGTTTTGTGTTTTATTTTGTTTTGAATTAATTAATTTGGTTCTAGGAGGTCTACAAAATGTGTATGAGACCCCAATGAGTAATCCAAATTAAATGTGTATGACAGTAACCTAGATTTTGAGGTATTTCTGTATAGATGGTTCCAGATCCTTCCAGAACGGTAAATATGGCACTGGGTATGCTGTGCTGTAGTCTCCACCCAATATGAGGTATTGTGTAAAAGACCATGCCCCTGCAGCAAATTTACACAGGAGGCGAGGTGACGTCACCCACAGATGAGTCTTTACAGATTTAGATGCGGGAGAAAGCAAAACAAAAAATAAATTGTCTGAACATTGTTCATTTTATGCCATATTTCAGTAACATAATTTGTTTGTTTTTGTATTAATCAGGTATTTACAGGACCTGGTGGGTTGGATTTACAAGTGTCCTGGATCATCAGATGAATGTGAAAAAATAAAACGCCACCCTTTTGAAATGTTCTATCTATATGTGACATGGGTTTTTAATGTAAATTTGTAATGTAGAGATACTTGATCATATACAGTATGTACAAGACAGGATACGAGGCACAAGGTAAATTATCCAGAAACCACTCTCACCTTCTTGTTCATCTCAAGGAGCTGAGCTGGAGGTGCTCGCTGAGGCTGTAACCTGGCAGAAGGTAAGATGGCCAACATTTACACTGACTCTAGGTACGCTTTTGGCATCGCCCACAATTATGGGCCCATTGGTAGTAGGAATTTTGTTGGATCATCGGGTAAGCCAATTGAGAGAGCAAGAGAAGACAGAACTGACAACAAGAGAATGTGCAGCCAGGTATCAGTAAATTGGCTTGTCCCTGGATTCAATAATTCCACCACTAGGTTTGTAGCAGCCGGCATGATATGCGCACGGCGTGATATAGGAAAAACAGCAAAGGTACCTATGAAAAGTGCAGCCCGACCAGATTACCCGTCCAAGCGACTGCAGAACATACAACTACCCGAGGTAGAAGTGTATGACAATGTGCTTGTATGTATAGACCTGTTCTCAGGGGGGTCTGAAGCCCGGCCTGTATCTTCCCTACTGCAGACGTTGTGTGTAAGTGACAGGGGAACAGTGCTTATCCCAAGTATTGAACTGGTGTTTGTACAATGATAAGATGTCAGCAGTTCTCCAGATGTTATCCCAAAATTAGTTTGTTTAATAACTATATTCAAAAAGTGTTGTGGGAATATTAAATACTGAGGTTAAGTTTTATGTAAAGTTCTGGATCAGCCTTAGCATTGGTCTATTGGAGGCATGCGTCAGATAAAAGGTACAGAAGCAGAATATTCCCATTTGAAAACATTTTTTATTTATTTCTCTTTTGTTGTTGTTATTGTGAAAGGAAAATTCTGTGCAGTGTGTCTATGTGTATATATATATATATATATATATATATATATATAGAAAGAAGAAAAATGAGTTTGCATGTATCACTTCTAGCTATTGCTCAATGTGAATGTTTAATGAGAGATATTATTTGTTAATGTTTTTCTTCAAATTAATTATTTGATTAAGATCAATTAATGATTATACAATGAAAAAAGTTGTTCTCCATAGGAAGAGTCCAACTGGGAGCGGAAGGCGTGAGAATCAGATTCTAACAGAATGTGGACGGATAAAGGAAGGTAAACCGGTAGCACCCAAGGCATTCTTGATGGCACTTGTATTGATGGCGTGACCTCACATATGCCCCAAGACTGCAAGGATCGATTTGGTAAGATCTAATTGGTATGTCCTAGGCTATACAGCTGTTGCTGCTAAATTCTGTTACAGCTGTTTGATTTGCCTACAGAACAGTCCTGGCAGACCGCTGCCAACCTTATCACACCCGCCTCCAACGAACAGAACCGACCTTGAGAGGCCTTCCCATGCAATACAAATTAGAGTAAGAAAAATTGGTTTGCGACATTTGTCAGATAAACACGTGGAATCTGTGTATATATTTGTGAGTTGGAGATGTTCCAGGTAATCAGCTCAGATCAAGGTACAAATCCTGCTGAAAAGAGTAACACCAAGTGCAAATGAAATGTACCCAGTAATCACACATCTTCTAGGCAAATATGCATGTCGGAGAGCCATCTTACGGGAACATTCTGCGCAAGAGAGATAAGGCCACCTGCAAACCTGATGTGTGAAGAATTATAATGATGTATCTGGGATGTACGTTATTGTCTGCTTTTTACTGAATAACAAATATTGTCACATTGTCTCTGATTGGTTAACCTCAAGCCTACACCCCTTCTGAATGATATTATTATAGTTTGAGTTTGGAAATAAACCTTCAGAGGAGTATTTTGAGCATACCAGCAGCGTCTGTGTGTTTTCTTCTCCTCTCTCGATATATATCGGTATGAAATATCCTGATTAGGATGCTGAATAAAGTGCCTGACCTGAGAGTCTGTTGGACTCTTCTGAATTTCAGTCTAATATATTTTGAGCCATTGACTTCCACGACATTAGTGATGTGTTGGGTTGCCAACCACTGACCCAGCCAGTATTTACATCAGGAGGGCGGTGTTGGTAAAAGTAATAACTGACTGTATTTTGCAAACTCTCCCGGAATGTCTCCTTTATTTCCGGGAGTCATCTGAACATCTGGGAAGAGCAAGAATGTTGCGCTTCTCATTCTCTCAGCAGTCACATCAGTACAAGCGTCACTCACTGCACCTCTAACGCTGGATCCCGTGTACTAGGCAGTAAATTGATGTGATTGGAGCTGAGAGCACAGGCTGCTGATTGGCTGACATGCGGTTCCAGTGTCAGAAGCATCAGGGACATGGTGCAGTGCAGTTTAGGATATGACCAGGTTGCCACTGCCTTAGTAGTGGCTCTGCAGTATTACTATGGCGGTGTGCCAGCTCCTGTCCTCCCTCGTCCAGTGCTCCAGACTGCAGCTGCCATGGCTATGATGGTGCTGTCCATGTTGCAGCAAATTATGTATAGTCAGTCATAGTTCTCTCATAACACAGCTAGCCACAATGGCCCCATAATGGTGTTGGTTACAGTGCCCACATGAGTCAGCCACAGTTCCATCACAACACAAACAGGCATAGTGCCTTCATTACACAGCCAACAGTGATAACATGAAAAGGCAGCCACCTTTTTCTAATCCTGGACAACCTCTTTAATAATGATAACTAAAGGCAGTGTCCCCATTACAGTGGAAGTCATATAATGTAATATATTTTGATATACAGTGATAATATTTGCCATAACTCCTGCCAGTTCAAGATTAAAGATGGGTGTCAGGGATGAATATTACATTTTATCCCTGACATCATATGCGACTGTCTGCCCACACACTTGCTTTTCATATTCTTGACAAACAATGAATAATTTCCAGATATAAGTGGCAAATCATACTCTGTGTCAAGCTATGCCCCCAAAAACACATCCTTTTTTAGCCTGGTCGGTATTTTTGTCACAAAAAAAAAAAGGTGGCAATTTTAGTGATTTGGAGGTGAAGAGGCACATTGGGAGCTGTGGGATGATTGCTAGCGGCATGTTGAATACTATCCTGACACTCTAAAGTGCCAGGAACTTTTGTGCCGGGCCCTGAAGGGCCTGATGTGGCAGGGAGGCCTGTGTGCTCACTAGTCTATAGGTCTTGAACACAAGTGCGACCATTGTGACCCCTATAGTTATGCCACTGATGCTGCTTCATTCTGTACAAAACATCTGCTCTGTCTCCTGTAAGGTAGTCCTGGGAGGGACTAATTTAATCTGTTACACTTCTGTGTAGCTTCATATTTCAAGGCTTTAGAAGTCTGACTGTGTTCTAAAGCAAAGAAATAGGAAGATAATTGCTTGGGCTGACAAACCCAGGAAGACATCAGACCAGCGGAAATATGTTCTTTAGTCGGTTGAAGTCAAATCTGATTAGGGGTTCCTGCACACGTTGCTTAAATACAGCGGAATTTGCAGCGTATTATAGTAGCAGCAAAGTAGATGAGATATAGCAATTCTCATTTTACATGCTGCAGAAAAAAATCTGCAGAAAACACGTGCAGAAATCGACCTGTGGTGCAGATACTCAATCTGCAGCATGTCATTTTTCCATGAATGAATACTGCAGAATTTCCAAACAGAAATTCCGCAGCATTTATGCTAAGTGTGCAGGGGGCCTTATGTTGCAAACACATTATTTTTGATGTGTGGAACCATGAAGAATGGGGAGGAGGTGTAATGCTGTGGAGGTGACTGATGTTATACTGATACTGATTTTTTTTAGAATTGAAGGTCTACTCGACCAACCTATGGATAGGCCATACTCCGTTTAGCTGTATTTGAGCCCTGCCTATTTTAAACCGTTCGGACTTTTTAACAGTGAATTTGTATTATTTTGTTATTGTATCCACCGAAAAAACACATACTAAATATTTCTTCTTCGAACACTCCATTTTATATTTGGATCATATCGGATGCATTACAAATATCATGTAATCTCAGCCAGAAGCCATCTGGTTTTGTAAATGTAAGCAGCGCTTCCAAAGTCCCAGCCTTTTCCTAACAAGGCCTCCTGCAGGCAATTACACGGAAGAAAAACCTGGCAACAGGAGATCAAAGCAAACTTCATACCTTATACTGGAAGCGAACATGCAAAGGAAACTATTTGTAATGTGGTTATTAACTGTGTCATGTCCTCTTGTACAAAAGTGCTGTGAAGATAGCACCAGAAACCCTGGAATACTTCCTCGCTTGTAGAGTTAAGGCATGTTACACATGGTAGAGGTATGCGGATATAGTTATACACAAGGAAAAGCAATAGCAATGCACATTAGAAAGGGGCATCAATAATATTATTAATTAAAATGTAAAATCAGGTAAAAGGCATATGTATAAAATGATTTAGTACCAAACTGAAAAAGTGACGCAGAACGCCATATTTTTAAAAGATTTATGCCTGAAAACCTGTTGTAAATAGATTGATAAATCAGCCTCATTGATCACATATGGATCTACCCTTCTGATTGTTAAGGACCAGTGTACTAAGGGTTGATTCACATGGTGCAGTGTTACCACGTTTTGTGCTGTGCGGCGAAAACCGCAACTAAAAAAGGAAGAGTTTCACCATGTGAATACATACTAATATGGTCAGATCGGAAGTAAATTGTTTCAGCTTTGAGTTGAGCTTAGCTCCATATGATATAAACTGCTTGAATACTATAGAAAGATGGAAAAGAGAGAACTTACTACTGTAAGTCTATAAATTATTTGGGGAACAAAATTTTGAAAATAAACTAATTTTTTCCTCTATTTCTCCTTCCATGCTTGACTTTACCTTGAATGCCTAGGGCCAGGATCACACACAGTTTTGATGATGTTTTTGCTGCAGTTTTTTTTGCTCAGTTTAATTAGCCAAACACAGAAGTAGATGCAAAAGTAAGGAGATGCATCAGTAGTTTCTTTATACCGTTCCTTCCTTTTTGATCCACTTCTGGCTTTGGCTAAAAAAAACTGCACCAAAAACTGCATCAAAACTGTGTGTGTGATACTGGCCTAAGATTGAACATCACTACAATCTCATCATAAGTGAGTTAGGCGCCTTTTACACCGGCCTAATTTCAGGCAAACGAGTGTTAGGGTATGTGCACACACACTAATTACGTCCGTAATTGACGGACGTATTTCGGCCGCAAGTCCCGGACCGAACACAGTGCAGGGAGCCGGGCTCCTAGCATCATACTTATGTACGATGCTAGGAGTCCCTGCCTCTCTGCAGGACAACTGTCCCGTACTGTAATCATGTTTTCAGTACGGGACAGCAGTTCCACGGAGTAGCAGGGACTCCTAGCATCATACATAAGTATGATGCTAGGAGCCCGGCTCCCTGCAGTGTGTTCGGTCCGGTACTTGCGGCCGAAATACGTCCGTCAATTACGGACGTAATTAGTGTGTGTGCACATACCCTTAACAAAACGCTCGATCAAGATAATTGTCCTGTGTAAACAGGGCAACGATCAGCATATGAACGAGCAAACGTTCATTCATCAGGTGATTGTATCGCTTTAAATGCCAAAAATATTATGGTTGTCCAGAGGCGTAGCTAGGTTCTCCTGCACCCGGGGCAAAGATTCAGATTGGCACCCCCCCAACTTATTTCCCGACATCTCCTTGCCCCTCGCCATGTTTTCTTTCCCTACCAATCAATGAGATGTAATTTTTTTTCACAATTTTTTTAATGTACCTCGAGTATAAAAGCATTTCTACATTTTACAAGTGATATAGTTCTA
Organism: Rhinoderma darwinii; assembly: GCF_050947455.1. NCBI lineage: Eukaryota > Metazoa > Chordata > Amphibia > Anura > Rhinodermatidae > Rhinoderma > Rhinoderma darwinii. The sequence continues at coordinate 114,380,759 of NC_134690.1, forward strand.
TAATGTAATTAACATAAAAATAAATTAAAAGAAAATAAATTAAAGAGGCCACACACAGCCCCCTGTAGATAGCGCCACACACAGCCCCCTGTAGATAGCGCCACACAGCCCCCTGTAGATAGTGCCACACACAGCCCCCCTTGTAGATAGTGCCACACAGCCACCTGTAGATAGCGCCACACAGCCCCCTGTAGATAGTGCCACACACAGCCCCCCTTGTAGATAGTGCCACACAGCCACCTGTAGATACCGCCACACAGCCCCTCTCTTGTAGATAGTGCCACACACAGCCCCCCTTGTAGAAAGTGCCGCACACAGCCCCCCTTGTAGAAAGTGCCACACACAGCCCGCCTCCCCACTAGTAGATAGCGGCACACTCCCCCCCCCCTTGTAGATAGTGCCACACAGCCCTCCTTGTAGATAGTGCCACACACAGCCGGCTTCCCCCCTTGTAGATAGCAGCACACTTCCCCTCCTTGTAGATAGTGCCACACACAGCCCGCTGCCCCTTTGTAAATAGCGCCACACTCCCCCCCCACTTGTAAATAGCGCCACATTCCCCCCTTTTAAATAGCGCCACACTCCCACCCCTTGTACTTAGCGCCACACTGTGAACAGACCGGTGAGCGGTAGCCTACCTCTACCACTCTCCGCTCTGCCTGGTGTGACTTACCGGAGAAGCCGAGGAGGTCACGCGGCGCAGGCAGCGGCGGAGTTTCTTCTGACTAGGGTCGGTGACAGCCAGGGCCGGCCTTACCTTGAATGGTGCCCTGTGCGGGACTCTCTATTGCCGCCCCCTACACAAACCAAAAATTAACCACATATATGGACACGCTGGAACATATATACTGAACATACATAAAGACAGATATTTAGACATACAGGCAAATATACATACACACATCTGGAATATATACATACAGGTAAATATATAGACGTACGGACACATATACGCACACACACCGGCAGATAAATACACAGACAGGAACATATACAAATACATAAAAGGCACATATATACAAGCACAAAGACACATTCACAAACAGACCCATATATACCCACACAGGCACATATGTACACAGCACAGATAATGTAGTAGATGTTACCTGCAGTCCTATGTAACACCACAGATAACACAGTGATAGCTCTCTGAGTACAGATAATGTAGTAGATGTTACCTGCAGTCCTATGTAACACCATATATAACACACAGTGATAACTCTCTGAGTACAGATAATGTAGATGTCACCTGCAGTCCTATGTAACACCACAGATAACACACACTGATAACCCTCTGAGTACAGATAATGTAGTAGATGTTGCCTGCAGTCCTATGTAAAATCACAGATAACACAGTGATAACTCTCTGAGTACAGATAATGTAGTAGATGTTACCTGCAGTCCTATGTAGCACCATAGATAACACAGAGATAACTCTCTATATACAGATAGTAGTGTTACCTGCAGTCCTATGTATCACCACAGATAACACAGAGATAACTCTCTAAATACAGATAGTAGTGTTACCTGCAGTCCTATGTAACACCACAGATAACACAGTGATAACTCTCTGAGTACAGATAATGTAGTAGCTGCTGCCTGCAGTCCTATGTAACACCACAGATAACACATTGTAGCAGAGCTGAGATTGTAATTTAGCACAATGTGTTGTCTGTGGTGTTACATAGGACTGCAGGCAACAGCTACTACATTATCTGTAATCAGAGTTATCACTGTGTTATCTGTGGTGTTACATAGGACTGCAGGTAACATAACTACATTATCTGTACTGTGTAGCAGAGCTGAGATTGTAATTTAGCACACAGTACAGATAATGTAGTAGCTGTTGACTGCAGTCCTATGTAACACCACAGATAACACAGTGATAATTCTCTGAGTACAGATAATGTAGTAGATGTAAGAGACAAACACATGCAAAGACACAGACAGACAGAGAGACACACACACACACACAAACACACACTACACACACATACACACACAGACACTCACCATGTCTCCTTGCTGACAGGTCAGGACGGGCTGTGGGCGGAGCTTCCTCTCTGCTTCTCGGCAGAGCACAGAGCACAGAGTAGAGGAAGATGCAGGGAGGCTGCAGCATGGGAGTGGACCTGTCCCCTGACCTCAGTCATCTGACCTCATGTCACTGACGTGAGGTCAGGTGACTGGACTGGTCCACTCCCTGGCCGTCACAGACCTCAGTCAGAACGTCGTAATGTCCTGGCTCTTCCTAAGCTGCTGCAGGTGTCCGACATACGGGGCACCTGTCAGCAGCGATCAACTGCTCTTCGGCGCCCCCCCTTCCCTATCCTCCGGGTTGCGCCCGGGGCACATGCCCCGCCTGCCCCCCCCCCTAGCTACGCCCCTGGGTTCTCTACAGCACATCTCTCTGTGTAACCAGGGAGACCTGCTGCCGACATTATAGAAATGTATAGGGACGAGCGATCTGAGTAACGAGCCCTCGTCCCCATACTAGCTCCTTGTAAAAGGAGCAAGCGAGCGCCGATCAAAGAGCTGTCTCGTTGATCGGTGCTCGTTTACACGGTCCACGTCAGGCCGTGTAAGAGGATCCTATCTGGCTGAATATGATCCTGTACTAAAGAACCTTTTGCAGAGACCCCAAATAACAGTTAAATATCTTAGTCCACAAATGTAGAATGAACTGATAAGTCTTTTTGCGAGCATAGTGGAGGAGGAGATCAAGTCTGAAATCATGAAGTCACAGTTTTATTCTATAATAATGGATACAACTCAAGACATTGGAAAAATTGATCAACAAAGTCAACTGTTTAGATATGTCGTTGGGAGAGATGAAAACTTTTAGGTTTCCAGTCTGTTGAGGATCACACAGCAGCTGGCCTTGAAAAGACTATTATAGAATCCATAGAGAAGAAAGGCCTGGATCTATCAATATGGCGAGGCCAGGGCTATGATGGAGCTGCCAGCATGGGCATCCAGTCCCCTTTTCCCCTTCTTGGCAACAATGCTATATTCATACAGATGGTTTAACCCCTTGAGGAACAAGCTCATTTTGGCCTTCAGGACCAGACTCATTTTTTCAAATCTGACATGTCATTTTATGTGGTAATAACTTGGGAAAGCTTTGATGTATCCAAGTGATTCTGAGATTGTTTTCTCATGACATATTGTACTTTATCTTAGTGGAAAAATTTGGTCAATAAATTCATTGCTTATTTGTGAAAAACACCAAAATTTTTATAATTTTAAATGTATCTGCTTAAATGTCTACTTTATGTTGGCATCATTTTTTGAACGTCCTTTTTTTTTTTAGGACGTTACAAGGCTTAGAACTTTAGCAGCAATTTCTCACATTTTCAAGAAAATTTCAAAAGGCTATATTTTCAGGGACGAGTTCAGTTCTGAGGTGGCTTTGAGGAGCCTATATATTAGAAACCACCATAAATCACCACATTTTGAAAACTGCACCCCTCAAAGTATTCAAAACAGCATCCAGAAAGTGTTTTAACCCTTTAGGCGTTTCACAGGAATCAAAGCAAATTAGAGATGAAACTTATCAATTTAATTTTTTTGCCAAAATTAATTTGTAAAACATTTTTTTCTGTAACACAGAAGGTTTTACCCAAGAAATGCAACTCAATATTTATTGACCAGATTCTGTAGTTTTTAGAAATATTCCACATGTGGCCTTAGTGTGCTAATAGACTGAAACATCGGCCTCAGAAGCAAAGGAGCAACTAGTGGATTTTGGGCCCTCCTTTTTATTAGAATATATTTTAGGCACCATCTCAGGTTTGAAGAGGTCTTGTGGTGCCTAAACAGTGGAAACCCTCCATAAGTGACCCCATTTTGGAAACTACACCCCTCAGGGAATTTATCTAGGCGTATAGTTAGCATTTTGACCGCACAGATTTTTTGCTAAATTTATTTGAATTAGCCTTTGAAAATGAAAATCTACTTTTTTTTCATGAAAAATATAACATTTTCTAATTTTTGCAAGAAATAAAGGAGAAAAAGCACCCCAAAATTTGTAAAGCAATTTCTCCCGATTACGGAAATACCCAATTTGTGGTAATAAACTGCCGTTTGGACCTATGGCAGTGCTCAGAAGGGAAGGAGCGCCATTTGGATTTTGGAGCGCAGATTTTACTGGAATGGTTTTTGGTGCCATGTCGCGTTTGCAATGCACTGGAGGGACCTAAACAGTGGAAACCCCCCACAAGTGACCCAATTTTGGAAACTACACCCCTAAGGAATTTTTCTAGTGGTATAGTTAGCATTTTGACCCAACAGGTTTTATTATGAATTTATTGGAATTATGCTGTGAAGATGAAAATCTACTTATTTTCTGAAGAAACATAGAATTTTCTAATTATTACAAGGAATAAAGGAAAAAAAGCACCCCAACATTTGTAAAGCAATAAGTGGTCGTTTGGGCACACTGCCAGGCCTAGAAGGAGCGCCATTTGGCTTTTGGAGAGAACATTTTGCTTGGTACTAGTTTTGTTTAGTGTTTTACTGGTGTTTCAGTTTAGAATGTGGAGGCATATGTACATCCGGGTATATGTAAGCTGGGCGGAGTCAGTGCCGCATCTACCATGAGGCAATGTGAGCCGACAGCCTCAGGCGGCGCAGCCCAGCTGAAAGTGGGGGGCGGCATTTTGAGCCAGAGACGGACTGGACCGGGGAGGGGGATTATTTTGCTTAGCAGACGTGCCCGTCTGTGAGAACACTCCTGCTCCTCTCTGACGCTGTATGAAGCACGCGCCACCAGAGAGGAGAAGGTCTGCAGGAGGAGCGGTCGTCTCCTCAAGCAAGTGACCAGACGAATGAGGTGAGCGGTGAACTGCTGTGAATACAAGCTACGTCCTCTCCCTCTCTCTCCCTTTCGTCTGAAGCAGTCGGTGCAGAGAAGAGGGGGAGGGGAGAGTTCACAGCCTCAGCGTCTGCAGAGAGGAAGCTCTGTGTCTAGTCCTCCCCTGTGTCCCTCTCCTGTGCCCTCCTCCTCTTCTGTGTCTCCTGGATCCCCCTCCTCTCATGTGTCCCCTGTATCCCCCTCCTCTCCTGTGTCCCCTGTATCCCCCTCCTCTCCTGTGTCCCCTTGCTTCCCTCTCCTCTGCCCCCCTCCTCTCGTGTGCTGTGTCCCCCTATTTGTCTAACAGACCAGCTACTTCTGCAGCTGGTTATATCTGCTGTCCTGGGATGCCCCTGCTGCTTCAAGAGACTGCATGAGTGATCCTACATAGAAGGTAAGTGTGTGTATGAGTGTGTAAATGTTTGTTTGTTTGTGTGTGTGTGTGTGTGTGTGTGTGTGTGTGTGTGTGTGTGCATATATATATATATGATTCTCGTCTATATATGAGACTGTCTGCATTAGAGATCCTACATAGAAGGTAAGTGTGTGTATGAGTGTGTAAATGTGTGTGTTTTATATATATATATATATATATATATATATATGTGTGTGTGTGTGTGTGTGTATATATAATCTGTGTGTATGTGGAAATATGATTCTCGTGTACATATGATACTGTAAGGACATTCACACATTGTAGTTTTGCAGCAATAATTTAGAAACTGTTTTTGCTGTGCTTTTGTGTAAATAGTGGGAAAACTGATGTGTAGAGTATATAGTGTATATACTGGTATTGTGTATGTAGACTGTGTAGCAGTATTGTGCGTAGTGTATGTTGCAATATTATAGGCAGTGGCGTAGCTGTAGGGGTCGCAGCGGTCGCAATTGCGACCGGGCCCCGAAGCCAGGGGGGCCGCAGACCCCCGCACCACATCAATAAAAAGTTACTATAGTAACTCGGGCCGCGGGCCCCTGTTACTATAGTAACTGACAGTACTTACCCTCCTGGTTCCGGAGAGCAGTGGAGGTCTTGACGTCAAGCGCTCTGCGCAGCGCATGACGTCACACCGCTATGCGCCGCACACAACATCGTGATCCTGGATAGAGTTAGGACAGAGCTTCCGCCGCGGCTGAAGAGGAGGGTAAGATTAATATCCGTCTGCTGAAGCTGATTGGCGGGGTCCGACTCCCGGGACCCGCCAATCAGCTGTTTTGAAGGGGCCGCAGTGTTCGTACGAGAGCTGCTTCCCCTTCATTCCGGTTACTTCATTCCGGTCACACTGTGAATCGGTGTCGGCGATTCACAGTGTGAGCGAGTAAGGGAAATGAAGGGGAAGCAGCTCTCGTACGAGTGCTGCGGCCCCTTCAAAACAGCTGATTGGCGGGTCCCGGGAGACGGAGGATAGGCCATCAATGTTTAGGGGCTGGACAAGTCCTTTAAGCCTACGATGTAGCAGGTTTAGAGGGCCCATGAGACAGGATCACAGATTGTGTGATGCTGTCTGCTGGGCCCTGTATCTAAGCCAATCACATGGTAGGCTTATATACATGGCCCATGTGTGATCCTGTCTGATGGGCCCTGTATTACTGTATAAGATTACTGTCTGCCTGACCCTGTATCTAAGCCTACCTTGTGGTAGGCTTAGATACAGGGTCCCACAGACAGTATCACACATGGGCCCTGTATCTAAGCCTAACACGTGTTACTAATCGTTTTTTGTGTGTTTTCTTACACAAGATTTTAGATTCCAGGACTACTTCGATGACGGCTTTTTTTATTATCAATAAAATGGTTAATGAGGGTTGTGTGGTTTATTTTTATTTCAATAAAATATTTTTTCTATGTCTTTGTGTTTTTTTTTTAAACTTTATTACTACCGCCTTAGTAATGGCCGCCGGCTGATTGACAGCGTCCATTGCTAAGGCGGGGCTTAGTGTTAGCCGGTGCAGAGGCTAACACTAACCCCCTTTATTACCCCGGTACCCACCGCCACCATGGGTGCTGGGAAGAGCCGGGTACCATCCAGTACTTGACCATCTGTAGTGATGGTCGGGCAATGGGGCGGCCGCAGGCTGTGGAAGGCTTTATACAGTGGCCCTTCCCACCCTGGTAATGCTGGGCTGCTGCTGCTTTATTGTATCTGGCTGGTTATGAAAAATGGGGGGGACCCCACGTCATTTAAAAAAAATTAAATACAAAATAATTGGAAAGAACGATGTGGGGTCCCCCCTAATTTTCATAACCGGCCAGATACAACACAGCAGCAGCAGGCAGCATTACCAGGGTGGTAGGGGCCACTGTTTTTGGCCTTCCCCAGCCTAATGTAGGCCGACATAGACTGGGTCTCTGGCAAGGAGAGAGGGTATACTCTACCGCGAGGAGGGGATGAATCAGGAACCAAGTCGATAGGACAGTCGTATTCTCGATGTGGTGGCAATATCTCTGCCTCCTTTTTGTCTAAGACATCAGCGAACTGGAAGTAACAATGAGGCAACCCTGTCAATGACTGAGGCAAAGAAGGCTGGGATGGATGAACATGACACAGACAGCGGTCTAGACACTTGGGATCCCACTGAAGAACCTCTCCGGAGTTCCAATCCAGGACTGGAGCGTGAAGACGGAGCCAAGGCCAACCCAGCAGCACGGGGTTGACGGCCTTGGGCAGGACATACAGAGAGATAAGCTCGGAATGAAGAGCTCCCACTTGGAGTCTCAATGGCTTGGTCACAGACAATACTGGGTGAGGCAAAGGCAGTCCATCTACCGAGGCAACGATCAATGGTCTCTCCAGCAAAACAGTAGGCAAATAAAGAACATCCACAAGGTCTTGACAGATGAAATTGGTTTCGGAGCCAGAGTCCAGGTAGGTAGAGACTGGATGAGGTCTCTTGCCAACGACGATGGTCACAGGAATAAACAGCTTGGACGAGAGTTCTCTATCAAGTGCAGTAGCGCCCAGGGTTGTCTCTCCAACCAATCCCAGGCGTTGGGGTTTCTTAGGCCTCTGGGGACACAGACACACGACATGGCCAGCAAGGCCGCAGTACAGACAGAGTCCAGAGGTGCGCCTGCGCTGTTTTTCTTGATCGGACAGTTTAAGCCGATCCACCTGCGACGGAACCTCGGGCGCAGCAGAAGAACAAGGCAAGAGGGGTTCCTGGAAGTTGGACGCCAGTCTAGGAAGCCGTTTTTCCTGAAGAATCTCTCGGGATCTCTCTCTGAGCCTTATCTCCACACGAGTAGCCAGTAGAATCAGATCATTCAGGGCAGCTGGGAGGTCTCGAGCAGCCAGTTCGTCTTTGATCTTAGGCGATAGGCCATGCCAGAAGGATGCTACCAAGGCCTCATTGTTCCAGGACAATTCTCCTGCCAGAGTCCGGAACTGGATGGTGTATTCGCCCACGGAGGAGTCCTCCTGACGCAAGTTAAGGATAGCAGTGGCTGCCGATGAGACTCGTCCGGGCTTCTCAAATACGGAATGGAACAACCGCACAAACCCCTGGAAGTCTCTGGTCTCGAGTCCCTGTCGTTCCCAGATTGGATTCGCCCACGTCAGGGCCTTGCTGGCGAGTAGGGATATAATGGCTCCGTCCGAAGGCAATGCTCGGGCATGCAGAGTGAAGTGGATTTGGCATTGGTTCAGGAACCCCCTGCATGAACTTGCGTCTCCATGAAATCGAGGTGGCAATGGCAGCGAGAACCGAGAGTCCGAACTAGAGCTGCCAGGAGGTGTAGCAGGAGGGTCGATCGGAGGAGCTTGACTTGGAGTGGTGACGGAAGTAACTAGTGCACCAAGATGCTGTGCCATGGAGACTACTGCCACAATAAGTTGAACCTGTCGTGCTTGCAGATCCTGCAGGTCCACCTGCATGGCTTGGGAGGATGACAGGCTCTTGACTTGGCCAGCGGGGTCCATGGCCTGAGCGTACTGTCACGGTGCGGGGTTTGGACCCACTGGGCCGTACCGCGTAGTGGGGTGCAGCTGGCCAACAAGGTACAAAACAATGTCTATAGTTCTGAACGGGTACCTGAGGCAATGTAGACAGTGGCAGGAGCACGACTTGACTTTCACAGCATGTGACACCGCGGATGCAGCGGGAGGACACGACTTGACTTTCACAGTAGGTAACGCCGCAGATGCAGCGGGAAGACACGACTTGACTTTCACAGCAGGTAACGCCGCGGATGCAGCGGGAAGACACGACTTGACTTTCACAGCAGGTACAATAGCATGGGACGCAGGGTACAGGCAGCAGGAACGGGTAACACTGGGAACTGGAAAACACTGGGAGACCTTTAGCAAGACAAACTAGGGTATACAACAACGCTCAGGCAAGGAACCAGTGGGCAGGACCCCTTATTATAGTCCAGCAGCCATTTGGGCGGATAATTGACATAATTGATCTTAGGCAGCTGGACGCGTACTGGCCCTTTAAGGCCGTGCATGCGTGCGCGCCATGCGGGACACAGTCCGAGGACCCAGAAGAGGGTGCTGGCGTCTCCCTGGAGGGAGCGAACGCCGAGAAGAAACACGTCCATGGCCAGGATAGTCAAGGGGTAAGTCAGAACGACGACCCCCGGCCATAGACGTAACAATATGCAGTTCAGTTCTGGGCTCCAGTTCATAGAAAGGATGCCCTGGAGTTGGAAAAATACAAAGAAGAGCAACGAAGCTAATTAGGGGCATGGAGAATCTAAGTTATGAGGAAAGATTGAAAGAATTAAACCTATTTAGCCTTGAAAAGAGACGACTAAGGGGGGACATGATTAACCTATATAAATATATGAATGACACATACAAAAAATATGGTGAAATCCTGTTCCGTGTAAAACCCTCTCAAAAAACAAAGGGGGAACTCCCTCCATCTGGAGAAAAAAAAAGGTTCAATCTGCAGAGGCCACAAGCCCTCTTTACTGTGAGAACTGTGAATCTATGGAATAGCCTACCACTGGAGCTGGTCACAGCAGGAACAGTAGATGGATTTGAAAAAGGCTTAGATAATTTCCTAGAATGAAAAAATATAATCTCCTATGTCAATGTGTAGACATTTTTCCCTTCCCTTTTCCCATGCCTTGGTTGAACTTGATGCAGATATGTCTTTTTTCAAATGTACTAACTATGTAACTATGTAACTATGCTTCCAATCGTTGGACTGTTTATAATATATACATGATATATGTTCCAGTCTTCATTGTCCCTCTTCTTTTTACAGGACGACCATTCAACTTTACTTGTTCACCTTTATATGATTATGACACTAGCGAATATACCTTCGAGTGACAGTGGCGATAGCCGAAGTAATATGTCTCCCCCACAAGGTAAACCTGTCTCAAGGACCAACAATTCATATCATTTTGGTTTCTTAGAAAAAGAAAAACTAGACGAGGGAAGAATTACACGAGGAAGAAGTCGCCAAAGACCAAAATGATAGAAGCTGTGGGATGTGGAAATAATATCATCAATTTAACTGACTTTCCCCTAACCAAGGTTCACATCTCTCTTTTGAATCGCGGTCTTTCCTTTGTACTACGGGCCGTAATGAATTTGAAGTCTATAAAGATATCCAACTTTTTGTACGTAAGATCTTGCTGTGCCTGGATAACTCTCAGGGAACTGACTGTGATTCAAATGAGATAACGCAGGAACAACTTCATGATTTTGTGAGTAATCTCAGTCCTCATGAAGCAGAGGCACTAAGTGCCCTTGAGGAATTAATCTCCGAATGTGTGATCCTTGTTGCTCCTGAATCCATTGTCCCAGAATTTACAGGGTTAAAACTCACCTATCTCACTATGCCACCAATTTCCTTTAATAGATATGTGAGAGCCTTTATAGAAGGGGTTAATCGTGATCTGGGTTCTGTCAAATGGACAGACCCCGTGAAACATAACCTTCCATACCGACCAACGATTGGCTCTAAAAGAGTTGGGTGACCTGAAAGTAATTGTATTTAAACCCAGTGACAAGGGTGGGAATGTGGTGCTCCTGAATGAGGATTATAATACTGGTGAGATATTGAGACAATTGGGTTCTCCAAGTTACGGACGAGTGACTGATAACCCTCTACCTGAGATTACGAAAAAATTAAATCGTAAATTACAATTTGCCTTTGAGGAAGGTTTAATAACCAAAAATGAATTTCACTACCTAAAGGTTAAGGAGCCTAGAATGCCAACAATATATGTCCTTCCTAAAGTTTACAAGGATAGACACTCACCACCCAGACATCCTATTATATCTGGGATAAATGGACCCACTGATATGTTGGGCATATTTGTGGACCAGAAACTGAAGACCTTTGTAAAGTTGTTACCTTCATTTGTCTTAGACAGTGGGGATTTGCTGACTAAGTTACATAACCTAAACATCCCTTCCAATACTGGTGGGACTGGATGTTGAATCCCTTTACACTTCGATCCCTTATTGGGCTGGCCTCAACACCATTGAATATTATCTGGACACATATCGATTCAAATTTTCTCACCAAAATGAATTTATTTTGGAGATGTTAGAATTTGTTTTGACTCACAACTGCTTTAGTTTTGACAAATAATACTATTTCCAGGTGGAGGGTACTGCTATGGGGTCATCATGTGCTCTTTCCTATGCATGCCTCCACCAGGGATACTGGGAATTGGTGACTATCTATCCTTGTGAACTATTCAAAAAGTGTCTCTCTTGTTGGCTTCGATACATCGATGATGTCTTTATGGTGTGGACTGGCACAAGTGAAGGTCTAAAAGAGTTTGTCGATTTACTTAACATCAATGATTGTAATATACATCTCACATACACAACCAGTTTTCTTCACTTTATGATAAAGAAAAATGATGGAAGGATAGAAACGAGTACATTCAGAAAACCAACGGCGGGCAATATTCTATTGTTGGCACAAAGCCACCATCCAACACTTCTTATACGGGGTATTCCGGTGGGTCAATTCCTGCGACTGCGCAGAAACTGCTCCGATCTTAGTGACTTTAAGAAAGAAGTTCAAGATCTAATGACACGTTTTAGAGAGCGGGGATACTCAGGAAAATGTATTAAACGTGGATATAACAAGGCGTTACACACTGATAGGGAGTCTTGTACATTTATGGACAAGAAAGAACCAATAAGAACAACCCAAGATCCCTGTCATCAGCTGTTGAAAAACAAAATAAAGTTAGATTACTTTCTAGGTATGGACAACATTGGGAAACAATCAGAGAAATCCTTTGGAAGAACTGGCCACACCTCACATTATGTGAAAAAATTAAAGACATGATTCCTGACAAAGCTTGCTTTCTAAACTGTACATTTGTGGCCTTCACCCCATTGAAATCGAAGAGTTTCCAAGATTGTCATTCCAAAGCAACAGACTTGTTGATAGGCCAGTCAAAGAAGATAATCTCTGGCCCTTAGGCCTTATTCACACGAACGCGTGCGTTTTGCATGCGCAAAAAACGCTGCATTTTTTGCGTTTTGCAGTTGCGTGTGTCATCAGTATGTTCTGCGTGGCTGCATGATTTTCACGCATATGCCATGCTTATGACAGTTAAGTATATAGAGGGTTCTGGTCTGATAATTTAAGGGGTCTGGTCTGGGGTTTGAATAAACTTAGGGGGTCTGGGGTCTAAATTTATTTAGGGGTCTCATGTGGGGTCTGAATAAATTTAGGGGGTCTGGTCTTGGGGCTGGGGATTAAAGTCATTTAGAGGTTTGACCTGGCCTCTGTATTTACAAAGTCTGAAGTAATTTGGGAGTCGGGACTGGGGTCTGAATTTATTAAAGGAATTGGTCTGAATTTAAATTAGAGGTCTAGGGTGGAGTCTGTATTAATTTATGGATTTGGTCTGGGGTCTAAATTTAATTTAGGGGTCTGGTGTGTGAATTAATTTTGGGGTCTTGTCTGGGGACTGAATTAATTTTTTAGTCCGGTCCGGGGTCTCAATTAATTTATTGATCAAGTCTGAGGTCTGAATTTGTATTGCTATAGATTCGGGTGGACTGTAGAAGTGGGGGCCAAATATGTTTGGGCTGTAAACTCTGCAGTCTCCGGAAGAAGTCATAATAGATATCTGGACCGGATGGAAAAGGAGAGTCAACAACTCCAATTAGAAAATACGTCACCTGTAAAACACTGCATTTAGTTGTTGTCCACTATCCTATCAGTACTGGATTCTCTTGTAGAGTGATAATACTCTGCAGACCGGCTGTGTAGAACCAATATCTAACTGCTATATGGTCACTGTATGGCAGTTTTATTGATTATATCAGTTTTTGTATAGTGGTAGTGTACACTTGTCCCTTCCCTGACTGAAGTGTATGCCTGTCCCTGACTGTGTGATCAGGTGTTTCTTTGTTCCACTTTTATTTTGCTTCGTGTGTTGATGGTGTGACATTCATATTAAAGGGAGTAGCGAAAGGCATGACCAAATAGACTAAAATTGATTGCATTACTTACGCCAATTCATTTGAATTGCCGCCTCCTCCTGCCCCACACCTTTGTGACACCAATGTGACTGCTAGTAACCTCAGTCACATAGCTAATACTGGGACTCTTCTGTCACTTTAGGCGTCACTGTACTAGCATTTTCTGGTGCACGGGACCTCCCAGATGCGCCAGAATTATTAATAACGATTAATATTTCTGCCGGATCTCTAGTTTCTGAGCGCCACAATAGGAACTACAGTTCATTAACCTCTAGTTTCTATTGCAGCGCAGGGGAGAAGAAAGAAGACAGAAGTCTGCTGTAGGTGAGTAAAAGTATTTTTATTTTTAATACTGGTTATGTTTTGTTTTTGGTTTTGCAGGTTCCACTGGACCATTTGGACAATGTCATAGATCCGTTGGATAACTTCGATGATTTCCTTTTTTTTTTCAAATAAAATGGTCAGAGGGTTGTGTGAGGGAGTTTTTATTTAAATAAAAAAAAAATGTTATGTCTTTTTTTTTATACTTCATTACCGTCTTCGTAGTGGCCGCTGTCTGGCAGCATCCATTACTAAGGCAGGGCTTAGTGTTAGCCAGTAAAAAGGCTAGCACTAACCTCCCATTATTACTCCGGTACCCACCACTATCAGGGGTACCAGGAAGTGCCAGGTACGATCCAGTACCCGACAATCTGATGTGACCGGCCGTTGCTTCAGATGTTCAGGTATTGGATTGTATCCGGCTCTTCCCGGTACCCCTGGTGACCTTAGGTACCTGGGTAATAATAGAACATAGGTTAATTAATGAGGCAATGGAATATCAAAGTTCAGTTAGTCAATATAACACGCTGATAGCACTTATGAAAGGTTCTTTCTCACTATTTACTAAGCTTTCTAGAGTGGCTGTATTGCTAAATAATACATTTATTTTCTTCTATTATATAGTATGACTTTGCTTATAAACTGCATTTGGATTGAACTCTCACACTCTTGTCTGCAATCACTTTTCTCGTTATGAATTGATTGCACAATAGTTATAGAACCAGCCCCCCAAAAAAACTTGTAACATATGTTAATCTTCTGAAATGCTTTATTCTCTTATTTCCAGCAACACTGTGATTCTACACAATTCTGAATTACTCCACACTCCACATGATCTGTTTATGATGGCGTAGGGCATGTAATGGTATTGCAGACATAGCTAGATTATTAGGAGGGCAAAAGGCCAATTTCTCAGGGGCCTCAATTTCCTAGGGGCCTCCACCACATATTTTCCGTAAAGTCTCCAGAGTGGAGATGCACACTAAAGTCTAACCTATGTGGTAATCACCAATCAGGGGATCAACAGTCTCTTCTTGGAGGCTGCTTCAGCAACTTTCCTGCAGCGGTTGTTATGACCAACCAAGGAACCTGTATAAGAAATGACAGTGAGTCATCCTGTTATTTTTGTGTGAGCACACGCAAGATGTCCTTCCCTATGCAGGTCCAAAGGTGGCTTCTATGGCTGACAATGGCTGCTTGGGACTTGTAAGTGCAGGCAGGCTGTGGGAGTTGCCTGCCAAAAGACACATATGGATGCGCCAATTAATGGAGATCACATAGGTGAGACTTTAAAGGGCTGGTCTCACGTTGGCTCTTTATTTTAAAGGAAGTCTGTCAGGACCTTTGTCACCCCCCCCCCCCTACAAACACACCGCTAAGACCACAAGATGGGAGACTCAATTTTAAGCATACATATTTCTTTCGGAAATCATGCTGGAAGCAACACTATGGAAATTAAGTCTTAATCCTCACGTGCTAAATGTAAAATTTCCTCCTTCACGCTGTAACAATATATGATATCTTATCCTATGATAGAAAGTAGTGCATGCTATAATAAAGTATGAGCGATGCTCCAGGAATGAAAGAAATGTTCTTGCAGCTGATCATGTCCTGCCAGTGTGTTACAAGCAGAAGGAGTGGGGAAGCATCGCAGTGATTGAGATCACACCGCTCTACTTGTAGATGTCGAGGATAGGAGAAGCAGAGGACAGGGCTGTGCTATCTGCACATGCACGTCCTCTTCAGAAGAGAACAGCTGAAGGACAAAACGAAGACTACAGGAATAAACAGTGAGTGTCCCATTGCCATTCCATTTGCAAACATCTCTTTAGCTAGGGAAATGATCTGAAATTACATATATTTAGGAAGATTAATATTTTCAGGTAATGGAGCATTAATAAATGGATATCTGCAGTGAGTCAATCCCTTTAAGGGTGGGGTGGGCGCCTCCACTCTGGGCAAAAATTTCAGTTATCATGTTTTGTCCAGAGAGTAGCTTTAAAGGGATTCTACCAAGATGGACATTTCTCGTCTATCCACACCTATCCACTTATCCCCCTGCTCTCGCCTTTCTCCGTCAGTCCCTTAGACTTTGAATGGAGCGGTAGCGTGCCTGCTCAACTACTGCTCCATTTAAACTCCACCAGTGAGGCAGAGCGGGGACTCAATACCTTCGTTCTAGTGATCGGTGGGGATCCCAGCTGTCCATCACAGCGATCAGACATTCAGACATTCCTGGGGATAGGTAAAAAATTTTGATCTTGGCAGTACCACATCAAGTGCTTCTCAGACACTCCCAGCAGCAAGACAAAGGAGTTTGAAAAGTTTGTAGTGTACCTTCAACATAACATAAATTTTTATTATATGGCAGAAAAGATGATTACACAGCTTTTACTAATATATATTCCTAAGATTCAGAAAACTATTCTCTTTATTTATAGCCCCGATACCCCATCTGCCTGCAATGCTAACTTGGAATCCAGTGGACGATTGTGGAAAGCATAGTTCTGGAGAAGTAAAGGATTGGGCATGCTAAGCTACAACAAGTCTGATGCTTGTTTTCCCCAAAAGCAGACATTTGTGTACAGTGAGGCTGCCTTCCCTATACACATTAGATTGCCAGTGGAACCGGGCTGATATTCACAGGGTTCTGCTAACAATTATCAAATATGTATGGCCAGCTTAAAGACATAAGTCCATCTAGTCCAGGCTGTTATCCTGTAATGTTAATCCAGAGGAAGGCAAAACACCCATGAGGCAACAGTAAATTTTTCTCATTTTAGGGGAAAAAAATCCTTCCTGACTCCAAATATGGAAGTCAGAATAAATTCCTGGATCAACACGCCATGTCCAGAAATCTAGTACCCATAACTTGCAATATTATTACACTCAAGAAAGACATCCAGGCCCCTTTTGAAGTTTTTCATTGAATTTACCATGACAACTCCCTATGGCAGAGAGTTCTATAGTCTCACTGAACTTACAATAAAGAATTCCCTTCTTTGGTGTAGAAACCTTCTTTCCTCTAGATGTAGAGGATTATGTTGTTACTGCAGTTACTATGTATAAATAGATCATGAGAGAGATGTATGTATTGATCATCGATATACTTATACATAGTTATTAGGTCACCTGTCAGATGTCTTTTTTTTAACGAAATAACCCTAATTTTTATCATCTTTCTGGGTGCTGTAGTCCAATCATTCCATTTCTTACTTTAGTTGCCTACCGTTGAATCCGCTCAAGCTCTCTTATGCCTTTCTTGTGCACTGGAGCCCAAAACTGTGCTGTAACTAGGGATTTATAAAGTGGTAAAACTATGTTCTCATCATGTGCATCTACAGTATGCCCCTTTTAGTGCACCCCATGATCTTAATTTCCTTGACAGCAGCTGCCCGACATTGGTTGCTACAGTTAAGGTCACCGTCAACTTAAATTACTACTACATGACTATGTCAGTTTTACACAGTGTTTTCCCATTTAATATGTAATGGTGACATGTATTTTCCCTTCCTAAGTGAACAACTATAAATTTATCAGTGATAAACCTCATTTGACACTTCTCTGCCCAAGCCCCTAACTTATCCAAATCCATTTGTAATCTAATACTTTCCTCCTTTGTGTTAATTACGTTACACAGTTTAGTATTATCTGAAAAATATATACTTCATTGTACAATTCTCTAAACATATTAACAGAGTTGAGTGAATTTCCTGAAATTCGTTTTAAGTCTGATTCTGTCGAATTGGTGTCTGTTTAAATTTGGTCCGAATACATTTGTTGTCAATCGAAAGTGCCCTGATTGCCTCAAAACCTTTCTGACTCTCTGATGTCTTCTTGAACTATATCCAACTTAACTCCAAGTCAGCATGTATTGTCAAACTGACAGCAAAATACAGTATATGGGTAGAGGGAGGGGTGAGCACTGTGCATTTTGTGAAGGCTGCCTGGAAGGCATGATTAGGAAGCCTGCTCAAGGTCATGTGATCCTTTTTCTAATCCTTAAAATGGCGGTGTAAAATTTATCCCTCTACATTTTAATTGACATTTAATTTTCCTCTGTGAGTACAGCAGAGAGAAAAATGTTCAATAAGTTTGCTTTCTCCTCCGCCCTCCAAAATTTCTCCCTTATTACTTTTTAAAAGACCAACATTTTCTGTTAGAATCTTTTTATTATTGATATAATTGCAGAATATTTTAGGGTTAGTTTTACTAACTCTGTCTCTTGCTCCCCCTATCTGGTTTATTACAAAAATTTTTTTTTCTTACAGCTTTTTAGTGCTTCTTCAATGCCATACTGTTTTAGTCATTTAAATGCATTATTTTTATTATTTATTGTCCCTTTACATTTTTATTTATCCGATTTGGTTTTCTCTTGTTTCAAACCCTTTTATTCCCATAAGGTATGTACTTAAAATTTCAGAGGCTTTTAACAATATCCCATTTAGTATATGTACTCTTATTTTTGAGGACATTATTCCAGTCAATGAGATTCAGGGAATCTCTAAGCTGATTGAACTTTGCCTTCCAGTGTTTTTTCGTAGCTCCTTGACAAAATTCAATATTTCCTAGTTGACCCCCCCCCCCAACCTGCACCTTTTTTGCCCACCCTCTAGATGGGTCCTGCACCAGTTGGGAAATGTAATTATCTTTAGTTATTGCCAAAAACCTGTTGTCTTTTTGAGATCCACAGGTTTTAGTTTTCCAATTTATATCAGGATAGTTTACGTCCCTAATAATAATGACTTCATTTTGATTCGCTGCCTCATCTATCACCTTTAGTCCGAATTCTGACGACCATAGTATACGTCCGTGTGATGCCCATTAAAACAACGGCCATCACGCGGACGCATGTATTTTATTGGGGCCGTTCACATGCACGTTTTTTCAACGAACCATGTGAAGGGTTGAAAAATAAAACATGTCCTATTTTCTTTCGTTTTCACGGACCCCTTGATAGACTCAAGTCTGTGGGGATCCATAAAAATGGGACCCGCATGGGTGCAACTCGGACGTGAAAAATTAAAGCTTTTCACGTCCGAGTTTGCACTCGTTCATGTGAATATGGCTTTAGTAATAGTTTTTCTGTGGATTCTGTTATATTTGGTTGCATATAGCAAACACCTTTCAGTTTTTATTATGGTTTTTTTCTCCAAGTCTTTCTACCCATAAAGACTCCACATGATCATTTCCCTCATATATCGTCCTGTAGCGTGGGCTTTAGATAGGACTTAACATAAAGGAAAACCCCTCCAACCTTCCAGTTTTTACAATCCTTATTGAACAAACGGTAATCCTGTCAGTTAGCCGCCCAGTCACAGCTGTTATCCAGTCATGTCTCAGTTATCCACACTATGTCATACTTTTTATCTGACATTATAAATTCAAGTTTATTAATTTTATTTGTTAGGTTTCTAGCTTACAATTTAAAGGTTTTTGGTATTTTTTTTATTTTAAAGGCTATGCAAACCTTTGAAAGGATTTTTTTTTTTAAATAAAAAGGTCAATCAGTGTGATTGGTGCATCTTTATAATTAGTTTTTATTAAAAATAATTTATTTATTTTGAGATATAGTTGCTCTGTATTCTCTATACAGAGCAGCTGTATCGTGCGCTAAATCCTATTCCCGTCAGGTCCGCGGGACATTTCAGAGACACGCAGGACCCACTGACACTGAACCCGTCAGGTCCGCGGGACTGACGGATTCAGGTCTTAGCGAAGGATACAGCTGCTCTGCATGCAGAATACAAAGCATCTGTATCTCAAAAAGTAAAAATAATTTTTAATAAAAACTAATTATAAAGTTGCACCAATCACACTGACTGAACTTTTTATTTAAAAAAAATACCTTTCAAAGGTATACATAGTCTTTAAACTTATATATATATATATATATATATATATATATATATATATATATATATATATTTACTATTCTAACCCCTCCGTTCCGCCCCCAGTTTAATTAATAAGTCACAATTCTCTATTTACACTATTTTGCCCACTATATCTTTAATTGACCTGCCCCAATCCCTGGTTTAAACACTCCTCCAACCTCCTAGCCATCTTCTCCCCAAGCATTGCTGCACCCTCCTTATCTAGGTGCAGCCCATTCCTACAGAAGAACCTGTAACCAACAGAGAATTTGTCCCAATTCTCCAAGTATCCAAAACCTTCCTTTCTACACCATTTCTTGAGCCAATTGTTTTCCTATTCTCCCGCTGCTTTTCTTCTGTGGCGAGGAAAACAAGTAGGATTTCTGAAAATACTACATTTAAGGTCCGTGATATGTCAAACTCGAGTGCCAGGAGGACAACACACTGTTGACGAACTAGGTCTTTGAAAGAGATTGCCCTATCTGTTCCCCTAATAGTTTAATCCTTTATTATCAACACCTGTCTGGTCTGCCCTGTACTATTTCCCTCCTTACTGAAGCAAACATATCACTGGCTGTCAGGTGTCTTGCTGAAGCATTGCTACCTCTGAATTGACATCCTCATCCTCCGCCAACTTTGCAAACTTGTTTGGGTGTGAAATGAGGGCAATCCAATCCAGACACAGACCATGCACAAGAATGATGTCGTATGATGCTTCCATACAGCACCACATTATAGAGTGCTATGGGTGTTGTATTATAGATTCATACAACTTTTTGGGAAGAAACAAGGACTTGGAGAACTGTCATTGATTGACTGATGCAACCGTAAACCCTAGTGAGCTCTTGCAGGATAATCTTCACTGTAAGGTTAGCAAAACGACCTACAAGCCAGTCTTACCTTTGGGAAGGGCTAAAAAAAATATTGGAAACATTTGCAAATGAAAGATTTTTTTGATAAATAATTTCATGAAAGTTATGACCTTTCAATGTATCTTTTCTGTTAAATTCAATGATTAATTGAAACAGTACCAGTTCCTTAAAAATTTTTCTTCACAAATCGAAAATTTTGCACACTAGTGCAATCTGAATAACTATGAAATACATCCATACAAAACGATAAACATTTCCATGAGGTTCAGTTTTCCTGAAAGGCAGACCTCAGAAGATTTTATGCCTGCCACATAGATATTAGATAGTCAGTAAATTACTGCCAATCAAAATAAAATTTTATGGTATCGTAGATTTTGTTGCAGTATAACAAGTTATTACACAATTTTTTATTCTTTTGTTTTTATTTTTATTCTATATTAATTTATAAAAAGTAGGAAAATATCTGATATCACGGCCAATATTTTTTAACTTGTGTTATCTATAAAAATCCTCACCATCAGATTTATTCATTTCTATCTAATAGGGGGTACATTTCGCAAATGCATCTTCATGGAAAGTAATTTGGATAAGAAATTGACAGCAAAAGTATAGAAATGTTTTATTACCTTCTGTCAAAATTAAATTAGTAAACTAAATGTGTTCAGTTTTCCCATTTAGATTGACAGAAAGCAGGTAATATACAGTAACCCAATATTCCAATAGTGGTTAGTTTGTCATTTCTCAGCATGACCAATTAAACCCACCAACTAAGGAAGGACCCATCTGCAACTATACTGGTATAAACATATAATGGACATGATTGTAATATAATAAAGTCAACCTTTATCTCTTGTGGGACTTTACAGAACCCAATAGAAAAAGGCTGAGAAGCAATAAATAATGTATTTCTCATAGGGAGTGCATGAAAAATCTCTGAAGAAATCAATAACAAGAAAAGTGTGGAGCTGTCTCTTGAGGTCATTGTGCAGATGATTTCTGAATACTTTCTGAAGGGTGTACTTACATTCTTTATGTCTGTTTTCTTAACTGTTATATGCAATAAAATGTCAAAATAAAAAGAAGTTGTCATTCAATTTGTTCTGAATACATTATGTATAGCTGGAAATGCATCAAATGACTGCTTCAGGGCTAATACTATATCAAAATAATGATTTCAATTTCCTTTATGTCAGTTGTAAAGTATGCATGTGGTATATATTATATTAACAATAAGTGGTGAAACAAGGAAATCTGCCTTACAAACAGTTTAATACTGTATTACTCTATATTGCATACATGCTTTTCCTGTCTATGTGCATCATCTACTCATGGCTACAAAGCGATGTTCAATTTCAACCACCCATTACAGTGCATTTTGTGATCTAATAGAATTATAATAATTCCATATTATATCATGTAAGTAACAGCCTGTGGCTTTCACAGCATACTGGAAGTTGTAGTTTTGCAGCAGTTGGAAGACCACAGGTTGGGGTAAACATGATCAAAATTATCCACTAACTTAAAAGGGTCTTCATTAATCATCATTTATCACCTATCCACACAGCCAAGTGCTATGTCCATCAGTCCTATAGAAATTGAATGGAGCAGTGTCTGAACATGTGCAGTAGTGCTCCATTCACATAGTGCACTCTGGGACCCCCGTTCTCGGGACCTAACGGTCGGATCCCCACCAATCAGAAATTTATTGCATGTCCTGTGGATAGTTGATCAATGATGATTATGGAAAAACCCTTTTTAACCCCTTCCCGCCGCAGTCCTTTTTCAGATTTTCATTTTCGTATTTTCCTCCCCACCTTCCAAAAACCATAACGTCTTTATTTTTCCGTCGATATAGTACTATGAGGGCTTGATTTTTGCGGGACGAGTTGTAGTTTTTCGTAGCACCATTTATTTTGCCATATAATGTACTAGGAAACGGGAAAAAAATTATTTGTGGGGTAGAAAATGAAAAAAACAGCGATTCCTCCATGATTTCTTGTGCGCCGTTTTTACGGAATTCACTGTGCAAGTAAAACAACATGTTAACTTTATTCTCTGGGTCAATACGACTACGGCAATACCAAATATATATAGAAGTGTAAAAAATAAAATTTATTTTGTGTCGCCAGATTCCGAGAGCCACAACTTTTTTATTTTTCCGTCGATTAAGTGGTAACCCCAGTTATCACCATTAAAAAGAAGCATAGAAAAAATGGGCAAAGAAAACACACGAGAGGATAAATGATGAGCTAGCAAGGAACATATGCAATGGAATACATCTCCTTTGTTCCATTGCTGCTTGTCACATATTTGCCTGTCCACCTGCAGTGAGCTGACAATATGAATTTAAAAATGTTGAAAGTGGAGGGTGGGATGTAGGGGGTTGGGGATAATGTTACGAGTGGTTGAGATTTTGAAAGGGAGAGGCTATCTACAGATATTAGAGGAAGTGAATGAAAAGGCAAAATACTGCTGCCAGTAGGAATGGTGAGGGAAGGGGGGAAATACTTCTGCCAGGGTGGAAATGCAGGGAAGGGAAAGAATACTGCTACCAGGGGGGATATGGAGGGAAGAGGGGAAATACTGCTGCCAGGGTGGAAACGGAGGGAAGGGAGAGATGACTGCTGCCAGTGGAATGGTGAAGGAAGGGGAGGGGTACTGATGAGAGGGTAAACATGGAGGGAATCGAAAGAATACTGCTGTCAGGGTGGAAATAGAGGGAAGGTAGGGAATACTGCTGCAAGAGGGGAAGGGAGAATAGATATGCCACTAGGAGGTTGTGATAAAACAGGTGAATATCCAAAAATGTTCATATATCAAACTTGACTGAAGAATCATACCTAGGAGAAGCTATCACATGTAAGAGAACAAGAATTACAGAGAACACCTCAAAAGGATTAAATTGTTGTTTGGACAATCTATAGCCACACTATTTGTACTCTTTATGGCTGTATTATTTGATCTCTTATGGTGATATTATCTGTGTACTGTATGGCAGTATTATTTGGGCTTCATGTGCTAGTATATCGTTTTGTGTATAGTGGTATTATTTACTCAATAAATGGCTGTGTTATGTGGACAGTGTATGACAATATTATTTAAACTATTTGTGCTGGAATTCTACAGGGTGGGCCATTTATATGGATACACCTAAATAAAATGGGAATGGTTGGTGATATTATCTTCCTGTTTGTGGCACATTAATATATGGGAGGGGGGAAACTTTTCAAGCTGGGTGTTGACCATGGCGGCCATTTTGAAGTCGGCCATTTTGTATCCAACTTTAGTTTTTTCAATGGGAAGAGGGTCATGTGACACATCAAACTTATCGAGAATTTCACAAGAAAAACAATGGTGTTCTTGGTTTTAACGTTACTTTATTCTTTCATGAGTTATTTACAAGTTTCTGACCACTTATAAAATGTGTTCAAAGTGCTGCCCATTGTGTTGGATTGTCAATGCAACCCTCTTCTCTCACTCTTCACACACTGATAGCAACACTGCAGAAGAAATGCTAGCACAGGCTTCCAGTATCCGTAGTTTCAGTTGCTGCCCATCTCGTATCTTCACAGCATAGACAATTGCCTTCAGATGACCCCAAAGTTAAAAGTCTAAGGGGGTCAGATCGGGAGGCATTTCTTCTGCGGTGTTGCTATCAGTTTGCGACAAGTGGCGATAACTGGCACGTCGACAAACAGGAGGCACGTGATCCTTTTTGACGTTTTGTGTGGCTAAAATACTTTGTTTTCAATCTGGCTTTTATACCCTCCCATATGCCACAGATTGGAGCTATGTGATTGAAAATTTGATAATTTTCAGATCTTAGCATCATCTGCTTCGTCCTAGATTTGTATAACCTTACGGCTTGTCCTTCTTGGTGTTGCAATTTCATTGTTGAGAAGTGAATATACAGTATACTCTATGGCAGTATGATTTGTGTTTCAAACACATTACTAAAGGTAAATTAACTTTCGAAGAGGTATCTGCATTGTATGTTGAAGAATATGTTAGCAAGGCAGGAGTATCTGTTTACAAATTACTAAAATATTACACGTGAGAAGTGTCGAGGCAAAAGAGTGTGTACCCTTTATACCCAGTTTGTTTCTCAGTGTGAACACAGATATTTTACATGTGTAATTTCTTAGCTGGACTTTGGTGTTGTCACAAGTTTGGCAGCCATAAGCCTGACTCACAGACATGTATGTGTGGCTTGGGCAAAATTTGCATGTTATTTCAATTTGTGGAGGTATATAAATGACTTCCCAATAACTACAGGGAACAAAAATTAGGTTAAAATGCAACCTATCATATCCTTGTTTCCCCTGACAAAAGATATCAGGGATCCGACAGTTCTCTTAGGCTCTATTCACAGGACAGGGTCTGAGTGTCGGCCGTTTTTCATCCATTTGGCATCTGTTTTGTTTCTGTTCCGGGCTGTTTTCCCATTTTTAATGGCCGATTTTGACCCGTGTTGCATCCGTTTTTTTCCCTGTAAAGTCGGATGAATTTAATTTGTAATTTTTCTGCCACACACTTCCCTCTGTAGGGAATGCCACACACTGCCCTTTGTAGATACTGCCCCTGCCCCCCTTGTAGGTAGTGCCACACAGCGCCCTTGTAGGTAGTGCCACACCCCCCTGTAGGTAATGCCACACAGCCCCCTGTAGGTAATGCCACACAGCCCCCTGTAGGTAATGCCACACAGCCCCCCTATAGGTAGTGCCAAACAGCCCCCTGTAGGTAATGCCACACAGCCCCCTGTAGGTAATGCCACACAGCCCCCTGTAGGTAATGCCACACAGCGCCCCTATAGGTAGTGCCATAAAGCCCCCTGTAAGGGATGCCAGACAGCCCCCCTGTAAGCAATGCCACACAGCCCCCATGTAGGTAATGCCACACAGCCCCCTGTAGGTAATGGCACACAGCCCCCCTGTAGGTAGTGCTACACAGCCCCTTTGTACATAATCACCCCCCATAAATGGCATCCCCCCTACCTTCCTGTATGGGACGGCTCCAGGAGAAGTCCCTCAATTCACTGTCCATATATGGACAGTGAAGTGAGGGACTTCTCCTGGATCGGAATCCCCGGCCACAGTGGTGGGGATTCCGCTTCAGAAGTCCCTGACGTCACTGTGTCCATATATGGACAGTGAAGGCATGGACTTCTCCTGGAGCGTAATCCCTGGCCACAGCGGTAGGGATTCCGCTTCAGAAGTCCATGACGTCACTGTGTCTATATATGGACAGTGAAGGCAGGGACTTCTCCTAGAGCGTAATCCCCGCCCACAGCGCTGGGGATTCCGCTTCAGAAGTCCTTGACGTCACTGTGTCCATATATGGACAGTGAAGTCAGGGACTTTTCCTGGAGCGGAATCCCCATACCCCGGCCACAGCGTTGCCGAAGCTGTGGCCTGGGATTGTGGATTCTGCTCCTACAGGGAGCAAAAAAATACCCTCCTCCTCACATGCACTTCGCACTGTGAGGAGGAGGAGAGAGAGCTAGCGACGGAAGACACGGCCGTCACTCGGAACGCATCCAGGAGAACGGCCGAAAATAGGGCATGTAAAAAAATTGGTCGTGTGAATAGCCCCATTTGGGGTCTATTGTTCCTACTGCGGCAGTGTGACGGCCGTTTTTTGAACGGCCGTCACGCGTCCGTAAACCCTGTCGTGTGAATAGGGCCTTGTGTTGTCAGCAGATACTGTCAATTTTTTTGTCTATGACCAGTTTAATGTGATGCTTTTAGAGTATTATACATATTGCCTATCTAAACAAGTTCCGCTGCTGTTGTTCCTCTGTCTGTGCACTCTTTATGGCCGCAGCATGATTGTCACTCTTAGGCTGGATTCACACGAGCGTGGCGTTTTTGCGTGTGTATGGCATGCGGTATTTACGCGCGTAAAAACAACGGAGGGTGGAGTAATGGAGAGGGCAGCCTACAAAAAGACACCTTCTCCAACACCTGCTTGATGTGAGCACATGTTCGCATCCTGTTGGCACCTTGCAAACTACTTTTGGTCGTGTAGGGTGTTTCTTGGCTTGTTTGCAGGTATAAAATCAACATTATGCCCTTGACTCCGCTGGGCCGTGTGCTGATATCCTGGATGGTTTCTCTGAGATTTGGTGAGCGCCGACCCATGCTTCAGGAGGGATCCCGGAGAAGAGGGAGGATTTGGGTTCATCCTCTTGTGGCCCAGCGCACCTCCAAAGGCCATTTTCATACTCTATATGATGACCTTCGCAGCCACCCCGAGAAATTTCGGTCGTTTTGCCGCATGTCCGTGTCGACATTTGATATTCTGCTGAACCAGATTCGCCCAGGAATCACCTACCAGCACACAAACATGCGGCGCTGCATTTCCCCCGAGGAGCGACTCCTTGTGACGTTGAGGTATGTGTATTTTATACAATTGTAGCTTACAGGATGGTGTGTGGGTGTCATGTCCTACATCACGTTTATTTGTGGGTTGTATTTTTTCATCTCGCCCATGTAGATTTCTTGCTACAGGAAACAACTTTCATTCGTTACATTTCGAACTCCTTCTTGGAGTGAGCACAATTTCGGCCATTGTGACCGGCACCTGTGTTGTGATTTGCCAGCGATTGAAGGCCACAGTGATGCCTCAGCCCACGACAGAGCACTGGCTTTCGATTTTTGCGGATTTTCTCGCGACCACCCAATTTCCAAATTGTATTGGTGCCCTAGACGGCAAGCATATTCGTGTCAAGAAGCTCCCCACTCTGGATCCCGATTCTATAATTACGAACAGTTTTTTTCCATCATCTTGTTGGCCTTGTCCAACAGCAATTATTGTTTTACCATTGTACACATTGGGTCCTATGGAAGCTCTGCTGATGAACGCATCTTTCGCACATCCAGAATGGACCATCGTCTGATGGGCAATCAACTTTCTGTGCCGGAACCGAGCCTCCTGCCTGGCTCGCGAGGACCACCAGTCCCTTATGTAATCGTGGCAGATGAGGGTTTTGGCCTCACAAGCCAAGTAATGCGCCCATTTCCTCGAAGAGGCTTGGATGACCGTTGCCGCATATTCAATTACCGTCTTAGCAGAGCACGCAGATGTGTGGAATGTTCATTTGGCATAATGTCAACCAAATGGCGTGTTTTTCTCACCACTATGCAACTGACGCCGCAAAATGTCACCCGTGTCATACAAGCGTATGTCGTGCTTCATAATTTTTGTCGCATACATGACGCCGGTTGTGATGCCGAATTTATACGCACCAATGCCACAAGTTCAACCATGCCGCCACAAATTCCACTCGGAAGGGCTCAAACATCTGGGATCCGAGTACGCGACATGTTTGCACAATATTTTGATAGCCCCGATGGAGCAGTGCCATGGCAGGAGGATTCTCTGTGAAGGATGGGCTCGTGGAGATTAGTGGGGCAATATCTGTTTTTTTTGGCCAACATTTTGTCATTCAGGGTGGGGATTTTAGTATTAGGGACTCGCAAGACATGAGGACCCTTGACGTGGGTTGCGAGCTTATATCTTTGGTGGTTTTGCCGTTTTGTTGTCAACCTCCCCAAGAAATTGCATGAGGCACATTGCCTTATCCAGTGTCCCCAAATACAATCCAAAATCTCTTCCTGGCAGACTTTATCACAGCACCGCAAGGCGTTATATAAAGACTTGGAGGAATTTAGCAAAACCACTAAAGATACACTAATACCTCAATGAGGGCATGCACATCTTTAGTACCCTGGCCACAATGCCCCAACCTTACCTAAAAGGACGAGTTCGCTAACCTTTGGAACACCACATACATGTAGGCAAACACAAACAATTATATTGCTCAAAGAAAACACACTTTATTGTGTACAGAGCTAAATGCACAATCGAAAGAACCGTTCTTCAATAATCAACACGAAAACGCACCAATGCAGAATCTTTAAAAAAAACGCACAAACGCACAAATGCAGAATCTTAAAAAAAAAGGAGGTTTTGTTCAAAAGAACAAGCACACCCTAATCTGCCGACACACCACTACAACTCCTGATATCGGCATGATGGTGAGTGATAGGTTGCCATTTCAGCACCACTATGCTGTTCCTGGCCCTGCTGAGGATGTTCCTCAACAGCATACTAGGGGTACCCCTTGAAAAAGCTACCGCGAAACGCGCGTCGGGGCTCTCGCTGTGGAGTTCATTTTTTTGGCTTGATATGCAACATACGGGTTGGTATGGCTTCTGGGACCTATTCTGATTTCTGGTGATACCCTGGTCTCTATACCACTCTATTTACACTGACCACTCAGTGTTGGTTACTAGTTTTTCCTGCATACCATTCTTTACAGGGTCTGTATTACATTGTTCTGTTTCAGCATGCTTTTTTGGAGACACATTTTGAGGTGTCTGTTATCCTTGTAATATACATTTATGGCATGACTATCAGAGCGACCCAGTATGGCATTATTGAATATTGTATATATGCCATTTTTGAGTAGCCTTATGTTTTCCACATTGCATATTTTAATTGTTTGTGGTTTTTAGGTCCTGATGGCCAACATGTTCTTATGTATATTGTAATAAAGAATGTATATTTTTTGCAAGTTACTGATTGTACTTGGTGTTATTCTATCTGCCATAACAAGTTTGCGTTACTCATTTATAACCATTGGGCCAAAGGAGAAACAACCTGTTTCGGCTGTTTTTCACGTGAGCACACAAATGTCTTCAAGGTACAGGCGGTACTTACGGGTGCATCTCCATAATGTCCTTCAGGAACATTAGCTGCTTGGTGTAGATGTATTGCCGCTTCTTAGGCACGCCGTCCCCACTGCGCCCTCTGCCGCCAAATTCCCCGCGGAATTGATCGCGACAGCTCCTCCACCGTGTTTTGACATCAGAAACGACATAGGAACAACAAAAAAACAAGCTCAGCAGTTGACATCACTGAAAAGTGAACTTGTCCGAAACGTCGCCATTCCTTACACACCCAAAAACATTAGACACCGGCTTCATGATGCTGTGACACAGCCGCGGCTTTGCACAGTAGGAACATGTGTAACATAAGGATACACTACAGCATGGGCGCTTGCATTGGCCTAAAGAAAGATATGGACTTACCAATGCACTGGCGGTCTCTTGTGGTGCTTTTATCCCACTCATGTCCGAATAGGCTCTGCGCGACCTCATCCCAGCCGACCTCCTTGCCCGTGCGGTCGTGGTAGGCCTCTGACCGTGTGTTCCACAACTGTGGCCTCTCCTGGACCAAGCAGATCAGGTTCTCCACATCGCACGCACGAGGCATTGCAGCAGATGTCAGTTTGAACTGTGCGCATGTGGCCAGCAAGTGATAACCCACTTCCTGGTTTGTGCTTGTTTGGACCAGTTTGCTCAACTCATTTACATCCACTTAACAAGTGTTGCGTGAAAAACGCTGTGCGTACGGAGGTGCTTCCGTGTGGCATGCGTTGTTTTCACGCACCCATTGACTTTAAGGGGTGCGTAATGCGTGAAAATCGCCCAAAGAACGGACTTGTCGTGACTTTTTCGTCGCGGACTCACGCGGCGTAAAAATTACGCACATGTATGAACGGCCCCATAGACTAATATAGGTCCGTGCAATGCACCTGAAAATCACGCGCGTTGCACGGACGTATATTGCGTTCGTCTGAATAAAGCCTTACTTATGTATTGAGGTGTCCCTCATGATGTTTAGTTACACATGATGAAACCATTGTCACTTTCCAATCTTGGGCCAACTAGGCAGTCATTCTTTATAATTAGAAGTGTTTCCAAGTATTGAAAGTAGACCTCAACTGTGAGACAAAATGTTCTTCCTACCTGCTCTTCAGGCTCTACAAAACTACCATATTTGAAAAAAGAAAATGTCAGTACTGAAGACGGTCTTTCTGCTTTCTACCTTGGGCATTGGTCTGAAAGCTCTGTAGCCAGCAAGTGTCACTTATGCACTGTAGTGTCAATTGCAAAGAATTATCTGGCTTTGTCATGTGTTTGAGTCTTTATGCAATATTATTTGTAGTTATTTTAAGGTATCAAAAATGATTTTGCTATTTTAGGTATTTTATGTCTTTGTTCTATTTAGTGCTAAAAAATAAAATAATGTTTCACATCAGTTGGTAAATCTGTGTTGGTAAGAGAACGAAAATGATTTTACAAACATTAAGAACATGTAACATGGGGGCGGAGCTAGCTGTGCTGTGTGATGGTCGCTTGATCCCGGAGCTCCTCATAGAGACACTGACTTCTACAGCTGGAGGGCTGCTAAACTGCACAAAATGGTCCGTACAAATAGAGACAAGTCGTGTGAACCCCGGGGGACACCGAAAGTCGGGAAGTCTCAAGCGGAGATGGAGAGGTTTCTCCAAAAGAAGCATGCTTCCCCGGCGGGTAAACCCAAGATGGCGCCGGCACCGCCGAACCCGCCAGAAGAAAGCAGGGGAGAGGACTCTGATGAAGACAGCTCAGGTACGCAATCTGATGCCACAGGCGGGGTAGACCCTCTCCCTATCACTAGAACCTTTTTGAAAAAAGCCCTGGCCAGTGCAATATCTCCGGTCCTGAAAGAATTATCCTCTATCAAGATGGACATTCAACACGTGGGGCAGAGGGTAGCGATACTGGAGGACACTCAGTCGGCCATTATACAGCAGGCAGATGCCTTGCAGACAGTAGTGGCCTCTCAGTTCACGCACATGAACCAGGCATATCTGCAGTTGGAGGATCAGGAGAACCGCAGCAGGCGGAAGAATATCAGGCTGCGCTGTATTCCGGAGTCTATCACTGCGGAGGATATTTTACCCACAGTGAGAAACATATTCACATTATTATTGGGACAAGACAAGGCAGAGCAAGTTATAATAGAGCGTGCTCACAGAGCACTGAGACCTAAACCGGCAAAGGATGAACCGCCTAGAGATGTTATTTGTGGGCTGCTCAACTTTCTGGACATGGCGGCCATTTTGACGGCCGCGGGAGGGTCTTCGGACCTGAAATTTGCGGACCACAAGTTCATGGTTTTTCAAGACCTGGCGGCTAGTACCCTGGCCAAGCGACGCATGTTGAAACCCCTGACCGAAGCCTTGAGAATGCAGAAGATTCCCATTCGTTGGCTATTCCCATTTGGATTGGCAATTTTAAAAGAGGGCAGGCAAATTACTATCCGTACCCCGGAGGATCTCGACAAGGCCTGGTCCAAATTGGACATGGAGAAGATTGCTGTACCAGATTGGATGCCGATACAAAGGGACACTCTATCGCTAAAGGTACCTGACCCACATCGGTGGCAAAAACCCCAGAAATTCAAAGCCCCGCGCAGCAGGAAGAGAGCAGATCCACAGTCTGGGGATTGAATTCCATACCCTGAGCTCCTTGAAATGGGACTACCTCATTGATATTATTTTCTGCGGTGGTTAAGGCACTGAAAATGTAGTGTAAAGGTTTTGATGTTAGGTGCTTAACACCGAGGATGTTATCGGTTGCAAATTGATATTGGGGTAGGTCCCTTCTGGGCCCTTTTTCTATGCTCTCATCCCTCCATATATTGATGTATTGATATACTGCTATATTGTTATATTGCTATGTTCTCATTTATTATCTGTATTCACTTACACATAGAAGTCAGTGTTCTCCATACCTATCTCAAAAGGCTGGGTACCGTCTTCCCACCCCCCCCCCACTATGTCATTCGTGGGCTGTCATGTATTGCCTTGATATGCGGTCTCTATGGGATAAGAGGCGCTTTCTATATACCACATTTTACAGGTTATGGTGCAGTCCCACTTTCTTCTCTCAAGTTCTTACTGTATATAGTTGATTGTATGTTTTATTTGTGTCCGGTACTATTATCTTCACCACGGTCAATAGCTGACAAAGTCAGACGGGTAATATGACACTGCTTACTTACCTGACGCTCAATGTAAATGGGTTTAGCACGCCCCAAAAAAGGTCCCAGGTCTTCTCTATGCTGAGACAGGATACGCCAGGAGTATTAATGCTTCAGGAGACACATTTTAGACATAACCATATACCCAACTTGCCTAGGTCCACATATAGTCAATGGTTCCATAGCACTCATACATCTGCCTCGAGGGGGGTCTCCATAGGTATTCATAAAGACCTACCTTTTCAGGTAGAGTCCTCGAAAATTGATCTGCAGGGCAGATATGTCTTCCTGAAAGGGTCCATATGCAATAAAAAAATGACCATTGCCAGTTTATATGCTCCTAACGACAAACAAATAACCTGGCTGCTAAAGGTTCTACGTTTATTTAAGAGGTTTGGGGAAGGGATGTTGGTGGTTGGAGGGGATTTGAACTTAGTGTTAGATACTGATTTCGACTCTACCTCAGCCACACGACGACACTCTCCTCAAGCTATGCATAAACTTTGTTTCATGCTACATAGTTGTCAGTTGATTGATGCTTGGCGGGTGGCCCATCCTCAGGATAGGGATTACACTTTTTATTCACACAGGCATAAAGTGTACAGTAGATTGGACTACATTCTCGTGTCCTCTGCATGCCTTCTGAATTTACAGTCGACCTCCATTGGACATATTACTGTTTCAGATCACGCCCCAGTTACTGCAGTGGTTCATGTACAGGATCTGCCCTGTAGATCATGGTCGTGGCGGCTTAACGACACTGTCCTCTCAGATGAGGCAAATAGGTTGGATCTAAATAAGAAACTGGAGGAGTATTTCTGTTTAAATACAACACCTGATGTTTCGATGCCCATGGTATGGGAAGCTCACAAGGCATATATTCGGGGGGAACTTATTGCACTATGTTCACACTTAAAGAGGGTTAGGACTAAGAAAATGAATTCTATACTGGCCCAGATCTCGACATTAGAACGACTCCATAAACGAGTCGTCACGGCCTCGGTCCGCACAGAGATAGACTCTCTTAGGCAACAACTGAAAGATCTGCTAAATATCCAGGCAGTTAAATCCTTCCAACGACTTAAATGTAAAATTTATATGCATTGAGATAGAGGTTCAAAGATGATGTCCAAAATGCTTAAATCGCAAACGGAGAAATCCTTTGTGTCTTCGGTAAGAACGGCTTCAGGTCAGAAGGTTACTACCACCCCCCAGGTGGCAGAGGCTTTTAGGCAATTCTACGCTAATCTCTACAACTTAGATTCCTCTGAGTTGCGAGACCCACCTCCTGCAACGTCGGGTAATAAGATTGGAGCAATACAAAATTTTCTGAATAGTCTTGTCTTCCCCAAATTGTCAGCTGATGAGAATGCATCCCTTTTGGCCCCCTTCACTTTGTACGAATTAAAATCTAGTCTGGCTTCTATTCCTTCTGGGAAATGTCCTGGGCCGGACGGCCTACCCATAACATATTATAAAAAGTTTAGTACAACCCTCCTCCCTCATTTCCTGGAAGTCAGTAATTCGCTGCTAACGGGTTCTTCCCTTCCGAAACAGGCATTAGAAGCTTACATCACTTTGATACCCAAAGAAGGGAAGAGACCGGAAGAGTGTGCAAGTTATAGACCTATTTCGCTGCTGAATACCGATGTAAAGTGGTGGGCGAAGCTACTAGCCAGCAGAATAGCCAAGTTTTTGCCAAACTTGATAGCGGAGGAACAAGTGGGGTTTGTTCCACGGAGGGAGGGCAAATATAATATTGCTAGAGTGATAAATGGGATACAATATGCTAAGGGCAGGGGCATTCCTCTTGTCCTCCTGGGAACTGATGTCGAAAAGGCATTTGACAGGGTCAGCTGGGATTATATCAGGGAGGTCCTGGGAAAATTTAACTTTCCGCAATCATTTACTTAAGCCATCTTTGCGTTATATGCCCATCCTTCAGCTAGAATCAGGGTAAATGGTTTGTTGTATGACCCCTTCTCTATAAAAAATGGTACTCGCCAGGGCTGCCCGCTCTCTCCAGCTCTTTTCATACTGACATTGGAACCTCTATTGTTGACTATTAGACAAAATAATGAAGTCAGAGGGTTGAAAGTAGGAGATGTAGAACACAAAATTGCGGCTTTTGCTGATGACCTACTTTTGCTAATTTCCAACCCGCTATCAGCAATACCCCATATAATTGCTCTATTTGAGAAATTTGGTTTTATTTCAAATTTCAAAATTAACCTTAGTAAATCAGAAGCGCTTAACATCAACATCTCGTCACGGACTATCTCACAACTGCAAAGTTGCACTCCTTTCAAATGGCCTCCCAAAGCCATAAAATTCTTGGGGATAATGATCCCAGCTGACCTTGGGGAATTGTTCTCCATTAATTACAAACCCCTCTTTAGTAAAATCCGCTCACAAATAGGGGCCCTTAAGTTGCCATTCCTCTCGTGGTTCGGTAGGAAAAACATATTGACTACGTATATACTTCCACAGATCATGTACCTGCTGACCTCCTTGCCCATTGAGGTCCCGAGAAGCTACTTTCGTAACTTCAAATCCCTGTTCACATCTTTCTTATGGCATCCTAAACGCCCCAGACTAGCCTATAACCTTCTCTCACAGAAAAGAGAACAGGGAGGAATTTCGCTTCCTGATTTGGAACTGTATTTCTATGCTAACCATCTCTCACGATGGACGCAGTTAGCGGATGGGGGTAATAACACACTGTCTGTAGTTATGGAAAGAACACTTATGGGGTCAGACACGTTTCAATTACTCTGGGTGCGAGATGATCTGATAGCGAAAAGGGGGGATCTGAGCCCTATCACTAAGGGGACGATTCATGTGTGTCACACTGCAGGAGCTCTGAACATGACAGGGAAACTCCTCTCCCCACTGGCACCACTGAGTGTTCTACCGTCCTTCCTGTGTAGAAAGTCTGATAGAACGGCAGACTTCTGGAGGAGGCTGCACAACGTCAAGATATCGATCCTCTTGGAACCTTTGGGCCCTCCAAGCCTTGCACAGATATTTGAGGAACAGGAGTTGAGGCGTCCGAATGCTTTGCAAGTGGCAGATTATGTAGCTACAACGGATATGTTTAAGTCTATCTCCAAGACATCCCAGACTGATCCGACATGGTTAGAAAATTACACACTATTGCCAACTACCCCTGCAAAGATTTTGTCCAAATTGTATAGAGGTCTCCTAATGGGGAAGTCGGAACAGAACCCCCACTATTTGGGGGCATGGGAGAGGGAATTGGGGAAATCCTTTTCCAAACCTGAAATGGATTATATATTGAAACATGCCCACGGTTTCTCCAGATGTGTGCGTGTACAGGAGAATTCTTACAAACTTGTCACGAGATGGTATCGGACGCCTCTGTCACGAAGCGGGTTAGTGGACCCACTAGGCCGTACCGCCGCAGCGGGGAGGCAGCTGGCCAAACAACAGGACACCCCAGAAATACAATGTCCCGCACAAGGGTACCTGAATAGTCCAGATGGTGGCCGCAGCTCTGGCACAGATGAGATGGGTGCAGCAGATGGCGCCAAACGTGGCAGATGACACATAAGCCGCAAGTTGCACCAGACGTGGCGGATTCCTCCGGATGTGGCAGATAACACAGGACGTGGTGGATTCCTCTGGACGTGGCGGATTTCTCCGGACGTGGCAGATGACACAGGACGTGGCGGATTCCTCCGGACGTGGCAGACGACACAGAAAGTGGCGGATTCCTCCGGACATGGCAGATGACACAGGATGTGGCAGATTCCTCTAGACGTGGCAGATGACACAGGACGTGGCACGACTTGATACTAGGGCAAAGCACGGGAAACAGGAACGGGGAACAAGGTACGGGTAACAACAGGAATGGGAAACACTAAGGGACCATTTGCAAGACAGACTGGGAAAACTAACAACGCTCAGGCATCGAACTAGGGGGCTGGACCCCTCTTATAGCCCAGGGTACTCACAGGTCAAAGGTCGTTCAAGATGTCCGGTGCGCGCGCTGCCCCTTTAAGAGCGGGGACGAGCGTGCGCGCGCACCCTGCGGGCTCCGGCGGAGGTGAGTGGATGCAAGCGCTGGCGTCTCCTGAGGAGGAGGCTGGGGCCGACTCGTGGCTGCGGCTGTCAGCGGGAGGCTGGAGCTGACAGCCCGCAGCCACGGACATTACAGTATCCCCCCTCTTACGCACCCTCTTCTTGGGACCGGAGCGAGAGAGAAACTTCTTTAGAAGAGTAGGGGCATTGAGGTTCTCCTCTGGCTCCCAGGACCTCTCTTCGGGACAAAACCCCCTCCAGTCCACCAAATACAAGGTCTTTCCTCTCACTCTCTTGGTGTTCAAGATCTCCTTTACCTCAAAGATGTCCGAGGAGCCGCTGGGAGCAACCGCAGGGCTGGGAGTCTTGGAATAGCGGTTTAGGATCACAGGCTTCAGGAGGGAGATGTGGAAGGAGTTGGGAATCCTGAGGGTAGGAGGCAGCCGAAGCTTGTAGGCGACAGGGTTGATCTGCTGCAGGACCTTGAATGGTCCAAGGAACCTTGGAGCAAACTTGTATGAGGGCATCTTCAAGCGAATGTTCCGAGAGGACAGCCAGACTTTAGTCCCCGGAAGATACTGAGGCGGCTCTCTTCTCTTAGTATCTGCCTTTCGCTTCATGCGATCTACTGCCAGCAAAATAGAGGACCGGGTCTGTTGCCAGATTTGCAGGAAGTCCCCATATGCAGAGTCAGCAGCGGGAACCTGGGATGAAGTCGACACAGGAAGAGGGACTCTGGGATGTTGACTGTAGACGATGTGAAACGGAGCGGAAGTGGTGGACTCACTTGTGTGGTTGTTGTAAGAAAATTCGGCCCATGGTAGAAGCTGTACCCAGTTATCGTGCTGTGAAGAGATGAAATGGCGGAGATAATTTTCCATGATCTGGTTGATCCTCTCAACTTGCCCATTGGACTGGGGGTGATAGGCAGAGGAAAAGTCCAATCTCACATCCAGGAGTTTACAGAGGGCTCTCCAGAACTTAGAGGTAAACTGAACCCCCCCGGTCGGACACAATGTGAAGAGGCAAGCCATGCAAGCGGAAGATTTGCTGGATGAAGAGACTTGCCAGACGAGGAGCAGAAGGTAGGCCGGTCAGCGGGATAAAATGAGCCATCTTAGAGAACCGGTCCACCACCACCCAGACAGTGTTACATCCTGCTGAGGGGGGAAGGTCTGTGACGAAGTCCATCGCAATGTGCTGCCAGGGGGCATTGGGTACAGGCAGAGGTTGAAGCAGGCCGGCAGGCTTGCTGTGAGTCACTTTGTTAGAGGCACACACCGTGCAAGAAGAGACAAAGTCCAGAACATCCTTATGTAGCGTGGACCACCAAAAGTGACGAGCAATCAGGTCTCGGGTTTTACGGACACCGGCGTGCCCAGCAAGTTTAGAACTATGTCCCCAGCGGAGAATTCTTCTCCTGTCCGCCAACCGAACAAAAGTCCTCCCAGGAGGGATGTCTCTAACCTGCAGAGGATTAGCAGTGACGATGCAGGACGGGTCTATGATGGTCTGGATGGACTCCACCGTGTCTTCCGTCTCAAACGATCTGGACAGGGCATCTGCCCTCACATTCTTGTCCGCGGGACGGTAGTGGAGAGCAAACAGAAAACGGGTGAAGAACAGCGACCACCTGGCTTGACGAGGATTAAGTCTTTGAGCGGACTGAAGGTAAGTGAGGTTCTTGTGGTCGGTGAAGATCAGGATGGGGTGAGCAGCGCCCTCCAGAATATGTCTCCACTCCTCCAGAGCCAATTTGATGGCCAGCAGCTCCCGATATCCAATGGAGTAATTGCGCTCAGCAGAAGAAAACAGTCTAGAGTAGTAGCCACATACTACAGCCTTTCCTTTGGAGCTCCTCTTTAACAGAAGTGCACCTGCACCGACAGAGGAAGCGTCCACTTCCAGTGAGAACTGCCGAGATACGTCAGGATGATGGAGGATCGAGGCTGAAGTGAAGGCACTCTTCAGGCTATTAAATGCAGACTCTGCCTCTGGAGTCCACACTTTGGCGTTCACACCCTTCTTGGTAAGGGTCGAGATGGGAGACGTCAGAGAAGAGAAGTTAGGAATAAACTGCCGGTAGAAATTGGCGAATCCCAGGAACCGCTGTATGGCCCTTAAGCCTTGGGGACGTGGCCACTCCAGGACAGCCTTCACTTTCTCAGGATCCATCTTGAGGCCTTGATCCAAAATGATGTAGCCCAGGAAGGGCAGAGAACTCTTCTCAAAGACGCACTTCTCCAGCTTGGCGTATAAATGATTCTCCCTCAATCGTAGTAGAACCTGACGAACATGCCTCCGATGAGTCGTCTGATCTGGGGAGAAAATCAAAATATCATCGAGATAAACAACAACACAGACATAGAGTAGATCTCGGAAGATGTCGTTAACGAACTCCTGAAACACTGCTGGAGCGTTACACAGTCCGAAGGGCATCACCAGGTATTCGTAGTGCCCGTCCCGGGTGTTAAATGCCGTCTTCCATTCGTCACCCCGGCGAATCCGGACTAGATTGTAAGCCCCACGCAGGTCTAGCTTAGAAAAAATTTTGGCCCCTCGTATGCGATCAAATAGCTCAGAGATGAGTGGCAACGGGTATTTGTTCTTGACTGTGATCAGGTTGAGGCCCCTGTAGTCAATGCAGGGACGAAGGGATCCATCCTTCTTTTTAACGAAGAAGAATCCAGCCCCGGCCGGGGAGGAAGATTTTCGTATAAAACCCCTCTCCAGATTCTCCTTTATATAGGCCGACATGGATAGAGACTATGGCAAGGAGAGAGGATATACCCGTCCACGGGGAAGAGAGGCATTAGGAACCAGTTCAATGGGGCAGTCATAGGTGCGATGTGGAGGCAGCGTCTCAGCCTCCTTTTTGCTGAAAACATCTGCATACTGAGCAAAATGGGGAGGCAGTCCCGACAGCGACTGAGGCAGAGAAGGCTTGACAGGATGGGTCTGCAACAGACAACGACCATGGCACTTGGAGCCCCATTGGAGAACCTCTCCAGAATTCTAGTCCAGGACTGGGACATGAAGTCGAATCCAAGGCAGGCCCAGCAGAACAGGATTGATGGCCTTGGGCAAAACAAGGAACTAAATAAATTCAGAGTGAAGTACTCCAACCTGGAGCTTCAACGGCTTGGTTTTAGAGATAATAGGATCAGGCAGAGGCAGTCCATTAACTGAGGCCACAGCCAAAGATGTCTCCAGAGGAACTGTGGGCAGCTGAAGATGATCCACAAGCTCTTTCTGGATGAAATTTGCAGCAGAGCCAGAGTCAAGATAGGCAGAGACTTGATGCGTCCTGTCGCCGGATACCAGGGTCACAGGAATAGTCAGTTTGGAAGTGAATCCTCTGTTAGATTCTGTTCCACCTAGTGTTGTCTCTCCAACCAATCCTAGGCAATGGGGTCTCTCCGGCCTCTGGGGGCACAGACGCACAATATGGCCTCCATGGCCGCAATACAAACAAAGTCCAGAAGTGTGTCTGTGTTGTTTCTCCTGGGTAGAAAATTTAACATAATTACTCTACATCGGGTACTCTGGTGGAACGACTGAGGAGGATTGCGGGACAGCAGAATCCAGCCTCGGAAGTTCTCTCCCCCGGAGAACCTCTTAGGAACGTTCCCGGATCCTCATGTCGACACGGGAGGCGAGTAGGATAAGATCGTCCAGGGTAGATGGCAGATCGCGAGCAGCCAGCTCGTCCTTGATCCCTGAAGACAGTCTATGCCAGAATGTAGCCACCAAAGCCTCGTTGTTCCAGGTCAATTTAGCAGCCAGGATACGGAACTGAATGGCATACTCGCCCACGGAGAGGTCTCCCTGGCGTAGGGTCAGCAAGGATGCAGCAGCCGAAGAAACTCTCCCAGGTTCCTCAAAGATCGAGCGGAAGGTCCGTAAGAAGCACTGCAAGTCCCGGGTCTCTGGTCCCTGATGTTCCCACAGAGGATTGGCCCATGCCAGGGCTTTGCCGGTAAGGAGAGAGATGATAAAGGCAATCGGGACGTCATCCGAGCAGAAGGACCTGGCATGTAGTCTGAAATGGATCAGGCACTGATTCAAAAATCCCCTGCAGGACCTCGGATCTCCGTCATAGCGTGGAGGTAGCGGCAAGAAACACAGGGGGTTGGTACCGGTACAGACAGGAAGTGTAGCAGGTGGAACTGCAGGAACGGGTGCGGTGATGACTGTGGACGGAGCAAGCAGCCGATGGGCTATGGCGTTCACCGACAGGAGGAGCTGGTCTTGTCGTGACTGGAGATCCTCCATCTCAGCCAGCATGGCTTGTGTAGTCAACGTCTCAGGTTGACCAGCGGGGTCCATGGCCTGAGCGTACTGTCACGGAGCGGGTTAGTGGACCCACTAGGCCGTACCGCCGCAGCGGGGAGGCAGCTGGCCAAACAACAGGACACCCCAGAAATACAATGTCCCGCACAAGGGTACCTGAATAGTCCAGATGGTGGCCGCAGCTCTGGCACAGATGAGATGGGTGCAGCAGATGGCGCCAAACGTGGCAGATGACACAGGAGCCGCACGTTGCGCCAGACGTGGCGGATTCCTCCGGATGTGGCAGATAACACAGGACGTGGTGGATTCCTCCGGATGTGGCGGATTCCTCCGGACGTGGCAGATGACACAGGACGTGGCGGATTCCTCCGGACGTGGCAGATGACACAGGACGTGGCAGATTCCTCCGGACGTGGCAGATGACACAGAAAGTGGCGGATTCCTCCGGACGTGGCAGATGACACAGGACGTGGCACATTCCTCTGGACGTGGCAGATGACACAGGACATGGCATGACTTGATACTAGGGCAAAGCACGGGAAACAGGAACGGGGAACAAGGTACGGGTAACAACAGGAACGGGAAACACTAAGGGACCATTTGCAAGACAGACTGGGAAAACTAACAACGCTCAGGCATCGAACTAGGGGGCTGGATCCCTCTTATAGCCCAGGGTACTCACGGGTCAAAGGTCATTCAAGATGTCCGGTGCGCGCGCTGCCCCTTTAAGAGCGGGGACGAGCGTGCGTGCGCACCCTGCGGGCTCCGGCGGAGGTGAGTGGATGCAAGCGCTGGCGTCTCCTGAGGAGGAGGCTGGGGCCAGCGCTTGCCGACTCGTGGCTGCGGCTGTCAGCGGGAGGCTGGAGCTGACAGCCCGCAGCCACGGACATTACAGCCTGAATTCCTTGCCTCTATAGGGCTAGTGAATGTTAATAAATGCTGGAGATGTCATGAGGGGTCAGGTTCTTACCTACATATATGGTGGAATTGTCCTAGAATAATTAGTTTTTGGAAGGGGATTAAGAGTGCTATCAACACTATCTGCTCTATGCAGATTAAGTTAACGGCAGAGTTAGTGTTCTTGTGGCTACCTCAACCTGGCTTTACACCATCCACATACAACCTGCCGACACAGATGATCTCGGCAGCTAAATTGCTCGTTCCCACATTGTGGAGACAAACTAACCCACACACAGTAGAATTACGGTCTGATAAAATGCAGCATATCTGTCGTATGGAGGAGTTGGCAGCTTGGGTAACTCAAACCAGAGACCGTTTTCTAAAAGTGTGGAGCCCATGGCTGTCCCAGTGCAGAGACAAAACGGGTTCTACGTAAGGTCTAGACATACCTCCACATTTCTTTATATCTAATGTATACCTCATGCGTAAATCCTGTGTCAGGCCGATATACTTAATCTTGGGGTAGCATGAAGCACGAAGTGAGTTTTCTCTTTATACAAAATTGATTAAAGGTGTTGTAGTACTGGAACAGTTACTCATCTGTTATTCATTGGTTAATGAATTGTCTGTGATGTCTCTCACAGTTATTGGATTATTAATTTCCGTAAAGGGCAAGATTTGTTAGACTACATGTGGGTACTCTTCTCTGTCAGGATTCTATTGCCTTCGCGTCACCAGCAGGTGATTCATTTTGCCTATGTCTTTACCCATACGCTAAATGTTAAAAAGTCTGTAATTTTACGTTTATCTGCTCCAAGTCATGCATTATAATAACTGTTTGTTATGTATTATTTACTGTTTAATAAAAAGAGATTTTTCAAAGAACATGTAACATGTACCAATTTGTCACTTTAGAACACTGAAGATAATTAGCGTCTACAAGTCTACATCACTCTCACTTTCTAATTATTGATTTTACACAGTTGGGTGCT
The DNA here is from genome assembly GCF_050947455.1 of Rhinoderma darwinii. NCBI lineage: Eukaryota > Metazoa > Chordata > Amphibia > Anura > Rhinodermatidae > Rhinoderma > Rhinoderma darwinii. The sequence continues at coordinate 114,423,206 of NC_134690.1, forward strand.
ACATCAACAAAGTGTGGCACCTGCTGATAACACAATGTGACAAGATGACAAGTGTATATATATATATATATATATATATATATATATATATAAAAAAGAGAAAAAACAGCACCGTTCCTTCCGTGGGGGGTGCAAAAATTCCCGTTCGGACACTCGACCAGTGTCTCAGTAACCAATATCCTCCAAAATACGAGACAGCACTCCGGTGTTTGTGAAAAATAGGATCACTTTAATGCGACGTTTCAGCCCTGCTTGAGAAAGGCCCCATGGAGCAGGGCTGAAACGTCGCATAAGGCTGGGTTCACACGTGGCGGAATTTCACTTAAATTCCGCTGCGGACACTCCGCAGCGTTAATCCGCAGCGGAGCCGTTTGTCCATTGACTTACACTTTAATTTAGCAGTGTTCGTTTAGACGAGGCGTAAAATTCCGCTGCGGAGCATAGGCTGCGGAGCGGAATTTGGTGTCCGCAGCATGCTCTGTCTGTTGCGGAGCAGTGGCGGACTCATGGCGGAATTTCTCCATTGATTTCAATGGAGATTCTAATTTCCGCAATGAAGTCCGCAGCTGTCATGCACATGTTATGTGTGCTGCGGATCCGTCTTGCTTTTTTAACTTGACATTTCTTCATTCTGGCTGGACCTATGTATTTCTAGGTCTACAGCCAGACTGAGGAAGTCAATGGGGCTCCCGTAATGATGGGAGCGTTGCTAGGAGACGTCAGTAAATAGTCACTGTCCAGGGTGCTGAAAGAGTTAAGCGATCGGCAGTAACTGTTTCTGCACCCGGGACAGTGACTACCGATCCCAATATACAGCAACCTGTAACAAAATATAAGTTCATACTTACCGAGAACTCCCTGCTTCTGTCTCCAGTCCGGCCTCCCAGGATGACGTTTCAGTCTAAGTGACGGCTACAGCCAATCACAGGCTAATAACAGGCTGCAGCGGTCACATGGACTGCCGCGTCATCCAGGGAGATCGGGCTGGATGCCGAAGGAGGGACGCGTCACCAAGACAACGGGCGGTAAGTATGAATTTCTTTGACTTTCACAAGGGAAAGTGCTGTCCCTTCTCTCTATCCTGCACTGAATAGGGAGAAGGGAAGTACTTTTACCGCAGTCCGCAGCAGCTAGTCCGCATCAATTTTCTGCACATTTTGTGCAGATCCGCAGCAGAATCTGCAACGCAGATTCTGTGCGGCATTGTTTCGGACAGTTGCGGAGGAAATCCACCACGTGTGGTCATGCCCTTAAAGTGATCCTATTTTTCACAAACACCGGAGTGCTGTCTCGTATTTTGGAGGATATATATATATATATATATATATATATATATATATATATATATTTATATATGCACCTCATACCTAATTTCCACCCATTTCATTTATATTTGAATCATCTCCATCAACACTAACTCAGACTCATGTCATTTTGTTTTTGTAGCCTGTAGTTATTTCCTTGCGGTCATTTCAGAGACGTAATACAAGATGCTTTAAAATTAAAAGCATCCAGTGTCATAGTATCTGGCTTACTGCATTGGAACCGTGTTGTACTGAATGGTATGCATACCATGCAATGACATTAGAGTTGCCCTGGGTATATACTGTTACAGTGCAGCTACTGATATCATTTGCACACTTTCTACATAAATAACACAATCACTTATCGAAACTGTTTGCTGATTAGTTGCATTTGTTTGCTGAGCTACCTATGGATTTAGTAAATTCATCTCGAGAATTCTGCTTTAATGTCTTCATTTTTATATACACAGAAATGGAAGCTGACAGTGATAAAGTAAGGGTAAATTCACACGTGGCAGATTTATTGGAGAATTAACTTTGACTGAAAATACGTTCCATTCATCTGAATGGAACTTGCAGAAATCCATGCACCTCCTGCAGAAACAACAAACTCAGATGAATAGAATTGATTTTCAATGTATGCAGGTTCAGATAGCACCAGCTCTGGGGGAGGGATGCACGGATAGGGGCCCAACCCAATTCTGGATAAGAAAGAAGTATCCGGCACACCAGTTGAAGTAATTATTTTTTTATTATTATTAATCTTAGGTGCCAGTGGCAAAGTACAACATTTCGGTTTAAGCGACATTCTTCAAGCACTGTGCCATGCTGGGGATAATTGTATTATTACGAGCGCTCTGCTTAGTAAAAGCGGCTGGTCAGTCAACAAAATCTACTGCGCATGAACTTACCCTTAGGGCAGATTCACACGAGCGTTGAGTTTTTGCGCGCGCAAACAACGTGGCGTTTTGCGCGTGCAAAAAACATTTGACAGCTCCGTGTGTCATCCGTGTCTGATGCGCGGCTGCGTGATTTTCGCGCAGCCGCCATCATAGAGATGAGGCTAGTCGACGGCCGTCACTGTCCAAGGTGCTGAAAGAGCTAACTCTTTCAGCACCCTCGACAGTGAATGCCGAACACAATATCGCAAAACCTGTAGAAAAAAAAGAAAAAGTTCGTACTTACCGAGAACTTCCCGGCCGTTGCCTTGGTGACGCGTCCTTGGTGACGCGCCTCTCTTGACATCGGGCCCCACCTCCCTGGATGACGCGCCAGTCCATGTGACCGCTGCAGCCTGTGCTTGGCCTGTGATTGGCTGGAGCTGTCACTTGGACTTAATTGTCATCCCGGGAGGTCAGACTGGAGGAAGAAGCTGGGAGTTAGCGGTAAGTCAGAACTTCGTTTTTTTTTCTACAGGTTCATGTATTTTGGGATTGGAAGTCACGGTCCATGGTGCTGAAACAGTTTAACTCTTTCAGCACCATGGACAGTGACTATCTCCTGACGTCGCGTACCGATAATTTTTTTGCCGGGATCGGCCAAAACGAGTTTGGCCGAACCCGGTGAAGTTCGGTACGCTTGTCCGGCTTCGCTCATCGCAAAGACACTCCGTTTGGATGTTCGGAAACAGAAAAGTACGTGGTGCTTTTCTGTTTTCATTCATCCTTTTCACTGCTGTTGCGCGAATCACGCTCGTCCCACGGAAGTGCTTCCGTGTGGTGCGCGTGATTTTCACGCACCCATTGACTTCAATGGGTGCGTGATGCGCGAAATACGCAGAGTTATTGAACCTGTCGCGCTTTTTGCGCAGCAGACAAACGCTGCGCAAAAAGCACCGACTGTCTGTACTGCCCCATAGACTTGTATTGGTCCATGCGTGCCGCGTGAAAACCACGCGGCCCGCACGGACTGAATACACGCTCGTGTGAATCCCCCCTTAGGCTGGGTTCCCACATAGCGTAAACGCTGCAGAATTTCAGAGACAGAATTGTGTGTGGAAATTCCGCAGCGTCTTTAGTGGATGAGATTCAGAAAATCTCATGCCCACGCTGCGGAAGACAACCGCAGCGTGAACGTTAATAACTTGACCTGCGGTGCGGAATTTAATTGCCTTTTATGCGGTGCGGTGCGGAATTATGCTGCCTTTTTGTTGATTTTCCGTTGTGGGTATTCCACATTGAATTCAATAGAGATGCAAAACACGTAACAGAAAGCAAAGCGTTGTGACTTTACGCTGTGATTACGCAACGTCGGAAAGAACAAAATCATACTTACCCAGAACGCCTTCCTCCTTCCTGCAATCCGGCCTCCTGGTATGTCGTTGCATCCCATGTGACCGCTGAAGCCAATTACAGACTGCAGCGTCACATAGCCTGCAACGCCATCCAGGGAGGCTGGAGCGGACGTCCGAGCAGGGAAAGGGTAAATATGAACGGCTATCTTCGGCAGCGGAATTTCCGCCCGAAAAATCGCACCACAATGTGGCGCGTTTTTTTTTTTTTTACGGAATGTCCTGCGGGTTCCAGGTCGGACACGCTGCGTGATTTTTATGCAGCATATCCGTCCCGTGGGAACCCGGCCTTAGGCTGGGTTCCCACAGTGCCGATTTGCTGCATATTTTGCCTGCATTTTGTAAGCCAAAACCAGAATTGGATCCAGTAGAGCACACCTATAAGGCCTTTCTTTATATATTTCTCCTGTTTAGGTTCTATTTCTGGTTTTGGCTTAAAAAATACCTGCACAATCTCCATCAAATCTGCACTTTGGAAACTCAGCCTGAGGCTGGGTTCACACAACCTATTTTCAGACGTAAACGAGGCGTTTTTGATTTTCCGTTGTGGGTATTCCACATTGAATTCAATAGAGATGCAAAACACGTAACAGAAAGCAAAGCGTTGTGACTTTACGCTGTGATTACGCAACGTCGGAAAGAACAAAATCATACTTACCCAGAACGCCTTCCTCCTTCCTGCAATCCGGCCTCCTGGTATGTCGTTGCATCCCATGTGACCGCTGAAGCCAATTACAGACTGCAGCGTCACATAGCCTGCAACGCCATCCAGGGAGGCTGGAGCGGACGTCAGAGCCGGGAAAGGGTAAGTATGAACGGCTATCTTCGGCAGCGGAATTTCCGTCCGAAAAATCGCACCACATTGTGGCGCGTTTTTTTTTTTTTTACGGAATGTCCTGCGGGTTCCAGGTCGGACACGCTGCGTGATTTTTATGCAGCATATCCGTCCCGTGGGAACCCGGCCTTAGGCTGGGTTCCCACAGTGCCGATTTGCTGCATATTTTGCCTGCATTTTGTAAGCCAAAACCAGAATTGGATCCAGTAGAGCACACCTATAAGGCCTTTCTTTATATATTTCTCCTGTTTAGGTTCTATTTCTGGTTTTGGCTTAAAAAATACCTGCACAATCTCCATCAAATCTGCACTTTGGAAACTCAGCCTGAGGCTGGGTTCACACAACCTATTTTCAGACGTAAACGAGGCGTTTTAAGCCTCGATTTACGTCTGAAAATACGGGTCCAATATGTTGGCAAACATCTGCCCATTCATTTGAATGGGTTTGCCGACGTATTGAGACGTAATTTGAGCCATTTTTCATTGATTCCAATGAAGAACAGCTCCAAATTACGGCCGTAATTGACGCCTCGCAAAACGCGAGTATATGCAATTACGTCTGAAATTACGGAGCTGTTTTCTCCTGAAAACAGCTCTGTAAATTCAGACGTAATGGTTGTTATCGTGTGCACATACCCTTAGGCTTCCCACACACGTACGTCGGCCGCATTTCCCGGACCGAACATACTGCAGGGAGCCGGGCTCCTAGCATCATAGTTATCTATGACGCTAGGTGTCACTGCCTCGCTGCGGGACAACTGTCCCGTACTGTAATCATGTTTTCAGTACGGGACAGTAGTTCCGCGGAGAGGCAGTGACACCTAGCCTCATAGATAACTATGATGCTAGGAGCCCGGCTCCCTGCAGTGTGTTCGGTCCGGGAAATACGGCCGACGTACGGACCGTATATCACGGACCAAACACGCTCATGTATGAGGCTCCTTAGGCCACATGCACACATTGCGGAATTTGGTGCAGAAAATCTCCATCAAAACCGCATGTAAACGCTGGGTAATTCCGCCGGTAAAATCCAAAGCTATTAGTGCATTTTTTTAAGCTGCAGATTTTGGTGCGTTTTATATTTTTTTTTAAACTAGTCAGATAAAATTCGCAAGCGGAAACTCAAGATAAATTGACATGTTGCGGATTTTAAAATACGCACCACAGGTCAATTTACATGCAGAAAAATTCCACAATGTGTATATGAGATTCCTTGAAATCTCATTTATTTTGCTGGTACTGCATTACGTTGCTGATTTTCCGCACAAAAATGCGCACGGCAAATCTGCACATAATACGCATCGGGTGCATTTGGCCTTAGACCACTGCCCATGCTGCAGATTTTGTATTAGAAATTTGAGCAACTGAAAATCAGTTCCATTCATCTGCATGGGAATATTTCTGCAGCAAGCAGAACATCTGCAACAAAATCTGCCACTGGTAGAGGGAGCCTAATTTCTTGCTCACACAGTGCAGATTTGATGCAGATTTTGTATGTAATTTTTAAGCCAAAACCAGCAAAAGACAAAATATATAAAGGAAGGCATTAAAAAGGTCTCCTCTCCTGAATATAATTCTGATTCTGGCTTAATAAAAAGCATGAAAAATCGGAATCAAATCTGCACTGTGAACACTGCCTAAAGGGTGCAGTCACACACCATAGTCACACCGCAGTTACACGCCGCAGATTTTGTTGCAGAAAATTCTGCAACTGAAAATCTGTTCCATTTCTCTGAACTGGTTTGTTTTGGTGGAAAGCCCATACATTTCTGCCAGTTCTGTTCGAATGAATGGGGCAGTTCTGCAAAAAATCTGCATTGTGTGAATATACCATTAGGCCGGGTTCCCCACGTAGCGTAAACGCTGCGGAATTTCCGCAATGGAATTCTGTGCGGAAATTCCGGAGCATTTACAGTAGCAGCAAAGTGGATGAGATTTAGAAAATCTCATGCCCACGTTGCGGTAAAAAAACGCAGTGAAAACATTAATAAATTGACCTGCGGTGTGGAATTTAATTCTGCAGTATGTCAATTTATGCTGCGTTTTTTGTTGATTTTCCATTGTGGGTTTTCCCCATTGAATTCAATGGGGATGCAAAATCCGCAACAGAAAGCCAAGTGTTGTGACTTTTGCAGCGTAATCGCCGCGTTTACGCCGCAAAAGCCGCAACTCCGGAAAAAAATAAAAAATATTATACTTGTCCAGAATGCCCTCCTCCTTCCTGCAGTCCGGCCTCATGGGATGACATTGCATCCCATGTGACCGCTGCAGCCAATCACAGGCTGCAGAGTCGCATGGCCTGCAGCGTCATCCAGGGAGGCCGGTGCGGATGTCAGTGGAGGGAGGAGGTAAGTATGAACGGCTTTCTTCCACAGCAGATATTCCGTTCGAAAAACCGCACCACAGTGGTTTGATTTTTAGGACGGGAAAGTACTGTGGGTTCCAGGTTGGACACACTGCATGATTTTTACGCAGCGTATCTGCCCTGTGGGAACCCGGTCCTACAGATTAAATACAGCTGATTTTGCCATGGAGTAAACTTATGTTCAGTCCTATGTAAAACTAGATTATAAATTATAATATCAAGAGTTATGCCAAATGCTAATCTCAGTTCAGCTTCATCTGTCAAATTGAATCTATATATATTGTGAGTAATAGAAAAATAGGCAATAGGGAAGCAGCACTCCAAACGGAAAAGATTTATTCACCAAATATTTCACAGAAAATGTTCACCCTTTCTATGAAGGCATTTTCAAGCATTATACATCAGTGACCACAGGATATAAATAGGGAGCAAAGCTCATTAAACAAGTCAATCTGCATTTTATTGAAGTAGGCCACACGGTACAAGAATTGAGGTTTAGTATTATCGATAGTGTTCCTTCTCTGAAACATAGGGACCATAGGTAACGGATTCTCAAACAGCATGAAACACGTTGGATTCATAAACTGGGATCACTACATCTTAAGGGTCTCAACATGGACTATCCCTTGAAAGTGTTCAGTTAGAAGAAAGAGGGGATCCTATATGTTATATGAGATGTGTCACACTCTACTGGATTATCATTGATGGGCCTCTTTATAATGTTTTTTGTTTGGAGTGCTGCTTCCCGGTTGCATATTTTTCCATTGTCCATGAGAAGGGGGCACTCCTTTGAAGATTTTCACCGACCGTGTGTTTGTTTGGCTACAGTTCTGCTCCATATACCTGTTGTTTTTTTATTGTGAGTAATAGAGTGTGTATGTCTGTCAGTTTTCAAATATTGTAAAGTTATTTCATAAAGTGGTGATATGTGAGATTAACAACTGCACCTGCCTGAATATTTAAAGGAACGTGTCATATTGAAAATGCAGTCCAATCAGTGGGCAGCATGTTTTAAAGCAGGAGGAGATGAAAATATTGAGATATATATATATATATATATATATATATATATATATATATATATATATATATATATATATATATATAAAGTTTTGTGGGAAAAGATTTAGTATAACTTGAAATTTGTTGATTTAAACCTCTGCTCATTCTGGGCTAAGGAGTCCAGTGGGCGGTCCTACTCAGTGATTGACAGCTGTCTCTGTATTCACACTTATAAAGGGAAGACTGTCAGTCACTACATAGGACTGCCCACTGGACTTTCTAAACCCAGAAAGAGCAGAGGTTTAAATGAATGTTACAATTTATACCAAATAATTTCATACAACATTATATAATCTAACTCATTTCCCTGGCCCCCTTTTACATTAGTCATGAGAACTTGACCCCTTCATTCAGCAGTATCCCCCACACTCTGTGCCCCCTAATGCACTTCATGCCTGTCATACACAGACATTGGCTAGTACAGATAGCAAGGGTAACAAAAGGTTGGATCCAGCGCTAGATAAGATAAAATGGAAACTGTTTCCAAGTTTTAATGATTCTTCTTTAAAAAGGGTCCAAAGGTTTGGAGTCCTGGTGTGCAAAAAGGAATATCAATCCAATGATGAAGCCTACGCGTTTCAGACGTCTCGAGCGTCCTCAGTCATGGCTGTTGTTAATTTGAAATTCAGCGCCCTGGTTGTTTTATATGTTTTCCGGTGAAACAGCTGAGTTCTAATTGCGTTCCAGGTCATGTGGAGTCCCTGGAACGCAAACCGGAAGTGATGAAGTTTGCATCAAAAGTGTTTTACTGAGGGTATTCACCACTTCTCATGTGACTGGTGAGTAAAGCACTGAGTTTGAATTTAGGAATAAGGAGTAATTGTCATAGGGATGTCGTTTCGTGCAAGGCTTTTGGTACGGTCCAAGAAGATAATTGTTATGTTTATAATATGCCACTTGGTCTATTTTGTGGTTACACATGTCTGAGCATTCTGTTTGCGTTCCAGGTTTCATAGAGCATCCGGAACGCAAACAGGAAAGAGTGAGGTGATCTTGGGCGGAAGTAGTTCTGCCATGCTGTGCATCAAATCTCTCTATGGTTGATAAGTATGTAATTTGCTCGCTTTTTATATGAGAAAACCATTGTTAAATGTTTTTTCTCTATTTGTTTTACTAGGGCTGTGTTTTGACTTACAACCAATGTTGGGGTATGGTGTATGCTGGTATTCCTTATTTTACTGTATTTGGGCATTCAATTTCATGGTATGGATTGGAAGTCTGGAGTGCAAGGAGTGTAGGAAAGAAAAAGGTTGGCTAAAAGAATCTTTGTGTAACATGATTTGCATGTCAAAAAGCACATGTTATGCATGCAAATAGTGAGTTAAAATATTAGAGGAGATTGGAAAGGCAATTCTATGAGACACTCTTTATATATGTCTATAATACGTATTTTTTTGTTTCTAGTATTTTTTGGATGTATTTTAGGATGAGAAGATATGTTATATAGTTGTTTTTTAACATGGCTTTTTATTAGTACTGGAACATTAGTTCCTTTTTCAGATTGAGACCATCAGGGAACCTTGTTTTCAGTCTATAGATCCAATATGCTTCCCTTAGATGAGTCTTATGTTTTAGATCGCCTCCTCTCTTTGAGGGATGAATTTTTTCTATAGCGTAACATCGTAAGGTTTTTGTAGTTCTATTATGACAATGCATGAAGTGTTTTGACGCATTCAAAATATTGGTAATATTCGGGTTTCTCACATAACTGAGGTGCTCTAGGATTCTGGTCTTGAATTTTCGATTGGTACATCCTATGTATTTTAATTGACACTCTGTGCATTCAATTATGTATATGACGGATTCAGTATTACAATTTATGTAGTTATGTATTGTAAACGTGTCCGAATTGGTGGAATTGCAAAAAGTTTTTGTGGGGTGGGCATAGGAGCATACTTTGCAGGGATGTTGTCCGCATTTGTGAAAACCTTTGTTTTCTAACCATGTTGTTTTTATTTCATTTGACGTGAAGAAAGAAGGAGAAAGAAGACTACCTAGGGAAGGCGCCTTTCTAGCTACTATTCTGCACCCTCCTTTCAGAATGGATCGTCTTCCATGAGGATAGGTAGATATTTGTTCACCATTTGTAATGGCAGGAAGGAGGTGAAGGGAAAGTGAGCCCTAATCTACCCACCGCCCTGTCCCTGCCTACTTGCAACGACTCGCCCTAGGCGACGGGGTACAACTGGGCGGCGGTCCCTACGCTGTCTAAGTGCACGGGAGAACAAACAGGGAACACGCAAGGGAAGGGGCAGTAGCCCACGGAACGCCGCGAGGAAACGGAGCGGGGAATGAGTAGTCAGGACCAGGATGAAGTGGAGTATACCAACGTGAGCACGGAGAAGGAAGCAATCCAGGGGCAAAGCGAAGCAGGTTAAGCGGAACTGCAGCAAGGCAGAAGCACGGCAGAAGCAGGCTGGAGCAAGCAGCAGTGGGGCCAGGAATCCAGAAGAATTACAAGCACTGAGGAAGAGAACACGGCAGGTAATAAAGGACAGGGGGCGGAGCTAACTCCGACTGACCAGGCCTCGATAGGCTCTCCCACTCCTGAGCCTGCCACCCTGGTTGGTGGGAGACGGTGTCAGTCTAACAGGTCTGGCCTCAGGTGTGGATTGATTAATCCCAGGAGTATACCTAGACGTAGTACCTGGCAGATCCCTAATAGTACTCCCCCTTTTATGAGGGGCCACCGGACCCTTACTAAGAGGACCCGGTTTAGTAGGGAAGAGAAGGTGGAACCTCCTGATCAATACCACAGCGTGAACATCACGGGCAGGTACCCAAGTCCTCTCCTCCGGCCCGTATCCTCTCCAATGGACCAGGTACTGGAGGGAGCCCTGGACCATCCTACTGTCCATAATCTTGGCCACCTCGAATTCCACCCCCTCAGGGGTGAGAACGGGAACAGGAGGTTTCCTCGAGGGGGACCAGGACGGGGAGCAGCGTTTAAGGAGAGAGGCATGGAAGACGTCATGTATGCGAAAGGATGGGGGCAGCTCCAGACGGAAGGATACAGGGTTGAGGACTTCAATGATCTTATAAGGTCCAATAAATCGGGGAGCAAACTTCCTGGACGGGACCTTAAGGCACAAGTTCCTGGACGACAACCAGACCAAATCCCCGACGACAAACCGGGGGTTAGCAGAACGTCTACTATCAGCCTGAATCTTTTGTGCGCTCTGGGACGCCTCTAGGTTCTTCTGAACCTGGGCCCAGACTGTGCACAGTCCCCGATGAACATCCTCTACCTCAGGATTATTGGAACAACCAGGGGAAACGGAGGAGAACCTTGGGTTAAACCCGAAATTACAGAAAAACGGGGAGACCCCTGACGAGTTACTGACCCGGTTATTCAGGGAAAATTCAGCAAGGGGAAGGAATGAGACCCAATCGAATTGACAGTCAGAGATGAAACACCTTAAATATTGTTCCAGGGATTGGTTAGTCCTTTCCGTTTGGCCATTAGTTTCGGGATGGAAGGCGGAGGAGAAGGACAGATCAATCTCCAACTTTTTACAAAAAGCTCTCCAAAATAAGGAAACAAATTGTACCCCTCTGTCAGAAACGATATTGACTGGGGCCCCATGGAGACGCAGGATGTGTTTCCCAAACAAAGAAGCTAACGTCTTGGCGTTAGGTAGCTTCTTAAGGGGCACAAAGTGGCACATCTTGCTGAAGCGGTCTACTACCACCCACACCACCGACTTGCCCTGAGATGGGGGCAAATCGGTGATAAAATCCATGGAGATATGGGTCCAAGGTCTCTGGGGAATCGGCAAGGAACGTAGTAAGCCCGCAGGTCGGGACCTAGGGGTTTTGGACCTAGCGCAAACCTCACAAGCGGCGACGTAAGCCCTAACGTCTTTAGGCAACCCAGGCCACCAATAGTTTCTGGTAATGAGGTGTTTGGTGCCCAAGATGCCAGGATGACCAGATAGAGCGGAGTCATGGTTTTCCCTGAGTACCCTTAGCCGGTATTGCAGGGGAACAAACAGTTTGTCCCCAGGGACGTTCCCGGGAGCTGAACCCTGATCAGCCGCGATATCAGAAGCTAGATCAGAATCCGTGGCAGAAACGATTATACCAGGGGGTAAAATACAAGCAGGATCCTTCTCGGAAGGAGGATTGGCCATGAAACTACGTGACAGAGCATCAGCCTTAATATTCTTGGACCCAGCCCTATAGGTAACCAAGAAATTAAATCTGGTAAAGAATAGTGCCCACCGAGCTTGTCTAGGATTAAGCCTCCGGGCCGATTCTAGGAAAACCAGATTCTTGTGATCCGTAAGGACCGTTACCTGGTGTCTGGCCCCCTCCAGGAAGTGCCGCCACTCTTCAAAAGCCCATTTAATGGCTAGAAGTTCGCGGTTGCCAATATCATAGTTACTCTCCGTGGGCGAAAACTTCCTAGAGAAGTAAGCACAGGGGCGGAGATGGGTGAGGGAGCTGGTACCCTGGGACAAGACGGCCCCCACTCCCACCTCGGATGCGTCAACCTCCACAATAAATGGCTCCTCTTGGTTGGGCTGAATCAGCACGGGGGCCGAGATAAAGCACTTCTTGAGGGTCTCAAAGGCCTGGACGGCCTCAGGGGGCCAATGGAGGACATCAGCACCCTTGCGAGTAAGGTCCGTAAGAGGCTTAGCGACGACCGAGAAGTTGGCAATAAATCTCCTGTAATAGTTGGCGAACCCTAAAAAACACTGTAACGCCTTAAGGGAGGCAGGTTGGACCCATTCCGCCACAGCCTGAACCTTGGCAGGGTCCATGTGGAATTCATGAGGAGTGAGGATTTGCCCTAAAAATGGTATCTCCTGTACCCCAAAGACACATTTTTCAGTCTTAGCAAACAGATTATTCTCCCGAAGGACCTGGAGCACCTTCCTGACATGCTCCACGTGGGAGGACCAGTCCTTGGAAAACACCAGTATGTCATCAAGGTACACAACAAGAAAATTACCCAGGTAATCTCTCAGGATTTCATTAATAAAATTCTGGAAGACAGCAGGGGCATTACACAACCCAAAGGGCATGACCAGGTATTCGAAATGACCCTCGGGTGTGTTGAACGCAGTTTTCCACTCATCCCCCTCTTTGATGCGGATAAGGTTATATGCCCCCCGTAGATCGAACTTAGAAAACCATTGGGCTCCCTGAACCTGATTAAAAAGATCCGGAATCAAAGGAAGTGGGTACTGGTTCCTTACGGTGACCTTATTCAGGTTACGATAATCAATGCACGGCCTAAGACCACCATCCTTCTTCCCCACGAAGAAGAAGCCAGCACCTACAGGAGAAGTCGAGGGGCGAATGAAACCCTTGGCCAGGCATTCTTGGATATACACCCTCATAGCTTCACGTTCAGGACATGAAAGATTAAATATCCTACCCTTAGGAAGCTTGGCACCAGGCACCAAATCGATGGCGCAATCGTAATCTCTATGGGGGGGCAACACCTCGGAGGCCTCCTTAGAAAACACATCGGCGAAGTCCTGAACAAACTCAGGTAGCGTGTTTACCTCCTCCCGGGGAGAAATAGAGTTAACAGAAAGACATGACATCAGGCATTCACTACCCCATTTGGTGAGATCCCCAGTATTCCAGTCAAACGTGGGATTATGCAACTGCAACCAGGGAAGACCTAATACCAGATCAGACGATAATCCCTGCATCACCAGTACAGAGCACTGCTCCAAATGCATGGAGCCAACCAGGAGTTCAAAAACAGGAGTATGCTGAGTAAAATAACCATTAGCAAGGGGAGTTGAGTCGATACCTACTACAGGGATAGGATAAGGTAAATCAATAAAAGGCATCTTTAGAGACATAGCAAATTCCACAGACATGATATTAGCAGATGAGCCAGAATCCACGAAAGCACTGCCCGTGGCAGACCGGCCAGCAAACGAGACCTGAAAGGGAAGCAAAATTTTATTGCATTTCACATTAACGGGAAATACCTGTGCGCCCAAGTGACCTCCCCGATGATCACTTAGGCGCGGAAGTTTTCTGGCTTTTTATTCTTGCGCCTGGGACAGGTGTTCAGTAGATGCTTGTCGTCCCCACAGTAGAAGCAGAGACCATTCATTCTGCGAAACTCCCTACGTTGTCGAGGGGACATGGAGGCCCCGAGTTGCATAGGTACCTCCGAGTCCTCCGTGGAGGGGCGAGGAGACGGGACCTCGGGGGGGATCGCAGAAAAGTCAGAGGGGAGCGCATTGAAACGTTCAAGCTGACGTTCCCTGAGACGTCGGTCAAGTCGTACTGCTAGGGCCATAACCTGGTCAAGGGAGTCAGAAGAGGGGTAGCTAACCAGCAGATCCTTCAGGGCGTCAGATAATCCTAACCTAAACTGGCACCTTAGGGCCGGATCGTTCCACCGAGAAGCTACGCACCACTTTCTAAAATCAGAACAGTATTCCTCAACCGGTCTCCTACCCTGACGTAAGGTCACCAGCTGACTCTCGGCTAAAGCAGTCCTGTCAGTCTCGTCGTAAATGAGTCTCAGGGCAGAGAAAAAATGATCAACAGAGGAAAGTTCAGGGGCGTCAGGAGCCAAGGAGAAGGCCCACTCTTGGGGCCCGTCCTGGAGTCGGGATATGATGATACCCACCCGCTGGTTCTCGGAACCTGAGGAGTGGGGTTTTAGGCGGAAATACAGTCTGCAACTCTCCCGGAAGGATAGAAACGTCTTACGGTCCCCTGAGAACCGGTCAGGTAACTTGAGGTCGGGTTCTAGAGGTGAGGTGAGGGGTACTACTAAGGCAGCGTCACCCTGGTTGACCCTCTGGGCCAGGGCCTGGACCTGTAGGGAGAGGCCCTGCATCTGCTGGGTCAGGGTCTCAAGGGTGTCCATGATAGCGTCAGCGTAGGAGAAATGGTAGACTAGGTATAGGCTTGTAATTATGTAATGGCAGGAAGGAGGTGAAGGGAAAGTGAGCCCTAATCTACCCACCGCCCTGTCCCTGCCTACTTGCAACGACCCGCCATAGGCGACGGGGTACAACTGGGCGGCGGTCCCTACGCTGTCTAAGTGCACAGGAGAACAAACAGGGAACACGCAAGGGAAGGGGCAGTAGCCCACGGAACGCCGCGAGGAAACGGAGCGGGGAATGAGTAGTCAGGACCAGGATGAAGTGGAGTATACCAACGTGAGCACGGAGAAGGAAGCAAGCCAGGGGCAAAGCGAAGCAGGTTAAGCGGAACTGCAGCAAGGCAGAAGCACTGCAGAAGCAGGCTGGAGCAAGCAGCAGTGGGGCCTGGAATCCAGAAGAATTACTAGCACTGAGGTAGAGAACACGGCAGGTAATAAAGGACAGGGGGCGGAGCTAACTCCGACTGACCAGGCCGCGATAGGCTCTCCCACTCCTGAGCCTGCCACCCTGGTTGGTGGGAGACGGTGTCAGTCTAACAGGTCTGGCCTCAGGTGTGGATTGATTAATCCCAGGAGTATACCTAGACGTAGTACCTGGCAGATCCCTAACACCATTTGTTTAATTTCTAAGAATTGATTGCTTTGCTGGAGGACCAGCGTGGGCTGGTTAATATCGGATTGGTTGATTTTATTTGATTGTTCGAGTAACTGGGCTCTGGATTTCTTGGCAGTAATGTATTGTGCTCTGTTGAGTGACCACTGTGGGTAACCTCTGTTTTTGAGCCTTGTTTTAATTTGTTTTTGTTCTATATCGTATTGATTGAGTAAGCTGCAGTTCCTTTTTGCTCGATACATTTCTCCAACTGGAATAGCCATGATTGTTTTTTTTGAATGATTACTTTTGGCATGTAGTATGGTGTTTGCGGATGTAGGTTTACGGTGTGTTTGTGTTGTTATAACTTTCCCTTCTACTCCGTTCAATTCTAAGTCCAAGAATATAATTTTTGATTTGTCAAAATTGTATGTAAATTTAAGATTATATGGATTTTGGTTTAAAAATTCTGCAAAGGTGGGTGATAGGGTGATGGTGTCAGTGTCCCGTTTCAAAATGAATAGGAGATCATCGATATATCTTCCATAGAGACACCTTTCAACTGTAAGTAGTATTTTCCGTCAAATTGGAAATAGTTGTGTGTCATTAGGAACATGAGCACATCTAAAATGTAACTTTGGAAATTTTTGCTATAGGTGCTGTGTGTGGATAAATGGTTTTCCAGAGCGGCATAAGCAACTTGGTGTGGAATGGATGTATAGAGGGAGACCACATCACATATCAACCAGATATAATTATAATTCCAACATTTGTTGTATAGGGAATTTAAGACATTTTTTGTGTCTCTCAAGAATCCAGGTGTTTGCTGTGCTAAGGGTTGCAATAAAGTGTCAAGCCATTCTGACAGTCTTTCTAATATGGAACCAATTCCTGAAACTATTGGTCTCATTGGTGGGGGATTAATTTGTTTGTGTATTTTTGGGAGAGCATGTATAATAGGTGTGATGGGTTGTTCGATATACATATAATCCAGCTGTTTTTGATTAATAAAACCTCCATATAGGCCCTCGTCTAATAGACTTTTCATTAGGGTTTGTATTTTTTCCGTAGGATTTTTTTCCAGTTTCTGATACGTGCTTTCGTCCGACAGCATGTCTAGTATTGATTTTTTATAATCCTGTTTGTTCATCACTGCGATACCTCCTCCCTTGTCTGACATTTTGATAGTTAGTTCTTTATTATCTTTCAATGATTTGACTGCTTTTTTGAGACGGGTGGGAATATTCGATTCATTATTGTTAACTTTAAGTCTGTCAGCTAGACCTTGTAGTTCTTTTTCAATCACATTTTGGAACTGGTCCATCGATTCTGTTCGCGAGTTGATAGGATAAAATTTTGGATTAGACGTGACAAAATTGGTAGCAGTCATGACTGTTTGGTCTGGAGTTTCTGTACATAGACTTTCCAAGCATGCTATGGTTTTAAGTTCTTGGAAAGAGAGACTAGACTGGATTAGATGTTTGTCTCTGTGTGATCTTTCACAGGTTTTTATTGTGGTGGAGGGTAACATAGTTGTATTGGTAACCTCTTCGGTTGGTATTTCAGGTGTGAGAAAATGTTTTTTGACAGTCAGGTTGCGAATGATCTTATTAATATCCAATAGGGTGTTGAATTCATTTGGAAAGGGGACACTGACACCATCCCCAACTTTGCAGAATTTTTAAACCAAAATCCATATAATCTTAAATTTACATACAATTTTGACAAATCAAAAATTATATTCTTGGACTTAGAATTGAACGGAGTAGAAGGGAAAGTTATAACAACACAAACACACCGTAAACCTACATCCGCAAACACCATACTACATGCCAAAAGTAATCATTCAAAAAAAACAATCATGGCTATTCCAGTTGGAGAAATGTATCGAGCAAAAAGGAACTGCAGCTCACTCAATCAATATGATATAGAACAAAAACAAATTAAAACAAGGCTCAAAAACAGAGGTTAGCCACAGTGGTCACTCAACAGAGCACAAGACATTACTGCCAAGAAATCCAGAGTCCAGTTACTCGAACAATCAAATAAAATCAGCCAATCCGATATTAACCAGCCCACGCTGGTCCTCGAGCAAAGCAATCAATTCTTAGAAATTAAACAAATGGTGAACAAATATCTACCTATCCTCATGGAAGACGATAGTCTACGATCCATTCTGAAAGGAGGGTGCAGAATAGTAGCTAGAAAGGCACCTTCCCTAGGTAGTCTTCTTTCTCCTTCTTTCTTCACGTCAAATGAAATAAAAACAACATGGTTAGAAAACAAAGGTTTTCACAAATGCGGACAATATCCCTGCAAAGTATGCTCCTATGCCCACCTCACAAAAACTTTTTGCAATTCCGCCAATTCGGACACGTTTACAATACATAACTACATAAATTGTAATACTGAATCCGTCATATACATAATTGAATGCACAGAGTGTCAATTAAAATACATAGGATGTACCAATCGAAAATTCAAGACCAGAATCCTAGAGCACCTCAGTTATGTGAGAAACCCGAATATTACCAATATTTCGAATGCGTCAAAACACTTCATACATTGTCATAATAGAACTACAAAAACCTTACGATATTACGCTATAGAAAAAATTCATCCCTCAAAGAGAGGAGGCGATCTAAAACATAAGACTCATCTAAGGGAAGCATATTGGATCTATAGACTGAAAACAAGGTTCCCTGATGGTCTCAATCTGAAAAAGGAACTAATGTTCCAGTACTAATAAAAAGCCATGTTAGAAAACAACTATATAACATATCTTCTCATCCTAAAATACATCCAAAAAATACTAGAAACAAAAAAATACGTATTATAGACATATATAAAGTGTCTCATAGAATTGCCTTTCCAATCTCCTCTAATATTTTAACTCACTATTTGCATGCATAACATGTGCTTTTTGACATGCAAATAATGTTACACAAAGATTCTTTTAGCCAACCTTTTTCTTTCCTACAGTCCTTGCACTCCAGACTTCCAATCCATACCATGAAATTGAATGCCCAAATACAGTAAAATAAGGAATACCAGCATACACCATACCCCAACATTGGTTGTAAGTCAAAACACAGCCCTAGTAAAACAAATAGAGAAAAAACATTTAACAATGGTTTTCTCATATAAAAAGCGAGCAAATTACATACTTATAAACCATAGAGAGATTTGATGCACAGCATGGCAGAACTACGTCCGACCAAGATCACCTCACTCTTTCCTGTTTGCGTTCCGGATGCTCTATGAAACCTGGAACGCAAACAGAATGCTCAGACATGTGTAACCACAAAATAGACCAAGTGGCATATTATAAACATAACAATTATCTTCTTGGACCGTACCAAAAGCCTTGCACGAAACGACATCCCTATGACAATTACTCCTTATTCCTAAATTCAAACTCAGTGCTTTACTCACCAGTCACATGAGAAGTGGTGAATACCCTCAGTAAAACACTTTTGATGCAAACTTCATCACTTCCGGTTTGCGTTCCAGGGACTCCACATGACCTGGAACGCAATTAGAACTCAGCTGTTTCACCGGAAAACATATAAAACAACCAGGGCGCTCAATTTCAAATTAACAACAGCCATGACTGAGGACGCTCGAGACGTCTGAAACGCGTAGGCTTCATCATTGGATTGATATTCCTTTTTGCACACCAGGACTCCAAACCTTTGGACCCTTTTTAAAGAAGAATCATTAAAACTTGGAAACAGTTTCCATTTTATCTTATCTAGCGCTGGATCCAACCTTTCGTTACCCTTGCTATCTAAATATCGTGTGCCGACACGAGGACTCGTGCGCTGTCAGCGACACAAAGCATATGTGTCAGGTGAGCTGGAGGCTTCCTCCCCCCTTCTTTTTCTATTGGCTAGTGCAGCTTTATGTGTACTACCCCATATGTATAAAAGATGGCTGGACCATTGTACTTAAGCATTTTTTACATTTTGTGTCTCCCTTATTTCCTCAAAGATTGTAAGGTCTTGCGAGCACGGTCCTCACTCCTCGTGTTTGAATTGTAAATTCATTTTTGTCAATATGTATTGTTTGTACAATGTACCCCCTGAACTGTAAAGTGCTGTGAAAATGTAATAGAAATAATTCATATATTGTCAATAGTGGGTTTGTGATATGTTGGTATTTTAGTCTCTGGTGGATTTACTAGCCATAAATATCTACTATGTAAAGAAGGAGAAAAAAATCATTGGTATTCATATACAAACCCTGTTACACTCTGTTATGTTACTAAAAATTTTAGAAATGTAAACGGCTGTAAATCCTATTGCTGAAAAAGTCATGGTTCATTTATGATTGTCATTTTTACTAAAACAATTGTAGCAATTATCCTACCTTTCCATTGCACTACCACTGCTTAGATGTATTCAGTACTGCCCCCTATATTTCACACATATTATTACTACTTGCACATTATACACTATTCATTTACTTTTTACTACATATCCCATGCACCACACGCCACTCCCCTCAAGGCTAGTGGGAGTGGCTATTATTATTTAAACGCACCTGTGCACTTTCCTTCAGCAGCATTTTTGACCTGGCTGCGTCCTATTGGGATTATACCTGCCCAATTTGTGAGTATGGCCATTTTTTGTGTTTTTGCTTAGATGTATTGTAGAGACATAAAACTTCAGTTATAACCGACAAAATACTTCAGTAACAAGCCAGGTGATACTTCTCATCAGAACGCCCAGCTAGTAAAAGTAGTAAAAACGCCCCGATGTACGCACATAATACACGCCCAGTTGGACTTTTACTTTAAACACGCCCACTTGGACTTTTGCAAGCCTCATTTGCATAAATACAAAAATGGTCATAACTTGGCCAAAAATGCTCGTTTTTTAAAAATAAAAACGTTACTGTAGTCTACATTGCAGCGCCGATCTGCTGCAATAGCAGATAGGGGTTGCAAAATCTGGTGACAGAGCCTCTTTAAAGAGAATCTTTCACCTGCCCACAGATTTGCATTTGAGTGCAGCATGTAATGGTCAGGGCTGCACAAACTCTGGGGCACTTTACATTTTTTTTCCTACCCTCTTTCCTTACTTAGATATCGGTGCTGTAATACTTGACGCCCGATATTTAAATAACCCCATAAACTGCCAATGGGGCGGTAATTGGCAAGGGGACGTGTAACATCGCTGTGACACAATCCGCTAAAGACAATGTCAACAGCATGAGCTGGAGAGAGAAGATCATGTGCGCACGCACGCTCTCACTCTTCAGCTCTCGGCAGGCAAGTACAAGACTGTGATCTCAGGTGAGAGATCAGTCTTGTCGTCCTTGTCTGCCGAGAGCTAAAGAGTGGGAGCGTGGGTGCGCGCACAGCTCCGATGCCATGGAACAGAAGAAGAAGAATTCACACTCTTCTTCTCCTCTTGTGTTCCTTAGTGGTGGCGGAGCTGCGCGGACGCGTTCTCTCCAGCTCTTGCTGTAACGCTGACCGTAGCTGATTGGACAGTGTCACAGCGATGTTACACGCCCCCTTGCCAATTACCTCCCCATTGACAGTTCATGGGGTTATTTAAATATCGGGCGCCAAATATTACAGCACCGATATCTAAATAACGAAGGAGGCTAGGAAAAAAATGTAAAGTGCCCCAGAGTTTGTGCGGCCCTCCCCATTACATGCTGCACTCAGCTGCACATGTATGGGGAGGTGAAAGGTTCTCTTTAAATGAAAGGTGTTCTAATTATATTTTTTATTTTATGTTTTATTTTATGGGCCTAATTTTTCTTATTATTTTAATATGTTCCCGAAGTTAGCTATTTATTCATATGTTTGTACGTCTATGGGGGCAGCCATCTTTATTTTTATTTTTCATACTGCTAATTTTTGTTTTGCAGGTTCCGCTGGACCATTTGGACTGCGTCGTAGATTCGTTGGACTACTTCGCTGATTTAAGCTTTATTTCTTTTTTTAAAAAATAAAATGGTTAAAGTGGATTGTGTGGAAGAGTTGTTATTTCAATAAAATAAATATCTTTATGTCTCTGTTTTTTAATACTTCATTACCGCCTTAGTAATGGCTGCTGTCTGATTGAGAGCATCCATTACTAAGAAGGGGCTTAGTGTTAGCCAGTAATAAGGCTATCATTAACCCCTATTATTACCCCGGTACCCACCTCCACCAGGAGTACCGTGAAGAGCTGGGTACGATCCAGCACCCGACTGTCTGAAGAGAAGGGTACTTGGGTGGCCGCTGGCTGGTACTATCAGGCTAGGAAGGGACAAAAACCATGGCCCTTCCCACCCTGGTAATGCTAGGCTGCTGCTGCTTTATTGTATCTGGCTGGTTATGAAAAATGGAGGGGATCTCACATAATTTTTTTTCTATTTTTTTTAAAAGACGTGGGGTTCCCGCTATTTTTCACAACCAGCCAGATACAATAAAGCAGCTGCAGCCTAGCATCCCCAGGGTGGGAAGGGCCACGTTTTTTATCCCTTCCCAGCCTGGTAAAACCAGCCTGTGACCGCCCTGCTGCCTTACCGTCGCTTCAGATGGTCGGGTACTGGATCGTACTCCCCTCGCGACAGTGAGAACCGGGGTAATAATAGGGGTTAGTGATAGCCTTTTTACTTTTTACAGTAACAGTATGGAGGTATTATTCAGTAACTGTATGGGGGTATTATTCAGTAACAGTATGGAGGTATTATTCAGTAACAGTATGGGGGTATTATTCAGTAACAGTATGGGGGTATTATTCAGTAACAGTTTCGGGGTATTATTCAGTAACAGTATGGAGGTATTATTCAGTAACAGTATGGAGGTATTATTCAGTAACTGTATGGGGGTATTATTCAGTATCAGTATGGGGGTATTATTCAGTAACAGTATGGGGGTATTATTCAGTAACAGTATGGGGGTATTATTCAGTAACAGTATGGAGGTATTATTCAGTAACTGTATGGGGGTATTATTCAGTAACAGTATGGAGATATTATTCAGTAACAGTATGGAGGTATTATTCAGTAACAGTATGGGGGTATTATTCAGTAACAGTATGGGGGTATTATTCAGTAACAGTATGGGGGTATTATTCAGTAACAGTATGGAAGTATTATTCAGTAACAGTATGGAAGTATTATTCAGTAACAGTATGGGGGTATTATTCAGTAACAGTATGGAGGTATTATTCAGTAACAGTATGGAGGTATTATTCAGTAACAGTATGGGGGTATTATTCAGTAACAGTATGGGGGTATTATTCAGTAACAGTATGGGGGTATTTTTCGGTAACAGTATGGAAGTATTATTCAGTAACAGTATGGAAGTATTATTCAGTAACAGTATGGAGGTATTATTCAGTAACAGTATGGAGGTATTATTCAGTAACTGTATAGAGGTATTATTCAGTAACAGTATTGAGGTATTATTCAGTATCAGTATGGGGTATTATTCAGTAACAATATGGAGGTATTATTCAGTAACAGTATGGAGGTATTATTCAGTAACAGTATGGGGGTATTATTCAGTAACAGTATGGAGGTATTATTAAGTAACAGTATGGGGGTATTATTCAGTAACAATATGGAGGTATTATTCAGTAACAGTATGGAGGTATTATTCAGTAACAGTATGGGGGTATTATTCAGTAACAATATGGAGGTATTATTCAGTAACAGTATGGAGGTATTATTCAGTAACAGTATGGGGGTATTATTCAGTAACAGTATGGAGGTATTATTCAGTAACTGTATAGAGGTATTATTCAGTAACTGTATAGAGGTATTATTCAGTATCTGTATGGGGGTATTATTCAGTAACAGTATGGGAGTATTATTCAGTAACAGTATGGGGGTATTATTCAGTAACAGTATGGAGGTATTATTCAGTAACAGTATGGGGTATTATTCAGTAAGAGTATGGGGGTATTATTCAGTAACAGTATGGAAGTATTATTCAGTAACAGTCTGGGGGTATTATTCAGTAACAGTATGGGGGTATTATTCAGTAACAGTATGGAGGTATTATTCAGTAACATTATGGGGGTATTATTCAGTAACAGTATGGAGGTATTATTCAGTAACAGTATGGGGGTATTATTCAGTAACAGTATGAGGGTATCATTCTGTAACAGTATGTGGATATTATGCAGTCACTGTGGTTATGGTGTGGCGGTATTATTCAGTAACAGTATGGGGGTATTATTCAGTAACAGTATGAGGGTATCATTCTGTAACAGTATGTGGATATTATTCAGTCACTGTGGTTATGGTGTGGCGGTATTATTCAGTAACAGTATGGGGGTATTATTCAGTAACAGTATGGGGGTATTATTCAGTAACAGTATGGAGGTATTATTCAGTAACAGTATGGGAGTATTATTCAGTAACAGTATGGGGGTATTATTCAGTAACAGTATGGAGGTATTATTCAGTAACAGTATGGGATATTATTCAGTAACAGTATGGGAGTATTATTCAGTAACAGTATGGGGGTATTATTCAGTAACAGTACAGGGGTATTCAGTAACATTATGAGGGTATTATTCAGTAACAGTATGGGGGTATTATTCAGTAACAGTATGGGGGTATTATTCAGTAACAGTATGGAGGTATTATTCAGTAACAGTATGGAGGTATTATTCAGTAACAGTATGGGGGTATTATTCAGTAACAGTATGGGGGTATTATTCAGTAACAGTATGGGGGTATTATTCAGTAACAGTATGGAGGTATTATTCAGTAACAGTATGGAGGTATTATTCAGTAACTGTATGGGGGTATTATTCAGTAACAGTATGGAGGTATTATTCAGTAACAGTATGGGGGTATTATTCAGTAACAGTATGAAGGTATTATTCAGTAACAGTATGGGGGTATTATTCAGTAACAGTATGGGGGTATTATTCAGTAACAGTATGGGGGTATTATTCAGTAACAGTATGGAGGTATTATTCAGTAACAGTATGGAGGTATTATTCAGTAACAGTATGGGGGTATTATTCAGTAACAGTATGGGGTTATTATTCAGTAACAGTATGGAGGTATTATTCAGTAACAGTATGGAGGTATTATTCAGTAACAGTATGGGGGTATTATTCAGTAACAGTATGGGGGTATTATTCAGTAACAGTATGGGGGTATTATTCAGTAACAATATGGAGGTATTATTCAGTAACAGTATGGGGGTATTATTCAGTAACAGTATGGGGGTATTATTCAGTAACAGTATGGGGGTATTATTCAGTAACAGTATGGAGGTATTATTCAGTAACAGTATGGAGGTATTATTCAGTAACTGTATGGGGGTATTATTCAGTATCAGTATGGGGGTATTATTCAGTAAAAGTATGGGGGTATTATTCAGTAACAGTATTGAGGTATTATTCAGTATCAGTATGGGGTATTATTCAGTAACAATATGGAGGTATTATTCAGTAACAGTATGGAGGTATTATTCAGTAACAGTATGGGGGTATTATTCAGTAACAGTATGGAGGTATTATTAAGTAACAGTATGGGGGTATTATTCAGTAACAATATGGAGGTATTATTCAGTAACAGTATGGAGGTATTATTCAGTAACAGTATGGGGGTATTATTCAGTAACAGTATGGAGGTATTATTCAGTAACTGTATAGAGGTATTATTCAGTACCTGTATAGAGGTATTATTCAGTATCTGTATGGGGGTATTATTCAGTAACAGTATGGGAGTATTATTCAGTAACAGTATGGGGGTATTATTCAGTAACAGTATGGAGGTATTATTCAGTAACAGTATGGGGTATTATTCTGTAACAGTATGTGGATATTATTCAGTCACTGTGGTTATGGTGTGGCGGTATTATTCAGTAACAGTATGGGGGTATTATTCAGTAACAGTATGGGGGTATTATTCAGTAACAGTATGGAGGTATTATTCAGTAACAGTATGGGAGTATTATTCAGTAACAGTATGGGGGTATTATTCAGTAACAGTATGGAGGTATTATTCAGTAACAGTATGGGATATTATTCAGTAACAGTATGGGAGTATTATTCAGTAACAGTATGGGGGTATTATTCAGTAACAGTACAGGGGTATTCAGTAACATTATGAGGGTATTATTCAGTAACAGTATGGGGGTATTATTCAGTAACAGTATGGGGGTATTATTCAGTAACAGTATGGAGGTATTATTCAGTAACAGTATGGAGGTATTATTCAGTAACAGTATGGGGGTATTATTCAGTAACAGTATGGGGGTATTATTCAGTAACAGTATGGGGGTATTATTCAGTAACAGTATGGAGGTATTATTCAGTAACAGTATGGAGGTATTATTCAGTACTGTATGGGGGTATTATTCAGTAACAGTATGGAGGTATTATTCAGTACTGTATGGGGGTATTATTCAGTAACAGTATGGAGGTATTATTCAGTAACAGTATGGGGGTATTATTCAGTAACAGTATGGGGGTATTATTCAGTAACAGTATGGGGGTATTATTCAGTAACAGTATGGAGGTATTATTCAGTAACAGTATGGAGGTATTATTCAGTAACAGTATGGGGGTATTATTCAGTAACAGTATGGGGGTATTATTCAGTAACAGTATGGGGTTATTATTCAGTAACAGTATGGAGGTATTATTCAGTAACAGTATGGAGGTATTATTCAGTAACAGTATGGGGGTATTATTCAG
The DNA here is from genome assembly GCF_050947455.1 of Rhinoderma darwinii. Taxonomy (NCBI): domain Eukaryota; kingdom Metazoa; phylum Chordata; class Amphibia; order Anura; family Rhinodermatidae; genus Rhinoderma; species Rhinoderma darwinii. Next base: position 114,449,200 of record NC_134690.1, read on the forward strand.
TAACAGTATGGGGGTATTATTCAGTAACAGTATGGGGGTATTATTCAGTAACAATATGGAGGTATTATTCAGTAACAGTATGGGGGTATTATTCAGTAACAGTATGGGGGTATTATTCAGTAACAGTATGGGGGTATTATTCAGTAACAGTATGGAGGTATTATTCAGTAACAGTATGGAGGTATTATTCAGTAACTGTATGGGGGTATTATTCAGTATCAGTATGGGGGTATTATTCAGTAAAAGTATGGGGGTATTATTCAGTAACAGTATTGAGGTATTATTCAGTATCAGTATGGGGTATTATTCAGTAACAATATGGAGGTATTATTCAGTAACAGTATGGAGGTATTATTCAGTAACAGTATGGGGGTATTATTCAGTTACAGTATGGAGGTATTATTAAGTAACAGTATGGGGGTATTATTCAGTAACAATATGGAGGTATTATTCAGTAACACTATGGAGGTATTATTCAGTAACAGTATGGGGGTATTATTCAGTAACAGTATGGAGGTATTATTCAGTAACTGTATAGAGGTATTATTCAGTAACTGTATAGAGGTATTATTCAGTATCTGTATGGGGGTATTATTCAGTAACAGTATGGGAGTATTATTCAGTAACAGTATGGGGGTATTATTCAGTAACAGTATGGAGGTATTATTCAGTAACAGTATGGGGTATTATTCGGTAAGAGTATGGGGGTATTATTCAGTAACAGTATGGAAGTATTATTCAGTAACAGTCTGGGGGTGTTATTCAGTAACAGTATGGGGGTATTATTCAGTAACAGTATGGAGGTATTATTCAGTAACATTATGGGGGTATTATTCAGTAACAGTATGGAGGTATTATTCAGTAACAGTATGGGGGTATTATTCAGTAACAGTATGGAGGTATTATTCAGTAACAGTATGGAGGTATTATTCAGTAACAGTATGGGGTATTATTCGGTAAGAGTATGGGGGTATTATTCAGTAACAGTATGGAAGTATTATTCAGTAACAGTCTGGGGGTGTTATTCAGTAACAGTATGGGGGTATTATTCAGTAACAGTATGGAGGTATTATTCAGTAACATTATGGGGGTATTATTCAGTAACAGTATGGGGGTATTATTCAGTAACAGTATGGGGGTATTATTCAGTAACAGTATGGAGGTATTATTCAGTAACAGTATGGAGGTATTATTCAGTAACTGTATGGGGGTATTATTCAGTATCAGTATGGGGGTATTATTCAGTAAAAGTATGGGGGTATTATTCAGTAACAGTATTGAGGTATTATTCAGTATCAGTATGGGGTATTATTCAGTAACAATATGGAGGTATTATTCAGTAACAGTATGGAGGTATTATTCAGTAACAGTATGGGGGTATTATTCAGTTACAGTATGGAGGTATTATTAAGTAACAGTATGGGGGTATTATTCAGTAACAATATGGAGGTATTATTCAGTAACACTATGGAGGTATTATTCAGTAACAGTATGGGGGTATTATTCAGTAACAGTATGGAGGTATTATTCAGTAACTGTATAGAGGTATTATTCAGTAACTGTATAGAGGTATTATTCAGTATCTGTATGGGGGTATTATTCAGTAACAGTATGGGAGTATTATTCAGTAACAGTATGGGGGTATTATTCAGTAACAGTATGGAGGTATTATTCAGTAACAGTATGGGGTATTATTCGGTAAGAGTATGGGGGTATTATTCAGTAACAGTATGGAAGTATTATTCAGTAACAGTCTGGGGGTGTTATTCAGTAACAGTATGGGGGTATTATTCAGTAACAGTATGGAGGTATTATTCAGTAACATTATGGGGGTATTATTCAGTAACAGTATGGAGGTATTATTCAGTAACGGTATGGGGGTATTATTCAGTAACAGTATGAGGGTATCATTCTGTAACAGTATGTGGATATTATGCAGTCACTGTGGTTATGGTGTGGCGGTATTATTCAGTAACAGTATGGGGGTATTATTCAGTAACAGTATGAGGGTATCATTCTGTAACAGTATGTGGATATTATTCAGTCACTGTGGTTATGGTGTGGCGGTATTATTCAGTAACAGTATGGGGGTATTATTCAGTAACAGTATGGGGGTATTATTCAGTAACAGTATGGAGGTATTATTCAGTAACAGTATGGGAGTATTATTCAGTAACAGTATGGGGGTATTATTCAGTAACAGTATGGAGGTATTATTCAGTAACAGTATGGGATATTATTCAGTAACAGTATGGGAGTATTATTCAGTAACAGAATGGGGGTATTATTCAGTAACAGAATGGGGGTATTATTCAGTAACAGTACAGGGGTATTCAGTAACATTATGAGGGTATTATTCAGTAACAGTATGGGGGTATTATTCAGTAACAGTATGGGGGTATTATTCAGTAACAGTATGGAGGTATTATTCAGTAACAGTATGGAGGTATTATTCAGTAACAGTATGGGGGTATTATTAAGTAACAGTATGGGGGTATTATTCAGTAACAGTATGGGGGTATTATTCAGTAACAGTATGGAGGTATTATTCAGTAACAGTATGGAGGTATTATTCAGTAACTGTATGGGGGTATTATTCAGTAACAGTATGGAGGTATTATTCAGTAACAGTATGGGGGTATTATTCAGTAACAGTATGAAGGTATTATTCAGTAACAGTATGGGGGTATTATTCAGTAACAGTATGGGGGTATTATTCAGTAACAGTATGGGGGTATTATTCAGTAACAGTATGGAGGTATTATTCAGTAACAGTATGGAGGTATTATTCAGTAACAGTATGGGGGTATTATTCAGTAACAGTATGGGGGTATTATTCAGTAACAGTATGGGGGTATTATTCAGTAACAGTATGGAGGTATTATTCAGTAACAGTATGGAAGTATTATTCAGTAACTGTATGGGGGTATTATTCAGTAACAGTATGGAGGTATTATTCAGTAACAGTATGGGGGTATTATTCAGTAACAGTATGAAGGTATTATTCAGTAACAGTATGGGGGTATTATTCAGTAACAGTATGGAGGTATTATTCAGTAACTGTATGGGGTTATTATTCAGTAACAGTATGGAGGTATTATTCAGTAACAGTATGGAGGTATTATTCAGTAACAGTATGGGGGTATTATTCAGTAACAGTATGGGGGTATTATTCAGTAACAGTATGGGGGTATTATTCAGTAACAATATGGAGGTATTATTCAGTAACAGTATGGGGGTATTATTCAGTAACAGTATGGGGGTATTATTCAGTAACAGTATGGGGGTATTATTCAGTAACAGTATGGAGGTATTATTCAGTAACAGTATGGAGGTATTATTCAGTAACTGTATGGGGGTATTATTCAGTATCAGTATGGGGGTATTATTCAGTAAAAGTATGGGGGTATTATTCAGTAACAGTATGGAGGTATTATTCAGTAACTGTATGGGGGTATTATTCAGTAACAGTATGGAGTTATTATTCAGTAACAGTATGGAGGTATTATTCAGTAACAGTATGGGGGTATTATTCAGTAACAGTATGGGGGTATTATTCAGTAACAGTATGGGGGTATTATTCAGTAACAGTATGGAAGTATTATTCAGTAACAGTATGGAAGTATTATTTAGTAACAGTATGGGGGTATTATTCAGTAACAGTATGGAGGTATTATTCATTAACAGTATGGAGGTATTATTCAGTAACAGAATGGGGGTATTATTCAGTAACAGTATGGGGGTATTATTCGGTAACAGTATGAGGGTATTTTTCAGTAACAGTATGGAAGTATTATTCAGTAACAGTATGGAAGTATTATTCAGTAACAGTATGGAGGTATTATTCGGTAACAGTATGGAGGTATTATTCAGTAACTGTATAGAGGTATTATTCAGTAACAGTATTGAGGTATTATTCAGTATCAGTATGGGGTATTATTCAGTAACAATATGGAGGTATTATTCAGTAACAGTATGGAGGTATTATTCAGTAACAGTATGGGGGTATTATTCAGTAACAGTATGGAGGTATTATTAAGTAACAGTATGGGGGTATTATTCAGTAACAATATGGAGGTATTATTCAGTAACAGTATGGAGGTATTATTCAGTAACAGTATGGGGGTATTATTCAGTAACAGTATGGAGGTATTATTCAGTAACTGTATAGAGGTATTATTCAGTATCTGTATGGGGGTATTATTCAGTAACAGTATGGGAGTATTATTCAGTAACAGTATGGGGGTATTATTCAGTAACAGTATGGAGGTATTATTCGGTAACAGTATGGGGTATTATTCAGTAAGAGTATTGGGGTATTATTCAGTAACAGTATGGGAGTATTATTCAGTAACAGTCTGGGGGTATTATTCAGTAACAGTATGGGGGTATTATTCAGTAACAGTATGGAGGTATTATTCAGTAACATTATGGGGGTATTATTCAGTAACAGTATGGAGGTATTATTCAGTAACAGTATGGGGGTATTATTCAGTAACAGTATGAGGGTATCATTCTGTAACAGTATGTGGATATTATTCAGTCACTGTGGTTATGGTGTGGCGGTATTATTCAGTAACAGTATGGGGGTATTATTCAGTAACAGTATGAGGGTATCATTCTGTAACAGTATGTGGATATTATTCAGTCACTGTGGTTATGGTGTGGCGGTATTATTCAGTAACAGTATGGGGGTATTATTCAGTAACAGTATGGAGGTATTATTCAGTAACAGTATGGGGATATTATTCAGTAACAGTATGGGAGTATTATTCAGTAACATTATGGGGGTATTATTCAGTAACAGTATGGAGGTATTATTCAGTAACTGTATAGAGGTATTATTCAGTATCTGTATGGGGGTATTATTCAGTAACAGTATGGGAGTATTATTCAGTAACAGTATGGGGGTATTATTCAGTAACAGTATGGAGGTATTATTCGGTAACAGTATGGGGTATTATTCAGTAAGAGTATTGGGGTATTATTCAGTAACAGTATGGGAGTATTATTCAGTAACAGTCTGGGGGTATTATTCAGTAACAGTATGGGGGTATTATTCAGTAACAGTATGGAGGTATTATTCAGTAACATTATGGGGGTATTATTCAGTAACAGTATGGAGGTATTATTCAGTAACAGTATGGGGGTATTATTCAGTAACAGTATGAGGGTATCATTCTGTAACAGTATGTGGATATTATTCAGTCACTGTGGTTATGGTGTGGCGGTATTATTCAGTAACAGTATGGGGGTATTATTCAGTAACAGTATGAGGGTATCATTCTGTAACAGTATGTGGATATTATTCAGTCACTGTGGTTATGGTGTGGCGGTATTATTCAGTAACAGTATGGGGGTATTATTCAGTAACAGTATGGAGGTATTATTCAGTAACAGTATGGGGATATTATTCAGTAACAGTATGGGAGTATTATTCAGTAACATTATGGGGGTATTATTCAGTAACAGTATGGGGGTATTATTCAGTAACAGTATGGGGTATTATTCAGTAACAGTATGGGGGTATTATTGGTAATGTTGGTCTTACAATCTATGTACATTACTGTGGTGTGGGCTGTGGGGAAGTGTGAGTGTGGCAGCAGATGATCAGGCTAAGAGTTAGTCTGCAGAGTGGCATGTGATGTACTTTGACATGTAGGTGATACTTACGTGTAGGTTGTGGGCACATAACTTGTGTACAGCCCAGGGCCTAAGATCATATTAATCCACCACTGGCATCGAGCCAGCACAGGCAGACCACAACAATACAGCAGGTAGAGAAAATAAACCAGCCCAGGACGTGCCGCTTCAAAACAGCGCTAAGCGCGATCCGTCCTGGACTGGCCTGAATATAATTGCAGAGAGTGACGCCGCAAATGAGACTGGCGGCCGAGGAGAGATATGGGGCAATGCAGGGCAGACTGTACTATTTGCACTGCACTGATTGGCAGTAAGAATAATTCTTTAAATATTTTCCATACTTCAAACAGCACTTTAAGGCTATGTTCACACGGAGTATTTTGCAGGAGGATTATCTGCCTCAAAATTCCGTTTGGAAGTTTGAGGCAGATTTTCCTCTCCCTGCACGCCGATTTTCGCGGAGTTTTTCGCAGCGTTTTTCGCCCGCGGCCATTGAGCGCCGCGGGCATAAAACACTGTGAAATACGCTTTCTCTGCCTCCCATTGAAGTCAATGGGAGGTCAGAGGCGGAAGCTCCCGAAGATAGGGCATGTCGCTTCTTTTTCCCGCGAGGCAGTTTTACTGCTCGCGGGAAAAAGACGACGACGCCTTCCATTGAAATCAATGGGAGGCATTTTCGGACCGTTTTTGCCGAGTTTTGCGACGCGGTTTCCGCGTCAAAAAACTCGGCAAAATACTCCGTGTGAACATAGCCTAAGGCTATGTTCACACTGAGTTTTTTGCAGGAGGAAAATTCTGCCTCAAAATTCTATTTGGGATTTTGAGGCAGATTTTGTCCTTCCTGCACGTCGTTTGCCGCGATTTTCACCTCGTTTTTCACTCACGGCCATTGAGTGCTACGGGCAAAAAACTCTGCGAAATACCCTTTCTCTGCCTCCCATTGATGTCAATAGGAGGTCAGAGGCGTAAACGTGCGAAGATAGGGCATGTCCCTTCTTTCTCGGGAGGCGTTTTAGGCCGGTTTTTGACGAGTTTTGAGGAGCGGTTTCCGTGCCCAAAAACTCGTCAAAATACTCTGTGTGAACAGGGCCTAACAAATAAACATCAAATGTTTTCCTATTTAAAAAATGTATATATTGCGTGTTTGATGTGTACAGCTAGGAATGAGAAAACTGATAGATTTGGGGGGGGCGCCTTTTTATAGTTCGCCTCAGGCGGCAGACGGGCTAGGTTCACCCTTGGGTGCGTTCACACGTGGCATATTGCATCTTATTTCCACAGTGTAAAAATTTACATTGTATGCCTATGCGAATAAATATTCTGCAATGCAAGAACAAGAAAAAGTTGTGGATAATTTTTGACATAGGCATGCATTGTAGTTTTCCACAGCGTATTATTACGGAAATACAATGCAAATACACCACGTGGGAGCACACTATTTTTAGAGGTCCATGAAGCTGAGATCTACTGTATAATGTTCTAGAAGGGTTCTCACACAATATGGCTATTTTAATAAGATCTGTTCTCAGACAAAATAATTCCTAACAGTGCAATTCTAGTGGATGGTATAGAAATTACCTGACCGCTTCACTAGCTCTCATGTAGTATATATACAGTGAGTATATGTGTGTATATATATATATATATATATATATATATATACATATACATGTATATATATGTATATATATGTATGTATATATACAGGGCCACGATCAGAAATTTCGGGGGCCACATGCAGTGAGATTGGTCAGGACCCCTGGGGGTTTACATTTTCAGCCTTTAGAGGGAGGGAAGTGAGCAGAATGGTCAGCGGGAAGCCGAGTAAGCAGTGACCACTGGGAATGGTTGTCAAAGGGGTTTTCTGAGATACTAAAATTTGTTTAATAGGACTTTATGTTGAAAATAAATCAAATTGTAATGTACTTATCTTAGTAATTATGTGCCATTCCCGCACAGCATGTACCCGCCTGTCCCCAGTCATCTCTGTTTACCTTGCTTACACAATGACCTGATTGTGGCAGCCAGTCACCGCCGTACTATGTAAGGGTACTGGAGGTGTGGGAACAGCACAGTATTTACTGTAAACTCAAATACGATTACGTTTATTTTGAAAGTTCTAGCCCTATTGAACCTAATTTAAATGTAATCTGTCACCGAGTATATGCTGCCCTATCTTTGGGCAGCATAAAGTAGTGCCGGAAACCCTGATTTCATTGATGTGTCACTTGTCAATTTGGTGCAGTTTTCATAAAATCACAGTTTATCAGGTTCAGCGCGAGCCAAGCCAGGAGTCCTCCTAATGATGTGCACGCGCTAACTCTGGAGTCCTCCATATTAATTATATGAGGGCTAATCCCACCCACCACCGCTCATTGACAGCTTTCTTCTCTATGCACAGTAATAAGGAGAAAGCTGTCAATCAGTGGCAGGAGGAGCATGATTTTATGAAAACTACACCATATTGACAAGTGACAGACCCCTGAAATCAGGCTGTCTGTTTCCTTTTAATCATAAAGAACAACATCAACCACCTCTCACCTACTCCTTCTCATATACAATATACATATATGTAGTGCTGGATATCACTTATATCCACAATATCTTGCTATTGAGAGCAGAATGAATTGGCTCCCATTGCCGGCTTTCTCTTCTTCCATGCAAGTGCAGCACACAATAAAGATATTTTAAAAGTGTGGCGGGCCCTGAAGACTCCAATCTAGCTTTTTAACAAACTTGTATTACATAGTGACACAACATTGGCAGCACATTACATCGCTAGGACACCATGGACACGGAGGCAGCGGTTGGAGCCTGGGTGTCAGGGCGTATCTAAAGAACGACGAGCTCGGGGCCAAGACCGAGCAAGGAGGCATAAGGGTCGCCATGCGTGTCCCTTAGCCACCATTAAGGTTAAAATGGCTGCGGCCGCATGGTTTGCGGCGGAGGCCTGGTTGAGGTAGGCTGGGTGGGTAGCCCACCTGGGGTGAAAAAAGGGTAATTCGGTGAGAAAAGCCCACCAAACGATTTGTCATTCAGATAAAGTGGGTAGATAAGGGGGGCCAGGTAAGGCTGGCCAGTTCTTTGTTGGAGAGCAAGGATAGAGGATATCTAACACAGAGGACCGAAGAAATGGAACAGCAACAGCAGCAGCAGATGACCCAGGATCCGATCCAGGCTGTAGCTGATATGGACAGGGTGGAGCGGCCCAGGAGAAAGCGTGTCATACTCATAAGATATCGCGATGGAGGCATGTCCGGTAATCTTATTCTGGGGAAGGGGGAGGAGGGTGGTGTCATCCCTTCCGGCTCCTTGTCTCACTCCTGGGGTCCCGCCGCTGCATCCTGTCCAGGCCCGAGCGGCCATTACTCAAGCCACCATTTCCCGGCTTTCCCCTTCCCATATCAGCCACATTTACCACCCAGGCATGACAATATTTCTCATACCCTTCTGGCAGACCCTGGGAGGGGGTGCCAGGTTTTGGTATCATCCCCCAAGGTGGGCAGTTTGGCCACAATATCCCCCAGGCCCTGTCCCTGGCCTCCCCAGATAGCTGGCCCAAGTGTTTACCATTCAGCCCCACCGGGGCAACTGTCTAATTATGGATACTCACCCAGTGTGTCTTTTTTTCAGGAGCCAAGAAGCTGACAGTGTGGGCCTAATCGAACAGGCAAGAAATGGAACAGTAGCGGATGGAAATACAGTGGCGTGGGATGGCGACCAATCAAGCAGCAGGATGGCAACAGGGGAGAATCAAGCTGTGCAAGTTGAGCAGTCGGGAGTCCATGGACTATGTGAGTCTGAGTCTTCTTCATTAGACGAGTGGGTGTCGGGGGAGAAGGGGGGTAAAGGGGGAAGTAAAATGTTTAAAGTTTTGCATAAATGTTTAAAAGCTATGAAGGGGAAATCTAGAAAACAAAGGTTAGACGAGGTGCAGGGGAAGGGGCGGGTAACAGGGAAAGCTTTGTGGAGAAAGTAATGGCGGTTAAGGGGCAGGGTACATATGCGTGCTCACTGTCACCCACTTACTCTCACCTCCCCCAGAAGTTGTTGAAAAAGATTACGTTTAAGGAGGGAAAATACTTTGACATTTTTGAGCTAGGGAGGCGATAGCAGTGAAGGAAGAGGGGCAGACCCAAACAGAAACGAGGAGATCATTGGTGGAATGGATTAGGGGTTTTTTGGTTTATGCAAGTTTGATAGTGGAGGTAAAACCTGAGCAGTGCGCCAATTTGCTAAAGTACATGGACCTTATAGCGGATGCGCAAGCGCTTTATGGGGACACAGGTTGAGTTGATTACGACAAAACCTTCAGGAAAAATATGGTGGGTAATAAGGTGCTGTATTTTGGCCAGAAAGATTTGGATCTATGGTCCAGGTTCAGTTAGCGTGGCCAGCAAAATTGGGGGGCTAGCAGGCAGGAGCATGTTAGTATGCTGGGGATATAATAATAGAAATTGTAACAGGGTATTTGCATGTAAGTTTAAACATGCATTTGCTAATTGCGGGGTGGGTCACCCACAAGTAGCGTGCACAAGAAGGAGGTTCGAGGGGGTGACAATTTGCAGTCCTTTTGCACAAAGGCAAAAGGCCCAAACCTCAGTCTGGCTACACCGGTTAAATTAATGGTTAGATGGATACCCTGAAAGAGAGCCGAGTTTTTGAGAAAAGGTTTTTTAGTTGGGTTTAAGTTGCCAGTTAATGAAGAGGTAGTTGGGAGTGGGCGTTCAAAGAATTTAAAGTCGGCAGATGAATGGCCGTAGGTTTTGAGAGGAAAGCTGGAGAAGGAAGTTGAGCTAGGTAGAATGGAAGGCCCGTTCGATGATCCACCTATCAAGGGGCTGGTGGTATCACCACTGGGGGTGGTGCCTAAGAAGGAGAAAGGGAAATTCAGAATAATACAGCATCTGTCATATCCAAAAGGGTGTTCAGTGAACGACGCCATAGACAGCAGTATTGCAGAGGTACATTACCAGTCATTCAAATTAGCGGTGGAATTGGATAGGAGTTGTGGAGTAGGGGCCCAATTGGCAAAGGTAGATATTGAATCAACTTTTAGTTTGTTACTATTACATGTTGAAAGTTTTAAATACACAGGTTGCCGTCTTTGGGGAAAATTTTATGTTGACAAATGTTTGCAGATGGGATGTTCGGCTTCGTGTGCATACTTCGAGTCTTTTAGCCCGTTTTTGCATTGGTGTTTGGTGGACTTGTCAGGGGTGAGGGTTAGTGGTACATTACCTGGATGATTTCTTGTTGGTAGGAACCGAAGGGGCAAGGACGTGTCAGGTGCTATTGGACAATTTGGTCCGGCTGTTGGGGGTCCCAGTAGCAGAGGGGAAAACTGTAAACCCCACAACATGTTTGTCATATTTTGGCATTGAAATTGACTCCAGGAAAAGGGTGTGCAGGTTACCATAGGAGAAGGTGGGGGCTTTACTGAAAGAGGTCAGTAGGGTAGGTGAGGCGAGGAAGGTGTCCTTAAAAAAGTTACAGTCACTACTGGGGTCGTTGAACTTTGCATGTAGGGTGATACCTATGGGCAAGGTGTTTAGTAGGAGACTACAGATGAGTACATCAAAAGCGAGGAAGCAACACCCCAAGGCGAGAGTGACAGAGGTGTTAAGGGAGAAGCTGGCAGTATGGGAGGAGTTCCTGAGAGGTTTCAATGGTGTGAGAGTGTGGATGGAGGAGCCATATTCCAGCCGTATTCCAATCAAGTGCTGAGGTTGTTCACAGATGCCGCAGGATCGGTGGGATTTGGGGCCCTTTTTGTGGGAAAATGGTGCGCAGGAGTGTGGCCGAAGATATGGCAGGAAAAGGGCTGTCTGAAGAACTTGACGCTGTTGGAGTTTTTTCCCATAGTAGTGGCAGTAGAGCTGTGGAAAGATGAGTTACAAGACAGATGGATAGTGTTCTGGATTAACAACATGAGTGTGGTAGGGGCAATCAGGGGCGTAGCTTGGGGGGCAGACGGGGCATGCCCCCCGGGCGCAACTTAGAGGGGGCGCCAGCGCCACCTCCTTCTGCACTATAATTGTGCCTGTGTCTATAGGACACAGGTACAATTAGAAGCACTGAATGGCCGGGTACGTTCCGTGTCCGGTCATTCAAGCGGTATCGTGCTTCCATCGCTGAAAGGCGCTGACTGACAGGGAAAGTCATTCTGCCCAGCCAATCAGCGCCTTTCATAGATGCTTCGTTCAACCCCCAGGAGACCTGCACAGAAGAGAGCAGGTCTCCATTGCCGCCGGACTTCGTGGGAGCGGGATGAAGGTGAGTTTGAATAGTTTGTTAAATTATTGTAATATAAAAGTGTGTGTCGTTATCTACAATGGGGCTTTATCTACAGGGGGCTTTATCTATGGGGGGGCTTTATCTATGGGGGGCTTTATCTACAGGGTGGGGGCTTTATCTATGGGGGGCTGTATCTACAGGAGGCTTTATCTACAGGGGGCTTTATCTACGGGGGCTCTGTCTACAGGACGGGGGTGCTATATACTCTGGTGGGCTATCTATGGAGAACCATATACAGGGGTGGGCTATATCTACAGGGGGGCTATATACAGGGGTTGGCTATCTATGGAGCACTATATACAGGGGTGGGCTATATCTACAGTGGGGCTATATACAGGGGTGGGCTATCTATGGAGCGCTATATACAGGGGTGGGCTATATACAGGGGGGCTATATACAGGGGTGGGCTATCTGTGGAGCACTATAGGGGGAGCTATTTGTGGGGCACTATATACAGGGGTGGACTATATGTGGAGCACTATATACAGGGGTGGACTATATGTGGAGCACTATATACAGGGGTGGGCTATATCTACAGGGGGGCTATATACAGGGGTGGGCTATCTGTGGAGCACTATAGGGGGAGCTATTTGTGGGACACTATATACAGGGGTGGGCTATATTGGGGCACTATTTATAGGGGGCTCTATGGCAGGCACTATCTACAGGGGGCACAGTATGTGTGTGTGGGTCACGATGTATGGTGCTATTATAATTAGAGGCGCAGTGTATTATATTTAGGGGCGTAGTGTGTGGTATAATGAGAACTTTATCTTTATTTATAGGTGTAGAAATGTTGGAAAAGTGAGAAGCTGAAGACATCTGAGCAGCAAACTGCAGAAATGGGTTGTGACCGGGAGAAGTCATGATAGAGGTCTGGACCGGATGGAGAAAAATAACTAGAATCTGAGACGTCACCGGTCAGTCACTTAATGTAGATGTTTATTCTGCCTCTAATCAGTAATGTAGTCACTGTGTGATCTGCAGCGTGATGATGGAGGGTATGATTATGATATGATTTATTTTTTGTGAAACAGCATCTATCAGCATATCCTTACCATTGTTTGGGCCATGCTGGGAGCTGTAGTTTTACGCCGTACAAACCTATACGTCAGGGGTTGCACTAAATTGAGCTGTATTTGTGCTGGTGCTGTATATACGTACTGAGCTTGGATTCTGGTGTTGTGTATAGAACTATATTGCTTGTAAAATGTACAAATGTTTTTATGCTCGAGTTACATAAAAAGAAATGTGGAAAAGAAATGACACGTTATTGATTGGTAGAGAAAACAAACACAGCGAGGGGGAAGGAGATGTCGGGAAGATGTTGGGGGGGGCGCCAAACTGAATCTTTGCCCCGGGTGCTGGAGAACCTAGCTACGCCTCTGAGGGCAATCAACAACTTGTCAAGTAGTTCAAAGCCAGTGCTGGGCCTCTTGAGACACTTGGTATTGTTGTGCATGAAATATAACATCAACTTCAGGTCCAAGCATGTCCCAGGGGTTAACAATGCCATCGTGGATGCCCTATGCAGGGGGAAGTGGGAAACTTTCTTTCGTTTGGTGCCCAATGCACAGAAATATAGGAACTTGTGTCCTAACCATCTTTAGCAATTTATGACCCAATTTTAGAACAGCTTATTGAAAATTCGTTGGCACCTAGTGCCTGGCGAGCATACAGAGGGGCTTGGACAAGATGGGAGGAATTCATCAGCAGCCAATGTATTGGGAACACGGTATGGAGTATGTGGAAAATACTGGGTTAGATGAAGCCGGAAGGAGTGTCAAAAGGTAGGGCCGTGACCATGGTGGCAGCAATATCTTTCTTCACAAAATTAAGAGGGGAGGAAGATCCCACGACGGCATTTGTAGTGAGGAGAGTGCTGAAAGTTTGGGCTAGGAGTGAGGGCAGAAGAAAGGTTCGGAGTGAACCAGGGGACCCGGCTTGGCTAAGTGAACTGATTAAGGCATTGTGGAGGATATGCAAGAGCAGGCGGGAAGCAAGGTTATTCCAGGCAGCTTTCATGTTAGCATTTGCGGGGGCTTTCAGGATAGGGGAGTTAGTGCCGGCTAACAAAATACGGGAGGGGGGCCTCTTGTTAGAGAATGTAAGGGTAACAGGGGAGGTGGTGTTGTGTTTTATAAGAAAATCTAAGACTGATCAGAAGGGGGTCGGCACCTGGATAACAATGAAGGCAAGGGAAGGGGACTTGTGCCCAGTTGAGAGTGTACAGAGGTACCTGTGTACAGGGGTTCAGCTCTGGGAATATTTTTGAGACAAAAAAGATGGAAGCGCATTATCCAGGTTCCAGTTTTGCGAGGTTTTAAAGTTGGCCACTGAGAGGGCGGGATAAACAGTAGGAAGATAGGGTCACACTCGTTTCGCATAGGCACAGCATCAGAGGCAGCAGTAATGGGTCAGGGAGCAGAGGCAATAATGAGGTTGGGAAGATGGAAGTCTAGAGCATTCCAAGAGTACGTGCAACCAATACCAGACTAAGGGTATGTTTACACGCTTAACAAAAAACGTCTGAAAACAGCTCCTGATTTTCAGACGTTTTTTGAGCAACTCCCGTTTTTCGCTGCGTTTTCGCTGTTTTCAATAGAGTCAATAAAAATCGCCTCCAAAAACATCCCAAGAAGTGTCCTGCACTTCTTTTGACGAGCAGTCATTTTACGCGCCGTATTTTGACAGCGACACGTAAAATAAAGATTCGTGGGAACAGAACACCGTAAAACCCATTGAAAGCAATGGGCAGATGTTTGTAGGCATAATGGAGCCGTTTTTTCAGGCGTAATTAGAGGCGTAAAACGTCCGAATTACGTCTGAAAATAGGCTGTGTGAACATACCGTAATGCTAACAATAATTGTTTTGTCTACTGCAGGGTGTGAGAATGTCTGGATCCTGGGTCATTCCTTTGTGTACTGGGCAGTAGAGAGGGCGAGAAGGAGGCCATATGGGATGCAACTGGGAATGTCAACAAACAGGATAAAAGCAAGGTGGCACAGAAAGAGGGGTCTTCAGTGGTCACAGATGAGGCATTTCATTGGGGAGATGACTAAAGATAGCAGCAGCCCAGATGCGATAGTGCTACACGCAGGCAGCAACCACCTTACAACCATAAAGACATTGGATTTGGTATGCGAAAAGAAGGTGTGGTGGTGGATTGTTTAACACGATGGCCGGATTTGAAGTTTTTTTGGTTAGAAATCTTACAGCGGAGAGAGTGGAGACAAGAAAGGTCGACAGTGGCCATCGAGAAAGTGAGGAAGATGGTGAATAAGGTGATGAGAAACTTTATGGGAAATGTGGAGGAACGTTTATATGGCACGAGAACATCGCGTTCAGCTGCGAGGGACTATACAAGTCAGAAGGGGTACATCTGTCAAACATAGGGCTGGACATTTTTAATAACACTTTGCAGAAACACATAGAAAAATTGGGGGTCAATGTCTAGGCGGAGGGGAGTAAGGGGGAAAAAAGTAGGGTGCAGTGGGAGGGGGAACCCTACTTTTTGGTGGCGGATCACAACACTACGCCCTGAGAAGGGGCGGATTGATTTGGTTGGCTACAGTGAGCAACAAGAGCCGTGCGGCATGTTCCCAGGTAAGATCATGGCCCGGGTAGCATCGAAGGTCAGCTAGGTTAGCTGGTGGCTGCCCAAAGGACCGACCAATTGCTGGTGGGTGTGGTCAGTCTTACGGTAGGAGTGGTGTCATGATTGGTCGGGCTCCCCTTGTCACTGTACATTGTTGTAATAAAATGGGCTGATAGTTAATATTTTTGCCAAAGGTGATGTGTGGTGTATTTACTGTTGGCGGGGTTTGGTCAAAGGGCTGGAGGAGGTAGCATGTGCGCTCCTTAAGAAAGACAAGCTTTGGGCCAAGTCCAAGCAAGGAGGAATAAGGGACGCCATGCGCGTCCCTTAGCCACCATTAAGGTTAAAATGGCTGTGGCTGCATGGTGTGCAGTGCAGGCATGGTTGAGGCGGGCTGGTTAGGTAGCCCACCTGGGGTGAAAAAGGGGTCGTACGGTGGGAAAAGCCCGCCGAACGATTGGTCAGTCAGGTAAAGTAGATGGGGGGATAGGGGTACATAATGGGTGCCCAGGTAAGGGGCTGGCCAGTTCTTTGTTGGAGAGCAAGGATACCCACCCTCCCTCCCTGTTGAAATGTTAGGTTAATTGTTGCAATATTTTTTTAAGGCGGATAACGACACTACGCTCTGATAAGAGCGGATTGATTTGGTTGGCCACAGTGAACAAACAAAGAGCCATACGGCAGGACGACCTTGCTTGTAGGGGAACACGAGCCATACTGCAGGTTCCTAGGTAAGATCATGGCCCGGGTAGCATCAAAGGTCAGCTGGATCGGTCTTATGGTAGGAGGGGCCGAGGGAAAGCTTGCACCGGCTCATAGAGAGTGGTGTCGTGATTTGTCGGGCTCCCCTTGTCACTGTACATTGTTGTAATAAAATGGGAGGATAGCCAATGTTTTTGCCAAAGATGATGTGTGGTGTATTTACTGTTGGCGGAGGTTGGTCAAAGGACTGGGGGAGGTAGTATATGCGCTCCTTATGGCTCATCGGCCCCAATGCAAAAGTTCTTCTTGGGCCCCCCAACTTCTTCTCATGGCCGATGGCCCGCAGCTTTCAGCTGCATCGCTGGGTCTCCTAAGTGACACAAAGATGCAACACTAGCAGCCAGGGGCATCACTAAGGTCTTTAAACATCAGGAGAGACAGCATATCTATAACCCGATGACCCTATAGCTATGGATAGGAATAAATACAGTGGCTAAGCAGACTTTATCACATATAATAGGCTTAGATATAGGGCACAGCTCGCTGAGATTGGAACTTCAACGCTGGACCCGGGAAAGCTAAGCATAATAATTGCTTTGCTTTTTTATGTGTTACTACATTTTTTTTGTGTGTTTGTGTTTTTTTAAAGGTTCCGTTCTTGGACTACTTGGGATTCGAGGTCTACTTCGATGATGACTCTTTTTTTATTTTCAATAAAACGAGAGTTAACGAGAACTGTTTTTTTTTTTTTATTATTTCAATAAAATATTTTTTCAATGTCCTTGTATTTTTTTAGACTTTATTTCTACCGCCTTAGTAATGGCCGCTGGCTGGTTGACAGAGTCCATTACTAAGACAGGGCTTAATGTTAGCCGGTGAAAAGGCTAGCATTAACCCTCTTTATCACCCCGGTACCCACCGCCACCAGGGGTACCGGGAAGTGCAGGGTATGATCCAGTATCCAACCATCTGTAGTGATGGTCGGGTACTGGGGCGACCGCAGGCTGGTATTATTAGACTGGGAAAGGCCAGAATCTGGCTGGTTATAAAAAATGGGGGGACCCCCACATTGTTTTTTCCAATTATTTATTTTTTGGGGTACCGGAGTAATAATGGGGCTTAGTGTTAGCCTCTGCACCGACTAACATTAAGCCCGGCCTTAGTAATGGATGCTGTCAAGCAGTCATTACTAAGGCGGTAGTAATAAAGTTTAAAAATAAACCACTTAACCACAAATTAACAAATTAACCACTTTATTGAAAATTAAAAAAGGCATCATCGAAGTAGTCCTCGAATCCAACATGGTGCAACAACCGAACCTGTAAAAAAAGCACAAACACAAAAAAAAATTGTAACACATGTGGTAGGCTTAGATACAGAGCTCATGAGTGATACGGTCTGCTGTACCCTGTATCTAAGCCTACCACAAGGTAGGCTTAGATACAGGGCCCAGCAAACAGGATCACACCATGTGTGATCCTGTCTGATGGGCCCTGTATCTAAGCCTACAACATGTTAGGCTTAGATACAGGGTGCCAGCAGACAGTAATCTTATACAGTAAAGATGTGTGATCCGGTCTGATGTGTCCTGAATCTAAGCCTACCACATGGCAGGGGCCCAGTCGCAATTGCAACCCCCATATCTACGCGGTCGCAGCGAGCCCCTGTTTAGTCTGGGCCCCTGATGGGAGTATCATCTATACTGCCCTGATGGCGGCCCTGTTTATATATATATATATATATATATATATATATATAAATACGTATATTTGGAAGAGTATCTGGTACATTATTAGCAGTTCACAGATGATGCTGTCCTTAGAAGACTTGCAAAAGAAAGGAATGTATAAAACTCAGAATTTTTGGAAAACCATCCCTTATCTTACTTTAGGAAGCAGATTTGTTTGCCAAGAATTTAGCAGATGCTTAGTGCTATAGTAAAATGACTAAAAAGAAGATAGTTGGAAAAATGTACTCAGGAATGCACGGTAGTGTTTTCTATACTTTCGTGGTGTTAAGGAACTCTTAGGTCAGATATACTAAACAAGTGTTGTATACTGAGACACAGTAGAGTTGGAAGCTTGTATTACGTTTCAGTGAGACCAATGTGGATACCAAGCATTTAATCAATAATGATCATGGGTCTGTAGCCATGTCCATCTTGAGCTTGTATAGTATTGATAGAGTTTACTATTATTTCTATTGCCTATTAAATGATTTTAGATTCGCTAGTTGATTTTCCTCCAGAAGGCAAACTGAGAACCTGTGCAAGGCATGAATTTTAATCCCCCATTCTCAAGATCCACAAATGTGCCAGGAAGTGAACCTGATCTGCAATCACAATAATACAATGTTCTTGAATGAGTGGGTAAGTTTCAGTGCTGGCAATGAATTGTAGCAAAGGTTGCCACAGTGGAATGACACCTGTGTTTTGCTGTTGATAGTGGCCTGACAGAGCTCAAGGTAGATCCATGAGTACCTACTGTAAGAATTTATCAAGGTACTTGAGCTGCTTGATAATACTTGTCTCCTGAAGCTTCATTCCAGTCTTCTAGAAGGCATTTACAAAATTAAATGATCGCCACTCAAATTTCATTAGATTATTTATCAATGAGCCAATCTGCTATCTTCTTGGAAACCAGATGAACAGTGTTTTTATTTCTCAGCCTGCCCAAACAAGTTTAATAAGGAAAATTAGAATTTTAATTGTCAGTGTCTATCTTTATCTCTACACTTAGGAGTTATAAGCACACAAAGCTGCAGATCAATTGTTTGCTGATGATATTAAAGGCATGGTGTTGCCCTAAAAACATGTATTTTTTTTAAAAATTAAACATTTAGTGTGTGGGTGATTAAACATTGTTCAAATTTTTTTTTTTTTTTTTGGCACGAGCCATGTAATATTATAAATTATTTCTAATTTATAATACTACCCATTTTTGGCCACTAGATGGGGCTGTTCCCAAAATTGCAGCATTGCAACATTGGGTTAAAAGCCCTCGCTCTAGTGAGCTCTCAGCATCCCCCCCTCCTTTATCCTAGCTAGTGCCGGGATAAACGAGGGGTTTGAAAGGTTTAACCTGCTACACTGCGTGTCGCCATTTTTTGAGGTAACCCACAGTGTAGTAGGTTTACATATAGTAGTAAACACACACAAACACTAACATACATTGAAATCTCTTACCTGCTCCTGCCGCCGCGGCTCCCTCTGGCCCGTCCGCTCCGTTTGCTGCCGCTGTTCCATGTGCACAAGTCCGGAAGCCGCGACCGGAAGTAGTAATATTACAGCCGCGACTTCCGGTCCACAGGAAAATGGCGCCGGACGGCGCCAATTTCGAATAGGACTGTGTGGGAGCGGCGCATGCGCAGTTCCCACACAGACGCCGTACACGGCAGTCAATGGGACGGGAGCCGTTCGCAGTCCCTATGGGACTGTGGCTGCCGTACTCCATGTCTGTGTGTGTCGTTAATCGACACACACAGAAATGGAACAAAAAATGGCAGCCCCCATAGGGAAGAAAAAGTGTAAAAATAAGAAAAAGTAAAACACAAACACACAAATGAATAAAAACGTTTTTATTAAAGCACTAACATCTTTAACATATAAAAAAAATTATTTGCCATGACACTGTTCCTTTAAATGGACACTAACTTTTCAAGCAACTTATGCTAATCTATTAGTATACCTGATTTAGATCAACTTTGTAATTTTCTTACTGTTAAACTTTTGTTGTTTTATCCATCCAAATTCTATGTGAAGTTACTCCGACTAGGTGTCTCCCTTCCTGTAATCTGCTGTCCATCCACTGTTGTCAAGCAAAGTCCGTCCCTGGCTACAGAGCAGAATTGACGGGCTGCAGAAAGTGGGGGTGTGTCTCTCACTGCCTGCCTATACAAGTCTATTGAGTCGGGAGGGGGAGCAGGAGGAGGGAGCAGAGAGAGTGAGTCAGCAACAGACACACTGCCAACGAGTCTATGGAGAGGGGAGGGGTAAGCAGGGGGTGGAAGCAGGAGCAGAGTGAAAAAGACACAGGCTGCTGGTATTTCTATGTCACTCCAGTTCTGGATTCTCATCTACAATGCTCATTACTGCTGTATAATCTCCTTCATGCTGCTACAACTTCTACATACAGTTAGGTCCAGAATTATTTTGAAAGTTACACAATCTTCATGATTTGGGCTGTACGTGCCACCACATTAGATTGAAATGAAACAACTGAGATGCAATTGAAGTGTAGACTTTCAGGTTTAATTCAAGGGGTTGAACAAAAATATGCCATGAAACGTTTAGGAATTGCAACCGTTTTCTACACAGCCTCCTAATTTCAGGGGCTCAAAAGTAATTGTAATATTCCACTTCTTTGCCTTAAAAAACTCCTCGGTTGCTTTCACAGTATGTTTTGGGTCATTGTCCATCTGTACTGTGAAGCGACTTCCAATCAACCTTGCTGCATTTGGTTGAATCTGAACAGAAAGTATATCCCTGAACACTTCAGAATTCATCCGGTTGCTTCTGTCTTCAGTCACATCATCAATAAACACTAGTGACCCAGTGCCTTTGGCAGCCATGCATGCCCATGCCATCACACTGCTTCCACCATGTTTTACAGAGGATGTGGTGTGCTGTGGATCATGAGCTGTTCCAAGCCTTCTCCATACTGTCTTCCTCCCATCATTCTGATACAGGTTTATTTTAATTATGGATTTTGATGGTGTAGTTTAGAGCCCACCACCCAGACTTAGATTTTGCAATTCTACATAATACATATATGAAGAAAAAGTTTTTGAAACAATAATAACATATACATGTAATAAATACATATGCCATATATTCATACATAGTAGATTCTTGCACTTTTATGGCATGTATCCAGAATTTTTTTTTTTTTTATTGATTGGTCAGATTAGACAGCAATTCATATATAGTTTTGTTATAAAAAGAGTATTCACCAGGATTTGGTTTAGTATTTCCCTTATACAAATCATAGTAAAGTACATGAAGACTAGGGGTCAATGCCCCCTTACCCGTTCAGATGCTGGATATCATCTGCTATTGAATTGATGTAAAGGGACGGGGGAACCTTTCTTAGTATAGAAAAAATCCTCCAGTTTGATCTTAGTTTCATGCTGTTCTAGAACTGGGCTGGCTTCTTTAGATGTTGTTTGGCAAAGTCTAATCTGGCCTTCCTATTTTTGAGGCTGATTAATGGTTTGCACCTTGTGGTGAACCCTCTATTTGCTATCATGAAGTCTTCTCTTTATGGTAGACTTAGATACTGATACACCTACTTCCAGGAGAGTGTTCTTCACTTGGGTAGATGTTGTAACGTGTTTTTTCTTCACTATAGGAAGGATTCTGTGATTATCCACCACTGTTGTCATCCATAGACGTCCAGGCCTTTTGGAGTTAATGAGATCACCAGTGCGCTCTTTTTTTTTCAAGAATTTACCAAACTGTTGATTTGGCCACTCCTAACATTTGTGCTATCTCTCTGATGGATTTCTTCATTTTTTTCAGCCTAACGATGGTCTGTTTCACTTGCATTGAGAGCTCCTTAAACCTCATGTGGTGGGTTCACAGCAACAGCTTACAAATGCAAATTCCACACCTGGAATCAACTCCTGACCTTTTACCTTCTTAATTGATGATGGATTAACGAGGCAATAGCCCATGCAGCCCATTAAATAGCTTTTGAGATAATTGTCCAATTACCTTTGGTCCCTTGGAAAAGAGGCAGTTACATATTAAAGAGCTGTAATTCCTAAACCCTTCCTCAAATTAGGATGTGAATACCCTCAAATTAAAGCTGAGAGTCTGCACTTTAAGCACATATTGATTATATAACTGTATCTTCAATATGTTTTGGTAAACAGCTAAAATGCCAAAACTTGTGTCACTGTCCAAATAATTCTGGACCTAACTGTATATGTATTTGATAAAGGTTTTATATTTTGGTCCCTTATTTCTTCATGAGGTCTTTCCGGAAGTGATAGTGATACAATCATATAATGGCCAAAAATTGTGTTATTCCTCATGTACACACATATGACAGCTTATTCTGAAAAGTTAGGTACCCTTTAAGTAAAAAAAACATATTGTTTTATATTGTGTAAATAGTGTATTTTTTTTATTTGTGATAGCTACAGTATATCTAAATTACACTTACTCTATCAGATCTCTTTTCATGAGAGACATTTATTATCATTCATTTTTTAAATAGTGTCAGCATATAACTTTATTTAGTTCCACCAGTATCCACACCACTGAAGGTCATAATCCAATTCTCTAACTATAGGAAGCAACTGGAGCACATGGAGAAAATTCCTATGACCACAAAGTGGACATCGTGTTCCAATAAATCTCAAGACCCCAGCACAGCGAGAAAGTGGTGTTAACGACTATGATAGCTTTCCATCAGTGGCGATGACCTCATGAAGATCTGCTATGTGGATCATATCCATCTGGGAATGTACAGCGATAAGCTTGCAAACAGAATTAAAGCAGTTAATAATGCTAGATGAAAACTAATACCAGTTATTGACTGGCAGATCAAATCATGTAAAAAATTATATCCATGTCTTCTCCAGAGATTGCTATTATACAATTCTACAAGCATTATCTGCAGTTATATCAATGCCCCTTGTTCATACTAATTATATTTGGTCAGTACCGAGATACAGCTTTGCCAATAGACAGGGACAGCAACATATACTGAGAATATTGGGGGAAATGTATTAACCGCTTTACTCCACTTTTGTGGTGTTAAAAAGTCTTACATTTTGGAACACGTCATATTTGTGCTAAAAATTGTGAGTTCTTATTCCTCTCTCCAGTTTTTATAAAAGTGGTGAGAAAATAAGCAGAGTTAAGAAAGAAGCGAGAACCTCCACCAAAGCATTAACAGATTTCCGATCATTTACGCCAGAAACTGGTGCAAATTATGCAGCAACCACGAGGAAGAGCTTCCCAGGAGGACGGGAGCAGTAGTGAAGTGCACGGTGTATGGCCTGAGGTATCTGTAGGAATCTCTACCTCTCCTCCCTCGCTCCTTCTCGGGCTGGCACAGTGACAGGGGGGCTGCACTATGGATGATGGTGGTGATAGTCTTTTCCCCCGTAGCAACTCCCGTGATGGTGGTAGTAGTATGTGTGCGCCTGGCAAGGTGGTATGTGGGGTGCCCTTGATGTTATGCAGTGCAGGGACCAGACGACACAGGGGATTTGAATAACTCACGTTTACTGAAGAACTTTATACAGTCTTCCAAAATGAAGGCACGTTATCTTCTGTCCACTTCAGCAGTTGAGGGGAAGAAGGGACCAGTGGGTGACCAATGAGGGTTTCAATTGTCCAGCTATATCTAGAAATCATTCACTTTTCCAGCAGCGTGTGTAATAAATGAACTCACTTTTCTCAGTGATGAGGGTTGTAGTTGAGTGACTTGATAGACACTTCTTATATTAATTGTGGCGTGCGGCAGAACCGGTAACAGCGCCAGCAGGAGTTCTGAGGCCCAATATTATATAGACTTCTCCTCAGAAACAGACAGACAGCTTTTCAGCTAAATAATACTTGCTGTGGTGATGATAGAGATGATATGCTGGTTACAATCTCCTTACTGTTCCTCCTCTTGCATTGGGCTGCAGGTGCTGAGACCTGTTGCCAGTTGAAAGGATTGTATTAATCTGCTGTGTCAGAGCAGCTAGCAGACATGTCTGTCTCCTCACAGACACGACCCGACTTCTCTGTCTAGACTGTGAGACAGAGTCAGAGTGAGGCTCTAGGGCTGTAGCCAGGCTCCACCCCCTTTTCAAACAATGCTAGATGTACAATGCACCCTCTAGTGGCTCCCCACTGATACCTTCATCCTTCTCTTCAGCTGGTGAACAGCACACTGTGTGAAAAATAATAAAGACATGTAAAACACATACAATGCATGACATACAAATAACAGGGAACCAGAAGGGTATCTTCTGGGATGCTGCACTTCTTTGCCACGTAATTTGAGCTGTTCTTCATTGAACTCAATGAAGCACAGCTCAAGATTTACGAGCGTCTCAGACGCCTCGCAAAATAATAAAGACATGTAAAACACATACAATGCATGACATACAAATAACAGGGAACCAGAAGGGTATCTTCTGGGATGCTGCAATTATAGGGCAAATCTATGCCTGCTCGTAGCAAAGATTTCAACTTCTGGCCCATGTATAGCCAAATATGTACCATATTTATTAAAGGGCATGTGCCTCTTAATAAATTTGTTGCATTTTACTCCAGCGAAGTCTGAATTAAGACTGGCTTATGAAACGCCAGTGTAAGTAAACTGCCCCTTGGGTGTAGCTGTATGCTGTCATACTGTAACCCGTGTTATGATTGACAGCCCCTGGTGAATCACGGTAGTAACTCTTAGGCCGGATTCACATGAGCGTGTGCGTTTTGGGCACTTAGCTCCGTGTGGCAGCCCCGTATGATGCGCGGCTGCGTGATTTTCGCGCAGCCGCCATCATTATGGCACTCCGTTTGGATGTTTGTAAACAGAAAAGCACGTGGTGCTTTTCTGTTTTCATTCATAGTTTGACAGCTGTTGCGTGAAAAACGCAGGTCCCACGGAAGTGCTTCCGTGTAGCATGCGTGCTTTTCACGCACCCATTGACCTCAATGGGTGCGTGATGTGCGAAATACGCCAAAAGAACGGACATGGCGTGACTTTTTCGCAGCGGACTCACGCTGCGCAAAAATCACGCAACTATCTGCACTGCCCCATAGACTAATATAGGTCCGTGCGACGCGCGTGAAAATCACGTGCGTTGCACGGACGTATATCCCGTTCGTCTGAATAAGCCCTAAATGTGAGGATTTGCATAGGGAAAGATATATTGCATTGGAAGAGATACACTGAAGAGAGACATAGGGGCATATAGAGAAATTGTTTTTAAAAGAGACAAACTTAGGCATCTATCTATAGCTAGTTTTCTACTCTGCTCTATTTGTCTTGCTATACTATTTATAGGGCAAGCATTTGCTTATGACTAATCCAATTGAAATAAACAACCTACAAAAACCAAACCAAAGGTGTAAAGGCGTCCCTAAAATACAAGTAGACAACCTGAACGTGAACCATAAGGGAACATAGCACCCAAAAGGAAATAATATGCAAAAATGTATGCAAAAAATAGAAAATCTTTATTAAAAACTATATACAATGACATAATAGAGTAAAAGGATGGACCATACAAGGACATAGAAACAGTAAGGTGAGATGTAAAAAGAAAAACAACTGTAACATACAGCTGACACCAGAGGAGGGTGGCACCAACTCAGCTTCTGAGACGGTGCCATGCATTTGTTGTATAGATACGGAAAAATGCAGTTAGCACTAGCTTTCCATGACGTATCCATACGACAAATGTCGGGAAGGAGTTAAGACATTATAAAATTTTTATCTGTAGCAGATTGCTTGAGATTGCAATATTAAAGTTGGAAATCTTCATGCATTTTTTTCCGAATGTCTAAGCTATTATTAGAGTATGTTCACACGGCTTATTTTCGGCCATTTTTGGGGCCGTAAACGACTGAAAAATGGAAAAAATCGGAAGCAGAAAGCCTCCAAACATCTGCCCATTGCTTTCAATGGAAAAAAGGGCGTTCTGTTCCGACAGGCCATTTTTTTGCGCGGCCGTTTTTCAAAACGGCCGTGTAAAAAACAATGCCCGTGAAAAAGAAGAACATGTCACTTCTTGAGCCGTTTTTGGAGCCGTTTTTCATTGACTCTATAGAAAAAAAGCTCAAAAAACGGCCGTAACAAACGCGGCGAAAAATTCGAGTTTGATTAAAAGAACGTCTGAAAATCAGGAGCTGTTTTCCCTTGAAAACAGCTCCGTATTTTCAGCCATTTTTTGCTAAGAGTCTGAACATACTGTTATTGTGTTTCCTTTAACCCGTTCCAGCCATTTTTCAGATTTTCATTTTCATTTTTTCCTTCCCGCCTTCCAAAAGCTATAACTTTTTTATTTTTCTGTCAATAGACTGGTGTGAGGGCTTGATTTTTGCGGTGGGAGTTGTAGTTTCTATTGGCTGTATTTAAAGTACCATATAATGTGCTGCGAAACTGACAATAATTCTTTGCCGGCTGAAACTAGAAAAAACTGCGATTCCTCCATTGTTTTTTGGGTTTAGTTTTAACAGCTTTCAGCGTGTGGTAAAAATGACAACTTAAGTTTATTCTGTTGCTCAATATGATTACGGTGATACCAAATTTACATAATTTTTTTTTAGATTTTACTATTTTTAATGAAAAAAATATTTTTGTTAACATTTTTTATTTGTTTCGCCGCATTTTGAGAGCAATAACTTTTTTATTTTTTCATCGATTGAGCGGTGTGATGGCTTATTTTTGGCAGGACAAGCTGTAGTTTTTATCAGTATTATTTTTTGGTACATAAAATTTTTTGATCAGTTTTATTTAAAAAAAATGGGCGCTAAGTTGACCAAAAAACAACGATTTTGGTGTTTTCAATGTTTTATTTTTTTACGGCATTGACTGTGTGCATTAAATAATGCTATATTTTAATAGTTCAGACTTTTATGGACACAGCGATACCAATTTTGTTAACTTTTTTTATTTTTTATATTACTTTAGTGGAAAAATGGGAAAAGGGAGGTTTTTTTTAACTTATAATTTTTTTCACTCTTTTTTCCCTACTAAAAACTGTATTTCACTTTTTTGTTACACATTTCATTAGTCCCTCTAGGGGACCTGAACCAGCGATCATTAGATCGCTGGTACAATACACTGCAATACTAACTTATTGCAGTATATTGTCATTTTGACAGGCATCTGTTAAGCCCTGTCTATAAAAAGACGCCCTCCCTCCCCCACAATCTATCAGAGTTTTCTAATTACTAGCTTTACACAACAAACACGCAATATATAATTTTTTTTAAATAGGAAAACATTTGTTGTTTATTTGTTAAAGTTCTCTTTAATGTATAGAAAAGATTTAAAGAATTCTACTAAGGGCTTGTTTAGACGAACGTGTAATACGTGATTTTCACGAGTGTCGTACAGACCTATGTTAGTCTATGGGGCAGTGCAGACAGTCCGTGACTTTTGCGCAACGTGAGTCCGTTGCGTAAAACTCACGACATGTCCTAAATTTGTGCGTTGTTCGCGCATCACGCACCCATTGAAGTCAATGGGTGTGTGAAAATCACGCATGCCACACGGAAGCACTTCCGTGGGACGAGCGTGATTCGCGCAACAGCTGTCAAACTATGAATGTAAACAGAAAAGCACCACGTGCTTTTCTGTTTACAAACATCCAAACGGAGTGTCATAATGATGGCGGCTGCACGAGAATCACGCAGCCGCACATCATACGGGGCTGACACACGGAGCTGTTAAGTGCCTTTTGCGCATGCAAAACGCCGCGTTTTTTGCGTACGCAAAACGCACATGCTCGTGTAAACCCGGCCTTACTGTATTACTTTAGTATCATAGATCAGCAACGCAGCATTAACACTGAAAATGGTTTAACACATCTTCTATGCCCCCTTTTTATTACCTAATTGACTTATGATTTTTAACTGAGTTCAGTGGCCCGGCGTGGAAGGCATGATGCAGTGACGTAATCGTGCCGGGCTGTTGACGTCATAGCGTGCTCCCGATCTCTTGCAGGCCTCAGGCCTAAACCAGGCTGTGGCCTACAAGAGCAAACGGCGGAGAAGGGAGCCAATGCCAGGGGTTGGCTGGCAAATTTTAGTCTGGGGTGCAAGCACACAGCACTGGTCCAAGAGTAGCGGCCCATTCTGGGGGCACTGGGCAATTGGCGAGTTTTCCCCCCTAACACCGCTACGGAAGAAATCATCGACAGGAGGAAAAACGTTTCTTGTTAGCGAAGTACAAACGAATTAGACTTTCTTGTACACCGCCATGGGGAAACATTTTTCCCTCTGGCGGATGACTTTTCAGTTGATAGGTAGCAGAGTTACATGAAGGGGAATTATTTTTCCTTGACCTCTAGTTTCTATTGTGACAAATGTAATTTTTTTTAATTTTTATACTGCTAACTTTTTTTTGGTAGGTTCCGCTGGACCGTTTGGACTACGTCGTAGATTCATTGGACTACTTCGATGATCTACTTTTAAAAAAAAGAAATTGTGAAAGAGGGTTGCATGGGGGAGTTTTGATCTCAATAAAAAAAAAATTCTTATGTCTTTTTTTAAATATTTTATTATGGCCTTACTGCTGCTGTCTGATTGACAGCGTTCAATTACTAAGGCTGGGGCTTAGCATTAGCCAGTAACAAGGTGATCACTAACCCCTATAATTGCCCTGGTTCCCACTGCCGTCAGGGATACCGGGAAGAGCCGAGTACGATCCAATACCTGATCATCTGCTACGACGGTTAGGCAGCGGGGCGACCGCAGGCTGGTATTATCAGGCTGGGAAGGGCCCAAAAACGTGGCCCTTCCCACGCTGGTGATGCTAGGCTGCAGCTGCTTTATTGTATCTGGCTAATTATGAAAAATAAGGGGAACCCCACGTAATTTTTTAAAAATAAATTGAAAAAAATTATGTGAGATCCCCTCCATTTTTCATTACCAACCAGATACAATGAAGCAGCAGCAGCCTTGCATCACCAGGGTGGGAAGGGCCATGGTTTTTGGCCCTTCCTAGCCTGATAGTACCAGCCTGCGGCCACCCCAGTACCCTTCACTTCAGATGGTCGGGTACTGGATCGTACCCTTCACTTCAGATGGTCGGGTACTGGATCATACCCAGTTCTTCCCGGTACTCCTGGTGGTGGTGGGTAATAATAGGGCGTTAGTGCTAGCCTTTTTACTGGCTAACACTAAGCCACTTCTTAGTAATGGACACTCTCAATCAGACAGCAGCCATTACTAAGGCAGTAATGAAGTATTTAAAAACAGAGACATAAAAAAAAAAATTATTGAAAAAAAGCTTAAAGTGTAGCTAAATGTTCGACAAACTTCTGACATGTCATAGTGACATGTCAGAAGTTTGGATTGGTAAGGGTCCGAGCATTGAGACCTCCACCAATCCCTAGAATGAAGCAGCTGAAGCACTCGTGTGAAGCTGCTTCGTGTCTGTTCGGTTTTTTCTGGAAAGCCGATCTATCGGAGTACAGGCTCATAGACTTTGTATTGAGTCCCTGCACCGATACATTTATTTCCGGAAAAAGCCGAACAGACACGAAGCGGCCGAGCGCTCACACGACTATGACACGTCAGAAGTTTGGCGAACGTTTAGCTACACTTTAAATCAGCGAAGTAGTCCAACGAATCTACGAAGTAGACCAAATGGTCCAGCGGCACCTGCAAAACAAAAATTAGCAGTATGAAAAATAAAAATAAAGATGGCTGCCCCCAAAAAAGTACAAACATATGAATAAATAGTTGCTTTAGAGAACATATTAAAATAATTAGAAAAAATAGGCCCATAAAGTAAAACTTCAATAAACTATCAAATAAAGAGAATCTTTCACCTCCCCATACATGCAGATGAGTGGAGCATGTAATGGTCAGGGCTGCACAAACCCTGGGGCACTTTACATTTTTTTTCCACCCTCCTTCGTTATTTAGAACTCGGTGGCGTAATATTTGGCGCCAAATATTTAAATAACCGCCTGAACTGTCAATGGGGCGGTAATTGGCAAGGGGCGTGTATCATCGCTGCGACACTGTCCAATCACCTGCGGACAGTGTCACGGAAAAGGCTGGAGAGAGGAGAGCGTGTGTGCATGCGCGAGCGTACAGCTCCGCCGCCACTACGGAACAGAAGAGGAGAAGAATGTGAATTCTCCTTCTGTTCCATGGCATCGGAGCTATGCGCGCACACTCTCACTCTTTAGCTCCTGCTGTTGACACTGTCCGTAGCTGATTGGACAGTGTCATAGCAATGTTACACGCCCCCTTGCCAATTACCGCCCCATTGACATTTCAGGGGGTTATTTACATATGGGACGCCAAATATTACGGCACCGATATCTCTTTAACGAAGGCGGCTAGAAAAAAAATGTAAAGTGCCTCAGAGATTGTGAAGCCCTCCCCATTACATGCTGCACTCAGCTGCACATCTATGGGCAGGTGAAAGGTTCTCTTTAAAGTGTAACAAAAAATTTGAAAAACTTTTGACATGTCAGAAGTTTTGATCAGTGGGATCCGAGCACTGAGACCCACCACTAGTCGCTAAAACGAAGCAGCAGAAGTGCTCGGATGAGCAATGTGCTGCTTCAATTCTGCTTGGCTTTCCTTGGAGCAGTGTACGGGCTCAATAGAAAGTGTATGAGTCCGTACACCGCACACTCGGCCGTAAGTCGATCATAAGTGAAGCGGCACAGTGCTCACCCGAGCACTTCTGCTGCTTCGTTTTAGCGATCCGTGGGGGTCTCAGTGCTTGGTCCCCCACCGATGAAAACTTCTGACATGTCAGTATGACATGATAAAAGTTTAGTCACAGTTTAAAGGCTATGTACACCTTTAAAAACATATGTATATATATATATATATATATATATATATATATATATATATATATATATATATATATATATATATACGAAGATATCCATCAATGTGATTGGTGCAAGTTTTAAATACTTTTTAGTGAAAATTATTTTTACATTTTGTGATACAGCGGCTTTGTATCCTGTATACAGACCAGCTTTATCTAGTGCGGAGACCTGAATCCATTAGGACACCTATTATCGATCACATCTAAGTTATGAACTTAGATCTGATCGGTAACAGCTCGATTCTGCCCTTACTAATTTAAAAGGGGTCGACCGATGCTGGGGGGCCGGGAGTATACTGCAAGGGTTGGTCTGGGCGTTTTACTGACAGCAGAGGGCTCTATAGGGGGAATAATCCCCCCATAGAGCCCTCACTAGTTACTATACTGAAAGGTTAGGGTGGTCTGAGCCCCCCCTATAGAGCCCTCTGCAGTAAGTCAGATGCTCAGACCGACCCCCCCCCCCCACTGCATCCCCCTATCCTTCCATTATAGTAACATGAGGTCTCTATGGGGTAGATTATTCCCCCCCATAGAGCCCTTGGCTGCCAGTAAAATGCCCAGACCACCCTTGCAGTATACTCCCGGGTCCCGGTCGCCCAGCTACGGCCGACCGACACCTTTTGAATTAGTGAAGGCAGGAGCGTGAGCGCTGTAAGTGGTGCTCATTTTTTAATACACCGCTCACCTCGTGCATCTCGTCTTCTCGACCGATCCTTCTGCAGACTTGCTCCTCTCTGGCGGCGCGGAGGAGGAGTGTTCTTACAGACGTGCCCATCATGCAGCACGTCAGGTAAGTAAAATAAGGCATGCCCCTTACCCCCGGTCCAGTCCGTCCCTGGTTAAAAATACCGCCCCCCATTTTCGGCTAGGTGGCGCCGCCTGAGGCTGTCGGCTCACCTCTCCTCATGGCAGGTGCGGCACTGGGCAGGGCTTAGCAGAGGCAGTTCTGGGCTGCCATGACAACCGTCGTCACCCACTGATCTCACTGCGAGGGAAGCGATGAGCTGTCAGAGGGGGCCGCCCCCTCTTTTCAATGCCTCAGATGCTGCGGTCATGAACGCTGTTCCTAGCAGTATGTCCCGGGTGTCGGTTGTAAAACAAAGCCGACACCCACAGTGCATGGAGCACGCTCATCGCGTGAGCGCGCTCCATACATTCCCCCCGCACTACGACGTACCAGACACGATCTTTTCTGGGAAGTTGCACTAGGCTGGTTCCATGAATTACATTAGGCCTTAGGGTACGGCCACACGTAGCGGCCCTGACACGGTCGCAACGCTGCCAACAACCGTGCTGGCACTATGTAGAAGCGGTTGACAAATACCTCGTTAAGAGGTATTCCGGTTACATGTGCACACGCACTGCCGCTCCATTCATTCTCTATGGGAGCGCCGGAGATAGCCGAGTGCAGTGTTTTGCTTTTTCCGGCACTGCCATAGAGAATGAATAGGGGGTAAGTTGTTCTAATTTGAAAAATCGTGCGGCCATAAAGGGTGTATTCATTTATGGCCGCACGATTTTGCAGATAAAGGGACGGTTTACCTGCGTTAACATGCGGCCACTAACAGGCTGTTTGACAGCTGCACTGAACATGGTGCCGGCGCGATTGTTAGCCGCGTTGTGACCGTGTCAGGGCTGCTCCGTGTGGCCCTACTCTTATTCACACGACAGTGAAAAACGGCCGTGTGACAGACTTTTTTTTAACGGCCGTCACATGGCCGTTTTCAGAAAAATGGTGTTCTATGGGTGTATTCAGAAGGCCGTTTTTTTAACTGCCTGTGAATCATGGCCGTCAGAAAATAGGACGTCCTATTATTGTCCATTTTCACGGCCTGACGGCCCACATGGAAGTCAATGGATCCATTTTTAATGGCTGTCAATACATGTAACAACCGTTAAAACATGTAACATGGGGATTGGCAAGGGAACTACTAGTTCTCTTGCTGGCTATCCGCGACGCGATGACATTCACCGATGCAGCACCGACCTCTTCAGGTATGGTCTCTTGTCTTCCTGAGTTCTGCGAAGGCGACGCAATGACGTCCTCGAGCCACCTTCGCACATCTCGTGAAGACAAGAGACCACACGTGAAGATGAGCTGCATCGGTGAGTGTCATCGCGTCGCCGCAGATCCTGTGAAGGCAGCGCTGCATCAGTGAGTATGTAGGGCATTCATGTTGGGCTGTGTGGCATATACAGGAAGTACGTGTGGCATATACAGGGAGGTGTGTGGCATCATATACAGGGGGCTGTGTGGCATATACAAGGAGGTGTGTGGCATCATATACAGGGAGGTGTGTGGCATATACAGGAGGTGTGTGGCATCATATACAGGAGGTGTGTGGCATCATATACAGGGAGGTGTGTGGCATCATATACAGGAGATGTGTAGCATCATATAAATGGTGGTGTGTAGCATATACAGGGAGGTGTGTGGCATCATATACAGAGAGGTGTGTGGTATCATATACAGGATGGTGTGGGGCATCATATACAGGGAGGTGTATGGCATCATACACAGGAGGTGTGTGCCATCATATACAGGGGTCAGTGGACCAGAAGCCAGGGGGGCCCATAGCCCCCCGCCCCACATCAAGGAAAGTTACTATAGTAACTGGGGCCTATGTAATAAACTACACGGGCCCCTGTTACTATAGTAACTGACAGTACTTACCCTCCTCTTCCTGGAGCGCATTGGAAGTTCTGACGTCACAGCGCTATGCGCAGCGCACAGCATCCCGACACTTGATGGAGTGAGGACCTGCAGCCGAAGAGGAGGTAAGTTTAATTTTAGTGTCTTGCTGATGGGTTGGGGTCAGACACCCAGGACCCCCGCCAATCAGCTGTTTTGAAGGGGTTGCAGCTGCTTGTACGAGCGCTACTTCCCCTTCATTCCGGTCACTTTGTCACACTGAATCGCCGACACGGACGTGTCAGCGATTTACAGTGTGAGCAAGTGAGGGAAAGGAAGGGGAAGCAGCATTTGTACGAGCTATGCACCCCCTACAAGATAGCTGAATGGCGGGGGTCCCGGGAGTCTTACCCTGACCTATCAGCTATTGATGGTCTATACTGAGGATAGGCCATCAATGTTTAGAGACTGGACAACCTTTAAAGCCTACTGTGTGTTAGGTTTAGATACAGGGCCCCAGCTTATACTGCATAAGAATACTGTCTGCTGGACCCTGTATCTAAGCCTACAATACCCAGCCAAATAATACCAGACTGCGGCCGCCCCAGTTCCCTTCTGTCACTACAGATGGTCGGGTACTAGATCATACCCGGCTCTTCCTGGTGGCGCTGGGTACCAGGGTATTAATGGGGATTAGTGTTAACCTCTTCATGTCTAACATTAAGTCCCCCCCCCCCTTAGTAATGGGCGCTGTGAATCAGCCAGCTACAATTACTAGGGCTGTAGTTATAAAGTTTAAACAAATACAAAGAGATACTGTAGATAAAATATTTTATTGAAATAAAAATTCCACACAACCCTCATTATTCATTTTATTGAGAATAAAAAAAACGCAGTTATCGAAGTAGTCCTCGAATCTGAAGTAGTCCAACAACCGAACTTGTAAAAAAAACAAACACACAAAAATAATTAGTATCACGTCAAAAAAGAAAATAATTTTTATTCTTACCTTTCCTGGATCCAGCGCTGGAGCTGCAATGTCAGCGAGCTGGGCCCTATATCTAATCCTATAATGTGTGATACTGTTTGCTGGGCCCTATATCTAATCCTATCATGTGTGTTACTGTCTGCTGAGCCACTGTATCTAATCCTATCATGTGTGATACTGTCTGTTGAGTCACTGTATCTAATCCTATCATGTGTGATACTGTCTGCTGGGCCCAATATCTAATCCTATCATGTGTGATACTGTCTGCTGGGCCCTATATCTAATCCTATCATGTGTGATACTGTCTGCTGAGACACTGTGCCTAATCCTATCATGTGTGATACTGTTTGTTGAGCCACTGTATCTAATGCTATAATGTGTGCTACTGTCTGCTAAGCCACTGTATCTAATCTTATCCATAGCTTTAGGGTCGTAGTGCTATAGATATGCTGTCTCATATATACAGTGATGGAAATAAGTATTTGATCCCTTGCTGATTTTGTAAGTTTGCCCACTGTCAAAGACATGAACAGTCTAGAATTTTTAGGCTAGGTTAATTTTACCAGTGAGAGATAGATTATATTAAAAAAAAACAACAGAAAATCACATAGTCAAAATTATATATATTTATTTGCATTCTGCACAGAGAAATAAGTATTTGATCCCTTTGGCAAACAGGACTTAATACTTGGTGGCAAAACCCTTGTTGGCAAGCACAGCAGTCAGATGTTTTTTGTAGTTGATGATGAGGTTTGCACACATGTTAGATGGAATTTTGGCCCACTCCTCTTTGCAGATCATCTGTAAATCATTAAGATTTCGAGGCTGTCGCTTGGCAACTCTGATCTTCAGCTCCCTCCATAAGTTTTCGATGGGATTAAGGTCTGGAGACTGGCTAGGCCACTCCATGACCTTAATGTGCTTCTTTTTGAGCCACTCCTTTGTTGCCTTGGCTGTATGTTTCGGGTCATTGTCGTGCTGGAAGACCCAGCCACGAGCCATTTTTAATGTCTTGGTGGAGGGAAGGAGGTTGTCACTCAGGATTTGACGGTACATGGCTCCATCCATTCTCCCATTGATGCGGTGAAGTAGTCCTGTGCCCTTAGCAGAGAAACACCCCCAAAACATAATGTTTCCACCTCCATGCTTGACAGTGGGGACGGTGTTCTTTGGGTCATAGGCAGCATTTATCTTCTTCCAAACACGGCGAGTTGAGTTAATGCCAAAGAGCTCAATTTTAGTCTCATCTGACCACAGCACCTTCTCCCAATCACTCTCAGAATCATCCAGATGTTCATTTGCAAACTTCAGACGGGCCTGTACATGTGCCTTCTTGAGCAGGGGGACCTTGTGGGCACTGCAGGATTTCAATCCATTACGGCGTAATGTGTTACCAATGATTTTCTTGGTGACTGTGGTCCCAGCTGCCTTGAGATCATTAACAAGTTCACCCCATGTAGTTTTCGGCTGAGCTCTCACCTTCCTCAGGATTAAGGATACTCCACGAGATGAAATTTTGCATGGAGCCCCAGATCGATGTCAATTGACAGTCATTTTGTATGTCTTCCATTTTCTTACTATTGCACCAAGAGTTGTCTCCTTCTCATCCAGCGTCTTACTTATGGTTTTGTAGCCCATTCCAGCTTTGTGCAGGTCTATGATCTTGTCCCTGACATCCTTAGAAAGCTCTTTGGTCTTGCCCATGTTGTAGAGGTTAGAGTCGGACTGATTAATTGAGTTTGTGGACAGGAGTCTTTTATACAGATGACCATTTAAGACAGCTGTCTTTAATGCAGGCACCAAGTTGATTTGGAGCGTGTAACTGGTCTGGAGGAGGCTGAACTCTTAATGGTTGGTAGGGGATCAAATACTTATTTCTCTGTGCACAATGCATATAAATATATATAATTTTGACTATGTGATTTTCAGTTTTATTTTTAATATAATCTATCTCTCACTGGTAAAATTAACCTAGCCTAAAAATTCTAGACTGTTCATGACTTTGACAGTGGGCAAACTTACAAAATCAGCAAGGGATCAAATACTTATTTCCTTCACTGTATATATATGCACATATTCATACATGCACACATTTTTTTTTGGGGGGGGGCACATATGTATTGGGGTTAATCCCCCTGATGCTTTAAGTCCTTAGTGACACCCTGGCTGCTAGTGCTGCATTGTTGGATCACTTAGGAGACCCAGCGATGCAGCTGAAAGCTGCGGGCCATCGGCCCTGAGAAGTTTGGTGGGGGGGCCCAAGAAGAACCTTTGCATCGGGGCCCATGAGCCTTTAGCTATGCCCTTGACAGGGGGTGTTTGGCATCATATACATGGAGGTGTGTGGCATCATATACAGGAGGTGTGTGGCATCAAATACAGGGAGGTGTGTGGCATCATATACAGGAGGTGTGTGGCATCATATATGGGGGTGTGTGTGGCATCACATACAGCGAGGTGTGTGGCATCATATACAGGAGGTGTGTGGCATCATATACAGGAAAGTGTGTGGCATCATATACAGGGAGGTGTGTGGCATCATATACCGGGAGGTGTGTGACATCATATACAGGGGCTGTGTGGCATCATATACAGGGTGTACAGGGAGGTGTGTGGCATCATATACAGGGAGATGTGTGGCATCCTATACAGGGCCTGTATGGCATCATTTACAGGAGGTGTGTGGCATCATATACAGGGAGGTGTGTAGCATATACAGGAGGTGTGTGGCATCATATACAGGGAGGTGTGTTGCATCATATACAGGAGCTGTGTGGCATCATATACAGGGAGGTGTGTGGCTTCATATACAGGAGGTGTGTGGCATCATATACAGGGAGGTGTGTGGCATCATATACAGAAGGTGTGTGGCATCATATACAGGGAGGTGTGTAGCATATACAGGAGGTGTGTGGCATCATATAGAGGGAGGTGTGTGGCATCATAAACAGGGATGTGTGTGGCATCATATACAGGGGTGTGTGTGGCATCATATACAGGGAGGTGTGTGGCATCATATACAGAAGGTGTGTGGCATCATATACAGGGATGTCTGGCGTCATATACAGGAGGTGTGTGGCATCATATACAGGAGTTGTGTGGCATCATATACAGGGAGGTGTGTGGCATCGTATACAGGGAGGTGTGTGGCATCATATACAGAAGGTGTGTGGCATCATATACAGGGAGATGTGTGGCATCATATACAGGGAGGTGTGTGGCATCCTCTACAGGGAGGTGTGTGGCATCATCTACAGGGAGGTGTGTGGCATCATATACAGGAGGTGTGTGGCATCATATACAGGAAGTGTGTGGCATCATATACAGGGAGGTGCGTGGCATCATATACAGGGTAGTGTGTGTCATCATATACAGGGGCTGTGTGGCATCATATGCAGGGAGTACAGGGAGGTGTGTGGCATCATATACAGGGTAGTGTGTGACATCATATACAGGGGCTGTGTGGCATCATATACAGGGAGTACAGGGAGGTGTGTGGCATCATATACAGGGAGATGTGTGGCATCCTATACAGGGCCTGTGTGGCATCATTTACAGGAGGTGTGTGGCATCATATACAGGGAGGTGTGTAGCATATACAGGAGGTGTGTGGCATCATATACAGGGAGGTGTGTTGCATCATATACAGGAGCTGTGTGGCATCATATACAGGGAGGTGTGTGGCATCATATACAGGGAGGTGTGTGGCATCATATACAGAAGGTGTGTGGCATCATATACAGAGAGGTGTGTAGCATATACATGAGGTGTGTGGCATCATATAGAGGGAGGTGTGTGGCATCATAAACAGGGATGTGTGTGGCATCATATACAGGGGTGTGTGTGGCATCATATACAGGGAGGTGTGTGGCATCGTATACAGGAGGTGTGTGGCATCATATACAGGGATGTCTGGCATCATATACAGGAGGTGTGTGGCATCATATACAGGAGTTGTGTGGCATCATATACAGGGAGGTGTGTGGCATCTTATACAGGGAGGTGTGTGGCATCATATACAGAAGGTGTGTGGCATCATATACAGGGAGGTGTGTGGCATCATATACAGGGAGGTGTGTGTGGCATCCTCTACAGGGAGGTGTGTGGCATCATCTACAGGGAGGTGTGTGGCATCATATATACAGGAGGTGTGTGGCATCATATACAGGAAGTGTGTGGCATCATATACAGGGAGGTGCGTGGCATCATATACAGGACGTGTGTGGCATCATATACAGGGAGGTGTGTGGCATCATATACAGGAGGTGTGTGGCATCATATACAGGGATGTGTGTGGCATCATATACAGGGAGGTGTGTGGCATCATATACAGGAGGTGTGTGGCATCATATACAGGGAGGTGTGTGGCATCATACATAGGAGGTGTGTGGCATCATATACAGGGAGGTGTGTGGCATCATATACAGGGAGATGTGTGGCATCATATACAGGATGTGTTTGGCATCATATACAGGTAGGTGTGTGGCATCATATACAGGAGGTGTGTGGCATCATATACAGGATGTGTTTGGCATCATATACAGGGAGGTGTGTGGCATCTTATACAGGGAGGTGTGTGGCATCATATACAGGAGGTGTGTGGCATCTTATACAGGGAGGTGTGTGGCATCATATACAGGAGGTGTGTGGCATCTTATACAGGGAGGTGTGTGGCATCATATACAGGGAAGCTGTGTGGCATCATATACAGGAGGTGTGTGGCGTCATATACAGGGAGGTGTGTGTGGCATCATATACAGGGAGGCTGTGTGGCATTATATACAGGAGGTGTGTGGCATCATGTACAGGGAGGCTGTGTGGCATTATATACAGGAGGCGTGTGGCATCATATACAGGGAGGCGTGTGGCATCATCTACAGGGGGGCTGTAAATAGTGTCTAGGTGAACATGTGACCTTCTTTTGGGTGTTTCCAGGGGGCTGGGACAAAAAAGCCTGACCAATGAAATTCATCAGATTTTTTTTTATGGCCATGAAAAACTGATGCAAAACGGATGTCAAATGGCCATTAAAAACGGACAGACGGACTGGAAATGGATGAAAATTTGGAGACACACTGATGCAAAATGGCCATGAAAAACTGACAAATGATCAGTTTTTAATGGCCATTTTTGTTCACTGTCGTGTGAATATAGCCTTAGGGTGCTAGAACGTTGTTTTAACTTTTTATTTTCCAGAGCGCACAGCTTAGAGAGAACACTGGCAGGTCTTGAGGCTGTAAGATGGATGCTAAAATGCGTACGTATTACGACCATTTAAAAAACATATTTACATAGTATCTCACTTAGGTAACTTTCACTAGCCCATGATTGATCAGTGGTAGAGCTATAGGTGTAGCAGAGGAAGCAGTTGCACTTGAGCCATCTTGTCTGAGTTGCCCAAAGACACCAGTATTATAAATGACACATGGTAAGTGGTGGGCACTGCTACAGATTTTGCATTAGGGCTCAGAAGCTTTAAGTTACGCTTCCGATTATGATGAATAATGTGCTAATAGCACGTTAAATAGTTTATATTATAACTGTTTAAATTATCAACAAGAGCAAGAGTTTGATTTGGGATAGATAGATAGATAGATAGATAGATAGATAGATAGATAGATAGATAGATAGATAGATAGATAGATAGATAGATAGATAGATAGATAGATAGATTGATTGTATTTAGATTGTATTACTATTTATCAGGTCAGAAAGGGCATTGGATGGGAGGTGAAGCATAAAGTAGACATGTTTATTACTGGGGTTTTATAGGGGGAGGCAGTGTACAGTTTAGGATTAAATTTATTATGGAAACCATTTAGGGGAACAGCATACGGCAGGATCCGAAGGGTAATAACTCAAGGAGGGGGCGACAGCAGCTTCCACTCAGTCCTTTCCAGTGAGAATCACGAGCATAAGTTGCCTGCCCTCTTTGCTTAGTCCCAGTAAGGGCACGGTTAGGGTTTTAGCTATTTAGGAGGTCATTCAGGGCCCATGGAAGGAGTGGTGACCCGGTGGTATGGTACCAATGTACAGGGAATCTTCCAGTGGGCTGGGCTCCAAGGAAATCAGTATTATATGCACTATTCCTGATGTATTTGTTAATCTCAATTTAGCAGGGTGCATGTTGGAATCCTTATTCTGGATACTTCTTTATAAATGCCTTTTAAGACCATCTTCTGCATAATATACAGTTTTATGCTTAGATTTTAGTAGTTTTATATATATATATATATATATATATATATATATATATATATATATATACACAGATGTAGCAATCTCTAGCTTAAGGGTATGTTCACACGCAGTGTTTTCAGACATATTTCGGGGCATTTACGCCTCGAAAAATGCCTGAAAAAACGGAAGCTGAACGCCTACAAACATCTGCCCATTGAAATCAATGGGGAAAAACAGCATTTAGTTCATACGGGGCGTCTTTTTACGCCTCTGTTTTAAAACACGGTGCGTAAAAAGACGCTCCGTAAAAAGAAGTAGCATGTCACTACTTGAGGCGTTTTTGGAGCTGATTTTCCATTGAAGGCTATGTTCACACGGGGTCTTTTGCCGAGTTTTTTGACGCGGAAACCGCATCGCAAAACTCGGCAGAAACGGCCCGAGAACGCCTCCCATTGATTTCAATGGCAGGCGTCGGCGTCTTTTTCCCGCGAGCAGTAAAACTGCCTCGCGGGAAAAAGAAGCGACATGCCCTATCTTCGGGCGCTTCCGCCTCCGACCTCCCATTGACTTCAATGGGAGGCAGGAGAAAGCGTATATCTCGCTGTTTTATGCTCGCGGCGCTCAATGGCCGCGGGCAAAAAACGGTGCGATAATTGCTGTTCACACGGAGTATTTTGGGGGAGGAATATCTGCCTCAAAATTCCGTTTGGAACTTTGAGGCAGATATTCCTCCCCCAAAATACTCCGTGTGAACATAGCCTACCCACTATGAAAAATGCCTAAAAAAACGCCTCAAAAGAAGCCTGAAAAGAAACCTCAAAAGAAGCTCCAAATTAAAAGAAGCTTAATTTTCAGCTTCAAAAACGCCTGAAAATCAGAGGCTGTTTTCTCTGAAAACAGCTCCGTATTTTCAGACGTTTTTTGTTAAGCGTGTGAACCCAGCCTAACTGTTAATGCATTAAATACACAGTGGCTAGAAACTTTATCTTTAAACTTTCAATGGTTTTTAATGGCGTAAATGATCATGCTGCAGCAAGTTATAAGAGTCAAGATAAGGATTGCTACATCTATATATATGGGATTTATTATAGCTGACATTTTCCACATTGCACAGTGACCTCTGTTCTTAAAGGCTGGGGTCTTGCGGTCTTAAGGTATGGGGTAATGTTCAAGCCGGTCATTCTCTATAATACCCTAGTCATATCGTCATCATTTTTATTTATTTTTTTGCAGCTTCCATCATTGAGGTCAATAAGTAATGAATTAAAAAGATAGTGTGAACCTAGCCTTAGATAAAATAGAGTACCAATGTGCCTGTGTGTGCTTTCAGCTTAGTGTCTTTCCCGTGGAAACGTTCCCTTTATTCAGACATTTCAGAACAGGTGGTAAATTTGACCTGATTTACACTCTCTGCTCCAGCATTGTGGATATATATCTAGCAATGTCTAAAATTCTGTCCTTTAATACCACTTTTAAATCCTTTGAAATATATACAGCTCAGCTGCCATTTTAGGATGTAACTTGTACAGTTAATAGGAAAATATTACCTTATAGCAACCGCACGTAAAGAATTCTAGATTGAGGTTTTCCTTGAAAATGTAGATTTACTTTAGTTCTGCTTTGCGTAATATATTAGCCTTTTCCTTAAGGGCGCATTCAGATGTGGTGGAACTCTTCCGCTGCGGATTTTGCAGCAAATTCACAGCAATTACGCAATGAATGTGCTGCAAAATTTGCATATATGAGGGTTCATCCGGATGTGACAAATTTTGTAGCGGACTTGCGGCAGGTTTCAGCCTTTGCATCTGCTGCTTCCCTGCAACAGACTAAGCATGCTGCGGAACGTAAATTCTGCACCGCAAACTATTTTGCACACCGATGTTTTCTGCAACATCTGCACTAAGTGAATTAAAAAGCTATAGAAACCAAAGGAAACAAAAGTCTGCTGCAGATTACCACTGTGATCTGTCCGCAGCGGAATTCCACACCAAATCCGCGACGTCTGTACAGGTCCAAAGGTGTTGTCTGAGATTAGAGAAAAAATGCTCTTTTTTTCCAAAAAACAATGCCACTCTTGCCATAGGTTATATTTGATATTGCCGTTTGAATGGGAAAAAAACTGTTTCCTTTATTGTAATCTAAAACAACCTCTTTAAATAATAATTCTGTGGATAATTTTAATATCAGAATTGCTCCACTTATCTGCAGGAATAATTTATTTTGTATAGAAGATTATAGTCTACCAATGAATCCTGAATATAAACTACGTAAAATTATGAGCTGCTAATTTGAATCCCACCACCCCCCCCCCCCCCCCCCCAGACCCGGAAGAACTGCATATTCTTCTTACTTCAATCACATTGTTAAAAGAGTGATTCTAATAATAATGTCATATTAAGACATTTTTGTTTGGGCAATATCCCTAATGTATCCTGA
The DNA here is from genome assembly GCF_050947455.1 of Rhinoderma darwinii. Lineage (NCBI taxonomy): Eukaryota > Metazoa > Chordata > Amphibia > Anura > Rhinodermatidae > Rhinoderma > Rhinoderma darwinii. Next base: position 114,492,214 of record NC_134690.1, read on the forward strand.
CACAATAATTATATTCAGGTTTGGCAGGTTTCCTCTTTGGCTGGAGGGTTGTGCTTTTTACAATACAGATTAGATTGAGAAGCATAAAAAATGTTTCATCCATAATGGGAAGTTAAAAAATGTACAGTATTTACTAAAACCTACATAAACAAAGCAGTTCAGGCACATTCCCTAGATGACAATCACTGTAATGGTTCATCTCTAAAGGCTTTCTCTAGTTTCAGGCTGGAAATTGCGCAACAGCATGCCTTTGAGGGTTATTTCAGACTTTTCTGGCTTGCCTACAGTTGTATCTGATGACATAAACTTATTGACAGCAAGCCAAACCACAAAAAAGGAAAAAGATGTGTTACCAAAACATTGACTAAAATATGTGGATTTTCTCAGCACAAAAGTTGTCCTGCATTTTCTTGCACATATTCTACTATTTAACTTTTAACCCACTTACTTTTTTCAGTTTTCACAGTACATTTACTACATAGAGGAGTCCTGATATCATATTATACATTTTAATGGTGCAGTAAATACAGTATGAAATAGTTTTCAGTCATATTTATTTATTTTAATACTTTTTATTTTTGTTTAGTGTTTAGTCATATTTATTTCTGCAAACAATGAGACATTGGTAGGTGTGGGCCCCGCTACTAGTTTTGCATTAGGGCTCAGGAGTCCCAAGTTTCGCCTTTGCATGCATGTACCAGGTTTGCTTCAACTTCTCTAAATTTGTACATTTAATTGAGCTCAGCCTGCAAGCATGGAGGCCCTGTAGTAAGAATATGTGTAGATTTGACATACAACAATGTCTTCTGCAATGCCACTGGACACTAAACAGGGAGTTATATGAGAGTGCCCATTCACATGTAACTTTCTCCCAGTGAAGGAGTAGAGTACATTAGAGAATGGAGGGGTTGCACTTTACAGGTCTCTGCGGGATTTGTAACTGCCACTGTATAGGGTAGTGTTCCCCAATATTGCAAACTACAACCACCATTGTGCGGGGTGTTGTAGTTTTGCCACAGCCAGTCACAGGTTTTGGAACACTGCTATAGAGGCTTTTTGGCTGGCATTATATGTAGGCTCTGTCATTATTTTTTTGTGGGGACATTGTGGCTGACACAATACTGGTGAAACTATGGCTGGAAGTGTTGAGGAGCACTGGCTGGCACTGTTCTGGTGGCATTGCAATAGTCACTTTGATATGGGTCTCTTATTATTGTTATTGTTATGGGGCAGTGTATATAGAAAAAGCACATCCAAAAGAGAAGAACAAAATATTTCCTTTAGTTCCAAATTAATTATATATGAAAAACAATCTGTAGGCTCCCTTGTAATGATTAATAACAATATACAATATAAATTCATATGTTATATTACACAAATGCTATCAAATATCCAATTGTATAAATAATTTTATCCTAGATAAAAATAGATATAAATTAATACAATATCAGAAAAAAATGGAAGTTATATAACAATATAATCACGTATAGATGGATATATTATTTATAGAATAGAAAACATAAAATATATTTTAAAAACATAACACTTAAATGTAATATTTGTATAGCATAAATATATCCAGGGGGAATTAGCAACAAATAGAATACCAGCGGGGCCCTGGCCAAGTTTTGGAATATGTGATTATTATTTCAACCACAAATACTGCGCACTGATGTAAATCCGTAGATGGACAATAATGGGTAACAACTGTGTCTCTATATAAAAGACCAAAATCGCAACTTTTTTATTTAAAATGGTGACACGATATGTCTAGGGTTTATTTCCATGCCACACTGGAGCTCAAGTAGTAATCCATTTACATGATAATAATTATACAGTATTGTAACTCGCCAAATGAATACAACATGTGCAGTAATACAATAGTATTTTGGTACTCCATAATGCCTTTTTACACACAGTGACATTTAAGCTTTATGAATGTTCAGAGTTGTAAGGAGCATGAAGTGCTGCTTTGCGTTGCACCGTGTTGAACATATTCTTATGAATTCAGTGCATGTTAAACCATTTAATGGGGTATATTGATCAATGCAATTATACCAGTAAATGTTGTAATTGCATTGAGAAAAATGGGGCTGACTGCCATTTCTATCATGCCCTCAATTACTTTTTCTGGCAGAAAAAGGGAGTATATCTAGCAAATAACACACTGTGCAATATATATATTTTTTAAATTCCACCTAATTTTCACACAGAAAAGTATCAGTGAGCTACACCAGGCATCATTAGGTACAATCTGGCATTGATCAGTACTTGTGTCATATTCCCCAATCGGCATGTGCCATGTTGAAAACTATGGCCCACACCACACTAACATTTCTTACTGGTGTACCGCCAGTATTAGTACTTTTTTCTTCAACCCAAGCTATTAGACATTAGGATTATTTTAAAAAGCTTGCGGAGTACTATGCAAATACTATTTTGACATGGGCAGTTTCACAAGCATTTACAAAGTTTTTCTAACTTTTTAATGCGCGTGTATATAGGGCCTTTAACCAGTTGAGGATGACCCACTGTGTCATATATATATATATATATATATATACACATATATATATATATATGCCTAAGCGATTGGGCAGCTGAATGTCTGGTGCCCAGCAGTCAGAGACAGAGGTGGTTTTCACAGCTTTTGTCTTCTGTGTACTCACGTACACATCGCTCAATAAGCTCTGTGTATGGAATAGAGGCAGAAGTTATTGGTCCAGGTGATCATGCGACTGGTCATATGATCACCGTTATGCCGGTAGTAATAGGCTGCTGCTGGATCTAACTAGACCTAACAGTGACAATAGTCACTATAACAGGGATTTCCCCTGTAACTGGGGATGCTAAGAAGCGCCAGTTACTGTGAAAAAGTAAAAGGAAAAAGTTTTTTATGTTTTTTTTTTAAAAGAATGAAATAATAAAGTTCCCCAAAGGTCTTTTCGGACCTTTGAAAGTCAGGCCATAATAATAAAAGTCAAAAACCCAAAATACAAATGACACATAAAATACTCCAGCAAAAAAACATCAACAAAAACCACTCCCCCTGTAAATCACTGTCGTAACGCTAGCCCTGACTTAATTACACTAAAATAAAAATATAATATATAAAAATGTACATAGACCATGAAAATTATGTATAAATTATGTATGAATTTTAAAGGCAGTGTTACATTTAGAATATATTTCATTAACAGATGTTGACTCTTTTTTCATGCATAAATATATGTCTATATCATGAAAAGAGGTTTCTATATGTGATCTTATATTACATTACAATACAACCATTACATTCTGCCCCTATGCCGGGCATTCACATTTTTCCTATGATTCAGAAAGGAGACAGTTCATAATCATTTTGAGAGCTCCAGGTATATTGAATAATTGTCCTCCTTCTATTTCCAGGCATAAAATATTAAATAACATGACACCTAGTGAGGGTTCTCATGAGAGTTGATGTAATTTTTATGTAAAATTCTGGGGGTTGACCAGCCAACTATTCATCCTGCTAGCTTGCAATGTAGTTAACATGTTTTGTCAGAGACAACTACACCCATTATAGTAGTATGTTCTTTGTTTCTAGATAATGAAAAATAAATATCAAATAATTTGAATTATATTGCACTTTATAAAGGTTTCATATCCAAAAGTAAAACTTAGAAACCACGATAATTTGTAGAATATTCAATGTATCAGTTTCATGTTAAAGAGAACCTTTCACCTCCCCATACATGTGCAGCTGAGTGCAGCATGTAATGGGGAGGGCTGCACAAAGCCTGGGGCACTTTACTGTTTTTTTTCTATCCTCCTCCGTTATTTAGATATCGGTGCCGTTATATTTGTCGCCCGATATTTAAATAACCCCCTGAACTGTCAATGGGGCGTGTAATGGCAAGGGGATCAAGCAGTCTTGAACTTGTCTGCCGAGAGCTGAAGAGTGAGTGAGAGCATGCGCCCACAGCTTCGAGCTGCGCATGCCCGCGCACACACTCTCCTCTCTCCAGCTCTTGCTGTGGCACTGTCCGTAGCTGATTGGACAGTGTCACAGCCATAGTAACATGCCCCTTGCCATTACACGCCCCGTTCGCAGTTCAGGGGGCTATTTAAATATCGGGTGCCATATATAACGGCAACTATATCTAAATAACGGAGGAGGGTAGGAAGAAGATGCAAAGTGCCCCAGGGTTTGTGCAGCCCTGACCATTACTTGCTGCACTCAGCTGCACATGTATGGGGAGGTGAAAGGCTCCATTGACTACTAACGTACAAGAACAAGGTCAATGCACAAAAATGAATTCAATGTTTATATGTTTTACTGTATGCATGAGTCACCGCACCTCACAATAAGACATTTAAGAAATACAATGACATCTCACATTATTTATGACTAATTTTTTACATGTGTCACAAAGTGCAGGGTTCATGGTACAATTGACTATAGAGATTTTAGGAACAAAGTCCTCATTCCTTCTCACCTGAATCTTTTATCTTCAAAGCTAAACAGATAGAACGGACCTTTTAACTCCGAGACCTTAGAGAGAATACAAATCATATTAATTAGAAATATTTGTAATACTTAAAGGCAAATGCTACCAACTTATGAATAGTTTAGAGCCTAGGTTCTCAATCTGTGCAGTCCTAATGTCTCTAGGGGGTACTCTCACTGTTGTCATGCTGTACTTCTTATATACAACCCAAAGTTTAATCATAGCCTTGGGGGTACGTTGATGTAATTTATTTCAGTAGGGGGTACTTGGCATAGGAATATTGAGAAACACTGTTTTAGAGCATTTACCTCCATTTTCAATTATGACCATAAGCGATTATGTTTAGAACAAGAAAAAAGTACCATAGAGTGATTTCATATATCAGGATTTAAGTATTACTATAATTTGCTTAATTCTTTTCTTATCAGGATAGGTGGTAATTATCTGATTACTGGGAACCGCACCGCTGGAACTCCCACTAATCATAAGCACGGGGATTCCGAGCCCCCACATCCTCCTCACTGCACCCCCCGCAGTGAGGAGGAACTTGAATAGAGCGGCAGTCGAGCATGCGCCCGCTGCTCCATTGAATATCTATGGGATTGACAGAAACAGCCGAGTGCTGAATTCGGTTGTTTGCCTCATTCCCATAGACTTTGAATAAAACATCAGCGTGCATGCACGACTGAAGCTCCACTCAATGTCCTCCTCACTGTGGTCGGGCAGTGAAGAGGAACAGAAGTGGGGCACCAACTGATCATACATTTATCAGCTATCTTTTAGATAGGTGATAAATGTTAATTGTGGGAAAAACCCTTAAACTGTGCACAGGTTTCTCCATTTCACTTATTACGTGACTTTTAAAACCAATAGTTCCAGTCAGGGCCGCCATCAGGGGGGTATTAGGGGTAGTACTGTAGGGGGCCCGGCCAAACTTAATTGAAAGGGGGGCCCGGCAACTGCCGCAACTTGCTTTTGGTAGAAAAAAACAAGCCCCTGCAATGGGGCCTGTTCTTTTCACCAAAACAATGTCGTGAGCTGCTGCGGGCCCCCGAGCTGCGGGCCCCCGAGCTGCGGGCCCCCCTCTCATCACCGCCGCCGCGCCGCGAAACACCACCGCTTGCGCGCGTACGAGCCCGCACGACCGCAAGCGCGCACGATCGCAAGCGCGCGCACACGTGCGAAAGACCAGGCGCGCCGCCGAGAGGGAGCAAATCAAGTACATCGACGGGGAAGGACAGCGGCGCACGGTTACTTACCTGCTGGCCCGCCTCCGACTCCGCCTCCTCCTTGTCCTCCTCCGCCTCCTTGTCCTCCTCCGACTCCGCCTCCGACTCTGCCTCCTCGTCCGACTCCTCGTCCGACTCCGCCTCCTCCTCCTTCTCCAGAGCGTAGCTGCGTAAGGAGAGGGGGAGGAGTCAAGTTCTTGCGCGGCGGCAGTTCTACGATCCCCGCCATTTTCTGGAGCCTGGAGGTGAAGGACGACGTCTGGACCGAAGACATCGCCTGAAGAGGACTGGAGTGGGAGCAGCTCTTCTGACATGGTGAGTAAAGTGTGTCAAAGTGCTGTTTAAGTATGGCCCTGTTCACACAGAGTATTTTGCAGGCTGAAAAAAATCTGCCTCAATATTCCTTAAAGAATTTTGAGGCAGATTTTGAGGCAGATTTTGACCTGCCCACACTATCTTGCTGCGTTTTTTGCTGCTTTTTTTGCCCGCTGCGATTGAGGACAGCAGACAAAAAACGCAGGGAAAAATGCATTTTCTGCCTCCCATTTATTTCGATGGGAGGTCAGAGGCGGAACCGCGGCAAGAAAGGACGTGCTGCTTTTTCTTTTTTCTGCGACTGGCTCCCATTGATTTCAGATTAAATCAAAGGGAGGCGGTTTTGGAAGTTGTTTGGTGCTGATTCTGACGCAGTGTCCGAGTCAATATCAAGGCCCAAAAACTCTGTGAACTGGGCCTTATTGTTAGGGCTTATTCAGACGAACGTGTAATACATCCGTGCAACGTGTGTGATTTTCACGCGCCTCGCACGGACCTATATTACTCTATGGGGCCGTGCAGACTGTCAGTGATTTTCACGCAGCGTGTGTCCGTGTGTCCGCTGCGTAAAACTCACGACATGTCCGATATTTGTGCATTTTTCGCGCATCACGCACCCATTGAAGTCAATGGGTGCGTGAAAATCCCGACCCAGGACTTCCGCAGCGGTATAAACTATGAATGAAAACAGAAAAGCACCACGTGCTACAAACATACAAACAGAGTGTCATAATGATGGCGGCTGCGCGAAAATCACGCAGCCGCGCATCATACGCTGCTGACACACGGAGCTGTTATGGACCTTTTGCATGCGCAGAACGCCACGTTTTTGCGCACGCAAAAAGCACACGCTCGTGTAAATCCGGCCTTAGGGTAGGAACACACTAGGCATGAACACTGCGGATTTTATGCAACACATTTTATTGTGGATAATCCGCAGCGTATCACAGTCGCAGCAGAGTGGATGAGATTTGAACAAATCTCATTCACACGCTGCAAAAAAAAATGGACCTGCAGTGTGGCTTTTGGCTTTTTAAGCCGCAACATGTCAATGTATTCTGTGGGATCGCCGCTCCTCTGTTGCGGAAATGCTGCGGTTCTGCCGCAAAAGTCACAAATGAGAAAAAAAAGGTACTTTTTTACATTTATAAAAAAGTTTAGACTTGCCCTGGCCGTAGTCCAAGTGACGCGATCCTCTATTATTAGCGCAGCCCGGAATAGAGGATCGCGTAACCAGGACTACGGCCGGGGCAAGTCTAAACTTTTTTATAAATTTAAAAAAGTGCCTTTTTTTTTTTCTCATGTTTGATTTTTGCGGCAGAACCGCAGCATTTCCGCAACAGAGGAGCAGCGATTCCACAGAATACATTGACATGTTGCGGCTTAAAAAGCCAAAAGCCACACTGCAGGTCCATTTTTTTTTGCAGCGTGTGGGTGAGATTTGTTCAAACCTCATCCACTCTGCTGCGACTGTGATACGCTGCGGATCATCCACAATAAAATGTGTTGCATAAAATCCGCAGTGTTCATGCCTAGTGTGCTCCTACCCTAAGGCCGGATTTACACGAGCGTGTGCTTTTTGCGTGCGCAAAAACGTGGCGTTCTGCGCATGCAAAAGGTCCATAACAGCTCCGTGTGTCAGCAGCGTATGATGCGTGGCTGCGTGATTTTCGCGCAGCCGCCATCATTATGACACTCTGTTTGTATGTTTGTAGCTCGTGGTGCTTTTCTGTTTTCATTCATAGTTTATACGGCTGCGGAAGTGCTGGGCGTGATTTTCACCCACCCATTGACTTCAATGGGTGCGTGATGCGCGAACAATGCACAAATATAGGACATGTCGTGAGTTTTACGCAGCGGACACACGGACACACGCTGCGTGAAAATCACTGACAGTCCGCACGGCCCCATAGAGTAACATAGGTCCGTGCGAGGCGCGTGAAAATCACGCACGTTGCACGGATGTATTACACGTTCGTCTGAATAAGCCCTAACAATAAGGCCCAGTTCACAGAGTTTTTGGGCCTTGATATTGACTCGGACACTGCGTCAGAATCAGCACCAAAAAAACTTCCAAAACCGCCTCCCATTGATTTAATCTGAAATCAATGGGAGCCAGTCGCGGAAAAAAGAAAAATCAGCACGTCCTTTCTTGCCGCGGTTCTGCCTCGAAATCAATGGGAGGCAGAAAATGCATTTTTCGCTGCGTTTTTTGTCTATCATCAATCGCCGCGGGCAAAAAACGCGGCAAGATAGTGTGGGCAGGTCAAAATCTGCCTCAAAATTCGGTGCGCAGTTCCAGGCGGGTGCGCATGCGCAGGAGTTTGCGGGTGTGCGCGATCGGTCGCACGGGCGGCAGTGTTTGACGACCCCCATGCTACCCAGGGCCGCCATCAGGGGGGGTATTATGGGTACTGATGTGAGAGGCCCGGCCAAACCTAATTGAAAGGGGGGCCCGCAGCTCACGACATTCTTTTGGTGAAAAAAACAAGCCCCATTGCAGGGGCCTGTTTTTTTTCTACCAAAGGCAAGTCGCGGCAGTTGCCGGGCCCCCCTTTCAATTAGGTTTGGCCGGGCCTCTCACATCAGTACCCATAATACCCCCCCTGATGGCGGCCCTGGGTACCATAATATAGTGCTGGACGGAGTACCGTTAACAGGCGGTGCCACGGTAGGGGGGCCCAGAAAATTTAGCTGTAGGGGGCCCTGAAATTCCTGATGGCGGCCCTGGTTCCAGTAAGTGTACAGTCCGACGTAGCGGCGTACGCATGCAGCCAAATCTCCGCTCACTTGCAGTGGCCAATGACCGCACAATTTTGCACCAAAATTGTGGGGCCTGTGGCCACCGCAAGTAAGCAGGGTATAGGTGCATGTGGATGCTGCTATGTGGGACCGTACCCTGATGCTTTAGGCATGTCATACTAATTGCCATCACAGACTCAAAGAGGTGGTCCGAAATCAAGAAAATACAGGTCATGGGGGAAGAGGGGAATTGATTTCTCTACTTATCATTCAGTTTGTATTTTGTTAATTGATTAAAAAAATAACTTTTAACGCTTCTATTTTTGAAAGCATTCTCTTACTTTGCAGCATTTTTCCACAACTGCCTAAAAATTTGCACAGTATACCATACACACACACACACACATATATATATATATATATATATATATATATATATATATATATATATATATATATATATATAACTTCCCTTCTAAATCGGAAGATGTCAAGCAATGCCGTCAGCTCAGAACTGGCAGAAACCAGCGGGATCTAGGTATACACATCTACTGCTCGGTGAGGTCTAGCCAGAAGTGGTCTTCAATGAAGAATTGTGCCCAAAAAGCCATACCTTTGATGTGGAAACAAGGCCAAGCGACTCAACTATGCAAAAAAATATAGGAAGTGGGGTGCAGAAAAATGGCAGCAGGACAGATGAGTCAAAGTTTGAAATATTTGGCTGTAGCAGAAGGCAGCTGTTTCACCGAAGGACTAGAGAGCTGTACGATATTGAGTGTCTGCAGGCAACAGTGAAGCATGGTGGAGGTTCCTTGCAGGTTTGGGGCTGCATTTCAGCAAATGGAGTAGGTGATCTGGTCAGGATTAATGGTGGCCTCAATGCTGAGAACTACAGGCAGATACTTATCCATCATGCAATACGTTAACCCCTTAATGACCGGGCCATTTTGCACGTTAATGACCAAGGATTATTTTTTGTTTTTTCATGGTCGCATTCCAAGAGTCGTAACTTTTTTTTTATTACGTCGACATAGCCGTATAAGGGCTTGTTTTTTGCGGGACGAGTTGTATTTTGTAATTGCACCATTTTTAGATGCTTACAATATATTGATTAACTTTTATTAACTTTATTTTAGGAGAGAATTGAAAATACGCAGCTATTCCAGCATTAATTTTCACGTTATAAATTTACGCCGTTTACTATGCAGCGTAAATAACATGTTAACTTTATTCTATGGGTCTGCACGATTACGGGGATACCAAATATGTAAAGGTTTTATATGTTTTCCTACGTTTGCACAATAAAAACCCTTTTAGAAAATAATTACTTGTTTTTGCATCGCCGCATTCCAAGAGCCGTCATTTTTTTATTTTTCCGTCGATGTGGCCGTATGTGGGCTTGATTTTTGCGGGCCAATGTGTCGTTTTCATTAGTACTATTTTGGGGTACATAGGACTTATAGATTAACTTTTATTTTAATTTTTATGGTTGGAATGGGAGAAAAGAGAGAATTTTGCCGTTGTGTTTTGCGGTTTTTTTTTATGCCGTTCATCCGGCGGTTTAATTAATGTGTTCATTTTATTGGTCAAGTTGTTACGATCGCGGGGATACCATATATGTGTATGTGTGATTTGTTTTGACACTTTTACTGAATAAAACCACTTTTTGGGCAAAAAAAGTCGTTTTATTTGATTTTGACTATAATTAGTTTTTTTTTTTTCAACAAACTTTATTTAACTGATTGACACTTTTTTTTTAGTCCCACCAGGGGACTTCACTATGCGATGTGCCGATCGCATATATAATGCTTTGGTATACTTCGTATACTGAAGCATTATTGCCTGTCAGTGTAAAACTGACAGGCAACCTGTTAGGTCATGCCTCCGGCATCGCCTAACAGGCAGTTGCGGAAGACAGACCTGGGGGTCTTTGTTAGACCCCCGGCTGTCATGGAAACCCGACGGCGACCCGCGATTTGTTTGCGGGGGCGCCGATCGGGTGACAGAGGGAGCTCCCTCCCTCTGTCAAACACATTAGATGCCGCTGTCACTATTGACAGCGGCATTTAATGGGTTAAACTGCCGGAATCGGAGCGCGCTTCGATTCCGGCAGTTGCAGCAGGAGCCAGGCTGTGTATAACAGCCGTGCTCCTGCTGCTGATCGCGTGGGTACAGTCTCAGTACCCGCGCCATCACAGGACGGATATATCCGTCCTCCTGCGCGAACTAGCAGCTGCTGAGGATGGATATATCCGTCCTTCGGCGTTAAGGAGTTAAGGGAGGCATCTGATTGGCTCCAAATTTATTCTGCAGCAGGACAACGACTCCAAACATACAGCCAATGTCATTAAGAACTATACTCAGCATAAAGAAGAACAAGGAGCCCTGGAAGTAATGATATGGCCCCTACAGAGCACTGATATCAACATCATCGAGTCTGTCTGGGATTACATGAAGAAACAGAAGGATTTGAGGAAGCCTACATCCACAGAAGATCTGTGGTTAGTTCTCCAAGATGTTTGGAACAACCTCCCTGCCGAGTTCCTTCAAAAACTGTGTGCAAGTGTACCAAGAATTGATACTGTTGAAGGCAAAGCGTGGTCACACCAAATATGGATTTGATTTAGATTTCCCTTCTGTTCATTAAATTTGTATTTTGTTAATTAATTTAAAAAAAAACTATTAGCACTACTTCTTTTGAAAGCGTTCTTACTTTGCAGCATTTTTCCACAACTGCCTAAAACATTTGCACAGTACTGTATATATACACTAGTCCGTCTCAATGAATTATAATATCATCAAAAAGTAAATTTATTTCAGTAATTCAATTAAAAAAATGAAACTCATATTTTATAGATTCATTACACACAGAGTGATCTATTTCGTGCATTTTTTTCTTCTAATGTTGATGATTATGGCTAACGGTTAATGAAAACCCAAAATTTTGTGTCTAAGAAAATTTGAATATTTTATAAGCCCAATTTCCAAAATGATTTTTAATACCGAAATGTTGGCCTACTGAAAAGTAAGTATAGTATATGCCCTCAGTACTTGGTTGGGGCTCCTTTTGCATAAATGACTGCATCAACGCAGCGTGGCATGGCGGCGATCAGCCTGTGGCACTGCTGAGGTGTTCTGGAAGCCCAGGTTGTTTTAAAACCGGCCTTCAGCTCGTCTGCATTGTTGGGTCTGGTGTCTCTCATCTTCTTCTTGACAATACCCCATAGATTCTCTATGGGGTTTAGGTCAGGCGAGTTTTCTGGCCAATAAAGCACAGTGATACTGTGGTTATTAAACGAGGTATTGGTACATTTGGCAGTGTGGGCAGGTGCTAAGTCCTGCTGGAAAATGAAATACGCGTCTCCAAAAAGCTTATCAGCAGAGGGAAGCATGAAGCGCTCGAAAACCACCACTGACTGTGGAAACTTCACACTGGGCCACAAGCAACTTGGATTGATGCCTCTCCACTCTTCGTCCAGACTCTGGGACCTTGATTTCAAAATGAAATGCAAAATTTACTTTCATCTGAAAACAGGACTTTGGACCACTGAGCAACATTGTTGGTCCACTGTGTTATATCAAGACTAGAGTCAACGCAGCCATCTACCAGGAAATTTTAGAACACTTCATGCTTCCCTCTGCTGACAACAAAAAATATTCTAATTTTCTGAGACACTAAATTTGGGGTTTTCATTAACTATTCGCCATAATCATCAACGTTAAAAGAAAAAAAAATGCTGGAAATAGATCACTGTGTGTAATGAATCTATACAATATATGAGTTTCACTTTTTTAATTGAATTACTGAAATAAATTAAATTCTTGATGATATTCTAATTCATTGAGAAGGACTAGTATATATATATATATATATATATATATAATAGTGATGTATGCAGCTCTATTCTTCCCAACAAAAAGGCGGAAACCATGATAGAACCCAACAGACCCCATTTTAAGTCAATTGGGTTCGTCGGGCGCCATTGGTATAAGTCGTGTCACAGTTTCCGATATATGTCGTGCTTTCTGTTATGAACAGAAACCGCAAAGCAGGTGTGAACAGAGCCTAAGGCAGATTTTAATTGCTTCTTCTGCATATATGTCTTAAATTGTAAACAACTTATACAATTCACTAAAATAGTGGCACAACTTGATTGATATCACAAGCATATACTATTGAGTTGTAAATGAAAAGTTTCCTTCATTCAGTATTGAAGTCAATGATGGTGTAGTTTAATAGAATAGATCCTTTTATTATGCAGTAAATAACAAGTGATATTTATAGTCTTTACTAACGTAGTCAATGAATCCAATCCTTCACGTGAGCCAGCGTGGCATTTTTAAACTGTATGTCATACGACCATGTGTGTAAATTGAGAGGTATCTAAGTGATCATATGACATAGAAATGAAAGGGCTATCTTTATAATACTGGACAGTAAACGCAAGCAAAGACGTAAGTGGGCTATATATATAGCACTGGTATTCCACAGTAAAAGGTTGGGCTATAACTAATACATGGCACTAATTATTTGCTATGGGAAACATAGGCAATATCATATTTCTTTCCAAATAATTACAACTACACTACATCACAGCTGAATGACGGTAAATTAATATTAGTTCATTCTTGTTTCATTGCAATGTAATTGTACTAATAAGGCTTGGAAAACAGAAGCTGCATTTTCCGCACATTAATTTTACCACGGTAAGGACACACTGGGGATTTTGCGTAAACACTGGGAATTTTCCGTAATGGATTTCATTGCGGAAAATCTGCAGCGTATTACAGTAGCAGTAGAGTGGATGGGATGTGAACAAATCTCATCCACACGCTGCAGAAAAAATCTGCAGAGAAACTGTTCATAAATTGACCTGCGGTACGTTTGTTTAATCCGCAGCATGTCAATTTATGCTACGGACTTGCTGTTCTTTTGTTGCGGGTTTCCCCCATTGAATTCAGTGGGCAGGTAAAGCCCGCAACAAATAGCAAAAAACACAATTTTTAGTTCAAAATGAATAAAAATGTTAATGCTTTTCTCCCCGGACATTATCATAGAAACGCACTCCTCTGTGCTGAGTGCAGCCCGGCCTCCTGGGATGACATTTCATCCCATGTAACTGCTGCAGCCAATCAAAGGCTGCAGCGGTCACATGGACTGCAGCGTCACCCCAGGCCGTGCTGAATGGCGAATAGAGGGACAGGTCGCTATTACAACGTCTGGGCGGTAAGCTTTACTTTTTTTTTTTCTCGTACAGTCGTGATTCCGCCTGAAAATCTGTACCACAATTTGGTGCAGTTTTTCCTTGGAATTCCCCTGCGGGTTCCAGGATGTATACGCTGTGTGCACATATAAGTACACATTTTGATCAAACTGTATAAGCCCATTTGCCACTTCACAGCAGCATCCTTAGGGCATGGCCAGACATGGCGGAATTGCTCTGGAATTCCGCTGCGGCCAGCACGCTGCCCATCCGCTGCGGACATTTTCTCCATTGCTTTCCACTGCTTTTTAGTTAGGTTCATGCACATGTTGCGGAAAACTCCGCTGCGGACCATAGGCTGTGGTGCAGAATTTGGTGTCCGCAGCATACACTGGCTGTTGCGGACGTGTAGCAGACTTGTTGCGGACTCATTGCGGAATTTCTCCATTGACTTCAAAATTCTGCAATGAAATACGCATATGTTATGTGTGTTGCCTAGCGTATTGGTTTTACGAACATGATATTTCTTCATTCTGGCTGGACCTATGTATTTCTAGGTCTATAGCCAGACTGAAGCCCCATGCACACTAACATAAAAACGCCCGTTATTACGGCACAGGCAGGCCCATAGAAGTCAATGGGGCTCCCGTAATTACGGGTGACTACGTGTGTGCACCCGTAATTACGGGAGCATTGCTAGGTGACGTCAGGAGATAGTCACTGTCCAGGGTGCTGAAAGAGTTAAATGATCGGCAGTAACTGTTTCAGCACCCTGGACAGTGACTTCCGATCACAATATAGATCAATGTGTTAAAAAAATAGAAGTTCCTACTTACCGAGAACTCACTGCTTCTTCCTCCAGTTCGGCCTCCCAGGATGACGTTTCAGTCCATGTGACCGCTGCAGCCACTCACAGGCCAATCACAGGCTGCAGCGATCACATGGACTGCCGCGTCATCCAGCGAGGTTGGTCTGGATGTCGAAAGAGGGACGCGTCACCAAGGCAGCGGCCGGGTAAGTATGAATTTCTTTTACTTTTACTAGGGAAAGGGCTGTCCCTTCTCTCTATCCTGCACTGATAGAGAGAAGGGAAGTACTCTTCACCTGAAGACGCAACGGCTAATCCACATCAATTTCCTGCCCATTTTAGGCAAAGCCACAACAGAATCTGCAACGCAGATTATGTGCGGCATTGATGCGGACACTGTCGGCAGAAACATGCCACGTCTGGCCATGCCCTTACACTAACCTTAGGAGTAGTCCATCATGGTAATGATTACACCACAACTAAGCCCTTACAGAGGGAATGGCCTAGCAACCTAAACACAACCCTGCAATCTGGCAAATCCTTTCATTCATAAATCTTTAAAAATGAGCTATCCTAGCCCTCATTACAATAGAACAGGCTTCAGATAAGGTGGTCAGTAATTAGGAGAGGAATACTAGTGTGATGATGTTATTCCAACCACCAAGCAAAACCTCTCCTCTTATAGTATATTGCACTGACACACCTCACTGAAATAGGGGATAATCCAACGCGTTTCCGTGCCACTAATACAGGTGACACATCATCAGGGATTATCAAATCAGTTTATTTATCGTTTCATCTATTACTGCCGTTGAGCACAGTTGTGTGCTAAGATGAACCTCACGGCGCGTGTACGACTCTAATGCATTGGCGGCCAATGCATTAGAGTCGTACACGCGCCGTGAGGTTCATCTTAGCACACAACTGTGCTCAACGGCAGTAATAGATGAAACGATAAATAAACTGATTTGATAATCCCTGATGATGTGTCACCTGTATTAGTGGCACGGAAACGCGTTGGATTATCCCCTATTTCAGTGAGGTGTGTCAGTGCAATATACTATAAGAGGAGAGGTTTTGCTTGGTGGTTGGAATAACATCATCACACTAGTATTCCTCTCCTAATTACTGACCACCTTATCTGAAGCCTGTTCTATTGTAATGAGGGCTAGGATAGCTCATTTTTAAAGATTTATCAATTAAACAATATTTTAATCGTTCTACTTCAGGCAGTAAATTTGAATAATTAACGGAACGTAACAACCTTATCATTGTGCACATTTTGCTAAATCCTTTCATTCATTAGAATAATTTTATTTCACCAGTCATAACAGGTTTCTAGCCTATCTCTATGCTGGGGGAGAGATATTTTACCAACGCACTGCTCCCACAGTGTGCATCAATATTAATAAACCTCCACCAATTTTTTTTTTTATCCAGTGCAATGGGAAAAGAACACAATATTTCTCAAATTTCATGTTTAATGCATTCCTGTTCTAAAGCTTCTTAAAGTAAATTTGCAACTATAAACACCATTTCCCAGTTTACATATATATTTGATCTGTATAAGACGTTGATAAACTTTGTACATGTATTTTACTATTTTTCACGTATTGTTCCTAAGTTACAGTCAGAATTATGGTTCTGCAGGCTTCAGAGCCAGTCTCTAGACCTCGCGCAGTCGGCCGGGCGGCCTGGGAGCCAGGAGAGCTGAGCATGTAAAAATTGAGGGTGGACCAGGTAACTAATTGTAATTGTAATTAAGAAGAGCGGCCCACCGGTAATTTCCCTGGTAGGGCATATTGTCAATTCACTCCTGGGTGGCAGCCCTGACTGTAAAAAATAAATATATATATATATATATATATATATATATATATATATATATATATATATATATATATATTATGCAATAAATACACCATATGGACAAAAGTATTAGAACATCTACACATTACACCTTCAGTACAGGGGCTTTTATGAGATCTTATTCTAAATCCATAGGCATCAATATGAAGTACCCCCCCCCCCCCCCCCTCTTGTAGCTAGATCAGCTTTCACTCTTCTGGGAAGGCTTTCTACAAGACTTTAAAGTGTGACTGTGAGAATTTTTGGTCATTCATCCAGCAGAACATTTGTGAGGTCAGATACTGATGTTGGATGAGAGGGCCTGAATCACAATCTCTGCTCTAGATCATCCCAAAGGTATCCGTTAGGGTTGAGGTCAGGACTCTGTCAAGTTCTTCCACACCAAACTCACCCAACCGTGTCTTTATGGACCTTGCTTTGTGCACTGGGGCACAGTTATGCTAGAACAGAAAATGGCCTTACCCAAACAGTTCGTGCAAAGTTATAAGCGTGATTCGTCACTCCAGAGTCCAGTGGCGGCATGCTTTACACCACTCCATCTGACGATTGCCATTGTGCTTACTGATGTAAGGCTTTCATACAGCTGCTCTGCCGTAAAGTTCCAGGCACAGTTTTTGTGCAGATATTAATGCCAGAGAATGTTTAAAACTCTGCAGTTAAAGTCTTTAGAACGATCCATTCTTTCTGAAATATTTATAAAGGCGACTGCACAGCGAGGTGATGGATATTATATACCTGTGGCAATAGGACTGAATGAAACAGCTGAATTCAATCATTAAGAAAGGCGAGTCCCAATACTTTGTTCATATCATGTATGCTCATAAATAAACTCAGTTACTGTACTTACAGTGATGCTTCCTTTCACAGCCACATCTTGCATTTTTTTTTTACTGTCCATTTTATCTTGATCACATAATCACCATATACAACTTTTTTTAAAATATGTTTTTAAGATTTATTATGTACATAGCGCGTGAACTGACTTTTACTGTAGTTATCACATGACTCCATGTGGCATCTAGGACATTGGACAATGTTTCATTGATGGTTGAGAAGTTGATTCTAATTCTTTTTACGTAATGTTAAAGTGACTGCAATTAATCATCAGAGTAAATAATGTAATGCCCTGTTGATGTAGATAGATGTACGTTATTGGTTTTATTTTATGCTCTCTCCATGGAATATGTATTGTTCACTCACATTCATGAATTATAATCTGCCAGATAAACGTTATTACCCTCTGCGTCTATCATAAAATCTGAGAATTATTGGAAAATCTGTGGGTCAATGGCCCATTTTAGCTTCAGGGCTGCTCAGATACCAAATAAGTCATGAAATCAGTCACATCAATCATCAACGTGACTGAACACCATCAGTCAGGTCTATCGACAGTTTTCCCTTCTAAGCCACTGACTTAAAAAACACTAAAAGCCAATGTAAAAGAAGACCTGTGTGTTTATATAGGAGATGCTTTTATACTATATATCATTCATTTTTGGATGATCTTCGTTTGGTAAAAAGATATTTGCTGCTTGTGAAATGTGTCGCTACAGTAATAGCGGAAACCGCTAAACTGTGTTCAATAAGGGTAAATGAGGCATTACACAGTACCCATTAAGTAATGCACGGATGCGCCCGGTCCTTTCGTCCAAGAAGTGTTCTTTGTAGCTGATTTACACTCTAGTTAATAGATAAGAGTGCTGAATGGAAGAACCCCCTTCATTAACGCTATCTAAGGCTGATTGCATTTAAAGAAGTATTCCAGCCTTTAGCATTTTTCCCCAATCCACTGGATAGGTAAAAAATGCTAGAGCGGTGCGGGAACTGACTGCTTGGACCCCCTGGCGATCGGTGGGGGTTCTAGCAGTCGGACACCCATCGATCTAGCACTTTTCAACTATCCAGTGGATAGGTGAAAAATGCTACAGGCTGGAATACCCCTTTAAAGTTAAAGTTCACCTCTGGATACTATTTTATACTTTACATATATAAATAATCTACATAGAAACTTGAGTAAATTTTGGTAGACATTCCACTATCCAACACAATGTCAGAGAAATAACGTTCAAAAATATATCATTATCACTGCCTATATGAACGATTAAAAAAACAATACTAAACAGGCGTAGGCAATTTGACCAGAAAGGGAGGGGGTATGTATAAGATATCACAGTTATAAGTGTATATACAGCACCCACATGCCACTCTCCCTTATTATTAAATAAAGCTCTGCTATTGCCACTAAAGCTGTATCCCTACGCATTTCTGCGCTCCTCGTTTTTAGAGTGCATCATCAGGGGTCACATTTATTGATTATTAAACACCTACTAGCTGGTTAGCACCTATTGTGTGCTCTACAGTCTCCCGGCGTGTGCACGACACTAGTCAGCTGGCCTCCCTCTTCAAAACAGCTAATCGGCGGCGGTCCTGGGAGTCGGACCCCGACCCAATAGCTTTTGATGACCTATCCTGAGTATAGGCTAACAATTTTTAGGGACTGGACAACGCATTTTTGTTGCCCATAGTGACCATTGAACTTATCTCTTTCCTTTTTCTTTTTCCTTTTTTTTAAAGATCAATTTACAAAACTGATAATTGCACAGATCCGTAAGATTGTCAACTTTCATAACAATAATTAGCAAGTGTAAATGAGCAAAATGATCAGTAAACATTAAAAAAATTATGCAGGCATAAAAATTGATTGCTCATACATTACATGTTAAAAAACTAATTCTAATTCTGCATGTTAGCTTTAAACAGAGCTTCCTAAATATATATATTATTGCTATTTGGTAATCACTTCATGTAAAAGACAATAATGGGTTTTCTGAAAGTTAAACAAATAAAACTAGTAGCAGTAAATAATAATATATAAAAAAATAAAATACAATACTGACCTGTTAAATCTCCTACTGCTCAAGTGCTGATGCTCCGGGGGTACCCTGCTGGTCTTCATTTACTTTCCAAGAGCAAAGATGTGCAGTACTGGCAGGTGAATAAAGTTATTATTATTTTTTTTTACATTAGCTGCTGTTGTTTTATTTTTTTTAACTCTTGGACAACTCCTTTAAGAAAGGTTAAAAATTGAAGCCACAATCTGAATGGATGTTATTGACATTTTCTATACAAAATAGAAGGTGCTGCATGATCTTTTTTCAGACTATAATTCTATTACTTATTTAAACCTGTCAAAATACTATTGTCCCTTATATCAGTACAAGCTGTGGCACAACATGTTAAAGGGGTTATGTGGGGAGCGAAAAGTATTAGCAGTGTACTCACTGCAGTATGTGAATACACACTAGCTAATATACATTCTGGTCCCCCGTCACGCTGATTATGAGATTTGAATTGATTTTTATAGCACTGGTAGGGGATCGGAAGTCTAGTTGCACAGTCTTCCTTCATGACTACACAACTCTTCGTCCTGTGACCGGCCCCGCTGTACTCTACATACAAGCAGTAGCAGTAGTTACTGCTTATACATAGATTACAGCGGGGCCGATCACATGACGAAGAGTTGTGTAGTCATGAAGGAAGACTGTGAAACTAGACTTCCGATCCCCTACCAGTGCTATAAAAATCAATTCAAATCTCATAATCAGCGTGACGGGGGAGCAGAATGTATGGTGTATTAGTATATTAGCGAGTGTACTCACAAACTGCAGTAAGTACACTGCTAATACTTTTCGCTCCCCACATAACCCCTTTAACCCCTTGGCGACATGCCACTTACTATTACGTTGCTGTCCCCGAGGGGAAGTATGGAGCGCGCTCACGTGCTGAGTGCCCTCCATACTCGGCGGGTGACGGCTGTGTTACACAACCGATACAACACTCCAGCGGGTGGAATCAATGTTCACTTTGATTCCGCCCCCTTTTAACACCTTAAATACTGCGGTCAATCGTGACCACGGAATTTAAATTGTTAAAATCAGGGGGGCCCCCCTGAAACACTCCATTGGGCCCACTTGTGGCACAATCGGCCATTTACAATGGTTGTTATGGCAGCCTGGGGGCCTAATAAAGGCCCCCAGGGCTGCCATCTTTGTACTCCTTTGAAGCTCTGCCTCTGGCAAGGCTTCAAAGGAGACTGTCCATATCACGATATACTGCAATACATTAGTATTGCAGTATATCATGCAAGCGATTCAAAGATTGCTGGTTCAAGTCTCCTAGGGGACAAATAAAAAAAATAAAAGACAGGTAAAGGGTTTTTTTATGTTTCAAAAAAAAAGTATTAAAAGTAAAAAAAAAAACCTTTTCCCATTTTCCCCCTAAAGTAATGTAAAAAAAAGTTAACAAAACTTGCATCGCCGCGTCCGTTAAAGTCCGAACTATCACAACTGTTTAAACTACTCAGTGAGCGCCGTAAAACAAATAAATGATTAAACACAAATTGCTGTTTTTTGGTCACCTTAGCTCTAAAAAAAAATGACATGCAAAGTAATCAAAAAGGCGCATATACCCCCAAAGTGGTATAGGTGAAAAACACAACTCTACTCACAAAAACGAAGCACTCACTTCGCTAAATTGATGGAAAAATAAAAAAGTTATGGCTCTCAGAATATGGCGACACAAGGAAACATTTTTTTTTTTTAGCAAATAGTTTTTTTTTTTTAAAGTGGTAAAAAATAAAACAAAACAAATAAATTTGGTATCCCCATAATCGTATCAACCTGTAGAATAAGTTGCACATGTAGTTTAAACCGCCTGATGGTCGCCGTAAAAACAGAACCCCCCAAATAATGGCATAATCGCTGTTTTTTCCCATTTCACTCCACAAATATTTTTTTTCAGCTTTCCAGTACATTATGCGGTACGATAAATGGTGCTATGACAAACTACAACTTGTCCTGCAAAAAACAAACCCTCATACAGCTATGTCGACAAAAAAAACAAAGAAGTTATGGCTTTTGGAAGGTGGGGAGGAAAAAACAAAAATGAAAAAACTGAAATTGGCCGTGTCTTTAAGGGGTTAAGGCCAATACCTATAAACGTAGGCCACAGTACCATAATAGTAATTCCATTACTGCTTGATGGTTCAACAACCTTCAGACTACAAGTTCCAGAAGAGATCGTCAGTTTGTTGTTTGATCTACACATTACCAATTTTTAGAGAAATGTAATATATATTTTTGTCCTACAGAGGAACTTTAACCCCTTCCCAACATCCACTGTATATACATGGCGGAGGTCGGAGGGGCTGAGCTCGCTCTATAAGACGATCATGTCGGCTGTATGTTAGTGCCGACACTTCGGTGTAACGAGAGGGATCCCCGCCGTAAAAAAACTATTAATGCCAGAATCGCTGTTTTTCGGTCACCTCATCTCCCACAAAAAATGGAATAAAAATTGATAAAAATGTCTCATGTACCCCTAAATGGTACCAATAGAAACTACAGCCACTTTGCTCAATCGATGGAAAAATAAAAAGTTAGCACTCTTCCTTGTAAAAGTAGGACAACATAAAAAGAAACTATATAAATTTGGTATCACTGTAATCATATTGACCCATAGAATAATGTTAAAATGTCGTTTTTACAGCACAGTGAATGTTGTAAAAACAAAACCCAAAAAACAATGGCGGAATCAGTTTTTTTCCCCCATTTCACCTCACAAAGAATTTGTTTTTAGTTGCCCAGTACATTAAATGGTACAAAAAAAAGGTGCAGTGAAAAACAACAACTCGTCCTGCAAAAAACAAGCCCTCATACAGCTATATCGACAGAAAAATATAACAGTTATGGCTTTTGGAAGGTGGGGTGGAAATGCAAAAATAAAAATCATAAAAATGGCTGTGTTTTATTTTGCTTTATTAGCTGCACAGTGGCCAGTAAGTATGGGACCTATTGCCGCATTAAAGTTAGCTTCCTATAGTCTATTAGTTTGCATGTAAGGCACTGAGCTAATGGCTTGCCATTACTGGTCTATTGTTAAAGAGACATAAAGAGCGAGCACTATGATGATCTATTAAAAGGGGCTTTCCTACCACTAGAAGTGATGGCCTATCACTAGGATTAATGTAGTCGGATAACATAACAATATATTATGGGAATACACCTTTAGGAGCAAAGGGGCCCATATACTATTATTTCACAGGGACCCAATGCTGTCTTAATTTAATGACAGTTCTATTGTCTAGATAAGACAGGATAGCAACTCCATAACTATACACACAAATAAAGCTCTGTATACATCTCCCCTGTCACTTCCTGGTCTCTGGTGGAGGACTCCAACACTTTCTGGAGACTGTAACAGTCTATGACATTTCTCTGTCAATTAAATCCCATTCATTGCAGCAATCATAAAGCGCACACACTCTTCTGCACTGTATACTATCCAGAGGATTGTGGACCCACTGTGCTACTCAACCGTTGTGACTTAGGGCCATCTCTAAGGGCATTGTCTAAGTAGCCTTCCCGGTATTCACCCTGTAACCCGTATCCGGAGACATGGATTTTGCTGCGGGCCTAGTAACAGGTCGCTACCTCTTGAGGTGGTCCTGGTGAGAGTTGTATCTGGCCCAGCAGACCAGGAGACAATGGTGAAGTACACTGTGGGTACAGGCATTGGCAGATGATCTTGTGGCGGGCAGGTGGAGATCTGAGGTCCCAGTTCGTATCAGGTGGCAGGATACAGATTGGAAGCAGGCAGCAAAATATGTACTGGTAGCAGGATACAGAATGGTAACTAGAAGCAGGATGCGAACTGATAGAAGGAAGCGGGATACAGATTGGTAGAAGGCAGCGGGATGCAGTCAAGAACCTTCGCAAGAACTAAGTTGCAACAAAGTTGCCCGAGCACCAGGTGACCAGAGGAGCTGCCTTAAGTAAGCCCAGAGCATCTGGGATTGGTTGGGGAGGATTGTGAATCTGCATGCTGGCCCTTTAAGAGACGGTAAGGGAGCGTGCGCACCCTATGGGACATGTGTGCATAGCGGCACTATAACATCCACCAGGGTTGTGGACCCACTGGGCCACTCCACCGTAATGGAGTAGCAGCCGGCTAAACAAATATAGGACAGTCACTGGTCTACGGTACCTGGATGGAAGACTGGTGACGGATAGCTGGAAGCTGTCTTGTGCTGGATTATCGTAAACTGGCTTGTGCTGGATTATCAGAAGCTAATGGGCACTGGCCCTTTAAGAGGAGGCCGGAGCACTCGCGTGTGCACTAAGGATGTGGAGCCCGTGTGCCGCAGAAAAAGTAGAGCACCAAGGGAGGCACGAGACCCGGCAGTGGGGACCGCTGGCAGATGCGGGGGCCAGCCGCCGGTGTTACAGGCAGCGATCAGGAGGAGGAGTGCCAGCAGACACGAGCAACAGAGGGACTAGGATGCGGGGGAGGTGAGCAACCCGGCGGCGGTGACCGCCAGCAGGAGTGGCACACGCCGCCGTCATTACACACTGTCTATACAGACAATGCGGGAAGAAAGCGTGTGTCTCTATCACTTCCGGAAAGACCTCATGAAGTAATAATGGACCAACATATAAAACCTTTATCAAATACATATACAGTTACGTCCAGAATTATTTGGACAGTGACACAAGTTTTGGCATTTTAGCTGTTTACCAAAACATATTGAATATACAGTTGTATAATCAATATGGGCTTAAAGTGCAGACTCTCAGCAATAATTTGAGGGTATTCACATCCTAATTTGAGGAAGGGTTTAGGAATTACAGCTTTTTAATATGTAGCTGCCTCTTTTTCAAGGGACAAAAGGTAAATGGACAATTATCTCAAAAGCTATTTAATGGGCTGCATGGGCTACTCCCTCGTTAATCCATCATCGAATAAGCAGGAAAAAGGTCTGGAGTTGATTCCAGGTGTGGCATTTGCATTTGGAAGCTGTTGCTGTGAACCCACAACATGAGGTCAAAGGAGCTCTCAATGCAAGTGAAACAGACCAGCGTTAGGCTGAACAAAATTAAGAAATCCATCAGAGAGATAGCACAAATGTTAGGAGTGGCCAAATCAACAGTTTTGGATATTCTTGAAAAAAAGAGCGCACTGGTGATCTCGTGAACTCCAAAAGGCCTGGACGTCCGCGGAAGACAACAGTGGTGGATGATCGCAGAATCCTTTCCATGGTGAAGAAAAACCCATTTACAACATCTGCCCAGGTGAAGAACACTCTCCTGGAAGTAGGTGTATCAGTATCTAAGTCCACCATAAAGAGAAGACTTCATGAGAGCAAATACAGAGGGTTCACCACAAGGTGCAAACCATTAATCAGCCTCAAAAAAAGAAAGGCCAGATTAGACTTTGCCAAACAACATCTATAGAAGCCAGCCCAGTTCTGGAACAGCATTCTTTGGAGAGATGAAACTAAGATCAACCTGTACCAGAAGGATAGAGGAAGAAAGAATGGAGTTGGCTTGGAACGACTCATGATCCAAAGCACACCATATTCTCTGTAAAACATGGAGGCAGTGTGATGGCATGGGCATGCATGGGAGCCAGAGGCACTGGGTTACTAGTGTTTATTGACGATGTGACTGAAGACAGAAGCAGCCGGATGAATTCTGAAGTGTTTAGGGATATACTTTCTGCTCACATTCAAACAAATGCAGCAAGGTTGATTGGACGTCGCCTCACAGTACAGATGGACAATGACCCAAAACATACAGCGAAAGCAACCTAGGAGTTTTTTAAGGAAAAGAAGTGGAATATTCTGCAATGGCCAAGTCAATCACCAGATTTCAACCCGATCGAGCATGCATTTCACTTGCGTAAGACAAAACTTATGGCAGAAAGACCCACAAACAAGCAACAACTGAAGACAGCTGCAGTAAAGGACTGGCAAAGCATCACAAAGGAGGAAACCCAGTGTTTTGTGATGTCCATGGGTTCCAGACTTCAGGCAGTCATTGCCTGCAAAGGATTTTCTACAAAGTATTTTTAAAAAAAACATTTTATTTATGGTAATGTTAATTTTTCCCATTACTTTTGAGCCCCTGAAATGAGGAGGCTGTGTAGAAAAATGGTTGCAATTCCTAAACGTTTCATAGGATATTTATGTTCAACCCTTTGAATTAAACCTGAAAGTCTATACTTCAATTGCATCTCAGTTGTTTCATTTCAAATCCAATATGGTGGCAGCAGAGCCCGAATCATGAAGATTGTGTCACTGTCCAAATAATTCTGGACCTAACTGTAATTAAGAAAATTAAACATTTCCGCTCTAATTTAGCGATACAAGATCTGGTCTAGTGATACAAGAGTTGAGATGTCTTCAGATGAAGCTGGCTCGCCACATGCATCATTTGACTTTTCTGTGAGATTGCCTGCTTCTGCGCTGGGAGAGTCCACTTTTTTGGAGGGGCTTGTTAGTGAGCAGCATGTGTACAGTGAAGATCGCTACTGCCAGGGGCATAACTAGGAAAGACTGAGCCCCATAGCAAACTTTTGACTGGGCCCCCCCCCCTCCCCTGGGTATCACACAACCCCTCCTTGTAGATAGTGCCTCCCTATAGATTCTGCCACACAGCGCCCCCTATAGATAGCACCAAACAGGCCCCTGTAGATAACATCATACGGCCCCCTGTAGATAACATCATACAGCCCCCTTGTAGATAACGCCATACAGCCCCCTGTAGATAACGCCATACAGCCCTCCCTTGTAGATAACAACATACAGCCCCCCTGCAGATAACGCCATACAGCCCTTCCCTGTAGATAACACCATACAGCCCTCCCTCTGTAGATAACTCCATACAGCCCTCCCCCTCTAGATAATACCATACAGCCCTCCCCCTCTAGATAATACCATACAGCCCTCCCCCTCTAGATAATGGCATACAGCCCCCCTGTAGATAACGCCATACAGCCCTCCCCCTGTAGATAACGCCAGACAGCCCCCCTGTAGATAACGCCATACAGCCCTCCCCTGTAGATAACGCCATACAGCCCCCCTGTAGATAATGCCATACAGCCCTCCCCCTGTAGATAACGCCATACAGCCCTCGACCTGTAAATAACGCCATACAGCCCTCCCCTGTAGATAACGCCATACAGCCCTGCCCCTGTAGATAACGTCATACAGCCCCCCTGTAGATAGCGCCATACAGCCCTCCCCCTGTAGATAATGCCAGACAGCCCCCCTGTAGATAACGCCATACATCCCCCTGTAGATAACGCTATACAGCCCCCCTGTAGATAATGCCATAAAGCCCCCCTGTAGATAATGCCATAAAGCCCCCCTGTACATAACGCCATACAGCCCTAAACCCCACCTGTAGGTAACGCCATGCAGCCCCCAACCCCCCCCCCCCCAACAAAAATGGCCTGTAGTTTGTCCTACAAAAGACATGCATCCTCTATCCACAGGATAGGGGATAGATGTGTGATCGCTGGCAGCGATAAGGAGAACGGGGGACCGAAAGTACCACGAAGTTCTTCCATGACAAACCTCGGACTTCCGGGTTCTGCGCAGTTCAATAAAAATGAAAGGAGCGCTGGTCACGCATGCGCACAAGCGCGACAGGTGCACAATTCATTTCTATGGCGCTGCCGACAGACTCCGGAAGTCCGAGGTCTGTCATGGAGAACTTCGAGGGACTTTCAGTCCCCTGTTCTCCTTACCGCTGGGCGTCCCAGTAATCCCACATGTATCCCCTATCCTGTGGATAGAAGATGCATGTCTTTTGTAGGAACAACCCCTTCAGTGGTGTCGCGCTGTAGCAGCCATGGTGGCTGCTAGCGGAGCCTCCGGCTGCTACAGCGGTAGTTACGCCACTGGCTACTGCTATCTTGCTTCATGCTGGATGTTAAATTAGCAGCAATATAAGATGATTCTCCTGTGTATAATAAGGCAGCTGGAGAGTCTCTCGCTAAAAACACCATAAATTCAAGAGAGGCAAATCCTGCACCAGTTTCTCTTCCACTTCTGGTGTGGTTTTGTTCAGACAGCACCAGTTTCCTCAGGTGCTCGAAATAGGGTCCCAACCCAGTTATAGGTCAAAAAAATTGTATTCGGAACACATTAGTCGTGATTAACGTAGATTTATTTATTTTTCCATTTAGCAGTATATACCAGAGGCTACATGTGCAACGTTTCGGTCGTAAGACCTTTGTCGGGCACTGAGCCGTACTGGGGACTGGTTTGGCGATTATGCTGGCGCTACTGTAATAGAATATGGTGGCTCACCGCTCTCTACTGGCGCTCTCTTCCACTTCTGTTCAGTGTGTGGCTACAGCTCGCTCTATGTGTATATATTGAGAGACTCATATTAAACCTTTACAAGCAGCTGTCTCCCTCTCCTCTAGCAGATTAACTCTTTACAAGCCGCTGTCTACTTCTCCTCAAGCAGATTAACCCTTTACAAGCAGTTATGTCCTCCTCCTCTAGCAGATTAACCCTTTACAAGCAGTTTATCCAACTCTTGCTGGGATGTATGATGCACAGGTCTTATTGCATGGCTTATAAAATATCAACATTCTGTCTGAAATTCAGGCTACTGGCTAGTGAAACGCAGAACGACATTTCCCGTCATTCTGCATTTCACTAATTTGACACCCATTACAATGCATTGAGGAATTAATTCAACAGGTTTTTGGCAAGTTTATGGGAAAATTGGGGGAATCGATTCACCCATTGTATTCTTGGAATAGCAAATAAACAAAATGCAAAACAGGCAAATTGATTCGGTCATCACAAGCTGCGACCATTGAGCACTTTTTTCGACTTTTCTGTGCCAGTAACTGTAAACTTTCCCCCAAATACTGTACCAGTCAAACACCTGGTTCCTTAATACTGACTGTATCACTCACTACATGGCTCCCCATTACTGATAAATCACCTACAGAAGGGTGGTGACTGCATCACTGCTCATTACATACCATTTTTTTTAAGGTGGGAAATGGTAAACTTGAGCCATATGCAAGGAGCCTGTAAGGCAGTTCATGGAGGTTGCGTGGTTCCCTAGTGGAGAGCCGCGCAGCCTGAGCCTGCTGCTGTACAAGCTCCATTTTGCGCCGCATGTACGACTATATTCTCCACAATAAGAAATGCTTCCTGTCAAGAATACCTCAATACAAACGGCATCAGATGGAACAAGCCACTTTTCTTTTCTGTCAGATTTGTATGAAATCTGACAGAAAAAAATCTCTGTATGCCTCCATATGAAATCAAGGCCAAGTAGTGGAGGCCTGCGGCCCCTGGTGTTATGATCTGTCCCTTATCAACTTGGGCTAGAAACAAAATATTCCAATGATGAGTAGGAACCATAGACTGAAAAGCTCATTCAGATCATTGACACTAGGTTGAAGGTTTTTTAGGAACATATTGCCATTACCTTTTCTGTGGGTACAACTATGTGTCACGACTATGTGGGCAGTAATATGTCCCACTATTACTGTGTTCTGTATTCTGCTATTTGGTACTACAATGTAGGTAATACTTAGTGGGGAAAATCTGGTATATGGCACAAGTACTTCTCTGCTACTTGAGTTAAATTCAATTCTAATGATGGCGTACCAGCAGAACTGCAGTTCAGTCAACAAACAACTGTGCAGAAGCTTTGCCCTGAGCTTCTGTAATTCAAGCTATGGCACTGTCAGATATGTATAGACTTCATCATTAACAATCCTCCGCAGCGGCAGATATACCAGTACTCAGCCATTGGACGGTGAATTCTTTACTCTCATTTGGTATTTATCGACTCTTGCCATATATAACACCAATATTTTAAAAATATATTTGTAAAAATGCTTTACATTTTTTTTGTATGAGAGAAATCCTGTTGTGTTTCTGACATGTGTAGGAAATTGATTGTGAAAAGACGAATATATTGAAGTCGTGTAAGCTCTGGTACATCTAGTCCAATGTTTCTCAAATAGCTGCAGCTGCTGAAGAGGGGGCCTATTTGCAAATGAAAGGGAATTCACAGTTAGTTTGGATGACTCATTCCAAGTTTGCTGGGTGGTTCACACGCTTGCCGGAACAGGAAGGCCCTCATTGTCCTCAATTGTTTTCCTGAATGCCTTTATGAACAACAGCAAAGGAAATATTACAGTTTGGCAGAGGTCCACAAGCCTGATTGGTACTATAGAGCTGAGAATGTGAGGGAGATCTCTGCCAAGTCAAACATATCCTCACAGCTTCAGTTATTTCTGTCTGTGAGCAAAGTGAATTGCTGGCTCTCTCGCTAAATGGTTTGAAAAGTGACACAAGATTACAATGATGTCTTAAGAAACACAAGTAACATATTGTTTATGCACAGAGTATCAAAAGGTAACTTGGAACAACCACATGGAAGAAGCAGATTACATCCAGAACCATTTCCCGTTGTACCCCCACATGACCTTTCTCGGAGAGGCTGCCATAGAGAGAATTACAATGTAGTAATCTTTTAATATCCATTAAAGTTTGTGTGAATGTGTTGGGATTTGAAACCAAAGTAATTAGCAAAAAAAATATCAATTAAATAGAACAGTAATTCCAAGAATTATGTTAACTAACCTTGTGTTTTGTTGTCGATTGTTAGATATAAAAAAAAAGTATCAATGCTATTAGGACCCCTCAGGTCATATATAAAGGTAGGCAATTTTATAGAAATAAGTATTATAAGTGGATGAAGAGGATGGCACAGTTTCACTAGCGCTTTACTAACAAATGTAGCCAAGATCCAATAACAATGCCGTCTTTAGGCCACGATCACACACACAGTTTTAATACAGTTTTTGCTAAGGTTTTTGTAGCCAAACACAGAAATAGACACAAAAGAAAGGAGATGCTTCAGTCTTTTCTTAATACTTTTACTTCCTTTTAAATCCACTTCAAGCTAAAAACTGTGGCACAATACGGCCCTAGGCTGGAATCACTGATGCAGTTTTTGTGGCAGTTTTTGTTTTGTTTTAGTAAAACACAGGAGTGGATACAAAAGACGGATGACATGTCAGGCTTGCCCTTCTACTTTTCCTTCTACTTCCCTTCTTCCAGTCCTTCTACTTTTCCTACTGTATTTGGCATAAACAACTGCTACAAAAACTGCATATGTGACTCCACACTAATAGGGGTTCTCTGGGCAGTTTGTATTGATGGCCTTTCCCAGGGGCGTAGCTGAAGGCTCATGGGCTCTGGTGCAAGAATTCAGCTTGGGCAGCCCTACCACTCCACAACACCACCCGACCCCTGCGTACACCTATGCCCAGCCGCCTTGCCCGACTGCCGCCATGGAGGCTCCCACAGTATATTGCACCCATTGCTGCCTCAACAGTATAATGCCCCCACACACAGTATAACGCCCCTATAGTTGCCACACACAGTATAATGCCCCCATAAATGCCCCCACATAGCATAACAAACCCATAGCTGACCCACACAGTTTAATGCCCCCCATAGCTGCCCCCACACAGTTTAATGCCCCCCATAGCTGCCCCCACACAGCATAATGCCCCCCATAGCTAACCACCACAGTATAATGCTGTCTATAGCTGTCACCACAGTATAATACACCCCATAGCAGCCCCCACAGTATAATGCCCCAATAGCTGCCCCACAGTATAATGCCCCATAGCATATTGCCTCCCTTAGCTGCACCCACAGTATAATGCCCCCATAGCTGCCCGCACAGTATAATGCCACCACACAGTATAATGGCTGGCCCACACCGTATAATGCTCTCCATAGCTGCCCTCACACATTATAATGCCCCCCATAGCTGCCCCACGCAGTATAATGACCCATTAGCTGCCGTCCTACAATATAATGTCCCCTTAGCAGCCACCATACAGTTAAATGCCCCCTTAGCTTCCACCATACAGTTAAATGCCCCCTATAACTGCCCTCATACAGTATAATGCCTCCTTAGCTGGCCCCATACAGTATAATGCCCCTCATAGCTGACAACCACAGTATAATGCTGCCCATAGCTGCCACCACAGTATAATGCCCCCCATAGCTGCCCCAACAGTATAATGCTCCCACAGCTGCCCCCATAGTATATTGTCACCTATAGCTGCACCCACAGTATAATGCCCCCCATAGCTGCCCCCACAGTATAATGCCACCACACAGTATAATGCCCCCCATAGCTGCCCCATACAGTATAATGCTCTCCATAGCTGCCGCCCATATAGTATAATGCCCCCCATAGCTGCCCCCACACAGTATAATGCCCCCCATAGCTGCCCCACACAGTATAATGCCCCCATAGCTGCCACCACAGTATAATACCCCTATAGCTGCCCCCACAGTATAATGCCCCCCATAGCTGGTCCATACAGTATAATGCGCCCCATACAATATAATGCCCCCATAGCCGCCCCAGTATAATGCCCCCCATAGCTTCCCCATACAGTATAATGCCCCCCATAGCTGCCCCATACATTATAATGCCCCTCATAGCTGTCCCATACAGTATAATGCCCCCATACAGTATATAACAATGAAGGATAGTGTGCCTAGGCACAAGGTCCCAATTTCCCAACCACCATATGAATAGTGTCAGTTAAAATATAACTTTTATTAATGTATCAGATAGGGACAAACAACAGGCAAGGGTTAAAATTGTTTTCAATGGACGGCCAGTGTGTGTCACAGAGGATTGAGCAAGTGTATACAGCACGTCGCTGTACACAGTGTGAGAAACTGATTCGGCAGCTGCAGACTGCCGTTAGTAAGTACAGTCCCACATTAGTAGAAAGGATCACTGGACCGTCGGTGAATATTAAAATGGCGATAGCCCCCCCGACATGTTTCGCTGCACAAGCAGCGTCCTCAGGGGATAATTCGGGGCTAATGAGCGCGCGTTTGACTTCCTGCTCCTCATATAGACTAGTGCTCATTACGTATGGTAGCGTCATCTCTACCTACTGCCAATCATCTAGTCCCATATGACAAGCCTCCATGCCAAATGAATGACATAGTCGGCAGCCAATGAGACGCTGTAACC
Source organism: Rhinoderma darwinii (assembly GCF_050947455.1). Taxonomy (NCBI): domain Eukaryota; kingdom Metazoa; phylum Chordata; class Amphibia; order Anura; family Rhinodermatidae; genus Rhinoderma; species Rhinoderma darwinii. The sequence goes on from NC_134690.1 coordinate 114,524,773, forward strand.
CAAAGTCCAATCATCGCGCGCGTCACGCGCACGCGTGTATTAGTCAAAACGAGTGATTGTCATATCGCGGGTGCCCTGCATGTCAGATGAATGACACCGTCGGTGGCCAATGAGATGCCGTAAGTCAGCGTCCAATCATCGTATGCATGACGCGCATGCGTGTAGTAGTCAAGACGGGTGATTATAATACTGCCAGGATCTTCCATTCACATCGTAAGTGAAGATGAAAGTAAGGGACTGTGTATGACAAGGCGGAGTAACCAATAGGATTGGATATCAATGGGAATATGAACAAAAAGGCATAGCATCAATGAGAGGAGGGTATAAGTGCAAATATTTACCACCATATAGAAGTTATCCATGGGCATAAATAGGATACATACATCCATGAGTATAGTGGACAATGATCAGGTGGTAGGAAAAAGCAGGAATCAAGACTAGGTTGTCTGTCATATCAGTGATATCAGATCAGTAACATTGTAAATGCTTCATAAGCACTATATAGTATAAATAGATATACATCAGGAATTTATATATAGTTCGTAGTCAGTGTATCTTATAAACTGTCAGTCTGACAGTAATATCATGCTGCAAAGGTATATTTCTGCAAAAAGGTATATTTCTACAAGAAGGCCATAAAGGTGAAGCCTTCATTACCACCCTTATCTGAGGATTTTAGGATAATTTCATTGTTGTTACATAATGTGTCTAATGCATTCTGTTCCATTTTATTAAGGTTGTTATTGGTCCCATGTTTTTTAGCTTTTAATTTCCCCAATTCAGAACTTACTAATTTGACAAAAATGTCATATTGTGCAAAAGGAGGGGTCATCCTTGATCTGGGACGTAAGGAAGAGAAAGGGCCAGTGGCTGAACTGATTCTATATTCATTTTCGTCAGACAGGTCCTCAAGGGCTTGTAGAGTCCTACGTTCGTTGGAATCCATAGGGTGTCCATCATTGGTCTTGGTCTTGAAGTGTTTATGCAATGCCAGTTTCCTGGCAAAAAGATGAATATCCTTGACCCAGGAAAACTCATCAAAAGCAAAAGTAGGAGTGTAAGAGAGACCTTTACGTAGAAGTGTCTCTTGATGTTGACTTAACTGCAAAGAAGAGAGGTTACAGATCTGTAAATCATCTGAGGTTTAATTTACTTGTTGTGCTATTTGGGCTGGTTCCATGGAGTATGGTGTATCCCTAAAAAAGGGAAAGCATTCGGAGGACCGCTCATCAGAGCAGGATCTCGAGACATGTCAGTACCATAAACATGAAAGAGGACACTCCCCTCTCTAGACATGTGAGATCCTTCCATGAGGGCGATCCTAAGGTCCTCCAATTTTGGGGCATCACCCAGGTAAAACTGGGTCCTAGGGCTGGCAACCTAGACAAGAGGCTTTTACAGGAAGAAGCCCGTTGGATATATAGGCTGAATTCCCTCAGCCCCAATGGTCTTAATGAAGGCTTCACCTTTATGGCCTTTTTGTAGAAATATACCTTTTTGCAGAAATATACCTTTGCAGCATGATATTACTGTCAGACTGACAGTTTATAAGATACACTGACTACGAACTATATATAAATTCCTGATGTATATCTATTTATACTATATAGTGCTTATGAAGCATTTACAATGTTACTGATCTGATATCACTGATATGACAGACAACCTAGTCTTGATTCCTGCTTTTTCCTACCACCTGATCATTGTCCACTATACTCATGGATGTATGTATCCTATTTATGCCCATGGATAACTTCTATATGGTGGTAAATATTTGCACTTATACCCTCCTCTCATTGACGCTATGCCTTTTTGTTCATATTCCCATTGATATCCAATCCTATTGGTTACTCCGCCTTGTCATACACAGTCCCTTACTTTCATCTTCACTTACGATGTGAATGGAAGATCCCGGCAGTATTATAATCACCCGTCTTGACTACTACACGCATGCGCGTCATGCATACGATGATTGGACGCTGACTTACGGCATCTCATTGGCCACCGACGGTGTCATTCATCTGACATGCAGGGCACCCGCGATATGACAATCACTCGTTTTGACTAATACACGCGTGCGCGTGACGCGCGCGATGATTGGACTTTGGGTTACAGAGTCTCATTGGCTGCCGACTATGTCATTCATTTGGCATGGAGGCTTGTCATATGGGACTAGATGATTGGCAGTAGGTAGAGATGACGCTACCATACGTAATGAGCACTAGTCTATATGAGGAGCAGGAAGTCAAACGCGCGCTCATTAGCCCTGAATTATCCCCTGAGGACGCTGCTTGTGCAGCGAAACATGTCGGGGGGGCTATCGCCATTTTAATATTCACCGACGGTCCAGTGATCCTTTCTACTTGTGTGGGACTTACTAACGACAGTCTGCAGCTGCCGAATCAGTTTCTCACACTGTGTACAGCGACGTGCTGTATACACTTGCTCAATCTTCTGTGACACACACTGGCCGTCCTTTGAAAACAATTTTAACCCTTGCCTGTTGTTTGTCCCTATCTGATACATTAATAAAAGTTATAATTTAACTGACACTATTCATATGGTGGTTGGGAAATTGGGACCTTGTGCCTAGGCACACTATCCTTCATTGTTAATATATCCCTGCCAACCACTAGGGGTCTTTTCTTTGTCTTTCCATACAGTATATAATGTCCCCCATAGCTGCCCCATACAGTATAATGCCCCCATACAGTATAATGCCCCCCATAGCTGCCCCATACAGTATAATGCCCCTCATAGCTTCCCCATATAGTATAATGCCCCCATACAGTATAATGCCCCCCATAGCTGCCCCATACAGTATAATGCCCCATACAGTATAAGGCCCCCATACAGTATAATGCTCCCTCAGCAGCCACCATATCAGCCCCCTCCCATACCCAGTATAATGCCCCCATATGAGCCTCATAGAAAAATAATAACATAGTTACTTACCTATCGCTGTTCTCACGATGGGTGGAAGAGATCCTTCTCCTCCTCTGCACTGTGCTTTGAGGGACACGGCACAGACAGGAGCAATGACGTCACTACATCGCACCTGCCTGCACTGAGCCACTCACGGCACAGTGAATGCTGGAGCAAGGCTCCAGCATCGAATTGAACTGTATCTGCAGATACAGTTGGAAGCGAGACCAGCGTGGATAGCGCTGTGTGGCAACGGGGGCCCTGCGGACCACCCAGGCTTAGGGGCCCAGTCGCCCAGGCTTAGCAACCCCTATAGCCACTGGCCTGTCCTTAGAATAAGCGATCAATATCAGATTGGTGGGGTTCCGACTCCCGGCACTACCCGCCAATCAGCTAACTGAAGGGCCTGCGGAATTCATTGCCTTTTCAGTGTTTACCAGGCACAACGCCGTAAACATCTGTAGCGGCTGTCCCTGGGATAGTAGCTCAGTCTCATTCACTTGAATGGGACTGAAACTGCAATCCCAGTCACATTCGCTATGGATGTGTACGGCTCTGTGCTCATAAACTTGGGAAAGGCTGCGGCAACTAACGCTGCGGCCCCATTAATCAGCTAATTGGCGGGGGCCTGGTAGTCAGACTCCCACTGATCTGATGTTGATGGCCTATCCTAAGGATAGGCCATCAATATAAAATGCCCGGAGAACCCCTTTAAAGATCTTGTGTAAATAACTACTTTTCATAAAATGCAGTACAGCATCGAACACTCTGTGCATTTAATGAATCAGAATGGGTCTGTAAGGACATGTAGTCTAAGAGCAGTTTAAACCAAAAAAACGAAGAAAAAAAAAAGATTAATTTTGGTTGCAACTTTCTCCTTGACAAAAATGCATGATGTAACTCGAATGATAAAGGATAAATAAAATGTAATATCATCAAGAAGAAATAACATGCAAACAAAAAGCTAGTGTGAACCCAACTTTATTTTGCTGTATTTGCTTTATGCATTATATGATAAGGCCAGTGTCGTCCAAAATGTGACCATAAAACTTTATTCAAAATGGCTTAGGTCATTACAATGCAAGAATATGGAACATCTCCTCATATAACTGAAGTATATTGTAATAAACTTCTGTAAACAATGACCAGGTAGAAAGAAATTTGTTCCCTAGCCTGACATTTTTTAAGATAATATTTTCACCCATGATTCTAATAAAGGGGAATTTCCATACAGTACATGAGGTAAATGAGAAATACAAATCACCTTTTGCAAAGTTTGGTTCTGTATTACCTCAGGACGCAGGTACAGTTGAATCCAATGCTGAAGCAGGGAACCATCAGCTCCCAGCTCCAGCATTCAACTATGGAGTCCTGGGCCAGAGCAGCGCAAGCTCTCTGGCTGGGGACTGCTGTCTTGGGAAAGCCCTTGACGTCACTGTCCATATATGGACAGTAACGTCAGTGGCTCCTCCAGGCGCAGAATCCCCATTCAGAGCGTCGGCAACGCTCTAGCCAGGGATTGCTCTCCAGGAGGAGCCCCTGGCATCACAGTCCATATATGGACATTGCTGTCAGGGGCTCTTCCTGAAGCGGAGTCCCAGGCCAGAAAGTCCCCTTCCTAACTCAGTAAATTCTGTTTTAAGTACAAAAGTAATATTCATTCCAGAGATAAAAAGTGAGAATTATCCAATTCATTTATTCCCAATGTACAGTACACTTCAATAAACAGTGTCCTCCATTTACATAGTGCATAACTCTTCAAGCTAAGAACTGATTGTTTTATCATCTGTTGCAAAATAAAAGGCTGTCAGAATAAATAATAAAAGTAAAATGACCCTGTTATCCCCAACTATAAAATTGTGTAGCGTTTACAGACCCAACCAAGCTGAGTTTACACCGCTTGGATATCTCGTATCAGCTCCTTCCTGTAACATTAAGCTCCAAGCCTTTCTTACTGGCATCACCCACAGCTATCAAAATACAGCAATTAATCAAAGAAAATGAAAGCGGGTGCAACGCATGTTATTAGGCACAACAGCTGTTGTAAAACACATTTCACAAGCGGCAGCATACTTATCACATTTTACTTACATTACATTATAATTTCCAAATCAGACCTAACCAACTACAGAAAATGGATCCTAAAGCAACTGATGCATTTATTTTGCATATGAAAATGAATTTATTACATTACAATATTAAGTGTTATTCTACGGCATTTTGTTTGACTTTGTTACATATAAGAAACTGGATCACAAACTATTCTGTGCACAACAATGGGGCTGTGTTCACACATGGCGGATACGCTGCGTAAAGGTACACAGCGTATCCGCCCTGTTGCCTACAGGGAATTGTGGTGCAGCTTTTCGTCTGGAATGTCCGCTGCGGAAATCCTGCAATGAAAAAAAACATACTGACCATGGCGACTCGTCCCTCCGACATCCTGAAGACCTGCAGCCTGTGATTGGCTGCAGTGATCACATGGGATGTAACATCATACCAGCAGGCCGGCATGGACGAAGAAGGAAAGAATTCTGAGTAAGCATAAGGTTTTGTTTTTTTTACCTAAATTGCGATTTTTGTGGCAAAATCGAAGCTTTTTTGCCGCAAAAAAACGCAACATCTGCTACTTGTTGCAGATTTTACCTCCCATTGAATTAATCGGAGAAAACCCCCAACAAAAAATCAATCAATCAAAATCAATCAATCAAAATCAATCAATTTCTGAGCGTTATTCCTCTTATAACTTACACAGCGCGTAGCTAAGATTTATTCAAATGTCATTCACTCTGCTGCTACTGTATTATGCTGCAGATTTTACGCAATGTGCGAACTTGGCCTAAGACCTCATGCAAAAGCCGTGTGCTTAGAGAATCTACAATGGCACATTGTACATTGTGGTTGAATATTTTGGAGCAGTAGGCACTCCATGTGCCTCGTTTGGTTCCTCCGTAGGGTACCATATTCTCCTACGAGGGGAGTATACCTCCAAATGACGGTATGCAATAGATCATGCCTAATTTTTTTTCCCATCTTCATTTATCTTTGTGTTAAACTAGAGGCACATGAGTATGATCACAAGGATTTGTATGGGCTTTGTATTACAGATCAATGAAACACACAGTAGATCCATAATACAGCCCCGTTCTATGGCCACACAGCAAAAAAAGCAGCCCAACTGGACCATGTGAATACACCCTTAAGGTATTTTGGAAGTAAACACCATTACCAGATAGCTCAATACTACAACAGCTTTATCAGTTTTTTGTCAAGAGGAGCAGAACAAAGGAATGGCGGATGCAACGGTTCGGTTGCAACACAGGCACCACCGGAGGCCAACAATACAATAGCGCAATGCTTCTGGTAATCTCTTACAGATCTATGACGGAGGCCCCTAATGGAGCCTCCAACGCAGATGTGAACAGGCCCTAAGATAAACAGCAGGGCTTAGTAGAATAAGTAGAACATGGAAAATATAACTGGATGTCTAAAATTACAATAGTTTCAGTTCCAACCAGGCCCACAGGTCCTGAAAAAAGAAACTATTACTATTTCTGTTCATTATGCAATGATGTAATCATGTAAGGGCTCATTATGTAAAAATATACCTAAGTATTATAGTGTAAGTAGATCCTATACAGTGTGATGCCATTATGTGGTGTGCTCAAGTTTATGGTTTGCATCGAAGCATCGAAATACAGCTCAATAGATAGGACCTACCCATAATAGACTGTACAAGACAAGTATACTAAATTATTAGCAGTGTACTTACTGCAGTATATGAGTGCACTCGCTAATATACATTTCCGGTCCCCTATCGCGCTGATTCTAAGATTTTGATTTAGTCTAGTTGCACAGCCTTTTTTTATGACAATGTGACTCTTCGTCATGTGACCGGCCCTGCTGTACTCTATGTAGTACAGTGAGTACATAGAGTACAGCGGGGCCATTCACATGACGAAAAGATGTATCGTCATCAAAAAAGGCTGTACAACTAGACTTCCGGTCCCCGGCAGCGCTATAAAAATCGATGAAAATCTCAGAATCAGCGCGACAGGGGACCTGAATGTATATTAGCAGTGTACTAGTATACTTCAAGGAGTACACTGCTAAAACTTTTTGGTCCCCACATAACCCCTTTAAGTTGTAGTCTCTGCTGCATGGAATAAAAATAGACAAAAACAATAAATAACTTTCTTCTCATTCAAATGAGACATGTGACAATGAAGTCGCCTGACTGTATAACATGACTGCTAAGAGTGTGATATTATCTGAATGACTCTACCCGTGTTCATATTAATTACAGTGAAAGTGATTACTCCAAATGTTTAATTTGGGCATTATTAAAACATAAATCATAAGCAAGTACAAGATATCTTTATTATGTCTTATGATGCAATATTTTTTATAGTTCTGAACAGCCCCTTTAAATATATCATAGGTTGCAAAAGGTCTCATAGTGATCAATATAGCACGCTAGGGGGTATATGTTCCATTATTCCAGCTCACAGTGAATATAATAAAATACACCTCTATCCTTGAAATTGAGGCTCAGAACCAATATTTCCTCATCTTGCTACTGCTGTCCTCTTATATTTGGGTTCCCTCTATTACCACAGCCTGGTGTGACTGAAGTCTCCCCCCCCCCCCCCCCCCCCCTTGAACTTGCCCTTTTTGGCTGCTTTTTTAGTTCTCCTTTATTAGTGCAAAGCTATGATCAGTGACTCTGGGTCAGCTACAGCGTTTGTTTTAATCCAATGGAATCAAAATAAACTTCTAATGTCTGATGATGAAAAAAGGGGCAGGCTGCTGTTTCTTCTTTTTTTCCCACCATGCTTTATACTGTAGCCTCACTTGTCCATATTGGCTGCTATGTATAAACACAAGTACACTCTTCCAACACTTCCAACTAGCTCACCAAGATGTCAGAGTATGGACATTTATTTCCTATCTCAACAAAAAAAACAGTGGTGTGCCTACCATAGAGGCAAATAACTGCTATATTATCAAACTAGTCAGCACAGAATTTTGTATTTAAAAATGAAATTGTGTTAAAATGTGAACATTCACTTTAATAAAAGAAGTAGTGTGAGTAATGGAGCGTATTTACAAAGAGCGTTTCTTGCTATGGAGGACCTGTCCTGTCTTGCATTGCCAGATAATCCATTGATTTGAATGGGTACTGCGCAATTATTGATTTCCCCTGTGGTGGCGCTGCTGGGAAATTGAACACTTACTACCAGGTTTCTCCACAGATTGCAGCAGTTTGCAGGAGTCCCAGCAGGGAAATATTTTGTGATCATCTTATTATTAAGGCACCCTTAACAAGTATAAATTATTCAAAGCGGACAACCCCTTTAAAGAGTATCATAAATAGGAAGAAAGGAAAAGGCTGGCACTGTTGAACCAGTAATACTGGTACGATTGGAGTATATAAAAATGGCTTTCTTATCCTTAATGGACTATAGCAGCTGAATTGCCCCGGAGGTGTTCATCGACCAGTACAGCACAAGACAACTTGAAATAGACAAAATAGAAGGTATCGAGGCACTCACCGGTCATGCAACAGAATTTCTTTATTCAAAGATCTCGGTCAGGATGTGGAATTAGCCTACGGCCATTTCACGTGCGTACACACTTTCTCAAGGCCCTGGCGTCACTTCCTTTACCTGCCTTTTTATCCACAAGTCTATACAAACTATTACCTAACAAAATACTAAAAGACAGGAAAACACACAATATGTAATAGTGAAAATGGTACATCATAGTTAGATCAAGCTAAAATAACAGTACATTCATATTTATTCGTTACATTAAAAACAAAAAGGTTTTATGTTATAAAGGCACTTAGGTCGTTTCGGTCATTAAGACCGAGAGGTCCTAGTGCCCCTGTCTGTGAGATAATTTCTGCCTCTTTTTGTAGTAGAGTTCTATGTCTATCTCCTCCAAACAATAACGGCTTGATGTGAACTATACCCACAAACCGCATGCATCGAGCATTATTTTCATGTTCTTCCTGCATATGTTGTATCAACCTAGGGCATCCCTCACCTGTAATTAATGATCTTATATGTTCACGGAATCTTATATACATGGATCGTATCGTTTTTCCTATATAAAATTTTATGCCCTAGGTTGTTTTTAATGTAACGAATAAATATGAATGTACTGTTATTTTAGCTTGATCTAACTATGATGTACCATTTTCACTATTACATATTGTGCGTTTTCCTGTCTTTTAGTATTTTGTTACGTAATAGTTTGCATTGACTTGTGGATGAAAAGGCAGGTAAAGGAAGTGACGCCAGGGCCTTGAGAAAGCGTGTACACACGTGAAACGGCCGTAAGCTAATTCCACATCCTGACCGAGATCTTTGAATAAAGAAATTCTGTTGCATGACCAGTGAGTGCCTCGATACCTTCTATTTTGTCCCTTTAAAGCGTATATTTGCATTAGAAGTACTATGGCTAACATGTTAGGGAATTCCATTATTTATTATTCTTTAACTTTCGGTAGCGGTTGCAACCAAGCACTGGTGCCTATGGCTGTGTTCACACAGAGTTTTTTTGCACACTGTTTGCCGCGATTTTCGTGGCGTTTTTCGCTGCGTTTTTTTCTCGCGCCCATTGAGTGCTACGGGCAAAAAACTCAGCGAAATACGCTTTCTCTGGCTCCCATTGATGTCAATGGGAGGTCAGAGGCGTAACCGCGCGAAGATAGGGCATGTCCCTTCTTTCTCCCGCGACGCGGTTTTACCGCTCGCAGGAGAAAAGATCCCCCGCCTGGGAGTAATTTTCGGCCGGTTTTTGACGAGTTTTGCAGAGCGGTTTCCGCTCCAAATAACTCGTCAAAATACTCAGTGTGAACAGGGCCTAAGAGTGCTCAATGGCCCCTCTGCCACATAAGTAGACACCATTATAAATGGCACATAGAGGTGGGGGCCCTCTTACAGATTTTGCACTGGCTGCCCATATTCTGTATTGTAATGTCATAAGACAACACAGAAATTCTTATTTTTGAGGGTTATGTGGTACATTTTTTGATTGTGAAAATTGTTTTCTATTTCTGTTTACAATGTTATTATTATTCACTTTAGTTTTTCTATTATTTTCATTTGAACATAAATTACAAATTAATTTTAATAAAACGTTTATACCAGAATCATTAATTATAACCTATCAACACGATAGGTTATACTGGTCTGATCGCTGGGGGCCCCACCGCTTGGACCTCCACCGATCACGAGAATGGGGGTTCCGAACCCCCAGATCCTCCTCACTACAACCCCTTAGTGAGGAGGAACTTGAATCAAGCAACAGTCATTCCCATAGACTTTGAATGGAGCAGCAGCGCGCATGCAGATAAAACATAGTTGCACTTATCTGCTTTATGCACTGAGCTGGCTTCAGCAGCTCTCATAACCAGTTTCAAACCTTTTCTCCATTCAAACTTCTTCTCTAGTGGCGTCCCCTATCACTGGTCACATGTTCTGTTCTCTAGGGGCGTTCCCCAGCACTGGTCACATGTTCTGTTCTCTAGGGGCGTTCCCCAACACTTGTCACATGTTCCCTGCTCTAGGAGCATTCCCAAACACTTGTCACATGTTATCTGCTCTAGGAGCATTCCCCAGCACTGGTCACATGTTCTCTTCTCTAGGGGTGTTCGCCAGCCCTGGCCACATGTTCTCTTCTCTAGGGGCGTTCCCCAGCACTGGTCACATGTTCTCTTCTCTAGGGACGCTCCCCAGCACTGGTCACATGTTCTTTTCTCTAGGGGCATTTCCCAGCACTGGTCACAAGTTCTCTTCTGTAGGGGCATTCCCCAGCACTGGTCACATGTTCTCAGCTTTAGGAGCGTTCCCCAGCACTGATTACATATTCTCTTCTCTAGGGGCGTTCCCCAGCACTGGTCATATGTTCTCTTCTCTAGGGGCGTTCCCCAGCACTGGTCAATTGTTCTCTCCTCTAGGGGCGTTCCTCAGCACTGGTCACATGTTCTGTTCTCTAGGGGCGTTCCCAAACACTGGTCACATGTTCTGTTCTCTAGGGGCGTTCCCCAGTACTGGTCACATGTTCTGTTCTCTAGGGGAGTTCCCCAGTACTGGTCACATGTTCTGTTCTCTAGGGGCGTTCCCCAGCACTGGTCACATGTTCTGTTCTCTGGGGCCATTCCCCAACACTTGTCACATGTTCTCTGCTCTAGGAGCGTTCCCCAGCACTGGTCACATGTTCTCTTCTCTAGGAGCGTTCCCCAGCACTGGTCACATGTTCTCTTCTCTAGGGGCATTCCCCAGCACTGGTGGTCACATGTTCTCTTCTCTAGGGGCATTTCTCAGCACTGGTCACATTTTCTCCATTCAAACTTCTTCTCTAGTGGCGTTCCCCATCACTGGTCACATGTTCTATTCTCTAGGGGCGTTCCCCAGCACTGGTCACATGTTCTGTTCTCTAGGGGCGTTCCCCAGCACTGGTCACATGTTCTGTTCTCTGGGGCCGTTCCCCAACACTTGTCACATGTTCTCTGCTCTAGGAGCGTTCCCCAACACTTGTCACATGTTGTCTGCTCTAGGAGCGTTCCCCAGCATGGTCACATGTTCTCTTCTCTAGGAGCGTTCCCCAGCACTGGTCACATGTTCTCTTCTCTAGGGGCATTCCCCAGCACTGGTGGTCACATGTTCTCTTCTCTAGGGGCATTTCTCAGCACTGGTCACCTTTTCTCCATTCAAACTTCTTCTCTAGTGGCGTTCCCCATCACTGGTCACATGTTCTATTCTCTAGGGGCGTTCCCCAGCACTGGTCACATGTTCTGTTCTCTAGGGGCGTTCCCCAGCACTGGTCACATGTTCCCTGCTCTAGGAGCATTCCCCAACACTTGTCACATGTTATCTGCTCTAGGAGCATTCCCCAGCACTGTTCACATGTTCTCTTCTCTAGGGGCGTTCCCCAGTCTTGGCCACATGTTCTCTTCTCTAGGGGCGTTCCCCAGCACTGGCCACATGTTCTCTTCTCTAGGGACGCTCCCCAGCACTGTTCACATGTTCTTTTCTCTAGGGGCATTCCCCAGCACTGGTCACAAGTTCTCAGCTTTAGGAGCGTTCCCCAGCACTGATTACATATTCTCTTCTCTAGGGGCATTACCCAGCACTGGTCACATGTTCTCTTCTCTAGGGGCGTTCCCCAGCACTGGTCACATGTTCTCTCCTCTAGGGGCGTTCCCCAGCACTGGTCACATGTTCTGTTCTCTAGGGGTGTTGCCCAGCACTGGTCACTTGTTCTGTTCTCTAGGGGTGTTCCCCAGTACTGGTCACATGTTCTGTTCTATAGGGGCGTTCCCCAGCATTGGTCACATGTTCTGTTCTCTAGGAGCGTTCCCCAACACTTGTCACATGTTGTCTGCTCTAGGAGCGTTCCCCAGCACTGGTCACATGTTCTTTTCTCTAGGGGCGTTCCCCAGCACTGGTCACATGTCCTCTGCTCTAGGAACGTTCCCTAGCACTGATCACATGTTCACTTCTCTAGAGGCGTTCGCCAGCACTGGTCATATGTTCTCTTCTCTAGGGGCGTTCCCCAGCACTGATCACATATTCTCTTCTCTAGGGAGGGTTTCCCAGGACTGGTCACATGTTCTGTTCTCTAGGAGCATTCCCCAGCACTGGTCACAATTTCTCTTCTCTAGGGACGTTCCCCAGCACTGGTCACAAGTTCTTTGCTCTAGGGGCATTCCCCAGCACTGGTCACATGTTCTTTTCTCTAGGGGCCTTTCCCAGCACTGGTCACATGTTTTCTTCGGTAAGAGCGTTCCCCAGCACTGGTCACATGTTTTGTTCTCTAGGGGCTTTTTCCCAGCACTGGTCACATGTTCTCTGCTCTAGGGGCGTTCCACAGCACTGGTCACATGTTCTCTTCTCTAGGGGTGTTTCACAGCACTGGCCACATGTTCTCTTCTCTAGGGGCGTTCCCCAGCACTGGTCACATGTTCTGTTCTCTAGGAGCATTCCCCAGCACCGGTCACATGTTTTCTTCTCTAGGGGCGTTCACCAGCACTGGTCACATGTTATTTTCTCTAGGGGCCTTTCCCAGCACTGGTCACATGTTATCTTCTCTAAGAGTGTTCCCCAGCACTGGCCACATGTTTTTTTCTCTAGGGGTGTTCCCCAGCACTGGTCACATGTTCTCTTCTCTAGGAGCGTTCCCCAGCACTGGTCACATGTTCTCTTCTCTAAGAGCGTTCCCCAGCACTGGTCACATGTTCTTTTCTCTAGGGCCTTTCCTAGCACTGGTCATATGTTCTCTTATCTAAGAGCGTTCCCCAGCACTGGTCACATATTTTGTTCTCTAGAGGTGTTCCCCAGCACTGGTCACATGTTCTCTGCTCTAGGGGCATTCCCCAGCACTGGTCACATGCTCTCTTCTCTAGGGGGGTTCCCCAGCACTGGTCTCATGTTCTGTTCTCTAATGGCATTTCCCAGCACTGGTCACAAGTGGAACACACTCAGCCTTCTCTGTCTCGGTCATTGGCAGGATTGCCGGGTCATTATGCTGCATTTTTGGACGTCTTCAGCAAGAGGGAGGGGGAGACATTGCCTGCACATCGGGCGTATGACTGCCCTATCGAACTGATTCCTGGTGCATCCTTTCCCCGTGGTAGGGTATATCATCTCTCTTTGCCAGAGACTCTGTCCATGTCCACCTATGTGAAAGATAACTTGGAGAGGGGCTTCATATGAAAGTCTTCCTCCCCGGCAGGAGCCGGGTTCTTCTTCATCAAAAAGAAGGATTGTTCTCTTCGTTCTTGTATTGACTACGGAGGTCTCAACCAGATCACGGTGAAGAATAAATATCCGTTGCCACTGATCTCTGAACTGTTTGATCGTATACGTGGTGCCAAGATTTTTTCTAAACTAGACCTGCGTGGGGCTTACAACCTAGTCCGGATTCGCCAGAGTGACGAATGGAAGACTACATTTAACACCTGTGATGGACATTATGAGTATCTAGTAATGCCCTTCTGCCTGTGTAATGCTCCCGCGGTCTTCAAGGAGTTTGTTAATGCCATTTTCCGTGACCTCCTCTATGTTTGTGTTGTGGTCTATCTTGATGACATCTTGATTTTTTTCTCCAGATTCCATGACGCATCAGAGACATGTCCGTCAATTTCTGCTACGGTTAAGGGAGAATCGTCTGTACGCCAAGTTGGAGAAGTGCATGTTTGACAGAGATGCTCTACCGTTCCTGGGCTATATTGTCTAAAATCGATGCCTCAAGATGGATCATGAGAAGGTAAAGTCTGTCCTGGAATGGCCACGACCTCAAGGCTTGAGGGCCATACATCGCTTTTTGGGATTCGCCAATTTTTACAGAGTTTATTCCAAACTTCTCCTCACTGACTTCTCCTATCTCTAACCTCACTAAGAAGGGCATGAATGCCAAGGTGTGGACTCCCAAGACAGAGTCCGCATTCAATAGCCTGTAGAGTGCCTTCACGTCAGCATCTATCCTCCATCATCCGGATTTCTCTCTGCAGTTCTCATTGGAGGTGGACACATCCTCTGTTGGTGCTGGTGCACTCCTGTTCCAGAGAGGTCCCAAGGGCAAGTCAATGGTATGTGGATATTTTTCTAAGCTCTTCTCTTCCGCAGAATGCAGCTACTCGATTGGGGATCGGGAGTTACTGGCCGTCAGATTGGCTCTGGAAGAGTGGAGATATCTACTAGAGGGCGCAGCTCACCCGATCCTAATTTTTACAGACCACAAGAATCTGACCTACCGCCAGACGGCCCAACGGCTGAACCCTCGTCAGGCCAGGTGGTCACTGTTCTTTACCAGGTTCCAGTTTGAGCTCCATTATCGCCCGGCCGACAAGAATGTGAGGGTCGATGCCTTGTCCAGGTCTTTCGAGACGGAAACACCGTGGAGATTCCACAGAGCATTATTGATCCGTCTTGCATTGTCTCTGTCAATCCCCTGCAAGTTGGGCACATTCCTGCAGGGAGGACTTTTGTGCGCCTGGCTGATCGTGGAAGAATCCTCCGCTGGGGACACTCCTCTAGACTGGCAGGTCGCGCGGGGGTCCGTAAGACCCACGATCTGATTGCTCCTCAGCTGGCCAAACTATTCATCCAACACATTTTCCGCCTGCACGCCTTGCCGCAGCATATTGTGTCTGATCGGGAGGTTTAGTTTACCTCAAAGTTCTGGAGAGCCCTCTGCGGACTCCTCGGTGTGAAGTTGGACTCTTCCTCAGCCTACCATCCTCAGTCCAATGGGCAGGTCGAGAGGATCAATCAGATCTTGGAGAACTACCTACGCCACTTCAGCTTTAAGCAGCATGATGACTGGGTGCAGCTGCTTCCGTGGGATGAGTTCTCATATAATAATCACACCAGCGAGTCCACAAGGAATACACCGATCTTCATTGTCTACGGCCAACACCCACAAATTCCTATCCCGGTCCCCGATACTTCCGAGGTACCAGCGGCTGACTCCGCTTTTAGAGACTTCTTACAGATCTGGCAGCAGACTCGATCCTCAATCCTAATGGCAGTCGACCACATGAAACGGAAGGCTGACAGAAGGAGAAGAGAACCTCCTCAATTTCTCCCTGGCACGAAGGTCTGGCTGTCTTCTAGGAATATCCGACTGAGGGTGCTGTCATGCAAATTTGCTCCCAGGTTCCTCTGACCCTTCGAGATCCTACAGCAGGATCGCCTACAAGCTTTGGCTGCCTCCTACCCTCAAGATCCCCAACTTCTTCCATGTCTCGCTCCTGAAGTCGGTGGTTCTGAACCGCTATACCAAAACTCCTAGCCCTGTGGTTGCCTCCAGCGGCCCTTCAGACACCTTTGAGGTTAAGGAGATCTTGGTCACCAAAAAAGTGAGAGGAAAGATTTTTTATTTAGTTAATTGGAGGGGGTTTGGTCCTGAAGAGAGGTCCTGGGAGCCAGATGAAAACCTCAATGCTCCTACTCTTCTGAAAAAGTTTCTCTCTCGCTCTGGTCCCAAGAAGAGGGGGCGTAAGAGGGGGGATTCTGTCATGTCCGTGGCTGCGGGCTGTCAGCTCCAATCTCACCCTGACAGCCGCAGTCCTGAGTCGGCAAGCGCTGGCCCCGGCCTCCTCCTCAGCCGGATCCTGTAGGGTGCGCACGCTCGTGCCCGCTCTTAAAGGACTTTGATGTACATCAGGCCGTGAGTACCCTGGACTATAAGAGGGGTCCAGCCCTCTGCTTTGATGCCAGAGCGTTGTTGTTGTTTCCTAAGTTTGTCTATGTGATGGCCTCCTAGTGTGTTCCTGTTCCTGTTCCCTGCATTCCGTACTATCCTGGTTGAGTACTGTGCTGAGCCAAAGTCGTGCTGTGCTATATACCATGCCTGACCTGCTTCACCTCACCTGATGTCTACCTGCTGCCTAGTTCCAGCCGAGCTGCCACAGGTACCCTATAAGAACTATAGACATTGACCTGTGCCCTGTTGGCCAGCTGCCATACGGTCAAGGTGGTACGGCCCAGTGGGTCCACAGACCCTTTGTGACACCCCCAACTACCAGGGTCTTTTTTTGTTTTTGTGCATAGGACCTTGTACATGCACAGATGTCACAGTAAATGCTCATACATGAGTCTACGAAGGAGGTGCTGCTGAGTTTGCCATCAGGGAGCAGACTGACAGATCAGAGAGAGCTGGCCATATACTGAAATACACTGTAGGTACAGAAGACAAACAGTAGACAATTTTTAAATAGGACCAATTAGAAGTGTGTTTTAGTTTTAAAAAAAAATATACTATGCAATTAAAAAAAAAAACTATGCAAAGGTGTACAAAGCCTTTAAGTGATATTTGGTATGAAATTGCATAATACTAATGTAATCTTTTTTCCATCTAAAACCAAACCAGCAGAAGAAAAGGAAAATAGGCATCAACTTGTTTGTGGAAATACTAGGACATACACTACCGTTCAAAAGTTTAGGGTCACTTAGAAATTTCCTTATTTTTGAAAGAAAAGCACAGTTTTTTTCAATGAAGATAACATTAAATTAATCAGAAATACACTCTATACATTGTTAATGTGCTAAATGTCTATTCTAGCTGCAAACGTTTGGTTTTTAATGCAATATCTACTTAGGTGTATGGAGGCCCATTTCCAGCAACCATCACTCCAGTGTTCTAATGGTACATTGTGTTTGCTAGCTGTGTTAGAAGGCTAATGGATGATTAGAAAACACTTGAAAACCCTTGTGCAATTATGTTAGCACCGCTGTAAACAGTTTTGCTGTTTAGAGGAGCTATAAAACTGACCTTCCTTTGAGCTAGTTGAGAATCTGGAGCATTACATTTGTGAGTTCGATTAAACTCTCAAAATGGCTAGAAAAAGAGAGCTTTCATGTGAAACTCGACAGTCTATTCTTGTTCTTAGAAATGAAGGCTATTCCATGCAAGAAATTGCCAAGAAACTGAAGATTTCCTACAACGGTGTGTACTACTCCCTTCAGACGACAGCACACACAGGCTCTAACCAGAGTAGAAAGAGAAGTGGGAGGCCCCACTGCACAACTGAACAACAAGACAAATACATTAGAGTCTCTAGTTTGAGAAATAGATGCCTCACAGGTCCTCAACTGGCAGCTTCATTAAATAGTACCCGCAAAATGCCAGTGTCAACGTCTACAGTGAAGAGGCGACTCCGGGATGCTGGCCTTCAGGGCAGAGTGGCAAAGAAAAAGCCATATCTGAGACTGGCTAATAAAAGGAAAAGATTAATATGGGTAAAAGCACACAAACATTGGACAGAGGAAGATTGGAAAAAAGTGTTATGGACAGACGAATTGAAGTTTGAGGTGTTTGGATCACACAGAAGAACATTTGTGAGACGCAGAACAACTGAAAAGATGCTGGAAGAGTGCCTGACGCCATCTGTCAAGCATGGTGGTGGTAGTGTGATGGTTTGGGGTTGCTTTGGTGCTGGTAAAGTGGGAGATTTGTACAAGGTAAAAGTGATTTTGAATAAGGAAGGCTATCACTCCATTTTACAACGCCATGCCATACCCTGTGGACAGCTCTTGATTGGAGCCAATTTAATCCTACAACAAGACAATGACCGAAAGCACACCTCCAAATTATGCAAGAACTATTTAGGGAAGAAGCAGGCAGCTGGTATTCTATCTGTAATGGAGTGGCCAGCGCAGTCACCAGATCTCAACCCCATAGAGCTGTTGTGGGAGCAGCTTGACCGTATAGTACGCAAGAAGTGCCCATCAAGCCAATCCAACTTGTGGGAGGGCATTCTGGAAGCATGGGGTGAAATTTCTCCCGATTACCACAGCAAATTAACAGCTAGAATGCCAAAGGTCTGCAATGCTGTAATTGCTGCAAATGGAGCATTCTTTGACGAAAGCAAAGTTTGAAGGAGAAAATTATTATTTCAAATAAAAATAATTATTTCTAACCTTGCCAATGTCTTGACTATATTTTCTAGTCATTCTGCAACTCATTTGATAAATATAAGTGTGAGTTTTCATGGAAAACACAAAATTGTCTGGATGACCCCAAACTTTTGAACGGTACTGTATATATATATACAGCGAAGGAAATAAGTATTTGATCACTTGCTGATTTTGTAAGTTTGCCCACTGTCAAAGACATGAACAGTCTAGAATTTTTAGGCTAGGTTAATTTTACCAGTGAGAGATAGATTATATTAAAAAAAAAAAGAAAATCACATAGTCAAAATTATATATATTTATTTGCATTGTGCACAGAGAAATAAGTATTTGATCCCTTTGGCAAACAATACTTAATACTTGGTGGCAAAACCTTGTTGGCAAGCACAGCGGTCAGACGTTTTTTGTAGTTGATGATGAGGTTTGCACAAATGTTAGATGGAATTTTGGCCCACTCCTCTTTGCAGATCATCTGTAAATCATTAAGATTTCGAGACTGTCGTTTGGCAACTCGGACCTCCATAAGTTTTCGATGTATAAGGAAATCATTTAAATGACTATGTTTTTCAATCCAGGATGTTTCTTGAATACATCTCATTGATGTTAAAAGTCACATAGACTGTGTGGATGGAACCACATGCTCTGGCAAAATGTGACTAGCACATACAGGGAAATATTAAGATTCCTGGCAAAGGGAGTTCACAAGAGAGCAAAGGGAGTTCACGAGATGGCGTTCCCTACAAGGGGGGGTCTGTATGGCGTTCTCTACAGGGGGGCTGTATGGCGTTCCCTACAGGGGGCTGTATGGCGTTCCCTACAGGGGGGCTGTATGCCGTTCCCTACAGGGGGGGCTGTATGGCGTTCCCTACAGGGGGGCTGTATGGCGTTTCCTACAGGGGGGCTGTATGGCGTTCCCTACAGGGGGGGCTGTATGGCGTCCCTACAGGGGGGGCTGTATGGCGTCCCTACAGGGGGGGCTCTATGGCGTTCCCTAGAGGGGGGCTGTATGGCATTCCCTAGAGGGGGCTGTATGGCGTTCCCTACAGGGGGGGCTGTATGGCATTCCCTACAGGGGGCTGTATGGCGTTCCCTACAGGGGGGGCTGTATGGCGTTATCTACAGAGGGGGCTGTATGGCGCTAACGCCATACAGCCCCCCCTGTAGAGAACGCCATACAGCCCCCCCTATAGGTAACGCCATACAGCCCCCCCTGTAGGTAACGCCATAGAGCGCCCCCCCCGGTAGGGAACGCCATACAGCGCCCCTCCCTGTAGGGAACGCCATACAGCCCCTCCTTTAGGGACGCCGTACAGCCCCCCCTGTAGGGAACGCCATACAGCGCCCCCACCCCTGTAGGGAACGCCATACAGCGTCCCCCCTCCCAAAAAAATGCGACCTACAGCGTGTCCGACAAAAGACATCTATCCCCTCTCCACAGGATAGGGGATACATGTCTTTTGTTTAATGGCAGAGCGGGGAGGTAACTACCTGCTCTGCCGTAGTGTTCAGTGGCGTCCCGCTGTAGCAGCCATAGCGGCTGCTAGCGGAGCCTCCGGCCATGGTGGGGGCCCGTGCCGGCGGGCGACACGGCCCCCCCCATGCCGCGGGCCCCGTAGCAGCCGCTATGGCTGCTATAGCGGTATTTACGCCACTGGGAAGAACCTTTACTGTCTATCCTACAGCTGAAAATATTAATCAAAATCCGTTCTGGGTTTTTTTCCCTTTAAAGTGTAGCTAAACGCTTGACAAACTCTGAAATGGCATAGTGACATGTCAGAAGATTGTATTGGTGGGGGTCCGAGCACTGAGACCTCCACCAATCGCTAGAACGAAGCAGTTGAAGCGCTCGTGCCTGTTCTGCTTTTTCCGGAAATAAATGTATCAGTGTACGTACTCAATAGAAAGTCTATGAGCCCGTACTCCGATACATCGGCTTTTCGTAAAAAGCCGATTAGACACAAAGCGGCTGAGCACTCACACGAGCGCTTCAGCTGCTTTGTTCTAGCAATTGGTGGGTATCTTAGGGCTCGTACCACCACCAATCCAAATGTTTAGCTACACTTTAAGTGAATGTCCGTCTTTTATCATTTAGTCATTTTTATTCTGTGCTGTGTATATTATATATATATATATATATATATATATATATATATATATAGATGTAGATATATATATATATATATATGTATATGTATATATATATATATATATACACACATATATATATATATATATATATATATATATAGATATAGATATATAAATATATATATATATTATAAAAAATTTATAACATATCGTTATAGAGGCTGCAGCTCCGTTTTTCTAATACAGAGTTCTAAATCCCCTGCATAGAGTTAAATTATTACATTCTAAATGCCTGCAGCCACCACTAGAGGAAGCTGGGGAGCTCACTGCATTCTGTTCATACATTGAACTCAGTATTCATTAACCTATTAATGACCAGGTATAAAACAGCTTTAATGACCAGCTACATTTTTTAATTGTTGCCCATCTGCCTTTGAGCAGCCATAACTTTTATATTTTTTATTGACATGGCTGTATGAGGAATTGTTTTATGCATGAGAAATGGTATATTTTACTTGCACATTTTGCGGTACAAATAAATTACTGTGTAATTTATGTAATTTATTTTTGCAGTGTGAATATAGGAAAAAGCTATTTTTTACACCTTTCACGTTTCACGCTGCATAATCTGTTAAATTAACTCTTTAGGTTATTATGGGCATGTACATAGCTAAAAAAAATGTATTTTTTTTTTGTTTTTATGTATGTTAAAGCATGGGAAATAAAATATATTATATACGAAATACTTTTTTTTGTGGACATCTCTTGATTATTATTTTTTTTGTTATCCCATGTTATCTTATATCTTTTAAATCCCATGAAGGGATAACTTAGTAACAACTTTATACTGCTGTATACTAATACACTATACTGTGTCACTATGGCACAGGCCGCTGATAGGGCAACACATAATGTGCCCTAACAGCAGGCTTACTGAAAAGACAGCCCCAGGGGCCTTCCTAGGTCACCAAGGCTGACTGCAGAGGCTTGCCTGAGTACGATCAGGTCACCGAAAAATCCGGTAACATGATCGTAGGGGGTTGTCCCCTTTGATCATGTTGCGGTCACGGACCGTGGCTATCAAAGGGTTAAACGGATGGTATAGGAGTTTCCTCCAATATCGGCTGTATTCAGGAGGCTTCTCTAAGTACTGAAGATGTTAGTAACAGCTCTTGCTTAGAGCATAAGCACTAGTTGTAGTGCTCATAAGCCTTTTCTACAGTGACCCCAAGAGACATCGCTGTAGACTGGGGACCTGCGCCACCCACTGTCTTTTCGCTGTAGAAAATACTTATGCTCTTAAGCTTCCCCTACTGATGGTCTTTAGACGTCTTGAATATTTAGCATCTTATTATACCATCATCAGAGCTTTTGGATTAAAAACATTTTTAATCAGATCCGATAATGCCACGATCCAACATTATCAGTCGTTTTTAAATACTTTTTGCTCTTTGTAAACCATACTTGCTAACACTTCTAGTATATTTGGTAGACTTCTGAATTTACAGAAGAAAGGCTGATAGGCGAACCTTTTCGCTTGCACTATGTGACCCTTTTGTTGGGGCAATTTACCATATATAGAGTTCTTAAAGAGCTTAGTTCGGTTATTTCTGTCCCCCTCTTCATAATATTTAGAGATTCTCTAGTGACTGGTATAATGCCAATCTAATGGCGCAGGGCAAACGTGGTGCCTATTTTTAAAAAGGGCTCTAGGTCTTCCCCGGGTAATTATAGACCAGTAAGCTTAACATCCATCATGGGGAAAATGTTTGAGGGGCTATTGAGGGACTATATACAGGATTATGTGACAAAAATTAGTATTATAAGTGACAGCCAGCACAGTTTTACCAGAGGCGTAGCTAGGTTCTCCAGCACCCGGGGCAAAGATTCAGTTTGGCGTCCCCACCCCCAACCTCTTTCCCGACATCTCCTTCCCCCTCACCGTGTTTGTTTTCTCTACCAATCGACGTGTCATTTCTTTTTATGTAACGCGAGCATAAAATTATTTGTACATTTCACAAGCAATATGGTTCTATATACAGCCCCAGAAGCAAGCTCACTACATATATACAGCCCCAGAAGCAAGCTCACTACATATGTACAAAACCAGCACAAATACAGCTCAATTTAGTGCAACCCCTGCCGTATAAGTGTGTACGGCGTAAAACTACAGCTCCCAGCATGGCCCGAACAATGGTGAGGATATGCTGGGAGATGCCGTTTCACAAAAAATAAATCCTATCATAATCATTCCACCCATCATCTCACTGCAGATCATACAGTGACTACAGTACTGATTACAGGCAGAATAAACATTTACATTAAGTTACTCACCGGTGACGTCTCAGATTCTAGTTCTTTCTCTCCATCCGGTCCAGACCTCTATGGTGACTTCTCCCGGTCACAGACCATTTCTGCAGTTTGCCGCTCAGATGTCTTCAGCTTCTCACTTTTCCAACATTTCTGCACCTATAAATAAATATAAAGTTATCATTATACCACACACTACGCCCCTAAATATAATAGCGCCATACACTGCACTCTAATTATAATAGCACCATACACCGTGTCCCACACACACCGTGACCCCTGTGGATAGTGCCCCCATATAGCCCACCCCTGTATATAGTGTCCCACAAATAACTCCCCCTATAGTGCTCTACAGATAGCCCACCCCTGTATATAGCCCCCCTGTAGATATAGCCCACCCCTGTTTATAGCCCCCTGTAGATATAGCCCACCCCTGTATATAGAGCTCTACAGATAGCCCAATCATGTATGTAGCCCCCTGTAGATATAGCCCACCCCTGTATATAGTGCTCCACATATAGTCCACCCCTGTATACAGTGTTTCACAGATAGCCCACCCCTGTATATAGCCCCCCTTGTACATATAGTCCACCCCTGTATATAGTGCTCCACTAGATAGTCCACCCCTGTATATAGTGCTCCACAGATAGCCCACCCCTGTATATACTATATACAAGGGTGGGCTATCTATGGAGCACCATATACAGGGGTGGGCTATATCTACAGGGGGCTATATACTATGTAGCCCACCCCTGTATATGGTGCTCTATAGACAGCCCACTCCAATATATACCCCCCTGTAGATATAGTCCCCCTGTATATAGCCCCCCTGTAGATATAGTCCCCCTGTATATAGCCCCCCTGTAGATATAGTCCCCCTGTATATAGCCCAGCCCTGTAGATATAGTCCCCCTGTATATAGCCCCCTGTAGATATAGTCCCCTTGTATATAGCCCAGCCCTGTAGATATAGTCCCCCTGTATATAGCCCCCCTGTAGATATAGTCCCCCTGTATATAGCCCCCCTGTAGATATAGTCCCCCTGTATATAGCCCAGCCCTGTAGATATAGTCCCCTTGTATATAGCCCCCCTGTAGATATAGTCCCCCTGTATATAGTGCAGCCCTGTAGATATAGTCCCCCTGTAGATAGACACCCCCCCACGTAGATATAGTCCCCCTGTATATAGCCCCCCTGTAGATATAGTCCCCCTGTATATAGCCCAGCCCTGTAGATATAGTCCCCTTGTAGATAGACACCGCCCCCGTAGACAAAGTCCCCCCCGCAGATACAGAAACACACTTCTATTACAATTTTTTTTTTAAATAATCGAACTCAGCTTAATCCCACTCCCACGCTGTCCGGCAGCCATGGAGACCTGCTTTCTTCTGCGCAGGTCTCCAGGGGGTTGAACACAGCGTCTATGAAAGGCGCTGATTGGCTGGGCAGGATGACTTTCATCGACGGAAGCGTCACTGGTACAAAAGGTACCAGTCGCTTCATTCGTGGAGAGGCGCTGAGGTCATTCATTGCTTCTAATTGTACCTGTGTCCTTGCGACACAGGTACAATTATAGTGCAGGAGGAGGGGGCGCTGGCGCCCCCTCTGAACTGTGCCCGGGGCACGTGCCCCGCCTGCCCCCCCCCCCTAATACGCCCCTGGTTTTACTAAGGACAGAAGTTGTCAAACCAACCTGATTTGTTTAAATGAAGAGGTATATATATATATATATATATATATATATATATATATAAATAACATCTGCATGAATCTAAGTAGTTAGGGTGGGACTAGCAGTGTATATATCTAAAAAAAAATTAACTCTGTACTTACCACTATTAGATACGTTATAATTATTATAATTTTTTTTTAAATATTTGTAAGTATGCATTAACCCCTAATTTCAGTTTTTTTGTTTTTGTTTTTTCATCTTCGCCTTCTAATAGCCATAACTTTTTTATTTTTCCATAGCTGTATGAGGACTTGTTTTTTGCAGGACTAGTTGTATTTTTTAATGGCACCATTTAGTGCACCATGTAATGTATAGAGAAACTTAAAATAAAAACGCAATTCTGCTATAGTCTTTTGGGTTTTGTTTTTATGGTATACACTGTATGGTAGTACAATTACAGCAATTAGAAAATATGCTGTATATAGTTTATATTATGTTTTACTACATTTACAAATTAAAAACAATTTATCTAATTTGATTTGTGTTGCCATATTTTGAGACCCATAACTTTTTAGATTTTCCATGTGTGAGCGCTTGTTTTTGCAGGGTGGCTGTAGTTTTTATTGGTATAAATTGGTATAAATTTTCAGGAGAGGTGACTAAAAAATAGTAATTCTGGTATTGTGATATTTTTTTTTCCTACTCCGTTTACAGTTTGGGTTAAATGACGTGATATTTTAAGAGCTCAGACCATTTTGGACGCGGCAATACTGATTATGTTTTTTATAGTTTCGATATTTTTATGTCAAAATTGGAAAATTAGGAGTATTTTTACTTTTATTTTATTCAAATATTTTGTAACATTTAATTAAAAGTTTTTTTTCCTTTTTTTTTTTTAGTTCATGCGATTGCCTCTGGCACGGCTTAATAATAATGCACACAAGGCAGACCTGAGGGCCTTCACTAGGCCTCTGTGTGGTACACGATAAGAAAAGGTGATTGGGACAGGCTCATTGTCCCGAAAGATATACCATCTAAAAATGTCGCAACCTCTTGGTATAAATGATATTATATCTTTCACTTAATTTATTTGATTATATTTCACTACTACTGTAACGTACATTTGCCCAAACCATAGACCCTCTGAGTAGCCTATTATCTAAAAAGTGTTACGAGCAGCAGGTCTGTTCCTGTACGCTCATCATTTCCCAGCTATTAATCAGTAGCTGAAAAGGTTGTTAAAGTAACAGCTGCAAAACTGATTCATCAGTGCAGGTCAGATGACCACACTGATGTGAGCCACTGTGTCTTGTTGAGAGAGAGCGACCCTTAGTCTGTCTCTCCTTCAGAATCCCTAGCCTTACCATTCGGGTATCAGTTGCAGTTTGCTAGGTGTGTTTGATTGTGCTACTCTGATCGTGTGTTACCAGCCTAGTCTTGTGTTTTTCCAGCTCTGTAAGGTATTTCTTCAGTCCTTGTTTGCTACGGTGTTTGAGGCTGTTCAGTTTTATGCTCTCTCAATTGTTCCCTGTTCTGCTCGCCTAGTTTGGATCTGTTAGTTTTTGTTTTTATTGCCTCTGGATCTTAGTGCTTTTCTGGTGCTGTGTTAGGGACACAGTCTTCAGATTATGGACTTAATTAGGACAGTTTTTGGGACAGTAAAGGTTAGCGGTGTTGTGTTAGGGTCAGTGCTTAGGGGTATGTCCAGGGATAGATATAGGAAGATCTAGTAAGGGGTTAACTTGTTATAATCACCCATAATGCATTTAGTTTCTATTATCTGACTGTTATTATCACCCATCAACTGTGGTTACCATCACCCGACTGTTATCATCAACCATCATTCGTTTATTTCCATCATCTGTCTGACATCATCATTTTGTCACCATTCCTGTCTTTAAAAATTTAATTATTAATAGATTTATCTTCTATATACCCCCGAATTTAAGTTAGGCTACTGTATCCCTCTCATTCCACTTTTTTGACCTAGGTCTTAATATCGCTATGTAGTCCAGACATTTAATTTTGCCTTTTATTTTTATTTTAGTGTTTTCCAATATTATGGATAAACTAGTATGGAAAACCTGTTACATGGGTTTGCTAGCAAAAGGAATGATAAGTATTTATAATTGTGCTCTTTGAGAACGACGTTGTTCATTACAGGCTTGCCTTACTACAGGGTTTCGCCTTCCTAACGCCTTGTTTTGGGAATTGGTTTCTCGCTGCTCCTGTTGTTCCTCTGCACTCATAGTTGCTCTTCTTATTCTCTGAGCCAAATATATATATATATATATATATATATATATATATATATATATACATATGATTATCAGCATTGACCCTTTTATAAGTGAGCGTGATCACACATAGCAGTTAAGGGACAATCCTGATAATCAATATATATTATTAGATAGCTATGCCTGCAATTCTATCATGTAAAAGAACTGTGTCCTGGTATTTTTTTGAGATAAGGGAATTGCATGCACAGTAATTCCTTAATTACTCCTAAAAAAAAGAAAATCGTGAATCAAATCAAAAATCGTCCATAGCGTTGACAAAAATCTAAATTTTATTTTTTGGCAAAATCGCCCAGTCCTACACACAGTGATAACTCTGAGTACAGATAATGTAGTAGATGTCACCTGCAGTCCTATGTAACACCACAGATAACACACAGTGATAACTCTCTGAGTACAGATAATGTAGATGTTACTTGCAGTCCTATGTAATACCACAGATAACATAGTGATAACTCTCTGAGTACAGAAAATGTAGATGTTACCTGCAGTCCTATTTAACACCACAGATAACACACAGTGATGACTTTGAGTACAGATTATGTAGTAGATGCACACACAGAAATATATCCACATGCACATGCAGGGGCGTAGTTAAAGGCTCATGGGTTCTGGTTCAAGAATTCAGCTTGGGCCCCCTTACCCCTTCCCAATATTGTCAGACGCCTGCGCAAGAATAGGGCCAGCTGCCTTGCCTGACCCCATGAATGTCTCCACACTATAATGCTCCCCATAATTGACCCCACAGTATAATGCCCCATAGCTGCCCCCACACAGTATAATGCCCCCCATAGCTGCCCACACACAGTATAATTCCTCCCATAGCTGCCCACCAGTATAATGCCCCATTGATGCCACCACACAGTATAATGCCCCCCATAGCTGCCCCCACATTATAATGCCCCAGTAGCTGCCCCATGCAGTATAATGCCCTCATACAGTATAGTGCACTCCATACAATATAATGCCCCCCCTTAGCTGCCACATACAGGATAATGCCACCCATAGCTGTGCCATACATTATAATGTTGCATACAGTATAATGCCCCCATAGCTGCCCCATACAGTATAATGCCCCCCATACAGTATAATGCCCTCATAGCTGCCCCATACAGTATAATGCACCCCATACAGTATAATGCCCCCATAGCTGTCCCATACAGTATAATGCCCACCATATAGTATAATGCCCCCTCAGCAGCTACCATATGAGCCCCCCCTCCCATACCCAGTATAATGCCCCCATATGTACGTACCTAATAGAAAATTAATAACATACTTTCTTACCTATACCTGTTCCCATGACGGGTGGGGAATCCTTCTCCTTCGGTCTGTGCTGTGAGTGACTCGGTGCAAGTTGTATATACCCCAAAATGGTATCAATAAAAACTTCAAGCCCACACATTGCTTCATCGACAGAAAAAAAAAAAAAAGTTATGGGTCTCAGAATATGGTGATACAAAGAGTTTTTCCACTTTGTAAAAGTAGTAAAAGATAAAAGAAAACTTTAGAAATTTGGTATTGTCAAAATCGTATTACCCCGCAGAATAAAGAACATGTAATTTTTACCACACAGTAAGCGCCATAAAAATTAAACACAAACCCAAAAAACAATACAGAAGAAATGAGGGTTTTTTTCAATTCCCCCCACAGAATAATTAAAACAATTTTGTCAGTACATTATATGGTACATTAAATAGTACCATTAAAAATACAACTCGGCCTGCAAAAAAACAAGCTCTCATTAAAAAGTTATGGTTCCCGTAATGAGAAAATAGAAAAACAAAATGGATAAAACTAAACTTGTCTCTGTCCCCAAGGATTTAAGCTGCAGTATAGTTCTGTGAATTTTTAAGTATATGACCTCTTGATTCCCAAATACCTGTATTTATCTATTGGTCCTGTCAGTTGAGAAGTCCTTGGGATTATAATAAATAATGAATACTATAATATTTTTTTCTGCATAAAACTACAAGATATTGTTATCACACACATATGTGGTGGTGAAGGAAACACAAAAACATTACGTGTAAAGTACTTGATAACAGTGAGAAATTCACCAATAAATCTGCTGTATGGATTCCACATGCATTTAATAGACATGAACCCACATCTCTAGGGAACAGAGTTTCCTCTCAGCTCCTTTTTCTGCTCTTTAAGAATAAACCCTTTATTTTAGGCACAGGAAGCAATCTATTCACATTCCCAACTGAAAGAGGGCTTGTGAGGACATATAATGCTTTGAAATAGCAAAACGTTCAAGAGATTTTCTCCTGGCAACTGGCATCTGGTTCTGTAATCCAGGAGGTATTTGTTTATAGAAAGTCATGTTTCAAACATGAAGCAACTCTTATGAAGTCGAGCGTGCACTGAAATGTTCGACATTAGAAAAGCCTATATTTCTCATCATTTCCAGCATAGCAAAGAAACTATGGTCAACCAGATTATCAGATGTAACAAAAAGCAAATATGTTTCACACATTTTCGAACTGTCTGGAATTCAACTAAATGTACTGTACAATGAATTACTACACAGAGCATAAAGCACTTGTTTGGAGCCACTTTCAGTGCCGTATGAGGGGATTGCATTTTGAGGAATTATTTAATACAGGTATAACGCTAGTATGGGAACCTCTCACTCTCTTTACAAACAGGAGAGTTCCAATATTAACCTCCCATGGGCTACAGGAAATATTTTCCTGTTCAGCAGCTGCGCTGCAGAATATTTATGGCAGACGGTATTCTTTGTATGGACCTTTTGTTGAGACTGATGTAATGTGCTGTTGGGCAGCATAATACTCAAGTGTTCTGTTTACAGAATACAGACTTCCACAAGCTGCTTCTATATTCTGAGAGTTATTATAAAGTTACTCCAAACCAGATAGTCAATTCAATCCAATTCATGCTACATTTAGAGTATTTCTGCCCTTTGTGGAAATATATGATAGATAGATAGATAGATAGATAGATAGATAGATAGATAGATAGATAGATAGATAGATAGATAGATAGATAGATAGATAGATAGATAGATAGATAGATAATAGATAGATTCCCCAAAAAAATTATATACAGAACCGAACTGTGGACAACAGGGGGTCTCTGGTTCATTGATCACAGCAGACAGCAGCAGGTTACTTGTCTACCACAGCTAATGATACATAGGTGACAAGTAATACGAAATAAAAGTGGAGTATTGCTCTAACTGGAGATGGGGCACTATTTGTGTAAACCGCAGTTTAACCCAGCTTCCTCATAGACTCAAATGCAAAATCTGAGATTCATGGGCTTGCTACAAAATAATCCATAGTATGTGCACATTTGTATGCTTAAGATAGGAAATCTAAACTGGGCATTCCACTGGGGATAGGTACTGATGAAGTTGTATTCTCTGTGCAGTGCAGTAGAATATATAGACACTATGTAAATAAATATAGAAACATTGATATCATCACCCATTTACAGTGAAGGAAATAAGTATTTGATCCCTTGCTGATTTTGTAAGTTTGCCCACTGTCAAAGACATGAACAGTCTAGAATTTTTAGGCTAGGTTAATTTTACCAGTGAGAGATAGATTATATTTAAAAAAAAAACTGAAAATCACATAGTCAAAATTATATATATTTATATGCATTGTGCACAGAGAAATAAGTATTTGATCCCCTACCAACCATTAAGAGTTCAGCCTCCTCCAGACCAGTTACACGTTCCAAATCAACTTGGTGCCTGCATTAAAGACAGCTGTCTTAAATGGTCACCTGTATAAAAGACTCCTGTCCACAGACTCAATTAATCAGTCTGACTCTAACCTCTACAACATGGGCAAGACCAAAGAGCTTTCTAAGGATGTCAGGGACAAGATCGTAGACCTTCACAAGGCTGGAATGGGCTACAAAACCATAAGTAAGACGCTGGGTGAGAAGGAGACAACTGTTGGTGCAATAGTAAGAAAATGGAAGACATACAAAATGACTATCAATCGACATCGATCTTGGGCTCCATGCAAAATCTCACCTCGTGGGGTATCCTTGATCCTGAGGAAGGTGAGAGCTCAGCCGAAAACTACACAGGGGGAACTTGTTAATGCTCTCAAGGCAGCTGGGACCACAGTCACCAAGAAATCCATTGGTAACACATTACGCCGTAATGGATTCAAATCCTGCAGTGCCCGCAAGGTCCCCCTGCTCAAGAAGGCACATGTACAGGCCCGTCTGAAGTTTGCAAATGAACATCTGGATGATTCTGAGAGTGATTGGGAGAAGGTGCTGTGGTCAGATGAGACTAAAATTGAGCTCTTTGGCATTAACTCAACTTGCCGTGTTTGGAGGAAGAGAAATGCTGCCTATGACCCAAAGAACACCGTCCCTACTGTCAAGCATGGAGGTAGAAACATTATGTTTTGGGGGTGTTTCTCTGCTAAGAGCACAGGACTACTTCACCGCATCAATGGGAGAATGGATGGAGCCATGTACCATCAAATCCTGAGTGATATAGAAGATGGGATTAATAGCACTATTTCTATTTTTGCAGATGACACCAAGCTATGTAATATAGTTCAGTCTATGGAAGATGTTCATGAATTGCAGGCAGATTTAAACAAACTAAGTGTTTGGGCGTCCACTTGGCAGATGAAGTTTAATGTAGATAAATGTAAAGTTATGCATCTGGGTACCAACAACCTGCATGCATCATATGTCCTAGGGGGAGCTACACTGGCGGATTCACTTGTTGAGAAGGATCTGGGTGTACTTGTAAATCATAAACTCAATAACAGCATGCAGTGTCAATCAGCTGCTTCAAAGGCCAGCAGGATATTGTCGTGTATTAAACGAGGCATGGACTCGCGGGACAGGGATGTAATATTGCCACTTTACAAAGCATTAGTGAGGCCTCATCTAGAATATGCAGTTCAGTTCTGGGCTCCAGTTCATAGAAAGGATGCCGTGGACTTGGAAAAAATACAAAGAAGAGCAACTAAGCTAATTAGGGGCATGGAGAATTTAAGTTATGAGGAAAGACTGAAAGAATTAAACCTATTTAGCCTTGAAAAAAGACGACTAAGGGGGGACATGATTAACTTATATAAATATATGAATGGCACATACAAAAAATATGGTGAAATCCTGTTCCTTGTAAAACCCCCTCAAAAAACAAGGGGGCACTCCCTCCGTCTGGAGAAAAAAAGGTTCAAGCTGCAGAGGCGACAAGCCTTCTTTACCGTGAGAACTGTGAATCTATGGAATAGCCTACTGCAGGAGCTGGTCACAGCAGGGACAGTAGATGGCTTTAAAAAAGGGTTAGATAATTTCCTAGAACAAAAAAATATTAGCTCCTATGTGTAGAAATTTTTCCTTCCCTTTTCCCGTCCCTTGGTTGAACTTGATGGACATGTGTATTTTTTCAGCCGTACTAACTATGTAACTATGTAACTATGTAACAACCTCCTTCCCTCCACCAGGACATTAAAAATGGCTCGTGGCTGGGTCTTCCAGCACGACAATGACCCGAAACATACAGCCAAGGCAACAAAGGAGTGGCTCAAAAAGAAGCACATTAAGGTCATGGAGTGGCCTAGCCAGTCTCCAGACCTTAATCCCATCGAAAACTTATGGAGGGAGCTGAAGATCCGAGTTGCCAAGCGACAGCCTCGATATCTTAATGATTTACAGATGATCTGCAAAGAGGAGTGGGCCAAAATTCCATCTAACATGTGTGCAAACCTCATTATCAACTACAAAAAACATCTGACTGCTCTGCTTGCCAACAAGGGTTTTGCCACCAAGTATTAAGTCTTGTTTGCCAAAGGGATCAAATACTTATTTCTCTGTGCACAATGCAAATAAATATATATAATTTTGACAATGTGATTTTCTTCTTTTTTTTTAAAATAATCTATCTCTCACTGGTAAAATTAACCTAGCCTAAAAATTCTAGACTGTTCATGTCTTTGACAGTGGGCAAACTTACAAAATCAGCAAGGGATCAAATACTTATTTCCTTCACTGTATATATTCTAATAGAAGGTCAAGAAGAAAACTTTAAAAAATCAAAAACAGAGAAGAATGAATTACTTCCTCTAGATACATTTATAGCCTTACATAGCAGCAAGATACAAATAGTCTAGTGCCCTGACATAAGATGTGCTTTCATAATCAGTCCTATGTGACCAACTGGAAAATTGTACAGGATACTCGTGTTCCCGGTTATATGAAATCCTCTCCCACTGCAATGAGTCCTGGGAATTTGTACTCCTTCAGCTTCTTTGAGGGTATAAAGCAGTTAAGAAATTCTGCAATAACCCTAGCTTTTTATGTATGTTAGCACAGGAAGCATAACAGATTTACCATAATATCCTCTGGGTTGTTGCCTAGTAATAAAACCAATGTGCACAGTAACATAAAATGCATGTGCATTCTTCTCCTCTATAACAATCAGATAAACTATAGAAAGTGAATTTCCATTAACGGTGGCTTAAATTATGTGTGCCCAATTTTTCTGCCTCATATTGGCCCCCCTTGTTTCCTTTCTTTCATTAAGGTTTTTCTTTCTTTTTTTCATGACTTTAGAGAGCACATGAGGACACAATGCTATACTTTACCAATTGCTGAAATATGCAGCCCTCCAGCTGTGGACAGCATTAACTGGGGTATTTGTAATGTATAGTTTGTGGTTTGAAAACTTGGCACAGAGAACAATCAGCCTGAATAAATCTGCCCTGCTCACGCTGAGGCTGTATAGATCATACTTCACGTACAGTTGCTTTTTTGAACTATGATTACCCGTTTGCTATAGAAATAATCCCTCAATTTAAAAGGAAAAAAATTAAATCAAGGCACATTGAATTTCAATAGACATAATAATTCAGTAAGATGAGAAGTCTTTAATGCTCATGGAAACCATACATACACAACAGTCTTTTTGAGGTCATTCTTTCCGAGCCTAGGATATAAGACAACTTCACTGCATGATATGTAAAAAAACAATTCTGTTTTAAAAATACCAAACTTTTCAAGATTTTAAAAAAATTATGTTATCTGTTTTTCCTACATATTTTGTTGTTACATCAGATTAAAGTGTTTACTAAATATTCAAAAAGAACATTATAACAATATAACTTATAAATGAATCAAGTCATGAACAATAAATAGTGCAGTAGATTTACAAAAAGCAGAGAAAGCAGAAAAATATTTTTCTTTTGTTGTTGTTTGATATAGTAACGGAGTGTTATTTTTTTTTCATATAGAAACAATTCTAATAAATGTTCCCTATTGTTCCTATCGAAAACCCGAATGTGCTATAAAGCATGTGAGAAAACAAAATTTTTATATTTAGTTTTTTAAAGTAAGATGTTTTCCTTTTGAAGCAAAAGAAGAGAAAAAAGTCACAAAAATGCTCATGCCAGAGTACAGTATATTTCAAATGAGATCAATAGGTCTTGAGTTGGAATTGAGTGCTACTTGGGCGTAAACCACAAAACAAAAAATCATGTTTCTGGTCATATGGCTATTACATATACTTGATCTCAAGGATGGATGGAAGTGTTGATATACTGAAGAATGCACCTGACCTGATCTAGTAACTCTACCTTGGAACTACCTTATAGAAGCACTGCCAAGTTTTTTGTTTTTTTTTGCTAAGGCTGCCTGTCATCTTACCCTGAGTACAGTAATGTTACAGCCTTTTGTTTTGCATCGCTAGCAATAGAAATTTCATCTTACCATTCTTATTGCTCCTCCGCCATCTTTATCTATTATTTTCTCCTTCCCTCTGATCCGGATACAGCTGTTGCAGCGTCAAACTTGTGTCCCCACACAAGTCCCTCCTTCTTACAACTCCCATAATTCCGCGTACAGAGGAGAGAAAGCTAGAGGCGTGTCTAGCCGAGTGCCTCGTCCCATTTTTCCAGGGCTGTGACTGCAAGTCCTACATGACAGTAAGTGTCTCCTGTAGATAGTGCCCATATAGTGCCACAGTGTACATGAAGTTAGTGCCATACCCCCATGAAGATAGCACGACACATCCCAGTGTCGATAGCGCCACACATCCCCCTGTAGATAGCACCACACATCCCCATCTTGAAGATATCGCCATACATCCCCCCTGTAGATAGTGCCACACACCCCCTGTAGATAGCGCCACACACCCCACCCACCCTGTAGATAGTCACAAACCCCCCATGCGGATAGCGCCACACACCCCACCCAGTAGATAGCCACATAACCCACATGCAGATTGCACTCCCCCTCTCCTGTAGTTACCGCCATTAGGGCTCCCTATGGGAGCGGAATCCTTAGCAAGAGCATAATCGACACTCTTGCTGGGGATTTAGCTCCTAGAGGAGCCCCTGACGTCACTGTCCAATAGTTGACAGCATCAGACTGTGTCAGTATACATCCTGTACACAATGGAAATGGTAAAACTCACTTGTCATTAAGGCATAGGTTAAACCAGGGGTCTCAAGCACGCGGCCCACGGGCCGCATGCGGCCCCTGGGTCTGTCATCTGCGGCCCGCGGGACACAGAGCCGCTAGTATCGGCTCTGCTCCGAGACTCTGGAATTCCCTAACATCGCTGTCCACATATGAACAGCGATGTCTGGGGCTTCCCCAAAGCCGGAGTCCCGAGCAGAGCGCTGGTGTCGGCTCTGCTCCGGGACTCTGTGGAATTCCCTGACATCGCTGTCCACATATGAACAGCAATGTCTGGGGCTTCCCCAGAGCCGGAGTCCTGAGCAGAGCGCTGGTGTCGGCTCTGCTCCGGGACTCTGTGGAATTCCCTGACATCGCTGCCCATATATGGACAGTGTGTCAGGGTCTTCCCCAGAGCGGAGTCCCGGGCAGAGTGCTATTATCGGCTCTGCTCCGGGACTCTGGGGAAGCCTCTGACATCGCTGTCCATACATCGACAATGATGTCAGGGGCTTCCCCAGAGCAGGAGTCCCAGTGATGTCAGGAGCACAGCTGGAGTCCCAGGAAGAGCCTACTAGCGCTCTGCCTGGGACTCCAGCTCTGGGCAAGCCCCTGACATCACTGGGGCAGCCTCTACAGAGGGCACTGGGGCAGCCTCTACAGAGGGCACTGGGACAGCCTCTACAGAGGGCACTGGGGCAGCCTCTACCGAGGGCACTGGGGCAGCCTCTACAGAGGGCACTGGGGCAGCCTCTACAGAGGGCACTGTGGCAGCCTCTACAGAGGGCACTGTGGCAGCCTCTACAGAGGGCACTGTGGCAGCCTCTACAGAGGGCACTGTGGCAGCCTCTACAGAGGGCACTGTGGCGTTATCTACAAGTGGGTGTGTGACAGTATCTGAAGAGGACACTGGCATTATCTAGGGGTGTGTTGCATTATCTACAGAGGGCACTGTGGCCTTATCTACAGAGGGCACTGTGGCCTTATCTACAGAGGGCACTGTGGCCTTATCTACAGAGGGCACTGTGGCCTTATCTACAGAGGGCACAGTGGCCTTATCTACAGAGGGCACTGTGGCCTTATCTAGGGGTGTGTTGCATTATCCACAGAGAGTACTGCGGCAGCATCCACAGAGGGCACTGCGGCACTATCTAAAAAGGGGCTGAACAATCTTGACATGTGTGCTAACTGAGCCGCCGGACTGCATTTAGCGACACTTAAACTGGAAAGCTGGATTGTTGAAATAAGCACGTGGAGAAATATCTCAAATTTTAAACCTAGCGCTATTATTATAGTATTATTCTAGTAATATAGTGTTATAGTAGTTCAAATAACTAATTGATTAACAATAATTTTGTATTGTATCAAATTTGAAAGTAATGCGGCCCGTCAACTTCCCATTTTTTCTATATGCGGCCCACTTACCCAGCCGAGTTTGAGACCCCTGGGTTAAACAGAGACTTTTTTAGAACTACAGATGGGTTTTAACTATCAAGCTGTAGATTCATACTTAAAATACGTAATTAGTTGCATTACAAAAAGTCTCCAGGAAGACCAGGCCTTATTCAAAAAATTTGAAGGGGGAATAACAGATCAACATCACAACACAGAGTTCTAAGCAAAGATGCTCTAAAGTGGTGAACCTCTTCATGACTGAGCCTGTTTTGGCCTTGAGAACGAAGCTTATTTTTTCAAATCTGGCATGTGTCACTTTATGTGGTTATAACTTTGGAATGCTTTAACCTATCCAAGCTTTTCTGAGATTGTTTTCTCGTGGCATTTTGTACTTTATGAAAATTTGGTCGATAAATTCAGTATTTATTTGTGAAAAACACAAAAATTTTGAGAAAATAAGCAAAAATTTGCATTTTTCTACATTTAAATGTATCTGCTTGTAAAACAGATAGTAAAACCACACAAAATAGTTACTAGTTAACATTTCCCATATGTCTACTTTATGTTTTCATCATTTTTTGAACATTCTTTTATTTGTCTAGGACATTACAAGGCTTAGAACTTTAGCAGCAATTTCTCCTATTTTCAAGAAAATTTCAAAAGGCTATTTTTTTAGGGACCAGTTCAGATCTGTAGTGGCCTTGATGGCCTTAAATATTAGATAGACCCCATAAATTAATCATTTTAAAACTGCACCCCTCAAAGTATTCAAAACAGCATTCAGAAAGTTTCTTAACCCTTTCGGTGTTTCTTAGGAATTAAAGCAATGTAGAGGAGAAATTTATTAATTTTGCCGAAATTCATTTTTAATAGAAAAAAATTCTGTAACAGAAAGATTTACCAGAGAAACGCAACTCAATACTTATTGCCCAGATTCTGCAGTTTTTAGAAATATCCCACATGTGGCCCTAGTGTGGTAATGGACTGAAACATAGGCCTAAGAAGCAAAGGAGCACCTAGTGGTTTTTGGGGCCTCCATTTTTTAGAATATATTTTAGGCACCATGTCAGGTTTGAAGAGGTCTTGTGGTGCCAGAACAGTGGAAACACACCAAAAGTGACCCCATTTTGAAAACTACACCCCCAAGAAATTTATCTAGGGATATAGTTAGCATCTTGACCCCACAGATCTTTTGCTATATTTATTGGAGTTAGTCGGTGAAAATTAAAATCGACTTTATTTCTGAAAAAACGTAGACATTTTTAATTTTTACAAGGAATAAAGAATAAAAAGCACTCCAAAATGTGTAAATCAGTTTCTTCCGATCACAGCAATACCCCATATGTGGTAATCAACTGCTGTTTGGACCCACAGTAGGGCTTAGAAGGGAAGGAGCGGTATTTGCCATTTGGAGCTCAAATTTAGCTGGAATGGTTTTTGGGTGTCATGTCGCATTTGCAAAGCCCCTGATAGACCAAAACAGTGGAAACAACGCAAAAGTAACCCGATTTGGGAATCTACACCCCTTAAGGAATCTATCCAGGGGTATAGTGACCATTTAGATCCCACAGGTCTTTTGCAGAATTTATTAGAATTAGGCCGTGATAATGAATATCAAAATTTTTCCCAAAAAATTGTGAATTTTTTCATTTTCACAAAGGAAAAAGCCACCCAACATTTGTAAAGCAATTTCTTCCGAGTATGGCAATACCCCACATGTGGTCATAAATGTTTTTTCATTAACAATTAATTAACCATTTCAGGACTGATCTATGTTTTGCTTTTTCATTTCCCCCTCCCCGCTTCCAAGTGCCATAATGGTTTTTTTTCATCAATAGAGCAGTGTGAGGGATTTTTTTTTGCGGGAGGAGTTGTAATTTCTATTGACACCATTTAAAGTACCATTCAATGTACTGGGAAACTGAAAATAAAATTCTTTGCAGGCTGAAATTGGAAAAAAACTGTGATTCCTCCATTGTTTTTTGGGTTTCGTATTTACAGCTTTCACCGTGCGGTTTAAATGACAACTTAATTTTTTTCTGTGTCTCGATATGATTACAGTGAAACCAAATTTATATAATTTTATTTATATTTTACTACTTTTACAAAGTAAAATCAATTTGTTCAAAAAGATAATTGTTTTGTTTCATCACATTCCAAGAGCCGTAACTTTTTTTATTTTTTGGTCGATTTACAGTGTGAGGGCTTATTTTTTTTGCGGCACGAGCTGTAGTTTTTACTGGTACAATTTTTTCGTACATGCAACTTTTTTTTCCTTTTTTATTACATTTTTTTGAGAGCTGAGGTGACCAAAAAACAGCAATTTTGGCGTTTTCAATTTTTTTTTGCGGCACGAGCTGTAGTTTTTACTGGTACAATTTTTTCGTACATGCAACTTTTTTTTCCTTTTTTATTACATTTTTTTTGAGAGCTGAGGTGACCAAAAAACAGCAATTTTGGCGTTTTAAATTCTTAATTTTTATGGCGTTCACTATGCGAGTTAAGTAATGATATATTGTAATAGTTTGGACTTCTACGGAAAGAGTGATACCAATTTTGTTTATTTTTTTATTTTTTACATTCATTTAGAGGAAAAATGGTAAAAGGTTTTGTTTTTTTTGGACTCTAAATATTTATTACATTTTTTTCACTAATAATAACTTTGTTTACTTTTTTTTACACATTTTATTAGTCCCCTTAGGGGACTTGAACCAGCAATCACTTGATCGCTGGTACAATACACTGCAATACTAATGTATTGCAGCGCATTGTCATTTTTACTGGCTTCTGTAACAGCCCAATCGCTGTCCCTGTCCGTTAGACACGGGTGTCAGCTGTAATACACAGTTGTATGCAAAAGTTTGAACCTCAAAAATAGCGCTGCTATCATATATCGATAGCAGCGCTATTTTTGAGGTTAAAACTTTTGCATACATCTATATCCTTATACACCGGTTCCCCTGCCAAGGCAACTGGTCTTCTGAATCCAGCTGCAGCTTTATCCTATACGTTATTACCATTGTTGCGCTTGTTGCTGCACAACTTCAATGGGTGAGCAGTTATCAAATCACATTTCTTGCTCAACCCTTATAATTTGTGACCTGCACCATGTTGGCGCCGTGTGTTTTTTAATTCTCTCTTCAGTAATACACAGTTGACACCGGCAGTGTATGGCGCGGGCTTAGCGCGTGAGCCCGCTCCATAAATCTCCCCCCCGCACCATCACATGCTATTAAGTTGTGGTGTGCGAAGGGGTTAATGCGCAGTGGATGGTGCAAAGTGAAAATTTAAATTTTCCACTGTTATGCCATTTTAGTGCGCAATATTTTTTGCCCAGTTTGTGCCACTGAAGACAAATACTTCATAAAATGTTAAGCGGGCTCTCCCAGGTATGGCAATGCCATATTTCTGGACGTAAACTGCTGTTTGGGCACGCTGTAGGGTTCAGAAGAGAGGGAGCGTCATTTGTATTTTGGAGCGCAGATTTTGCTTGGTAGTAGTTCTGTTTGGAGTTTTACTGGTAGTTCAGTTTATAATGTGGGGGCGTATGTAATCTGTGCGGAGTACATCAGGGCATAGAAAGAGGGTATAATAATGCAGTAAATAAATAAAAATTCATAGACATGTGGCTGGTGTCGCACTGATAAATAGTGCCCAATCTTATCCGCTTTTGAAACGCCCTGCACAACTTGTGTTGCTATATTCTGAGAGCCAGAAATTTTTTATTTTTTTCTCCACCGGAGCTGTGAGGGCTTATTTGTTGCGGAACAATCTGTAGTTTTTATTGGTACCATTTTGGGATACATGCGATTTTTTGATAACTTTTTATTCCATTTTTTGGCAAGCAAGGTGACCAAACACCACCAATTCTGACAATGTTTTTTTTTTTTTTTTTTTTACAGTGTTCACCGTGGGCTATAATTGACAATTTTACTTTATTCTGCGGTTTGATACAATAACGATGATATCATATGTATATCGTTTTTTTTATGCTTAACAGCGTTTGTGCAATAAAATCACTTTTTTATAAAATTATTTATTTATTGTGTCACCATATTCTGAGAGCCATAACTTTTTTTATTTTTCAGTCAGAAAACTGTGT
Source organism: Rhinoderma darwinii (assembly GCF_050947455.1). Classification (NCBI taxonomy): domain Eukaryota; kingdom Metazoa; phylum Chordata; class Amphibia; order Anura; family Rhinodermatidae; genus Rhinoderma; species Rhinoderma darwinii. The sequence continues at coordinate 114,565,401 of NC_134690.1, forward strand.
AATGGCTTGTATTTTGCGGGACGGGTTGTAGTCTTTATTGGTACTATTTTGGAGTACATGCAACTTTTTGATCACTTTTTATTCTATATATTCGGAGGGGTGGTGACCAAGAGATAGTGATTCTGGCATTGTTTTTTACGTTTTTGTTTTTTGGCAACGCTCTGGCCAGGGATTCCGCAACAGGAGAAGCCCCTGACGTCACTCTCCACATATATATTCAAGAGATAAGCAGCACAACCAGGTAAATTTTCACCAGCAGGAAAAGACAACTCCCCAATCATGGGTGGTGCACACAGCAGAGAGAATCCCCGGTCCAAGGGAAACAAATATATACAAATTGTAGAGAGAAACTGCACTCAGGATAATCCAACGAAAATGTCTTTTATTCACCAAACATAAAAATACTTATAACTTTTCAACCCAACATGGGTCTTTATCAAGCATGGTTACAAAGATTCAGTGCACACTTTTTATAGTACATAGTACGTGACATCATTTCCTGTATATAATTTATTATAAACACAGTGTTTTAGTGTAATTAACAAACACATAATAAAAATTTTAACCCGTTAGTGACCGGCCCATCGTGTTTCTACGTCGGTCACTAACGGGCCTTATTCCGATGCCATAGACTTTTTACGTCGCGGCATCGGAATAAGTAAACAATAAGCTGTCAAATCTCCCTGCTCTCAGCTGCCAGAGGCAGCTGAGGACTGGGAGCGTCCCTGCTCTGCCGGGTGAGATCGATATTAGTATCGATCTCACCCGTTTAACCCCTCAGATGCGGTGCTCAATAGCGAGCACCACATCTGAGTGGTTTTGGAGAGAGGGAGGGAGCTCCCTCTCTCCCCCACCGACACCCGGCGATACGATCGCCGAGTATCTGTGTCTCCAATGGCAGCCGGGGGCCTAATAAAAGCCCCCAGGTCTGCCTGAAGCGAATGCCTGCTAGATCATGCCGGAGGCATGACCTAGCAGATGCCTGTCCGTTTAAAACGGACAGGCATAATACACTGCAATACAGAAGTATTGCAGTGTATTATAATAGCGATCGCAGAATCGCATATTATAGTCCCCTAGTGGGACTAGTAAAAAAGTTTAAAAAAAAGTTTAAGAAAGTTAATAAAAAAAAAATTAAAAACCCACTTTTTCCCCTTACAAAATGCTTCACTATTAAGAAACCAAAATAAAGTAAAAAAGTTACACATATTTGGTATCGCCGCGTCCGTAACGACCCCAACTATAAAGCTATTAGATTACTTAACCCGCACGGTGAACGCTGTAGAAAATTAAATAAAAAACGACAGAAAAATTGCTGTTTTCTGTGAATCCTGACTAAAAAAATGTGATTAAAAAGTTATCAAAAAGTTGCATCTACTCCAAAATGGTACCAATAAAAACTACAAGTCGTCCCGCAAAAAAAAAAGCCCTCATACAACTGCATCGGCGAAAAAATAAAAACATTACGGCTCTTCAAACATGGAGACACAAAAACAAATAATTTAGAAAAAAAAGCGTTTTTACTGTGTAAAAGTAGTAAAACATACAAAAACTATACAAATTTGGTATCGTTGCAATCGTAACAACCCGCTGAATAAAGTTAGTGTTATTTATACCACACGGTAAACGGCGTAGATTTAGGACGCAAAAAAGAGTGGCGAAATTTCAGATTTTTTTCTATTCCCCCCAAAAAAAGTTAATAAAAGTTCATCAATAAATAATATGTACCTCAAAATGGTGCTATTAAAAAATACAACTTGTCCCGCAAAAAACAAGACCTTATACAGCTATGTCGACGCAAAAATAAAAAGGTTATAGCTCTTGGAATGCGACGATTGAAAACGTAAAAAATAGGTTGGTCATTAAGGTCCAAAATAGGTTGGTCATTAAGGGGTTAAACATTGCCGATGCTCTGGCCGGGGATTGCGCTCAAGGAGTAGCCCCTGATGTCACTATCATATATGGACAGTGACATCAGGGGCTCCTCCAGGAGAGGAATCCCCGACCAGAGCATCGGCAATGATCTGGCTGGGGATTCCTCTCCTAGAGAAACCCCCAATGGCGATATCTAAAGGGAGGGTGTGTAGCGCTATGTACAGGGAAGGGGTGTAGCGCTATCTACAAGGGCATGATGTGTGTCACTACCTAAAAGGGGCTTTGTGGCACTACTTACAAGGGGGCTCTGTGGCACTACCTACAAGGGGGCTGTGTGGCACTACCTACCAGGTGGCAGCATGGCACTACCTACATGGGGCCTTGTGGCATTACTTACAGGGGGCCGTGTGGCACTACTTACAGGGGGCTGTGTGGCACTACTGACAAGGGGGCTGGGTGGCACTACCTACAAGGGGACTGTGTGGCACTACATACAAGGGGGTTGTGTGGCACTACCTGCAAGGGGGCTGTGTGGCACTACCTACAAGGGGTCTGTGTGGCATTACCTACAAGGGGGCTGTGTGGCATTACCTACAGGGGGTGGTGTGGCACTACCTATAGGGGGCTGTGTTGCACTACCTACAGGGGGCTGTGTGGCATTACCTACAGGGGGCTGTGTGGCACTGGTTACAAGGGGGCTGTGTGGCACTATCTACAGGAGACACTGTGGAACTATCTACAGAGGGCATCAACATCTGCGATTGCTGTCCGAATTGCCGAGACATCAGCCAAAGCTGCAGTACACGGTTCAATGGTTGTTAGGACATGGTAGCAAGTAAAGAATTAGCAGAGAAAAAGCCAGAAACCAATGCAAAGAAGCTGAGGGATCAGACAAAGCTATCTATACTCTGAAAGCAAGAGAAAATGATGACTGAATGATCCTGTGACCTTCCTGTGGGTGTTTTTAGTGGGTTGGGACCAAAAAAATTGACAAATGAAATTCTTCCGTTTTTAAAACAGACTATGAAAAACAGATGAAAAACGGGTCACAATCGGCCGTTAAAAACAGAACACAGCCCGGAACGGAAACTAAACGGATGCAAAATGGATGCAAAACGGTCAAGAAAAATGGTCCGAAACGGACGGTTTTATCGGCCGACACCCAGACCCTGTCGTGGAAAAAGAGCCTAAGGCCCAGCTTGGGTGTGTGCATGATCTCTTAGACTCTGAGAGCCACAGATACTACTATACGCATACACATATTTCTTCAGCAGATTTACAGAAATAGGGTAACATAAAGAGATTAAATTGTTTGAAGATCTTTTAGAGCCTCTGAGTTATGTGAGACCACACAAGAGGAATTGCCCTCTTGAATTGTATTTAATTTCCTAAACAGTAAAGAAAATCCCTTTTTCCAAGTGAGTTCTCTTTAGCATTTTATGTCTCATAACTTTCAAGTATATTTCACTCCACTGACTTGAATTCTCCAAGTCTAATTGAATAAGACTGATAAGCTGACCTAATTGAGCTATTTAAGAGAGACTGTATGCATCAGTCTGTCCTCTTGCTTTTTTAATCCTGTTCACACTGCTATAATAGCAGCTTGATTTCCATTGATCATTGGAAAACAAGTATTAAATGAATTCTGGCATTCACTTTGTATGAGTAAAGTATGCTGGGCAATCAATAAGTGCAGTTGGCAATGTAAATTTTTTTACCAGTAGCATATGTTCTAAATGTTGCTTAATAAACACAGTAAGGGTATGTTCACACAGACTATTTTCAGTAGTTTTTCGGGCCATAAACGCCCCGAAAAACATCTAAAAAAGACAGAGACTGAACGCCTCCAAACATCTGCCCATTGACTTCAATGGGAAAAACGGCATTCCGTTCCCACGGGGCGTTTCTTACGCGGCCGTTTTTAAAAACAGCCGCGTAAAAAAACTCCTCATAAAAAGAAGTGCATGTCACTTCTTGAGCTGTTTTTGGAGCCTTTTTTCATTGACTCAATAGAAAAACAGCTCCAAAATGGGCCACAAAAAAAGCTGCAAAAAACGCAAGTTGCTTAAAAAACGGCTGAAAATCAGAGGCTGTTTTCCCTTGAAAACAGCTCCGTATTTTCAGCCGTTTTTTGTTAAGCGTGTGAACATAGCCTAACATTACATAGTTTGCACGGCTGAAAAAATATATAAATCCACCCAGTTCTGCCTATTATGCTGCAATGTTGATCCAAAGGAAGGCAAAAATCCTCATACGGCAAAAGCTAATTTTTCTCATTTTAGTGGAATAAAATTTCCTTCCCGACTTGAAATATATCTAAATAAATCACTGGATCAATGCCCCATCTTAAGTAATCTAGCACCCATAACTTATAATATTATTACACTCAAGAAAGACATCCAGGCCCCTTTTTAACTCTTTTAGTGAAAATCATCATGACAACTTCTTCTGGTGCAAAGTTCCATAGTCTCACTGCTCTTACAGAAAATAATCCCCTTCTATGTTGGTGTAGAAACTTTCTTTGCTCTAAACATAGAGGATACCCCCTTTCTATAGTTACAGTGTAAAGGATCTGCCAGACACAGCTTCTGTGTCGACGCCCGTGGTTACTCAGTCTGCACCTCCTCCTAAGTCTGACTCCTTCTTCCACCACTCAGGCTGGGAGGCTGAGGAGTGGGAGAGCCTAACACAGCCTGGTCAGACGGAGCTAGCTCCCGCTCTCTGTCTATTTATACCTTTATTTCCTGCTTCTCCTTTGCCTGTGATTCTGCTTGTTTCCTGGCTCTGCTGCTGCTGCTTGTACTATTTGTCCTCATATTGACCCTGGCTTTACTGACTACTCTCTTGCTCTGCGTTTGGTACCTCGTACACTCCTAGTTTGACTCGGCTCGTTCACTACACTTGTAGCTCACGGTGTTGCCGTGGGCATCTGCCCCTTTTCCCTTAGCTTCTTTGTACCCTTGTCTGTCTGTCTGTCTGTCTGTCGTGCACATAGTGAGAGTAGGGACCGTCGCCCACTTGTACGCCGTCGCCTAGGACGGGCCGTTACAAGTAAGCAGGGACTGAGTGGCGGGTAGATTAGGGCTCACCTGTCTGTCTCCCTACCCCAGCATTACAACAGACACAGGGTACAAATTAATATTTTGCTTTAAGCACAAAAGTAGAAAGAAGTAAATGTTAGATTCCAGGTCCTGGAGCTTTTTCCTCTGTAATCTTTTTTAATTACTTCTTTTTACTTTTGTACTTAAAGCAAAAGATTAATTTGTACCCTGTGTCTGTTGTAATGCTGGGGTAGGGAGACAGACAGATGAGCCCTAATCTACCCGCCACTCAGTCCCTGCCTACTTGCAATGGCCCGTCCTAGGCGACGGCGTACAACTGGGTGACGGTCCCTACTCTCACTATGTACATGACAGACAGACAGACAAGGGTACAAAGAAGCTAAGGGAAAAGTGGCAGATGCCCACGGCAACACCGTGAGCTACAAGTGTAGTGAACGAGCCGAGTCAAACCAGGAGTGTACAAGGTACCAAACGCAGAGCAAGAGAGTAGTCAGTAAAGCCAGGGTCAATATGAAGCAGAGGACAAATAGTACAAGCAGCAGCAGAGCCAGGAAACAAGCAGAATCACAGGCAAAGGAGAAGCAGGAAATGAAGGTATAAATAGACAGAGGGCGGGAGCTAGCTCCGTCTGGCCAGGCTGTGATAGGCTCTCCCACTCCTCTGCCTCACAGCCTGAGTGGTGGAAGAAGGAGTCACTCTATCAGAATTAGGAGCAGGTGCAGACTGAGTAACCATGGGCGTCGACACAGAAGCTGTGTCTGGCAGATCCTTTACATACAGTCCTCGAGATATAAAGATCATAAGACAGATATTTAGACATAGTCATTAGGTCAACCCTCAGACGTCTTTCTTCTAAACTTAACCCTCCCTAACTTTGATAATCTTTCGGATACTGTAGTCCCCCCATTCCATTTATTCATTTAGTTGCCTGCATTTGAACTCGCTCAAGCTCTATGATGTCTTTCTTGTATACTGCCCAATGCTGTACACAATATTCCATGATCAGTCTTACTAGAGATTTTTATAAAATGGTAGAACTATGTTCTCGTCATGTGTATGTTTGCCCCTTTTGATGCACTCCATAATCTTATTTGCCTTGGCAGCAGCTGACTGACCCTGGTTACTACAGTTAAGTTTAATGTCGACTAACATTTCTAAGTGCGGTTGCGCATGACCAAAATCAGGCCGTGAAAAACAATCCGAGTGTCGGCCGGATTTCCCAGCCCGAACATTGTACAGGTGAACGGGACTCCTGGCATCATAGACATTTTATGATGCTTGGAGTCCCTGCCTCCGTACTGAATGAAATGATACAGTATGGAAGAGTAGTTCTGCGGAAAGGCAGGGATTCCTAGAATCATAAAATGCCTATGATGTCAGGAGTCCCGTTCACCTGTACCATGGTAAGGTTGTGAAATCCAGCCGACACTCGGACCGTTTTTCACGGCTCAATCTTGGTTGTGTACAACTGCACTTAGTCCTTTTCTACTAGGCTGGCTTCTCGCTATTTTTATCCTGTTCACACTGCAATAATAGAAGATTCAGCCATTGATTCATTGATCAGTGGAAAACAACAGTGTTAAATAAATTATGTCATTCACTTTGCGTGAGTAAAGTATGCTGGGCAACCAAAAAGTACAGATGGCAATGCAAAATTTGTAATAAGTAGCGTATGTTCTAAATGCCCCTTAATAGACAGATGTGAATGAATGTTACTTAATACATTTATGTATTATTTTTATTAAGTAAAAAAGCATTTACAGACCAAAGGCAGTGGAATTACAGTGAATATTTACAGACCTGGACTGAATATTTACTAAGGCAAAAACTAGATGTAGCACAGTTACGGTCAATATTTTTTTTAAATATTTTAGTAAAGACCATACAAGATTGAGTGCAACGTGCATATAAATGTCTTTACAAATAAGTAGACCTTGACTTATCGGATGAAATACTAGTGTTTTGTATTATTCTTAGTCAACAGAAAAAGAACACAAGAGATTATAATAATATAATAATAATAATAATAATAATAATAATATTTCATCGTATATGTGATCAACATCTTGCTATATTTTTATTCTAATTAAAAATGCATAACTTTATGTATATAACTATCATATTTTTTCAAATAAGAATAGTTTGGCTATGTTTAGATGTAGTGAACATTTTCTGACACAAATAGTGCTACAAATCAACTACAAATTCATTGCAAAGGGTGAAATCGGCGGAAAAAATCCACAGAATCCCCGGCCCCGGCGTGGGCCCCGTAGCAGCAGGGGGCCCTGAGAGGATGGGACCGTGGCAGAGCAGCTGTATCAAAACAGCTGATCACTGCTGATAGGCGACCTACATCCTAGCTGCTCCCCAGGGAAAAGCCCCGTCTGCCTCCCCCACCCCCGTAACTACGCCCCTGACATGGCAGACAATGATATCAACTTTCCGTTAGTGAATTAGGAAGGAGAGGTTTGCAGCACAAATGGCTATTGTCTGAAGGGAAATGCTGCAGAAAGGTATTGTACATGGGGATCTAAGAGCTCTCTGATGTTTAGATTTTTCAATGGAAATACGCTTTAAAAACTGAGACATCTGGAGAATATGATTATTTCTGATAAAATTAATGCATTGGTCTCATTAAAAGATTTTGTAGGATTCATCTGTAAATTTAATAAAACAAAAATATTTTTACGTTTTACTCAATATGAAAACTAAAGTCCTTTAAAATTATCTAGTACCATAAATTTGGAAAGTAGTCAATGAATTTAGATTGACATTCACTTCGATTTATTTAATAACTGTACTTTACAGCTGTCACAGATGTGGATATAGGAAAGTTAATAGCCAGTATATAAATCCAGCTGTCATCCGTCCTACATTAAATCACAATCTTGTAAATACTTTTGTGTTTGTCTTTATAGTGGGAGGCATAGATATACTTCCTACTACATTGTCATATCCGAAATTCTAGGTACATTTACAGATGCCATTAAACTTTTTCTACGCTAAAGACTGCTCAAGTATTCAAAGTGTGCTTTTATATATTGTATGGTCAATCTAAGAAGATTGCACCTATTTATTTAAGAAGCATCTGTCACATCAATGTAAGTAAGGTCTTCAGTGATATATTTTGCTGAAATGCACATGCATTCTCAAACTGAAGCATGCTGTAACTTAAAGGGGTTTTCCAGCCAATAAAAATTGATGGCCTATCCTCAGGATAAACCATCAATAGACGATTGGTCGGGGTCCGACTCCCGGGACCCCCGGTGATCAGCTGTTTTGAGCTCTGCTTGTACGAGCATTGCTTGCCCTTAATTTCTTCTTGCTCACAGGGAATCTTTGACACGCATTAAGCGGCAATTCACAGGTATTGCAGCCTTTTCTCCCATTCACTTCAATAGGAGAAAAGGCTGCAATACCTGTGAATCACCGCTAAATTCATGTAGAAGATTCACAGTGAGCAAGAAGAAATGAAGGGGAAGCAGCGGGGGTACGAGCGCTGCGGCCCCTTCAAAACAGCTAATTGACGGGGGTCGCGGGAGTCGGACCCCAACCCATCAGATATTGATGGCCTATTCTGAGTATAGGCCATCAATTTTTATTGGCTGGAAACTCCCTTTAAAGTTTAAAGGGGTTTTCCAACCTTCCAATGTTTTCCCAAACTAACATGAATAAACTTTTAAAAGCATGCCTACTCTGTTCCTTGTCTTTAAATATGTGCTCCATTCTTTTTTTTTCATGACCCCTGTGGCTTCTGGATCTTTTTTCCAAAGGTTGAAAATCGCGGTCCATCAGAACTTGTGACGTGACTCCCTTTCTTATGTTAGAAATGACATTATCCATCAGCAGCCAGCACTCCCCTGTGCGGCGCCTATCTGCCCTATAGTGTTGAAGAGGGAACGTTGTGGCAACAGGACATCATGGTAAAAGAGGTCTACCATTAAGGTATATCAATATTTCTGATATACCTTGCAATTGTAATAATAGCAATCTATGTGCTTCACAACAGGAATTCTCATTGGTGGGTCCTGATGAGAGCTATTTGCGCATGTTCAGTATTAGGTGCACTGAACTATACTACATAGATGAAGAGACATCTGCGCATATGGAAAGAAGTGATGCAGAGTAGTCTAATGGGCATGCCCTTCCTGTATTTTCAGGACGGACCTACACTTTTGCAGTAAGGCCTAGTGAGGCAGATTTTGACCTGCCTGCTTTTTTTTCCATGGTTTTCGCTGCGTTTTTCACCCGCTTTTTCATCAACAGTCCTCCATGGCCATGAGCAAAAAAACGCAGCGAAGAACGCTGCTAAAACCGCGGCAAAAAAGCGCAGGCAGGTCAAAATCTGCCGCAAAGTTCCTGAAGGAATTATAGTATTGAATGTAATGTATTGTATTGAATGTATTGGGAGCGCCAATGGCCCGAAATGCATCTGCTCATGTCCGTCCTGTAAAAGCGAACTACAGCAGGACGTATCTAATGGCAATTCCTTGCAAACAGCAGTAACATGTCGGGAATTTGGGGGATAATTTTATGGAGAATGCTGCATTTTTGAAGATTTATGTAAATTACATATATTATCTATTCCGCTCCTGGAGCGCTCCGCTTGATGTCTCTGTCCATATAAGGAAAGTGACATCAGGGTCAACTCCTGAAGCGGAATCCCCGTCCACAGCGTTGCCGAAGCTGTGACCTTGGATTCCACTCCAGGAGAAGCCCCTGCTGTCTGTGTCCATTTATGGACAGTGATGTCAAGGGCTTCTCCTGGAGTGAAATCTCCAGTCACAGCACCGGCAACTCTGTGGACGGGGATTCTGCTTCAGGAGTTGTGCTTGATGTTACTGTCCATATATGGAAAGAGACATCAAGCGCTCCGTCCAGGTGCGGAATACCCGGCTACACAGGGATTACGCTCTTTCAGGGAGCTACAGTGGCGCTAGTAGATAGCAGAGCGGGAAGATACCTCCCTGCTCTGTTATAGTGGCGTTGCTACCGCTGTAGCAGCCGCTGCTAGTTGCGCCGGCGGCCATGGGGGGGCCCGTTCCGACGGGTGGCATGGGTGCCCTCATGCCCGGTGTCGCCGCTAGCAGCCGCTACGGCTGCCACAGCGGTAGTGACGCTACTGAGTGAAAAAGCGCCCGGGCCCGGCGACTCAGCAGCCGTCTTTCCGTCTTGACACTTCTTCACTCAGTGGAGCCGCTACCGCTGTAGCAGCCACAGCTTCTGAAAGAAGCACTGGAAGGATGCCAGCACAGCACCCCCTGCCACCTGTTGGAGTGATGCGCCCTGTGCAATGGCACAGGTCGCACACCTCTACGGCCGGCTCTGTGTGCATTATTACTGTGTGAAGAGGCACAGAATGTGCAGCATTATTGTGTGGGGGCAGACAAAGGGCACCATAACTGTGTGGGGGCACACAGGGGAAAGCATTACTATGTGGGGAACACTACAGTATTACTGTGTGTAAGGCACTTAAAGGGCACTATTGTCGTGTAAGGAACTAATCTTGTGCGGGGCACTAAGGGGGGCAGCAAACCTTTTAGAGATGAGTCGTGGCCAGGAGAAGACGTCATGGTAGTCTGTCCGGAAACAGAAGTTCAGGCAAAGTGAATGACTACAATCAGCAAAGACTTCACCAGTATGTCACTGGAAATGACTGCAATGTATTCACTTATATAAGGTCTACAGTGTGATTATACCCTGCAGAGTATATTACTGATACCTGACCACTATAAGAGCACTGTAAGGTGATATTATAGGTCATATTGATCATTGTGTTGGTAATAAGTGGTTATGGTGTGGAGTTATTATTTGATCATCGTATAGTGGTATTTTTTTGTAACTGTATGACAGTTTTTTCAGCCACTATGTAGTAATAATATTTGGTCATGATATAGTGGTATTATTTAGTAAAAGTATGGTGTTATTCAGAAAATATGTGGTGGTATTTTTTATTTCTTAATCCTGAGTATGAAACATTTTAGATAGTGGCGTAACTATATGGTTTGCAGCGGTCGCAATTGCAGATTGTTATAGTGTTACCTGCAGTCCTATGTAAAGCCTCATGCACACGACCATAAGGATTTATACTGTTCGCAAATACGGATGTGCAAATACTGATGTACCGTACATCTGTAGCCATCCGCAATTGCAGAAGCGCACATAGACTTCTATGGGCGATTGCGTGCCACAATTGAGGAAAAGAACAGGATATGTTATATATTTTGCAGATAATTTCTACGATCCGGTCACGCATATGTAAATATACGAAATAGTGTCCGTGGCCCATAGAAATTAATGGGTCCGCAATTTCATTCGTAATTGCCGGATCAGTAATTACGGATGAAAACTACGGTCATGTGCCTTAAACCATAGATAACAGACAGTGATACATTTCTGAGTACAGATAATGTAGTAGATGTTACCTGCAGTCATATGTAACACCACAGATAACACACAGTGATAACACTGATTAAAGATAATGTAGTAGATGTTACCTGCAGTCCTATGTAACACGACAGATAACACAGTGATAACTCTGAGTACAGATAATGTTATAGTGTTACCTGCAGTCCTTTGTAACAGCACAGATAGCACACAGCGATAACTCTCTGAGTACAGATAATGTTATAGTGTTACCTGCAGTCCTATTTAACACCACAGATGATACACAGTGATAACTCATTGGGTACAGATAATGTAGAAGATGTTACCTGCAGTCCTATGTATCGCAACAGATAATACACAGTGATAACTCTGAGTACAGATAATGTAGTAGATGTTACCCACAGTGCTATGTAAAACCACAGATCGCAGACAGTGATAACTCTCTGAGTTCAGATAATGTTATAGAGTTACCTGCAGTAGATGCACACACAGAAACATATACACATACAGACATATATATATAGGCACTTAGGCACACAAATACACGTACAGATACACATATACACACATATTGGAACATATACACATGTAAACACAGAGATATATACACACAGATAAATGTACACACACAGAGACATATACACACATAGACATATAGACACAGAGACATATCACACACAAAGACACATAGACACACATAGATACATATAGAGGCACAAACAGCAGACATATTCTCCATTAGGCACTTACTTCTTGCAGGGATGGGCTGTGGATGGAGCTTCCGTCGCTTCTCTTGCTGCCTCTCCTCCTGTCTCCTCCATGTCTGTAACCAATATGCCGGCCCTGAGTCTGAGACACTCCCACTGTTCTTGGATTGGCTACAACAGCTGCTCACGTGAGCAGTTCTGTCCAATTCATGAACAGAGGGCATGTCTTACACTCAGTCTGAGAAGCACTGATGTTGCCAACCCCTCCCCCTGCCCTCTGAGTGACCTGTGAGGTGAGGTTCCAAAAAATAAAAAAAATTTAAATGAAAAATAACCGAGCTAAGCTTTTGCATTCTGCTTAAAACTACATGTATTGCAATGGTCAACAACTATATACTATGTAAATTGCATCCAAAATAAACAGAGATAGGAGCAGCCCTGTGGCAAATATAAACCAATATGGTAGGTGCTATGCTTCAAAAGAAGGAGTGACCTCTCCTTATATGATAAACATCCAAAAATAAAGAGCAAGGAAGCAGCACTCAAAAAAAGGAGGAATTTATTCACCAAACCAATGCAACGTTTCACCTCCTCAAGCTTGAAAATGCCTCCATTGAGGTGGTGAAAAGTTGCATTGGTTTGGTGAATAAATTCCTCCTTTTTTTGATTGCTGCTTCCTTGCTCTTTATTTTTGGCTATGTAAATTGTATGGTACACTCTCATGCTGCTCAATAGCCATGTTATTTTCTGGATTTTGGCTGCTTGTAGTCAGGTTTTACTCTGCATACGTTATTTTTCATCTATACAGGCACCGTGATAGGAGAACCATAGGTCATGTGAGGAAAGCCCAAACTGTCTGGAACTGGAATTTAGGCCCTATTCACATGACAGGGATTCCCGGCTGTGCGACAGACGTTTTTTGAACGGCCGTCACACGGCCGCAGTAGGAACAATACAGAGGGCTGTGTGTGGCATTAGCTACAGAAGGCAGTGTGTGGCACTACCTACAGAGGGCAGTGTGTGGCATTAGCGAGGGAGGGCAGTGTGTGGCCTTAGCTACAAAGGGCAGTGTGTGGCATTAGCTACAGAGGGCAGTGTGTAGCATTAGCTACAGAGGGCAGTGTGTGGCAATAACTACAGAGGCCGGTGTGTGGCAAAAAATGAACAAATTAAATTTATCCATTTTTAAAACGGACAGGGAAAAAAACGGCTGCAAAGCGGATAAAAATCGGCCGCTAAAAACGGAACAACGGCCTGGAACGGAACGGATGCAAAATGGTGGAGAAAAACGGACCAAAATGGTTGTTTTTATCGGCCGACACTCGGCCCCTGTCGTGTGAATAGAGCCTTCTCAAAAGCTCTCTATGCATAAATGAAGCAATATTTTAGGCTTCGTTCACATCTGCGTCAGGGCTCCGTTCCGACGTTCCATCTGAGCTTTCCGCCAGAATGGAGCCCTGACTAACACAAACGGAAACCATAGGTTTCTGTTTCCATTACCGTTTGTCTCCGTTGTGCAAGGGTTCCGTCGTTTTGACGGAATCAATACCTTTGTCAGCTACCTATGGTTTCCATTTGTGTCAGTGAGTGCTCCATTCTGACGGAAAGCTCCAACAGAACGTCGGAACAGAGCCCTGATGCAGATCTGAACATAGCCTTAGGCTCTATTCACACGACAGAGTCCGAGTGTCGGACAAAAAAAAAGTCCGCGTTGGTCCGTTTTTCTCGGCCATTTCGCATCTATTCCGTTTCCGTTCTAGGCCATGTTTCAGTTTTTAACGGACGATTTTGACCCGTTTTGCATCCGTTTTTTTACCTGTCTTTTTTAAAAACTGATGAATATCATTTGTAAATATTTTGCCACACACTTCCCTCTGTAGATAATGACACACACTGCCCTCTGTAGATACTGCCACAGCCCCCCTGTAGGTAGTGCCACACATCCACCCTTGTAGGTAGTGCCACACAGCCCCTCTGTAAGTAGTGCCACACACCCCCTTGTAGGTAGTGCCACACAGCCCCCCTGTAGGTAGTGCCACACAGCCCCCTGTAGGTAACGCCACACAGTTCCCTGTAGGTAATGCCACACAGCCCCCCTGTAGGTAGTGCCACAAAGCCCCATGTAGGTAGTGCCATTCAGCCTCCCTGTAGGTAATGCCACACAGTTCCCTGTAGGTAATGCCACACAGCCCCCTGTAGGTAATGCCACACAGCCCCCCTGTAGGTAGTTCTACACAGCACCCTTTTACATAGCACACCCCCTACAGATGGCACCCCTGCACCTTTTTGTAGATAGCGCCACTGTAGGTGACCGTTCCAGGAGAAGTTCCTGACTTCAATGTCCATATATGGAGAGTGAAGTCAGGGACTTCTCCTGGAGCGGAAACACTGGCCACAGCGTGGGGGATTCCGCTTCAGAAGTCCCTGACGTCACTGTGTTCATATATGGACAGTGAAATCAGGGACTTAACCTGGAGCGGAAACACCGGCCACAGCGCCGGGGATTCTGTTTCAGGAGTAGGCGACTGCGCCAGGAGAGGTCCCTGACATGACTGTCCATATATAGGCAGTGAAGTTAGGGACTTCTCCTGGAGCAGAATCCCCGGCCACAGTTTCGACATTGCTGTGTCCGGGGATTGGGGATTCCGTTCCTACAGGGAGCAAAAAAAAAACCTCCTCCTCCTCCACACATGCACTTTGCACTATGAGGAGTAAAAAAGAGTGAACGAGCGGCAGAAAGCACGGTCGTCACTCGGATCACATCCGAGTGGCAGCCGTGCTTTACACGGCCCCATAGATTTCTATGGGAGCCGTGCGGCCAGGAGAACAGCCGAAAATAAGGCATGCACCATTTTTTGATGGCACGGTTTACCGGGCTGTCAAATAATCTGTCGTGTGAATAGACCCATCTGGGATCTATTGCTCCTACTGCGGCCGTGTGACGGCCGTTCAAAAAACGTCCGTCAAACGGCCAGGATTCCCTATCGTGTAAATAGGGCCTTAGTGAAGCTTCACCTTTGTATAACTATAATATTTATAAGTCACAGAAGACAAAGTTGATGGACTTTATGGACCTAAACAAAACTAGGGAGGCAATGGCCATGTTATCCAAAATGTATGAGTCATTAGGACACAAATATTTATAAGTTAGCTTCATGAAGCAGACTAAACTATCTCTAGTTATGTCATTACGTACAGAGTCTGCTAAATCCTTCAAGTTTTCCTTTTATAGGATTCTTATTTCTATTATTATAAGTTTTACATTATTTTCATATAGAAAACAACCTTTTTTGCCGTTTTCTTAGCAGGGTGCACCTGTGATGCCCCATCACTTTGAAGATCCAGCCTGCACTTGTTAAAGTGCCCCCTACCATCAGAGTTGTAAATCATATTAGCAAGACTTCCAATAGCTGCTATACAACACATTCCATGCATTTTCCAACAGTGATGTCAAACCCAGAGTTGAACACAGATAAAGACAGGTCAAAGAGTTCTCTTTGTATCCTTATTCTAAGTTATTTATGACAAAGATACAGCCTTCGAAGAAGAAAACGCATCCTTGTGCTCAGTGAGTGCTGACAAATTCATCATCATCATTAGTATGTGTGGAAAATTCAATGCAGACTTAACCAAGAGAAAAAGAAACGAGGCCCTAATCAGGATGTCTGATCTGTAAACAAGAAAGACTGCAATGTATTATAGAAATTTAAACACTAAACTAGCCATATACTGTATGCCACGGGCAAACCTGTGAAATAGCAGGACGGCAGCTTGGATAATAGTTCACCATATGTGCACTAAACTTATAGAGAGTAATGCCACCATTCAGGCAACAACTTTTTAAAATGTGGTGTTTAATGCTCCATATCTTAAGTAACATATTTAGAAAAAGTGTGACTTTTTCAACAGTTTGGCTTCATTCACACAGGTGAGGTCGTATATACAAAAACAGGATTGAATGGCATTATGAGAACGCAAGATAAGGTCTCATGCACTCTTCTGTTGGCCGTCGCACAGCCGTTAATGATGGATCCGTGGAACACGGACTGCACACGGATGGCAAAGACTGTTCCATCAAAAACGGCCAGGAGTAGGACCTGTCCTATTTTTGACAGAACGGCCACATGGTTGCGTTAAAACAACGGAAGTGTGCATTGGCCATTCAAATGAATGTGTCCGGGTGCTATCAGTTAAAAAAAAAATGGATAGCACCCTGACGAAAATAACTGAAGTGGGCATGAGGCCTAACTGTTCAAAAAAACTTTGAAGGGGTCAAATCAATATTTTCAGAGGCGTAACCTAAAACTCCTGGGACCCAATACAAAATTTGTAACAGTGTTCCCCACCTACCATGTTCCATTTTTAATACTGGTATCTTCTTATGTGTAGAAGGGCTTTTCTGTCCCCTTGGGAACCATGGCTTGCGTATAACTGCTACCTCTGCACACCGTTTGGCTATGCCCCTTTCTTTTCTGGTGTGAAATATGCAGTTTTCATGATGAGATGTATTAGGAATGTGAATTCAGCCTAAGGCTAATAATTTTTTGGGCCCATACTGTACCTCTGATTTTACATGGAGGCACACAAATTGGCTTTAAGGTGGCGGTAAAAAAAATTACTAGAAGCAAAAATACTAAACTAGCTGTTTGTGTGAATGAACCCTAAATATCTAATATCAATATTTATTATCAAAAGGGTGTCCTGTACAACATATATTCTTTATATCCTTGCTACATATCTGTGAATATATCATATGGCAGGATATTTTTGATCCATTTCTGTTTAATACATGACTTCTACAGTAATGATAACATGCCAAGAATACTAATTTCAGCTCTCACACCTAAAACTTATAGTACAGCCTTCTGATAGTGAGCTTAGCCTTAGCAACATGCATATAGGTATGCAAACATATAGAAAATGTACTAATAAAGTGCAAACCATAGAACGCAATCAGCCCCTATTACCTGTAATCAGTCAAGTGAAAAAAGCAAGAAAAGCGAAGGGCTGAAATGTTTCTCTTTTACAACAGATTTGTTGTGTAAAGTGAATTCCATACAAGTGTCTGCGTGTATCTTACAAATATCTAGCCTGTAACTCATAGTAAGCCTATGAGAATCTAGTTAAGAAAAATCTAGTTTTTTCTGGTCACTACTGGAAGAAATATAATTAGATGTCAATGTTTTGTAGTTAGTGAGTTGAAAGAGCAGGCTTATCCATAGTGAGACACCCTACAATCCCTTAAAATGCATTTAAACATAGACAAATGTTTGTATAATCTACAATATCTATACCCTAATCCAATATTCCAATCAATCATTTATCTTTATTTAGTACATAATATCAATAATCATTATATGCTAAAACAGCTACAGATATCGTAAAGACAACAAAGAAAAAAAAGAAAAAGGGAGGCAATCCAAAAATATTATACACTCAATATTGCCAAAGTGGATTTTACATCAGAAGGTACATAGTCCATAAGTATCAAGCCATGTATACGTATTTAAAAAGGCAAGCAATCACTTAAAAGTTTACAATGCAGTGGTACACAAATATACACTATATTGCCAAAATTCTATGAACACCCAATGATTGAGTTCAGGTGTTTCAGCCACACCCACTGCAAACAGGTGCAAAAAAATCAAGCACACAGTCATGCAATCTCCATAGACATAAGTTCGTAGTACTCAGCAGTGAGATCCAAATTTTTAACAACAGGTTTTCTGTTTTGCCGACATAGACATATGTGCCGGGGTGAAGTTGCAGTGTTTTGCGGAGTATCGCGCCATGAAAAATGATTCCAATAACCTGTCCAGAATGCGTAACTGGATTTCCACACTATGTATATAATGACATAAGAATACATACCTACCCACGCATTAGATTAAACGTACCCATTATATATAGACCTATATGCACACATTTAATATCCTACACATGTTCAGCCCATTTAGTTAGGCTGTGCACTGTGAGAAGGGTGGAGGACAGTGCAGCGTGCGCAGTAAGCCCCGACAAATCTACCAGCTAATGCACACATACGGTGCCAGTACCAAGCTAAGTACATATATGCAGTGCCAAAACCTAGCTCAGTACATAAATACAGCACCAGAAACAAGCTCAGTGTATATATATATATATATATATATATATATATATATTGTAGCAGTGCAGCTACTGGACAGTGCAGAAACTCAGGTTTTAAGCAACCAGGGAGCATGTACAGCAGAGAGGGTTTTCTCTGCTGTTGCTTGGGTGTAAAGCCTGGAATAGAGCCTGGTTTGTTGGAGTGTGAAGGAGAAGGGCGGGCTGATGAGCTTAGTTAGACTTCACCTGAGACGGCTCTTTAATTCAGGGGTGTGCAGTTCACACAGGGTTCTCAGTCTGGGGAAGACAGGCATGCTAGCCTGTGAGAGTCACCACCGTGTGAGGTAAAACTGTGAAGGTTTTGAGGTGCTGGGCACAAGGCTCAGTGTCTCGTAGTGAGGGACACTGAATGTGTTAGTTAGAGGCTGGACGGTCTAGGGTTTATTTTGTATGTTTATTGTTGTAACACTGACTGCTGTGGTGACGACAATAAAGCTAGCTGCGGCTGGTTTAAACCTTTTATTCAAGGAGTTGGAGTGAACTTTCTATGTGTGCCAACCATCTCACCTGGGAGATGGCGATCTTGTGAGCTAAGTGGTCCCCAGGTTGTCACAATATATATATATTTGAATACTATATATATATATATATATATATATATATATATATATATACAGCACCAGAACCAAGCTCAGTACATAAATGCATCACCAGAACAAAGCTCAGTACATATATACAGCATGAGAAAAGAGCTCAGTACATACATACAGCACCAGAACAGAGCTCAATGCATAAATACAGCACCAGAACAAAGCTAAGTACATGAATACAGCACCAGAACAAAGCTCAGTACATCAATACAGCACCAGAACAAAGCACAGTACATATATAGACAATTCACTGAGTGTGACTGAAGAGTAAAATTTTTCAATTCTTTATTAATATTTAGCTAAAATCAGGGGTACAATCACCACCGTGACAAAAGCCCAATGTGCTCAAATGAAGTAAAAATAGAAAAAAGTAACTCATCAACTGATCCAATTGTGAACCCTATTGAATGAATATACTTATATGATACATGGGGTAAAAGCATTTAACCATTGGTGTTACAGCGGATCATTCCCAACAACACTGAAGCAATCAGGAAGCCCTTCCTGAGCATGCCAGTACCAGGCTTTAAGATATCGGTAAAGCTGTCACCTACACTAAATTCCCCTTATCACAATTTACTCTACGCATTTCTATATAACCATTTCATCAGGGGTCTGTTCACCATTATGCTGAACCAAAATCAGTACATAAATACAATACCAGCAACAAGCAGCTCACTAAATAAATTCAGCACCAGAACCAAGCTGAGAACATATATACAGCACCAGAACAAAGCTCAGAACATAAATACGGCACCAGAACCTAGCTCAGTACATAAATGCAACACCAGAACAAAGCTCAGTACATATATATACAGCATCAAAACCAAGTCTAGTACATATATATACAGCCCCAGAACAAAGATCAGTACATATATATATATATATATAGTACTAAAATTAAGCTCAGTACATATATACAGCACCAGCACAAATACAACTCAGTACAGAGATAATTATCAAATTCAGTTTAACCCCTGCCATATCAGTTTGTACGACATAAAACTACAGTTCCCAGTATGGCCTGAACAATGGTAAGGATATGTTGGGAGTTTCTGTATCACAAAAACGAACAATACACCCATCATCTCACTGCAGATCATACAGTGACTACAAAACTGATCAGTCACAGGGAGAATAAACATTTACATTTAGTGACTCACAGGTGACGTTTTCTCAGATTGAAGTCATTCTTTTTCTCTTTTCTTTTCCATCCGTTCCAGACCTCCATGACAACGCCTCCTGCTTTGAACCATTTCTGCAGAGTTTGCTGCTCAGATTTTTCGGCTGTCTACATTTCCGCACCTATATACGAAGATAAAATTCTCATGGTGCCACACTCTGTGCCTTGAATATAAGAGCAACATACACTGTGCCCCTGAATATAATAGTACCATACACTGGGCCCATGAATAAAATTGTGTCAAACACTGTAAAGTAAAGCACCACACGCACACACACACACACACACACACACACACTGGCCACTGCAGATAGTGCCACTCACAATGCTCCCTGTACATAGTGCCCCTCATAGAGCTCCCTGTAGATAGTGCCCCTCTGAGAGCCCCTGTACATAGTGTCCCTCATAGGGCCCTCTGTAGATTGTGCCCCTCATAGAGCCCTCTGTAGATAGTGCTCCCCATAGAGCCTCCTGTAGATAGTGTTCCCCATAGAGCCTCTGGTAGATAGTGCCTCCCATAGAGTCCCCTGTATATAGTGCTCCCTGTATATAGTACCCCCTGTAGTCTACAGGCTGTAAATAGTGCCCCCTGTAGAGTCCCCTGTAGATAGTGCACCCTGTAGAGTCCCATGTAAATAGTGCCCCCTGTAGATAGCGCCCTCTATAAATAGGGCCACCCATAGAGTCTCCTGTAGATAGGGCCCCCATAGAGTCCACTGTAGATAGGGCCCCTCATAGTGTCCCTTGTAGAAAGTGCCACCTGTAGAGTCCCCTGTAGATAGTGCCCCATGTAGCAACCCCTGTAGATAGGGCCCCTGTAGATAGTGCCCCCTATAGAGTCCCCTGTACATAGTGCCCCATGTAGCGTCCCCTGTAGTGCCCCGTGTAGATAGTGCCCCCAACACTGCCCACTGTAAGAGAAAAAACACATTATAAGCTCACCTGTGCCCGTTTCTGCACCATCCTACAGCAACGCCAGGCCTCATCCAACAGAACGATCGAGCGGCGCAATGACATCATTGTGCCAACTGCACCATAGCTAAAGCACCAAATGGCGAGGCTTTCTGTGCCTTGCCAGGCAGCGCTATCAATTGTATCTGCGTCCTAAGGACGTGGATACAATTGAGTGCAGGGGACCGGTTTTTGGCTCCTGCTTCACCCCGATTCTCCAAACCGGCTGTAATTTTAACAACCGGTTCAGGGAAAACCGGGGCGAACCGGCCGGATCCCACCCCTGGTAGTACTATAGTATGGGCCCTTCTGAAGAGTTCTGTAACTTTAAACATGACATTATCAAAGGATGCCACAAATCAGTTCATGAAATTTCTGATTTGCTGGATTTTCCCTGGTTAACTGTAAGTGACAATAGTTCAGCCAGACCACGCAAAATCACAGAGCGGGGTCACTGAAGTGCTGAAGTGTGGTGCATAGAAATCACCTATTCTCTATTACATCACTCACTACAGAGATCCGAACTGCCTTTGAAAGTGACATCAGCACAAGAACTTGGTTTCCATGATCACCATGTGCATGCCAAGCGTTGCCTGGGGTGGTGTAAGGTACTAACATTTGAAGGAGCACTCGGGACAAAAGTGATGTACCGTGTTGTGCCAAGTCCAGGGGCGGTGCATGACACAGGAATTCTCTTTTTGGTGTTCCTTGATTCCCTGAGTCATACACTGCCCCCTCAGGCCATGCACTAGGCATAACACAGTTTATATGTTTTGCCTGCAGTGTTCCTTGAAGTTCCCTACTGACCTGCCCTGCATTTTATAACTGCTATGTATGTAAGCATTGAATATGATTTACATAGACCAACTCATGAGACCATTCCCATGACATAGCCACATTTGCACCACTGGCGAATGGAATCTTATTATAATTCCAACTTTTTCTCTTGCAAAAAAAATGCATTGCTTTATCTTAGATAAAATAAACATCAAATGTGAACTGTTAATAAGAAAGGATACACAGTTATATCTCTAATAATGGTATAACTGGTAGTAGTAGTAGTAGTAGTAGTAGTAGTAGTAGTAGTAGTAGTTGTAGTAGTAGTAGTAGTAGTAGTAGTAGTAGTAGTAGTAGTAGTAGTAGTAATAATAATAATATGCATGGTGCTTGTAACTCATTTTTCTTGAAAAGTATGTTTAAATCTGTTCTTGTATTTTTTTGTTACTGGTTGTGGTTTTTACTAGACAAACAAAACAAAAGCTAAAAATAATATTTCTATCAAACTAAATCCAGAAAGAAAAATGGCTTTGTGAATGAGACATTCCTATTTGATTACAACATCCACAATGGGCAGCAAATGTTTTAGGCAGTTGCATAACTTAGTGTGTCTTCTTTTGGAAATAGCATCTCTGACCATAAAAGTCAATAGGTCACCAGAACCCACCTGCCATCATCTTGTCAATGGTAAAAGGAAGAAAAAATGGTCAACTTTGCAAAACGTGCCCTCAGTTCAGCTGCCAACACACAAATATAAATACAAAGAAAATGTTCAGATTTATTAGGTAAAATATTAAAATCTATTTTTAAAGCTTGCTTATAATTCTTCTATTTGCAGATGCCCTTTTTTTTATGACACCTGAGGTGCTGATTAAATCAGAGAAAATAACAAGATATAGAAAACCCTGTCTCCTTTTTCTCAGTGGAGTTCTGTGGCAAATTGGTGGATAATGCAAGATCTTTCTCATGTAGATGTCAGGTGTCGGTGTACCTGTAAGGGCTACTATGCTGTCCAAGGTGAGGACAGTATAAAATAGAGGGGGAGCATTGAGCTCAGGCATATATAGGTTTATATTATTTGATGTTTTAAATTAGTGTAAAAAGGCCTCTAAATGCCACCTGGATTAACAAGATCTTGCAAGTTTCACCTATAATATTTGAGAATTATTTTTTTAGAAAGGTAACAGAGTTGTTTTAGCATGTTAAACACAATGTATTAAAGGGGTTGTTTTCGAGAACCCACTGTCACTGTAGGACCCAACACGGGAGTACATTACACTTTAAATGGGAACTGTGTAATATTTCACTTCCCCTCTAGTGTACAGCAATAGAACACTTGCTGCTTTGTTCTCTCCCAGATAACCGCTGATCGCTAGGGATCAAAGAAGCGGAACATCCTGTGATCAGCCTATTGTTGGGGGACCTTTCTAATGCAAAGGTGTTGTCCAAAGTGGACAACACCCTTAAGTATTACTATTCATCCAACTTTATGCAGATTTCATATCAGTTAATTTATATTTACTAAATAAGGTCATAATATGTTTGGGTTGCATTTTGTGCAATGAAAGGAAATGAGCTGCACCTTAGACTATGCACCCCAATAGGCATAGGCTGAGTCTTGAGTCTTCCCTCTCTGGTAATAATCTAGCCCCGGTGAGGTATCCTGTATATATATATAATTTTGCATACAGTGTTTACATTTTAAGACGCAAGCAAATTGGAATTCTTCACTGTAAAATCAACCTCATAGCTAACTTTACCTTTAATAGAAGATTCCTTCTTTTATGCATTTGTACACAGTAGAGAATAGTAAGGAATTTTTCCACTCTATCATTTCATAACACACTGAATCAAAGAAGACGTGTAGAAAACATCTGATCTATGATCACAAGGAATATTTATACATGTAGGGTTCCCTACTTCTTTAACAAGACTTCTATGAATGGTTAAGCTCTGTAAAGAGCCACTGTTGCCTAGTAAATGTAATAACATCATCATCAGTTCCTGTCATACTTCTTAGCCACACATGTAAACCATCTGATCGCTTGGCCTCAGCACAAAAATATCTGGCTGTTTCTGCCCGTTTGCAGCCATTCATCATTAGAATTGAATGCATAAGATGTAATGTATATAGAAAGGAGGAATTTCTCCAAAAGGTTTTAATAGCCTATGGAGACCAATCATTGTATTGTATTCAGGTTTTAGTCACTATTATAACCTAATTTCCTCTTTAGTCTTTATTTGTAATATTTTGCCTTGGTATTAGTTACTACTGGCTTACATTGCATGCCTTACACATTTGTCACGTACAGTATTTACAATATTGCTGACAATGAACTTCTGCTGCGTCTACTGCTCAAAAGTCTCGCTAATATTAACCCAAAAATGAAAAAATAAATGTAAAACAAAAATGCATGTAAATGTATGGTTCAGTCAATCTTCATGGCAGTGCTTTGAAAGTCTAAAAATGTAATGCAAATTAAAGATTCGTGGACTGCTAAAAATTCAAGAATTGTTTAACTGTTCTAGAGAAAATGTCTTCAACCAACTAATGTAACCATTATAATAGTCTGTGCATGTGATAATAGTGTCATTTTTGTGTTTTTCAATTATCTTAAAGCAAGTACATCCTATTCAAATAAATTAAATCAAAGTACTCAAAAGCTATGATCAAACATTGTACATATTAAAAGCACAGCATAAGAACCCAGTAGCCTCTTGACAAATGCCATGTACCTCTTTGAGTACACATCCCGTAGGTTGAGTATCTAGGACTTATATAATACAATTCTTCTAATTGTGATATATATATATATATATATATATATATATATATATATATATATATATATATATATAACATCTTGGACTGACCACATGGTCTGCACTATGAGTCCAAGTAACACGGCAAGCCAATCACACCCTGAAGCCGCCCTGTTGATACATATCCTCCCCTCAACCATATTTCAAATATGTGCAGCTCTCCCATGCCCCGCGCCACTCAACCGCATAAGTGCTATGATACCTGTTTTACTTCCATGCATATTTAATTTAGTTGAAAATAAGTTTTTAGGTATAATATTTTATAACAAATTGTTCAGGCAAAACTATACGTCATCATCTTCACCTAGAAGTGTGAATCCAAAATAAACAAGCAAAGAAATGTGACTATAACAAAATGAGCATCAATTTGAGACTACAGTCCCCGAGTGGATATGCAGCATTGGTCAGTACAGTTTTACGAGGTGAAATATATCTGCATACACCATTGACTTTTATTTTTTTAGCAATAGCTACAAATGGATATTTACAAAGAAAACCTCTTTCTGGAATAGCAGTGAAATGTAGCAAACCACAGACCAGTATTCACTAACCACTCACTAGGCACTTGTGTAACCTGTAATGATCAACACATGCCATAAGGGCTGATGACAGAATATTAAATATTATTAATCCCTATGCAAGCAAATCAGTGATAGCGTGAAAAACAATCCCAATGTCACTTCAAAATTCAGAGTAGTAAGAATCCTGCCTTTCCTAGTGGATTTATTTTTAATAATACCTTGTTCCCTCCGATACGTGTAAAGGCGTCTTTTACACTATAATGACGACAAATATAGTTTGCCGCAGTGAAGTCATTATGGGCAACATCACCATGGCAACCAGTTCAGAGCTAAGCCTGACCTTAGTTAAAAAAAGATAATAAATCATTATTATTGGAAATTTTTATCAGTGGGAGCATTCTATTAATAACCTGTAGGACTTAAGTTTTAAATAACCTATTGTTACACTTCAGTCCCATAATCATAATATAGGCTTACCATAGTGGCACAAAGAAATTACTCCAAACATACAGGTCTAGTTTGATTTTGTTGAAAATAAAGGGGTTGTCTGATCTTCAATAAATTAGTCAGTAGGCTAGAAATAGCCTAAAATAATAAAAAAACACTATACTCACCTTATAAAATGCCTGCAGTAGCTGCGCTGCATGTTCCCAGTCTGTGCTTGCTTGGGGTCCATACAAATGTAAAAGATGGGCGACAATCATTAATTTGCACCATTACAACAGCGCATAGGGTTTGACAGCAAACTTTCTGCAGTCCCACACTAGATAGCACAGTATTTGAAACTGGACTGTGAAATTGTGGAATGATGACTATAAAATATAATTTACAGTAGTCAGTAATGCTACATCCATGTTTTTGATCGTTAGGGCAGTTTCACACGTGTGTAATACATGTGCATTTTTGCACCAATATTATGTCTGTAAATCCCAGCCCAACCATGGGACAGAAGACCCAAACTAACAGCATCATAGATCCCTATGATGCTGTTAGTTTGTGTCATTAGATCTTTGGTCAGGGCAGGATTTGCAGCCAGAATATGAGTGCATAAATTCCCCCGTATAAAGGGCCTTTTACACCGGCCGACAATAGGCCGGCGCAGCGAGCGCCGATCAACAAGACATCGTTGATCGGCGCTCGTTTGCTCCTGTCACAAGGAGCTATGGATGGGGACGAGCGGTCGTTACTCCGATCGCTTGTCCCCATACATTATTATCATGTCGGCAGCGCGTCTCCCTGTTTACACAGAGAGATGTGCTGCTGACAACGATAATATTTAACTTTTCAAAAACGATACGATCTGCAGATGAACGAGCGTTTGCTTGGTCATTGGCTGATCGCTGCCCTGTTTACACAGGGCAATTATCGGGAACGAGCGTTATATGCACGTAATCGCCCAGTGTAAAACCCCCTTTACTCTAGTGTGAAACTGCCCTTAATGGTATAACCCAGGGTAGTCCTTAACATATTGTGTTCCAATGGTATCAAATCAATATAGACCTCTAGGATCATGAAATAATTTCGCCTGTTTGTATCTATTTGTTTAAAAAAAAAAATGGACACGCCTGACAGAAGTATAGCAGCGGAGATTACCAGCATCGACCGGCATGGAAAAGTAAGCAAAAAATTAATTAACACAAACACATTTTGTTAAGTGTATTAACGCTCTGTGAGACTACAAAGATTAAAATGGTTTAAAACGGAGCAGGTGTTGTCCTGATGTGCGAAGTCATACACGTCATGCTAAGACATGTTTAATACATATAGGTTTTAATTGTTACTTAATGCTTACACCTTGAGAAAAATGCAAGACAATCCGAGAAGCAGAGAAATTTAATTTCCCTCTTGTGCTTCAAGAAGTTTTTGTACAGCGTGACATAAACATTATTGACTATTAGCGGCTGCTGTGTACAGCTGCTGCTGTTTACGTTGCTGCGATAACTGCTATCTATCATCAGACACGTAGCTTAAAACTGGAAACAATTAGAACTTTGCAAGTTTAAATCACTGCAGCATCGAGTTTGTTTCATTTGTGTAGCTACAAAGAAATAAAAAAGAGGCGATTATACTTTTCAATATAGTTGGGTTTTGGGATGCCAACATATACCAGCCAAACTTATGCCAAAAGGATGTTTGGCTTGTATACCATACGTTTGGCAATAAAGTTCTATGGGCACGTCAGCATATACATAGAGAGATTTTAGGTTATAAGGTTATAAGCCAACCATTCACCCGTCGCAAGACGTGTCTTGAGTTTTCCTAGGTCTGCTCACTTACCTGCTCAGCGACTCATCTTGGACAATCTGGTGGCCTGGCCCGTGACTTTTCTAGTGTTGATATGGGCAGCGTGGCTTTTAGGGGAGCATGTAATACATTGCCCTCCTCACACTCTGAATTTCCCTTTGATAAGGTTTATATTACCTTTTTAATTCACCTTTGTTTCATCTCAATATTCTATAGCAGTTCTTCCTTGCCTGAATGTTCATATTGAGCTTTCTTGGTTGAAAATTATAATGCTAGGACACAGAACTGCCAAAATTTAGCATTAATAAGCTTTATAAAACATATTCCATTTTCAAAAATGTTATACATGTTTATTTTTTGTGAAGGAGCAATCACAAGGGACCAGAAAACTGTCTATAAAGAATGTTCTATGGAGAAAGCAGGATATATTCATTTATCTTCCTCAGCCTTTAATTTTTATGTTTATATAATTCAATATTTTTAATAGCTCCTTTTTCCTTTTATATCTATTCCAACCTATGTGAACGGTTGTTTTGTCATTAATTCAGGATCCAGGGGTCACTAGGTCA